>NC_135715.1:193107408-193707408 GCF_964656455.1 Halichoerus grypus
AGGGGCTTTGGAGGGTGATGGGAACGCTCTCCGACTCCACTGTGCTCACGATCCTGCAGCTGTGGAAGCATCTCAACACTCCCTGAACTGTGTACTGACCATCAGCACGTTTTATTGTCCGTAAATTCTCACCATAACCTTAATTTTTAATGTCAATGAATGAGTAAGACAAGCAGGTAGTCACAGCTGGAAAGAAAATTAGAGGATCGGTAGATCTGTGAATAAATAACCCAGAATGCAACTCAGGGAAACAAGAACATAGAAATATGAGAGAGAAGTTAAGAGATAAAGACGGGGAGAACTGAACAGCTAACTGGAGAGGGGAGAGGAAGAAACATTTGAAGAGGTAAGAGTGAGCAACAAATCCACAGACCCAGGGCCCTGAGGGGGGCAACCCCACCTACCAGCTGTGAAAACCCGACAGGAAGCCGTAGCGTGGGTGTGTCCAGGCAGGAATAACCAAACTGATCAAAGGAACGGAGGACGACCAGCCCCGGGCCCACGAGGCTGCCAACACTGGACGCCTGACTGCGGGAGCAGCTCCGGGCACTGGGGGGGAAGCCAGGCAACTCCATGTCCAGCCAAGAAACAGTGACAGCATAGCGACCAACACGCCGCACGCGAAAAGCAATGTCCAGGACACCAAAGACTTAACTTGTGAAAGTCAAAACACTAAACTTTTAGAAGAAAATTGGAAAGACCTTCGGTAAGACTTTGGGCAAGGAAGGTTTTCTTCAAAAAGACACAAAAAGCTCTAACTATAACATAAGATTGATAAATTTAACATTAAAGTTGAGAATGCCTGTTCACCAAAAATACCTCAAACAAAATGATATAAACCCCAAGTTGGAAGAAGAGATTTGCCACATATAGAACCAGGAAATTAATATCCAGGGTAGTTTAAAAGGCCAATAATTTAAAATTTAAAAAAACAGAAAGTAAAAGACACACAGCTCCATGGAAAAATGGAAACGAGAATTTCACAGAAGAGGAAGTGGACAATAAACCTAGAACAAGAGGCTTAGCTTTATTAGCATAATCGTGACAATTTTACACCTACTAAACCAGCAAAACTTAATAATTCTAATAATATTAAATATTGATAGAGATGTGGATTAATGGGACTCGAACAAATTAATATAATCTCTTCAGAAAACAATTTAAGTCAAACAGTAACCTACTAGAAAAGTATATCCCACTCTTAGACTTCTATTCTATAGGATCCTTGCACATATGTAGCGAGTCACACTCAAGAATGTTCGGGGCAGCATGGCTCACAATGGCAAAAAAAAAAGGAAGAAAAGAAAAAAACCTGAACACTCATCAATAAGAAAACAGATTTAAAATTCTGGTATATTCATACTATGAGTTATAACAATGAAAACAAATTCTATACAGGCAATGATGATAAATCTTAGCAATATAATAAGCGAAAAAAATCAAGTTACAAAAGACCATCAATAGTAAAATTCCCTTTTTACAACGCCCCCCCATCTACATACATTGTTCAGGGGTACACACGAATGTGAAAAACCCAAGCTTCAGGCAGGGGGGTTCCTCTGAGGGTTCAGCAGCAAGCCGGAATAGAGGACCGCACAATGGCCTAGGATCTTTTGGTTCCTAATTTGGGGGGTGGGCTTAAATGAGTTCACTTCATTGTTATGATTCATGACTAATGTCGCATTCATCTTTTTGAACCATCAGCTAGCATACACTAAAAAGTTAAGAGATGTTTTCTACACATACGTATATATCCAGGATTGGATTCATCTTTTTGAACGATCAGCTAGCATACACTAAAAAGTTAAGAGATGTTTTCTACACATATGTATATATCCAGGGCTGGACCATAACAGCAGCAGCTGATACTGAACCAAAAGAGTAAGAAGCAAAAGAGAAATTAAATAGCAAACTACTAGAACGTATTGCTTTCCTTCTCTAAGCATCTAAATGGACTAATTATTTCTAAAATAAATAACATCATGTTTTCATTTCTATTTCTACAACCTACCTACTGACAAAGCACAGAGACTTGATTATAGCTTCAGACTACACTGTGAATGTTACAGAACTCTGATTTGTAAAAAACCAAAAACATGACTCTTCAGACTACATTGTAAATTTACTAATAAAACTCTTTAGAATACATTGTAAGTATTATAAAAGTTGACTTTGTAAAAGTAACAAGAGGGAGAGGAGGGAGGGAAGTGAAGGGAGGGTAAGGGCCAATGCTTGGTCTTGCATGGGAGGAGGTAGATTAAGTCGCGTCTAAAGCTGACAAATCAAGTGGAGGTAAGAAAGCCAAATCGTTTTTCCCTTTGTGGCTTCTGTGCCCTCTGTGGTCGGCCACATGCCGATTAGCGTGGCACACCACATCCACGCCACGTGGAACAGAGGCCCACAGCACCTCTGCAGAGCCACCCAGCGCCTCCAGCTCCACAGGCCTCTGAGAACACAGAGCCTGGCTTCACACAACCTTAGATCACTCCTTTTTCACAGGTTTAATTCAAAGGCTAACCAGAAACTCCTGCCAGTCCAGCCCTAAGTTTTTAGAACAGTTTTCCTGGGTTCTGGGGGTTTTTGTACCTGTTCTGAGCAGAAGATATAGGACGTTGAACCCAGAGAGGACCTGGTGGTGTCTCAGAGTGATCCTATTGCTGTTGCTAGTTTTGATTTCAGAAGGCATGAGTGACCCCCCTCAGACCAAAGAGAAGCAAGGAGAGATTTGCAGGGAGTTTCTGGGAAAGTACTCAGCTTATGGGTGAACTTCTGGAAGCAACCATCTTTCTCTCACAAGCTAGGAAGCAAAGAGCTCCAGTTGCTCCCACCACTGCTGGACCACCAGTAGCAGAACCAGCCTCAGGATGAAGCCAACACGGTGGACAGCAGAGCATAAGAGGGCAAGGATGTCATTTTGAGGATAAACCTACCCTAAAATCTGCCTTGCTCTGGACTTCAGGTTTAGGGGCCAATAACTACTCACCCCCAGAGCCTTTCTGGGACTGTTTCTGTTTCTCGCCTGGGGGCATCCTAAAGAATATCTAGGATGATGGCTGCTGTGATGGAGGATGTAAGCAAGGGGCATTTCCCAGACCTGAAAGGTCAACAAGGGCTTCCGGGAGGAGGCACCAGCGGAGCTGAGCACGGAAAGGGGAGTGAAGAAGACTTGCAGGCAGACAGAGGTACCCAAAGACAAAGATTCCCACAGCACCCTGGGGGAGGAGTAAGTGGGCATGGGCCTGAAGAAGTCAGGCCTAACTCCTAGGGCCTCCGATGCCTGCCCAGGCAGTCTGGACTTTTTCCCAAAGATCGACTTTAAAGGGGCCTATGCTTGGGAGTAACATGACCAGATACGCAGTCTACAAAGATCACTCCAGGGGCAGGGGCACGGGTCTGGGGAGGGAGGAGGGAGGCTACAGCAATACAGGCAAGAAATATGAGGTCTTAAATTATAGCAATGGCAGAAAGATGGAGTGGGGAACACATGAAGACCATTTGGCACAGGACTGACCTAGATTTACTGGGTGATGCGGCGCGGAAAGGAAGGCACTGAAAGGTGTCAAGACCGCATCCCGAGTTCCGCGCTCAGGCCGCCGCCGTTGTCTGGGAAAAGAACCAGTGAAGAGGGGACTGAGGATAAGGCCAGGTATGTGCGGGAAAGCCCGGTGGAGGCGTCTGGCAGCAGTGCGTGCACACAGATCTGCCCGCGCGGGAGGGCCGCTGGGAACCGCAGAGAACCGGCAGCGCTCCCGGGGCTCCCGCACGCGCCTTCCCGCAGGACGGCGGGCAACAGGACGTCAGCAAAACGCACGCGGCCAGCTCCGGGATGGACGGTGCGCCGGCGGGCTTAGGCCCCGGCGCGGCCCCGGAGGGGAGGTGCGGCCCGGTCCCCCTCGGGTCCCCCGGCCAGGGCGCCGCAAACGGTCGCAAGGCGGCAGCGGGCCACCACCGGCCGGAGCGGCACGGAGGAAGCGCGGGGGCGCAGGGCTCGGCTGGGGCTCATCCACCGGCCACGCCAGGAGCCCCCGGAGCCTGGGCCCGCTCTCCCGAGCGCAGGTGTCTCATCGGGGGCCTGCCGGGGTCACCCAGCCAAATTCGCTTCACCGCGCCGGGAGGGAGCGGAGCCTCACCTCTGGCCCACCGGCCAATCGTAGAACAACCCGTGTCGATTGACAGGCCCTCCGAGCCAACCACTAGCGCCCGTGGGCGGGACTCAGCGGGCCCTAGCGGAGAAGCCCGCGCAAACGGTTGCTAGGGACGCACCGGACTCCCTTTACGGCGCCTCGGAGGAACCAAAAGAGACGGCGCCTCCGCCCGCCAGGTCTGACCGACTCCGTTTCCTCCGGTCTCCGAATCCCGAAGGGTGAGCAGCGCGCAGCTACCCTCTCTGAGGCCTCGAAGGCGAGGGGCGCAAGGAGGCTCCCTCACGGCCAGGCACGCCCGTGGGGTCGAGGGGCCGACGGAGGCTGCGGCCCGCAGTGGGCTGGGTCGACGTCCTGGAACCCGACAGGCTGTCCCCGCACCTGCGGACGGAGTTGGCGCCCCGGTGCCCCGGCCCCTGGCCCCGGCTCCCACCCCGGCACGAGCGCGGACGCCCAGCGCTGAGCGTTAACTGGAGGCGGTCCCTTCTCACGGGCTAAGTCCGCGCGGCGACGTCGGGACGAAGTCGGCCAGTGTCCAGACGCAGCCGCTGAGGCCCGGAGGGGCCGGCACGCACTCGACTGGCCCGCACTTCGCAGCCCCACGCAGAGACCCTCCACGAGCCCACGTGCCCCCAGCATCTCCCAGATTCTTCTCTCCGCTCCCCTGCGGCCACGGTTCCGTGCGTGCGGCCCCGACCGCCCCTGTCTTCTTCCCCGCACCTCGCCTCCAGAAGCCTCCGGTGTGCTCTCAGATTACCTGTCCCGAGGAGGTGAGGCTGGCTACTCCTGCGGCTGAGGCTCGCATGGCCTCTCGGGTGAACTACAATTCCCATGAGGCGCTGAGGCTGCGCAGGCGCGTCGAGGTTCAAACCTGGGGTGGGATTCCATTGGCTGAGCCCGCACTGAGTCGGGAGCCCTGATTGGCTGAGGGGCCTGAGGCGACAGATTCCGGAAAGGGGAAGAGCAGCCAACATGGCGGCGGAACGCGGCGCGGGCCAGCAACAGTCGCAGGAGATGATGGAGGGTGAGCGGCTCCGTGGGGCGGCGGCCCAAGGGCCCAGCGGGCTGGGGGGCGGCGGCCCGCACCGGCCTTGCCTGAGAGAAACGGGCCGTCCCGCCTCTGGCCGTGACCTGGGCCCCGCCGCGCCCTGACAGCTGCCAGCCGGCTCGGCGGGGCAGGGGCGGCCCGGGACCCGGGGACCCCGGGCGGAGGCTGCAGTGGCCAGGAAAGCGCGGGCGGCCGGGAGGCGCCAAACCCAAGGCCGGGGGGGCAGCAGCGGCGCGGGCGGGTGGGTGGGTACTGACGACGCTGGTCCGGCTGCCCGGGTGTCCACCGGCTGGTGGGAGCTTCGCACCGAACCTCTGAGCCTGGCCGCCGGGTCTGTCCCCCGGGCAGCTATCGGGGAAACTGAGGCGCAGGGCGCCGTGGGGCCTGCCCGAGTCGGCTCATGGGTGAACATGGTGGGGGTGGAGAAGGGTTCTCTCGTAAGCGAATGGGTTGTGGGGAAGGGGTGGAAAGGAGCCGAGAGATTGAATTATTAAACAGCGGAAGCCTGCTTTCAAAGCTATCATAGTTCCCAAAAGACTAAATTCAACTCTTTAGTTTTGTTGAAAAAAGTCATTTGCATATTATATGTGCATGTAGTTACACACACACACCGACTGGAGAGTCCGTCATGTCTTCGAGTGCTTACATGCTTTTGGTCTCCACTGGTTGGGGGGGTGGGGGTAGGTACAGAGCCCCAGCAGAAAGCGTCTGTCTTATGTGTAAAGTGCTAGGGAAGCAGGATGGGCGGTGGGGTGCGAAGGAAGAGCTGGTGTGTTTGGAGTGATGGCTGCCCAACCAAATCCAGCTCTGATCTGAACCTTGAAGGATAACTACAAATCACCAGGTTGGAGAAACATCAAAGATCATTTCAGTTTAAGAAAGCCAAAGCAAAGTGCTCTGAAAGAAAGTGGTTTAGAAGAACATTTGACCAAGAGTGACAGTCCTGTTGGAGGAGGGTGGCAAGAGAAGGTCGTGGAGTACCTTGGTGAAGGGCCTTGGATCTTTTTTAAGCAAGGAAGCACCTCTTCCTATCCCCCCTCCTCGACACCCCTCCTCCCAGACTACTCCTTCCGCTTCACCTGGTTCCATGTCTTGGTAAATGGCAAATACAAAATGTAGGTGATTCTCTCTCTCCCACTCCCACCCATCCAATTAATCTGATGCCTTTATATCCTTAATATCTACAGGTCTTCAATACCTCTTCCATTCCCACTGCCAATACTTTGAACCAGCCCATTGTTCCCAGTATCCCAAAGTTGCCTTGTATTTGGATCTACTGTCTCATGCTCCAGACCCTCTGCTGCCTTCAGGATAGAGTCCCACATTTCACTTTGACTGCCCTTCATTAGCTCAGTCCCTGCCACCCTGGTCACAGCCACACCACACCCAGTAGAATTTGCTCTCTCTTAGCCTTGACCACAGAGTGCCCTGTGCCTGGTAATAACTAACTACCAAGTGTTTACTCCATGTCATGCACATGCTGACTGCTTCTGTGCCTTTTCTACTTTAGTCCTGATAGCACCTCTGGTCTGTGGGTCCTATCCTAGCCCCCTTGTACAGATGAGGAGAGTGAGGCTTGGAAAAGCAAACAGCCTGTGTCTCTATGGGCAAGGCGAAATCTCAGCAGGAGTGACTGGCATTCCAAAAACTTTTGGAGTTGGGGCGCCTTGGTGGCTCAGTCAGTTAAGCGTCTGCCTTCGGCTCAGGTCATGATTCCAGAGTTCTGGGATCAAGTCCCGCATCTTTTGGGCTTCTTGCTCAGCAAGGAGTCTGCCTCTCCCTTTCACTCTGCCTGCTGCCACTCCCCCTGCTTGTGCTCTCTCTGTCTCTCCCTCTCTCTCTCTGTGTCAAATAAATAAATAAAATCTTTAAAAAAATAAAAGTAAAAACTTTTGGAGTCAAAGATCAGATTTGGATTTTAGAATCACATCAGATTCTCTAGCAATGCAGAATAGATTAGACAGAGCCAGAAAAGCCACAGAGAGACCAGTTAGGAGGCCAGACAAGAGCCCAGGCAGTTGCCAGGGTGGGGAAGAAGGAATGGATTTGGAGGTTTGGGAGGTGGATTTCATAAGGACTTGGTTTTATCCAGCACTCCTTCCCTGGGTGCTACTTTTCTCAGCCCAGGAGGAGATACAAAGAAGAAATAAAACTTCCTTTCCTCAAAGAGCACACCCCTTTGTGGACAAACTGTAGTCAGGAAAGAAAATACTTTCAGTATTGTTGATAACTCCCAGTAACTTATTACTGTTTCAGCTCTTCGAGATAGACTTCCAAGGTAGATCATGAAAAAAGCTGGAAAAAGGAAAATTATTTGACAGTCTTACCAAAGAATTTTTACCAGTCTGCCATATTTAGTCATTGCCATATTTATTAATTCAAAAAATATTTATTTACCAGCCTTTCAAAGCTGGTATTGCTGTGTGCAGATGTGTGGCACCAGTGACCTTTATTTGGGGCATTTGGCACTATTGGCTGTCTCCTCCTTTTTCATTACAGCCCCCCCTCTGCCCACAGTCTGATTTGAGTTAGTCTTGATTTCTTTCAGAACGTGGGCCTGTGAACTGGGCTGGTTTTCTTGGCCAAATGGATAGTGGAGCATGGATGAAGGTATGTGGTGGAAGGGTCACAATGGTCCCCTCTACGTGGACGTCCAGGCCAAAAGCGAGCCACACAGGAGGTGCTTCACTGTGTCACTCATGAGTACGCTTGGTCACAAATGATCCAGGGCTTTTATAACACCTGGGATTTCTTCACAATTTCCTTGAGGGCAGGAAGAGTATGTTAATCATCTTAGTACCCATGTGTCCTCCCTGCTCTGCCCTCCCCCACACAAGTTGTCCCCACCACTGTACACCTCATGTGGTGCCCAAGACAGGAAAGACACTTGTGTTTGTTGAGCTGACTTCAATAAATGTTTCTCGATGAAGTCTTTTTGACTTACAGCTGGATGTCCGTCTGTTAAATGCTCTTCAGGGAGTCACATAAAGCGGCTGTGAATTCTTATTGATGTGTGTGGGCTCAGTTGACAGGCGAGTCGAATCTGAAGAGTCTGGCGATGAGGAAGGGAAGAAGCAGAGCAGCGGTATAGTGGCGGACCTCAGTGAGCACAGCCTAAAGGATGGAGAGGCGCAGGGGGAAGAGGACCCAGAAGGTACCAGGCCGAGTTAAGAGCCTTAAACTCTCTAAGGGGGAGGGTGCGGCCGTGTTGCATATGATCTGCCCAACCCCACCCCACCACCTTGTGTGGTGGAGAGGAGAGGGCCGTGGGAGGACTGCTATGGGCCGTGGGAGGACTGCTATGCGAGAGGGACATTCATTTGGCTGACTCTTGATCTGCTGATGCAGCACTAGAGGCCCAGTGGGGGCTGGTGGCCGTGTGCTCTCGGAGCAGTGAGCCTGCCGAGGCACCCCCTTCGTGAGCTGACTCGTTTATGGCGCTTGCAAGCAGGATGCATTTTTTTTTTTTTTTTGAGTTCCACTGAAGGCAAATGCTACTAATAACATTAGTACTGGAGTATCATCTGGAACACACCCAGAAAATTGTTTTATTAACCATATATTCAGAAAGCGAGATTTGGAAAAAAAATTTTTTTTCGCTGACAGTGCTTTTGTTTCCTATCATAGCAATGTAAACCAATTTCAGAATAGCACTTTTAGTATTTTAGAAAAGTCATTTCTAAGTCGTGCTTCACCATATGAGAGGCCTGAGGATTGACTTCTAAATTGCCAAGATGTTAGGAAAATAGTTTCATGCAGAAAATATCTCAGCAGCCTCCTATTGTTTTAGTGATTAAAAAGTAAGTTTTAAAGTAAGATTAAAAAGTGATGAGAAAAGTAAGTTCTCAGTCCATAATGGTGGTTTTTCACCCTCCCCAACCGTGATCTTTATTGGTTTGGTTAGAAAAATCGATTTACATTGAAAAGAATGAGAGAGGGCATGTGAACACACAGAAAGATGTCCAAGATACATTATTAGGTGAGAACAGCACATTTCCAAACAGTATGCATGTTAAAGTCATATTGTTAGAATTATTAATTATTTGTAAGTTTTAATCTACTTTAAAGTTTTAACTAACATCAAACTGCAGTTGAAGGTCTCTGAATAACAGGTTTGAGAGGATGTACCTTCTGCATTGTCTAGATTTATACACAATGTATGGACTTTTAAGGTAGTAATAGTCATGCTCTACCCTTATGGTAATAAAACCCACAAATTCTAAAAAAACAAAACTAATTTTTAAAATAACATTGTGCTCTGTGCCAGTGAAGATGATTGGTAACTATGGCAACCTAATTTTAAGGCAAAGGGAGATTACCACAAAGTATCAGCCACGTTTACTTTGGAGCTCCAGAGTCGATATTCTGGAAGCAGCGTGGGCGGAATAAGTACACGGGAGTGATGGAGGAAAGCTTTCGTTATGTCTAACTGAGTCACGGAAAGACCAAGCGGGTGGGAGCGTCACCTGCTCTCCCATCTGAACATCCGGCACTTTTGGAGGACTGGAGAGTTGATGGGGCCCTGTCCTGGCCATTTCTCTCCCTGGGTGGTGAGCGCGGGCTCCCGGTGGCTCGCCCGGGGGCTCACGGTGACAAAGTAGAGCAGCTGGACTTAAACCCAGCTTGTCCAAATCCAGCGTTCTTTCAGGCTACTAGCTGATTAAAAGCACCCTGGAAAAATCTTAAAGCGGGGGGTGGGGTGGGCGCCTGGGTGGCTCAGTCGGTAAGCCGCTGCCTTCGGCTCGGGTCATGACCCCGGGGTCCTGGGATCGAGTCCCACATTGGGCTCCCTGCTCCGCGGGAAGCCTGCTTCTCCCTCTGCCCCTCCCCCTGCTCCTGCGCGTGCTGTCTCTTAAATAAATAAATAAAATCTTCCAAAAAAAAAAAAGCACTCTGGAAATATGCAGTTTTATAAGTCCTTGAGAGAAACCGGGACTCGCTCTGCTCCCACCTGTATTTATTTAAGTCCTAAATTCAAATAAAATTCAAACGTGTCAACTGTTACCTTTCACTTATTTTCCGTAACTTATTTTAAAAAAAAAAAGAAAAGAAGAAGATGAATACATGTACATTTGGGGAAACATTCTAGGCTGGCAGCTGTTGCAGAGGTTAAGCTGTTGTTTTGAGGGGCCTGCCCTGAGTGCCGGGCACGTTACAGACACGACCCCAGTAAGCTGTGTGACCACCCGTGCTAAGGAGCCCAGGCCTGGTTTCTGCCCCCCGGCCGTGCGTGGCTGCAGCGCTGCTCGCACTCTCACGGTGTCCTGGTTTGGACGCTGGCTCGTCTGGACACCTGCCTTCATTGTGCTGCCTCTCTCATCGCAGCTTCCAGACTTCACGGACCTTGCACTTGTGTGTCTGGGGGTGAGGAGTAATTTGGGTAGATCTCTTGGTTTTCCCCAACTCCTTTTATTTCATTCCTAGGTTGGTTGATATCTTGTAAAGGTAGAGCAAATAATTCTAGTAAATAATAAACTAGAGTAAATGACATATTTTGTTGACTAGCCATTGTTGATTGTTACGGAGAAGGTGTAGTGAGGAGACTGAATTCAGCCAGCGCCAGCCAGTGCTGCTTTGTTAAGCTGGTCCATCCGCTGTCAAGTGCACTCCTCTACAGCCTCCAGTCGAGGGGCCAGGCTGGCCAGCAGACGGAGCGGACCCCTGTCGTCCGGAGGCGCCGGGAGCGTGAGGTCTGAGGGCCGCAGGCCCGTTCCACAGCAGAAGCAGATGCAGCTTTGCTGTAGGGGAGGGGTAGCAGGAGCGAGGCAAAAGTAGCCGTGGGGACAGCCGGTTTCCAGGAGAGCAGCAACCACACGCTCCCCAGAAGCGTGGCAAGCCAGGCGGCCCAGTTTCCTCGGAGAGCCAAAAGGGACATTAGAGAAATGTCATCCAGTCACAATATATGGCCTTCTTCAGATCCTAATACAAGCAGACTGAGGGGAGAAATTGTCAGACAGTTGATGAAATCCAAGAATCACTGTTACACTTTTTTAAAGCATTGAGCTGTTTTTAGACACACACACTTCCGTCAGCTTAGGGGAAACGAAGGCCAGGAAGCAACTGATTCCAGGCCGTTAGCTCCGCAGCCTGAGCGCATCTCACAGCTCTCCCCTGGCACTGGGGCGGAGGGGGGAGGGGGGGGGGCGGGGAGCCTCTGCTGGGATTAGCTCGTGCCTCCAGTGGAGAAGTGTGTTTAAATCGGTCAGGGCTCTCCAGTCCCTCTGTCGAGCTGTGCTTTGTTTTGGTTTCCTCTTTGCAAAGATAAGTGTTTATAGACAAAGAGGCCACTTTTCAAAGCAATAAAAGGCACATCCTAGAACATCTGACATGCCCAGCAGGAGCTATATTCAGATGGTCTGATTGATTGCCACAGACAAGAAAGGAGAGGGCAGGCCGCTGCCAGCTGGGCAGCTCTGGGCGGATCCCCTACCGCTGACTGGGCTCACCTGAGGCTCCATCGGCCAAACCCCTCCTTCCTGCAAACAGCTTCAGGCTACATTTCCTTTCCTGGCAAGTTCAGTGGCACAGATGGAAGTTTGGAGACCTTTGCCAGGAGCCGAGTTCAGGAACATCTGAATGCTTGAAAGGTGACCATGACGAGCAGGGCGTTAACCCTGCCACGCCATCCGGAGCCTCCGAGTGCCGCCCCGTGGCTTCTGCTGTGCGTGACTTAGCGCTGAGCCAGGCAGCCCAAGTCCCAGTGTCACGGACACTAAGGCTCTGAATGGGCTTTGTTTTTCCTTCTCATTTTTTCAGAAGGACAAGAGCTGCCTGTGGATATGGAAACCATCAACCTGGACAGAGATGCAGAGGTAATGCTACCTGCTGGACGCAGCCGCGGGGGCATGGTGATGGACCACTCTGACTGTAAGGGCATCTTTTACGGAGGTGCCAGATTATAAGTGATTTCCTAGGCGAGGTCATCTGAGCCCTGCTTGGTTGGGTCAGACTCCTTGTGTCCTGCTTGTTTCTAATACCAGTGACTAAAACCCCAGCCCTGTGTAACCAGAGGGTTGGGTGGCCGATGAACCGCCCTTGTCACCTAAGTGGCACGAGTGAGTCGGGTGATTACTTTGTCCATGGCAGGGCCTCGACCTCCCCGGCATCTGACGCGCACTGAACGCTGGCAGCTCCAGGCAGGCAGGAGACCACCAGGAAGCATCACCTTGGTGCCCCACCCCCACCCCCCACCCCAAGCCTGTAGTTGACGGCGGGCGCCTAGGCCTGTGTTTGCGCTCAGGGGGCTATGGGGCGAGAGGCTTTACGCACTGCTCATTTTTGTGTCAAACTGCCCACGAGCACCTTGCAGCTCTCCTGTGTGTCACTGTCGCCTGCCTGCAGGCTCGCTGGTGTCACCCTCCCCTGCACCCACCTTGCCGGCCCCCCTCCACGCCTGCTCCAGGAAGCAGGTCTTCAGATGCTTCTCTGCAGCTGGATTTCTTCTTCATTTCAGGATGTTGATCTGAATCACTACCGCATTGGGAAGATTGAGGGCTTCGAGGTGCTGAAGAAAGTGAAGGTGAGGGCGACTCTGTCCTTCCTGTGGAGGGGATGCTGACACCCCAGAGCCCATCCCCCCGACAACTGAGGGTCGGTTCTGCAGAAGCTGCTGGCCTGTGTCCTGAGCTGCTCTCGGCACTTTTTATCCTAAACATGGTGGGGTTTACAGCACAGTCCAGGAGGCCAGTGGGCGCTCCCCGAGGCCAGCCAATGAGCCAGTGCAGAGCCTGCCTTCAGTTAAGCACACCCCGGACTGTGTAGTCCTTACCTCGTTGCAGTTAAATTTGTTAAGAATTGAGCCCACTAGCAGTTTGCTCTGCTGGGAAACAGCACACACCCCCAACCCTGACCAATGCCTCCCTCACCACCGAGGTCTGCTCAGTGCGAGGCCTGCCTCCAGCCTCCCTTTGGGTGTCTACCCATCCTCTCCAAGGTCAGCACATTTCTAGAAGACAACAGGAGGATGAGAACCTCCTCCCCTGCCCCGGAAGGCTGGTCCCATAACACAGCTGGCATCTCATGGCCTCCCCGTTGCCTATGTCAACTGTCCTTTTTCATCCCTCAGACTCTCTGCCTCCGTCAAAATTTAATTAAATGCATTGAAAATCTGGAGGAGTTACAGAGTCTGCGGGAGCTGGATCTTTATGACAACCAAATCAAGAAGATTGAGAATCTGGAGGCGCTAACACAGCTGGAGTGAGTCATGAGTCTGGGGGACGACTGAGGGGCTTGTTCAGTCTCCCCAGAACCAACCCTGGGCCCCTGCTCTCAGCCCTGGGAGGCCACCTCTGCCACAGGGTCCTGCCCAGCGCCTGGCTCCGCAGGTGGCATTGATGAGTCCGGTCCGGGGCCAGCACGATTTCCATCCTCGACGCAGTGCCGAGACCCCGGTGGGCGGCTGGGGTGGTGTGTGGCCCACCTGGTGGGGGGGCTGCCTCCAGCTTAGTTGCATTTTGAGCTCCATGCCACCTGTGCTCATTTAAAAATGAAATGTTTTGCTTATTCTCAGGATTCTAGATATTTCTTTCAATCTGCTGAGAAACATTGAAGGAGTTGAAAAGCTGACGCAACTGAAGAAGCTCTTCTTGGTTAACAATAAAATCAGTAAAATTGAGAACATAAGCAACTTACACCAGCTGCAGATGCTGGAGCTGGGGTCCAACCGCATCCGGGTAGGTGCGGGTGCGTGCGGGTGCGTGGCCAGGGGCCTGGCCTCTGGGACTGGCGGTGATGGGCGCTAGGTGTGTGCTTGGCTAAGTGTTCCTATGCTGTGGTTTTATTTTCCAGGAAGAGAATGCTAACTGCAGGTCAGTGTTAATAAGAACATGTGCTCAAACTCTGTGGTCTAGCCCTTTTTCTGCACCTAAATTTTACTTGCTCTTCATCCAGATCACAACCTAAACCTTAGCAAAGCATCCCAGTTTCATTCTGCCCAAGGGAAGCACTTTGGTTTTCCATGTGCTGAGGGTTGTGTTCTTTGGTGAGCCTCCCTGAGACGACAGTACCCCAGACACAGCAGAGTGGTGGCTTGTAGAGACCTGACCTCCACACAGGGGCCGCAGGAAGCATGTTGCACCTTGGTGTGTGGTTGGCCCATCCTCCCTGGACACCTTCGTACAACTGGGATACGCCCCACGGCAGCCTTACATCCTGCCACGCTCTGTCCAACCCGACCTCTGGGAGTGTTGGGCAGAGTAGACAGAAGAGGCTTTGGGAAAGAGGTTTGGTGTCCATAGGAGCGGTCCTTTATCCACCTGACGATGGCTGCCGGGCAGAACCCACGGTGGGAAACACAGACGCGGTCACAGAAGGACTGACATTGGGGTGGGGGGAGTGGCGACGGCGGTTTGCCAGCAAAGAGGAGGGAGGGTCAGCAGGACAGTAATGAGGATATCTGCTAGCCAGAAGACCACTCGATGCCCACCTGACATCCCAGTGAAGCCAGTTGTCCAAGCAGTTCTTCCCCCACTTCCTGTGGTACAAACAGCCTCCATCTGGCTGTTGATTGTTCACAGCACCCTGTAATCAGCCAGCTTGGCCCTTGAGAGCTGGGCAGGATGCAAACCCAGGAGTGCCTCTTGGGACAGTTGTGAGCAGTCACATGGCCCCCGTAGCAAAGTAGCACATTTGAAACTAGAGAGTGAAGAGTGGCTCAGATGTCGGCATTTTATCAAGTGTCTCTCTCTGCAATGTTTCTAGGAGGAAGGTGGTTCATCACAAATCAGCGTAGCTAATAGCAGTTAAGGATGCCCTCCCCCTGAATCCTCAATCCTGCTGTGATGTGCAAGGTGGGATGCACCTGCCTTCGGCACCTGCTGGTGGGTCGGTGTGTGCTGCAAAAGCTGACAGCTTGCTGAGAGGCAGCAGCAAACTCAGGAGGGAAGCAGGTCGAGTCAGCATGTCCTAGACCCCCGGCTCTCCGCCCGGCACTGGCTTTGACAGCTGACTAGAGGAGCACAGGATCCTGGCAAGGAGGGAGGGTGGTGGATCCCTGAGACGGGGGACAGAGAGCCTTGGAATGGGGGCGCCTGCTCCCAGGAATCCTGGGTGGCATCCTGAGGTCAGAGCTGCTTCTGGGGAGACCTAGACTCTTGGAATGCATTTTAACGAACCCTACGTGGAATTACATGATAACGTGTCAACTCAGAACTTTAGCACTCGGTGGGGGACTGCTCATCTGTGGATGTCCCCTGACCTCGAGCTCTGTGAGGGTTGGGGGTGAGCCCAGGAGACAAGGCCTTGGACTATCCACCTTTTAAGTGAGATTTCACTGGAGAATTTCCAGAGTGGACAAGTAACTGGCCCACATCCCAGGGCTGCAGTCCAAATAGCTGTGTCTCCTCGCCCAGGCCCCTCGCCTACCCTGGTCTAGCTGGTGGGCCACACAGTGTTAACTACTACCCTGTCTTTTTCACAGGCAATTGAAAATATTGACACGTTAACCAGTCTGGAGAGTTTGTTTTTGGGGAAAAACAAGATCACTAAACTTCAGAACCTGGATGCACTTACCAACTTGACAGTGCTCAGTATGCAGGTACCGACCTGCCTTCATGCCCATCTGGCCACGCCCCAGCTGGGGCGGGACTGCCCAACACCCCGTGTCCAGGATCAGTGCTCCCTTCACCAGCAGGGAGCAATTGAAATGTCAGGTTTCAGAGACTTACACGTCTATACACATAAAATTTCCTTCCCTGGGTGGTTTCTAGCCACAGGGTCGTCTTAAGAGGGTTGAGCTTGTGCTAAGGCTCCTGAAGTGTCTGGCTCAGTGGGTGGAAGCTTCTGCGCCCTCACGGAGAGCAGAGCCCTGTGTTTGCGAGTGGGCAAGCACCTGAGTATGCCTGGGTTCACGCTACCTTTTGTGCTGGAAGCAGATGAGTGGAGCCAGGCCCTTGAGGCAAGGTGTGGTGGCATGTCCTGGGCGTGGCAGATCTCCCCAAATCACTTGTGCCTTTCATAAAGCAGACGTTATGCAGACTCTTTTTTTTTTTTTTTTTTTTTTAAGATTTTATTTATTTGTGAGAGAGACAATGAGAGACAGAGAGCACGAGAGGGAGGAGGGTCAGAGGGAGAAGCAGACTCCAGGCTGAGCAGGGAGCCTGATGTGGGACTCGATCCCGGGACTCCAGGATCATGACCTGAGCCGAAGGCAGTCGCTTAACCAACTGAGCCACCCAGGCGCCCTATGCAGACTCTTTATTTAAAAAGGATTGTATACTCTGAGTTACAATATATATTAAAAGAAATAAGAAGTAATTTATTTTAAAGTATTCAGAGGATTTGACATTTTTGAATTGCTGAGTTATGGGGGTAGACACCTTCCCTAAGCATATCTAAGGAAGTGTTCTTTATCTAAAAGCCTCTAACCCTCACACATGCATTCTAGCCAGTGCAGCAGACTCGGAATCTGGACCTCTGTCTCCAGCAAGTTCCATTCCAGCACACTGGGAGTGCAGGGCTAGTGTTAGGCCTCTTCTAGACAAGAGGTATCCTCCCCTAAAAGCCATTTTGTCTCCCCCCCCACCCCCCGTGCTGTTCTGACGGCTGTTGGCCCTCCCTCTCGCAGAGCAACCGGCTGACCAAGATGGAGGGTCTGCAGAGCCTGGTGAACCTTCGAGAGCTGTACCTGAGCCACAACGGCATCGAGGTCATCGAGGGCCTGGAGAACAATGTAAGACATCTGCGCGTCTGGCCGGGGCGGTGTGGGTTAGGCCTGGTCTGAAGAAGACTCGTTGCCTCTCGAGGTTTATGGTCGAGACCATCCCCGCGCACACTGGGATGCACATGAAGCTCGTGCAGTCTTCCCTCTCCCCGCGAAGGCGTGTGGTGCTGGTGCTCCACGCTGCGGCCAGCCCCGGGACCTCCGGGGCAGGGTGCACTGTGCGGTCCGCAGCGGCACTACGGCCTTTCCCCAGGTGTCCCAGCCTGCAGAGGGGGGCAGGTGTCGGCGGCTCTCCCTCCCTCCCCGTCCTGCCCACTGCACTTCCTGCCCCACCGCCTTCCAGACCACAGGGGCCATGGGACCTCAGCTTTAAACTGAGTCCCCGCACCTTCCTCCTCCTCCTCCCTGCTTTTCAGCCGCCCTCGCAGGGATGAGAAGGGCCTGTCCACCTCCCAGGGATAGCCCTGCTCCTGCCCTGCACAGGACAGTCTTAGATGCGCTGAGCGGGGCGGGCAGGCGGCACTCAGCTGCCTGTGGGCAAGCCTACTTTTCCTCCCTGCAGTATTCAACACAAATAAAAGACTTTTTCTCATTCAATTTTACTGGGGTTTTTTTTTTCTGTTTTGTTTATTGCCAGCAAAGGTAACCATATGGTTACTTTGGTTATTGTAAACCTAGCACTTCAGTCTTAGTAGAGGCTCCTTTGGCCTCTGTGCCTCAGCCCCTGGGTCTAGTCACCGTTAATAATGTTTTAGAGGGAAAACCACATTCTGAATTTCATTTTACCACTACCTAGAATTTTCGAGGAGTGAGAATTGGCCCGTGGTAAGTGTAGTCGCCTTCCTTCACTTGCAGTCCGATTGAGAGCTTACCAGACTGGCGTACCCGCCGGGCGCACTTGGGCGGCGCAGAGCGGTGGGTGGAGGCAGGGTTGTGAGAGGCCGGACTCCGCGGAGGCCCTGAGAGCGCAGCTGGCGGGGCGTGCACACGGGGTGTCCAGCCTGAGGGGCCCGCGCCCATGGCGAGCTGTGGGTGCCCCCACCCCGTGGCCCCCAGGGTGGGGGGAGGGTAGTGTCTGCAGCACAGGCACTGAGCGCAGGTCCCCAGCAAATGGGAAAGAAGCGAGAGTGTAGAATTTTCCAGTAGCCGTGCTACACTGTGGTCTGGGTTCAACTCCAGATCATTGTTGGGCCTCTGAACAAAACAGAAAAAAAAAAAGGAAAAAGGCAGTTGTGGCTTTAAAGGTAATTATGTTATTAGAACATTTATCATTGGTCCAACGTGACAGTCTCCTCAGGGCTTCGTTCAATTGGAGATCAAATGTTCATTTAGGTTTTCTCTCTTAATTGATCTGGAATTTATTTTTGTTCTGGGAGGTAAGGAAGTAAATGGTAAATGTTTGTTTTTCCCAAGCGGCAAATCCCCTGTCCCAGCACCGCTGGCGACGCCACCTTCCCTCCCCGCCGCGGCCCCCCCCGCACGCACAGTTGTCTGCGGCCTGTCACTGCGCACTGCACGCCTGTCTGCTGTGCTCGCTCCCCGCCCAGCCCGGTTCCTCCTTTTTTTTTTGAAGCAGTTCTCTACTGGTTTGCTTTTGGATGAGCTTTCAAAACACTGTCCAGCTCCCCCCAAAAAAACAAGACCGTGTCGAGCACGTAACTGAGTCCCTGTGCTCAGAGGCCCAGGACCAGTCCTGTCAGCCACAATGTCCCCGGTGCTGAGCCTTCGCACGGGGCCCGCACCACGATGGAAGCACGCTCATCCGATGACACCAAGCACCGCGGGATGGGCTCAGGGGGCTGGAGATCGCTGCGGTGGCGGCCCCAGCCTGGCACTGCCTGCTGCCCGCCCTCTCCTGCTGAGCTCCCCGAAGTCCCTGTTGGCTGCAGCCCCGCCAGCCCCCCAGGTGGGGGGCTCCTGTCACGCTGCACTCTCACACGGCAATCTGAGCACGCACGACAGGCCCCACACAAGCTACTCAAGGAGCTCCTCACCCAGCTGCCACGTGACATGGCGTGGACCCTGTGGCTTCCTGGAGGGTGACTGGCCAGCGCTCTTGCTGGGTGACATTGCGGGGGCAGAGAGGACAGGCAGGGGCGGACCCTCAAGGAGTCAGAGACCAGGGCCAGAGCCCTTCTGAGTCAGCACGGTGCTGCCTGCGGGCTGATATGTGTGTTCATGGATTTGTTTTTATTTTATTGAGACAATTTTTAACTTTCCCTTAAAACTTAGGAGGATCTGAAATCAGAATCCCACAAATGCAGCAGAAAATGTAAGAAGGGATCTACAGTCAGAAATGGGTAGACAAGAAGGGGTGAACGCTTATCAGTGGCTGTCAACCAACTTCTAAATGTTTCCCTTTTTTTTTTTTAAAGATTTTATTTATTTATTTGACAGAGAGAGACACAGTGAGAGAGGGAACACAAGCGGAGGGAAGTGGGAGAGGGAGAAGCAGGCTTCCCACGGAGCAGGGAGCCCAATGCGGGGCTCGATCCCAGGACCCTGGGACCATGACCTGAGCCGAAGGCAGACGCTTAACCACTGAGCCACCCAGGCGCCCCTCCCTTCTGATTTTAGAAAAATTTGTCGTTTGGTTTGATTAAACCTGGTTCAGCAAGCAATGCAAGCTTTAACAGACTTCATTTTTGCTACAGTGTTACTCAACTCTGTTAAATCTTGAAACCGAGCTTTAAAAAATTACTCCCCAGGCTCAGCTGACACTGTCTGCTGAGCGTCCTCAGGAAGGGGATGGTGGGCACACGCTGGAAGCAGGGGACACAGCGTCTGGCCTACAGAGGGTGCTCAGTCGCTCCGGACACTGTCCTCAGTAGGGCCGAGCACTCCTGCTCTCTTCTATCAGCCGTAAAGCCCAGGCCGGCGCTCGACCCGCTCTCCCTCAGCACCTGGGCTTTCCTCTCTGCCCCTTCCTCCTGGTGGCCTCTTCCCAGAAGAAGGGTGTCCTCTGGGAGCACGGGCTGGGGCCACCAGTGCCCCTCTGCCACCTCTGCTCGTACCTGGGTGGTTTCCTCCCTTGGCGAGCCCTGGGCTCCTCATCTCTTAAGTGAAGACAAAAATACTGTTTTGAGGATTATTTTTGAGGTATTGTGCATGTCCTGAAGATAGACTGAATAGATGTGCCTACAAGTGTCACCCCTTCTTCAGAGCCCACCCGGAAGCCCCCACACAATGGAGCAACCCCCCCCGCCGCGCCCTGAGCCCCAGGCCTGCCCTGCTCCCAGGGAGGTGTCACTCTGCTCTTCCGGGACCACGCATCTCACCAGGATGGGGACCCTGGTGCACAGGGGTCCGGGAGTCCGGGGCTGGGAGCAGCAGGGGCCAGCGGTGACGAGCATTCAGGGCGGGGGCTGTGAGGGTTCTGCGTGTGAGTGAAATGGCTGGGGGTCCTGCATCGCCATCCTGATAGCACGCTCCTGTGCCACGAGGGTGGAGAGGATGCTTGCCCCACAGCTCTCAGCTTGGCCCCCGACACCATGTGCGTGGTCACACAGTCGTCGTTGAACTGGGGTAATTCAGGAAAAATCTTATCTCCTTATTTTAGAACAAACTCACGATGTTGGACATTGCATCAAATAGAATCAAAAAGATTGAGAACATCAGCCATCTAACAGAGCTGCAGGAATTCTGGGTAAGTGGGTACACGCTGGGGTGGATGTTGCTTCTGTTGAAATGGTGCCTCGGAGCGGGGTGCCGTGAGCGAGGGCGGGGGCGCCGGCCGGGAGCCCCCAGGAGGGTGAGGGGGGCGGGCACCGTCTCAGAGTTGGGTGTTGGCTTTGTGCGTCGGCGTCACCCAGGAGCAAAATCTCAGGCCCCACGTTACTCCAGATGGGAGACCCTGGAATTGCCAAACTGGGAGCTTGGCCGGGAGCTCGTGCGTTCAGTGTGGACATGCCCCACAGGAGAAGTCGGCTGGGTTTGTGCAGTCCGTCCTCCTGGGCTCCGCCGAGTCTTCTCTGATGTGTGGTTTTGGGGAGTCGTATCGCAGAGCCAATAAGAAGCAATAGGAAGAGAAACAGGATGAAGGAAGTCTTAACTTCTTGACTCCACTAAAGGCATTGCAGAATGATCCCTGAACTGAGACCCTCCGCATCAGATCCCATAGGCGTGTGTGCTGCCCATCCCCAGGCTGGTGGCCCCGCAGGGATCCCTGCACGCTCTGACCCTGTGATGCTATGAGCCGAGTGTTGTCCTGGATGTGCTCAGTCTGACCAGGATTCATGCTGAATCTAAGGCGGGATCTGTCCTCGTCTAGCCATGCTGCTGACCCTGCTCACATCCTGTGTGGTCTTCTTTTCTCATCTTAAAATACCAACAGGTCGCTTGCTGTGAACATGTCCCCAGCCCCTCGTTAATAGCACTGGTCTTAGGTAGTGTCCAGTTGTGATGCCACAGCAGATCTGGGGACACCAGACCCAGAATGAGAGAGGTAGGACAGAAAAGGGTCTCGGGCCAGGGGCACCAGTGAGCCAGCGCAAGCCCAGTGGGTCTAGTGTACAGCCCACCCCTGCAGGAAGGCGCAGCTGGGGATAGGCTGCTTGGGTCAGAGCAAAGGGGTTTGGCTCTGAATAGGCCAGGGAACCACACAGAGGAACCCAGTGACAAATGAGGAACCCAGTGGCAGAGGGCCTGGGTGACAGGGACACCAGCTGATCCTGAAGCCATGTTTCTGAAACGCGTGATTCCTTCTCCGTGCCCTGCCAAGGGACAAGAGTATGGGACATGGGGTGCTGAGACCACAGGTAGGGCCCGGTGGGGCACCCCGGCCATCAGGGAGGCGGGCAGGCTGGCAGTTGCTCGAAGCTGGAGCTCTGTCTTCTGATCTCCTGATCACAGCAACCCTGTGAAGCAGGCGGGATTGTGCGTTCCAGGGGGGGAGGTTGCAAACCAGGAGCTCTCAAACCCTTCTGTGCTCATATGGGGTGTGCTTAGCTGTTAGCTAGTCTCTGAAGGAGAAATGGGAAGCCAGTCCTCATAAATTTTTAATCACCCAAATTCTGTGTTTATTGATGTTCTGTTTGTTCTGCCAATTACCAACAGAAGGTTGTTGAAATATCCCGGCCATACCTGTGGATTTGCTTTCTCCTGTCAGCCCCATCAGCTTTTGCTTCTTGTATTTTGAAGGTTTTTATTAGTTGCATAGACATGTAGGATTGTAGTGTCTTCTTGAAGCATTATCTTTTCATCATATGGAACGTCCCTTTTCTTCACTGCCCTCTGTTCTTGTCCTGAGGTCTACCTCTCTGTGTTAATCTGGCCACTCTCTTTCTCCTGATTACTGTTTCCATGGGTATCTTTTTCCATCCAGTTACTCAACCTGTCTTCATTCATAATAAGTAAAATGTATTTCTCTAAAACAACACAGGAGTTTCGCTTTTTTTATCCAGTCTGACCCATCTCTGCCTTCAAGCGAGGTATTTACCCTACTTATATTTAATACAATTACATTTACTTGCATTCTGTGTCATGGTTGGGTTTAAAGCTGCCATCTTGCTATTTGTTTTTTATTTGTTCCTTTATCTCTCTTTTCCTGCCTTCTTTTTAGATTGGGAAAAATGGTATTATTTTGGGGATAGTCCATTTTATTTCCACTGTTGACATATTTGCTTATATCTGCATGTTTGACTTTTAGTGACTATTCTAGGAATCACAAAGTATATTTTTAACTAACCGCAGTCTGCCTTCAAGTAATATTACAGCACATCACATATAACGTAAGGCCCTTCCAGGAGCACGCTTCCTTTCCTCTCCAGCAGCTAATATTGGCTTATGTTTTACTTTTAATAGGTTATAAACCCCATGATATGTCACTGTATCAGTTATCTTTTAAGGAAATTAATTTTTTTTTTTTTTTTTTTAGAGAGCATGCACATGGGTGGGGAAGGGCAAAGGGAGAAGGAGAATCCCAGGCAGGCTCCACGCTCAGTGTGGAGCCCGACCCGGGGCTCGATCTCACGACCCTGAGATCATGACCTGAGCCAAAACCAAGAGTCAGATGCTTAACGGACTCAGCCCCCCAGGCACTCCAAAGGAAATTTAGTAACAAGAAAACCCACCTGTTTTACCATTTCTGGCATGTTTTAGGCTTCTGTATAGTTTGCACTGTAGCGTTTCCCTCCCACCTGAAGAATTTTAGCATTTTTATTGTGCAGCATGCTGGGAGCCAGTTCTTCCAGCTTTGATTGCTCTGGAGAAGCCTCTTTGCTTTGCTTTCATTCTTGACGGTACGGACACACAGCGTGCTGGGGGCTGCCTTCCATCACTGTGAACTCGCCCCGGGGCCCCGGTTCGAGCTGTTTCTGATAGGAAGTGGTTCGTCATTTTTGTCCTTGTTCCCTTGTGTGCAAAGCGTCTTTCTCCCTCCAGCTGCTATTTTATGTTCTTTTTATCACTTGTCTTTCTTGCCACTTGCATGTCATGTGCTATTGAGCTTTTTGGGTCTATGAATATATAGTTTTCAAAGTCAAATGCAGAAAACTTTAGAAAATAATTTCCTCAAAAAATTTTTCTGCCCCTTCTTCCCCCAGTTTCTTCCTAAAACTCCCAGTGACGCGTATGTTGTCCAGCGCTTGGCAGCGGGTCTGCCAGCTTTTATGTCACGTGCTCCCGCTTGTAGGACTTCTGCTCCCGTGTCGGGGACGTCATGATCTTCTCTTCTGCAGTGTTCATGTGCTGTTAAGCTCATGTACTCAACTTTCTCTCTCAGACGTTGTATTTTTCAACTCTAAAAAAAATTTGGTTCTCTTTTTGTAGATTCTGTTTCTCTCCTTACGTGTGTGTTTCCCTTAAAGCCTTTCTTTTTCACATGGCTCATAATTTTTGTATTTGCTATTGGCCATTAGGATGGTAAGTTATTGGGGACGCTTGACTGGCTCAGTCATGAGAGCATGAGACTCTCATCTTGGAGTTGTGAGTTCAAGCCCCATGTTGAGCTTAGAGATTACATAAAAATAAAATATCTTAAAAAAGAGAGAGAGAGAGATGTTCAGTTACTGACTCTGGATTTTTGTTGTTTTCCTTTAAAGTGTATTGGACTTTTTATCTGGCAGACGGTTGAGTCACCCCTTGATCCTTTTGAGACTTGTTTGCAGCTTTATTAGTGTGAGTCTAAGAAGCCTGTCCTCGAAGCCTTCTCTGCTCTGTTTCTAGGCTGTGATCCATCCTGAGCATCTAGTGAATGCCCCGGGCATTTAGTGAGGTCTCTGCCTCTGGTTGGTGGGAGCACGAACATGTCCTTTCCCTGCATGAGCTCGGGCCTTGTCCGGCTCATGGCCTGTGGTGGCTGCTCCTGGGCCGATCCACACTCAGCTTTCAGTCTAAGATTCCAGGGGACAGTAGGTGCACCTCTGAAGCTTTTTCCCTACATAGCTCACTCCTCTCCAAGAACTCCAGCTATTTCTGCCTCCCCAAACTACAAGCCCTGCCTCAACTCATAGTGGCCAGCAGGCTGTGCATGGGCTCCCCTGTGGTCCACAGAGGGCCTCCAGGCAGAAGGCCATGTGGGCACAGAGCTCCCCTCCCTTGTTTTCCTGCTCTCGGGAGTCCCTGTCCTGTGTTGCCCGTTGTCCGACATACGCAAACCGCAGTTTCATGTGCTTTGTCCTATTTTCTAGCTTGTTACAGAAAGGCAAGTCCAGCTCCAATTACTTCCTCCCTTGAAGTAGAAGTCCTGTCTCTACTTACTTTCATTTTTCTGTCTCACTCACCTAGTGCAGTGCGTAAGCTTCATGAGGGCAGAGGAATCTATTTGCTCACTCTTACATCGCGGCCCCTAGAACAGTGCCCTGCACATAAGAGGCTGAGTAAGAGGAAGGCACTTCAGAGGGGAAGTTGGTCAGTTGGACAGAGACCACCTGTAGGTACCATTGGAAAACATGCTTGTGCAAATATGTGAGCTAAAGGTTAATATCCATATATTAGACACAGCTCATCCAGAGGTGCCACAGGAAAACAGGGGTAGAGAGGCACCCAGGTGGCTCAGTTGGTTAAGCGTCCAACTCGTGATTTCAGCTCAGGTCCTGATCTCACAGGTTGTGGGATCGAGCCCCACGCGGGCTCCACACTCGGCAGGAAGTCTACTTGGATTCTCTGCCTCTGCCCTTCGCCCCGCTTGTGCTCACTCGCTTGCTCAGTCTCTCTCTAAAATAAATAAAATCCTAAAAAAAAAATGGGGTAGAGCATGAACAGGCAAGTCACAGAGTAAGAAGTAACAGTTGCTTGTAAATACATAAAACATTTTCTATTTCGTTAATTGTTAAAATACACTAAGACAGTGAGCTGTGGTGTTTGGGCTTCAGGCGGGCAGAGCCTTTGCCGGAATGTGGTCTGTGCTGCGGCCAGTGCTTCCCGGATACGCTGGCGGGACTCGCGTCAGCACGCAGGACCTGTGGAGTCTTCAGGGCCTCGAGACCCTAACAAAATGATGAGAAATTCAAAGATTTATGTACAAAATACATAACTATCAGGATTCGTTGTTTTACAATGGCAACAGCTTTGTTGTATTTTTTAATGATAAAGTCTATCTGTTTATTATAAAAAAGAAAAAGATCAGATTACAAAGAAGAAAGACAAATCTGTCTTTTCCTTGCTCTTCTGTGTTTGGTGTCCAGTTTAGAAAAGATTATAAACCCAAAGCTTATAAAAACAATTACCCAGATTTTCTTCTGAAACTTTAGGTTTGTATTATTCATACAGTTTTTCCACCTTAGGGAATAATAAATAAATTATGATATATCCGTATAATGAAATATGCCTCTGTGAAACAAGGCCTTCAAATGATGTTTGTAAAGGAGATTTAATTACAGAAAAATGCTCATAATATAGTGTTGATGAAAAAGGAATATGCAAAGTATTTTGGGGGAGATCGAGATGTTGTTGAACTCGGTGCCTGTGGACACACATGAGCAGAGAAAGGACCAGAAGTGTGGACGCAGAAACGAGAAGCCCTTGTCTCTGGATTGTAAATGTGTAGCTGGTTTTCCTGTTTCTCTTCATACTCTTTGGTTCCTCCCAAGTTTTCCATAACAAGCATGTACTTCTTTGCTAAGTGAAAAACAAATGTGTAGAAAAGTATATTCCAAGAGAACAAGAGGGAAAACTTAGGCCAGCCCCTCCCTACTGAGGTAGACGGGCTCCCAGAGCAGAATATCGACCGTGGTCTTCCTCGGGTGGCGAGACTGGGCGTGATTCTTACCTTTTTTTAAATACTTTGCTGTATTTCCCACTTCTCAGCAATGAGCATTTTTATGCCCGGAGGAAAAGGAGAAGCAGGAGTATTTCAGTGACAGCTGAGGAGGTGAGCATGTGGCTGCTAAAGTATGCTTCATGCTGGTAGGACTGCGGAGGCCCTCGGAGGCCCGGGACCCTCCCCACTGCCTCGCCGGCCGCTATGGCCACATGAGTGGACCTGGCCCGAGGCGGCCACAGCAGGGTCAGAAAAGGGGAATGAGTTCAAGAGAAACGCCAGTGGTGAATCAGAAATTGGTGACCTCCAGAGGGAGAGGCGAAGGTCCCGGGCAGGGAGGCTTGTGAGGCCAAGCAGGAAGAGCGGCGGAGTTGGGAGCTCCTTTGATAGTCTCTCCTTCGCCAGATCATCACGGCTCCCAGAAATCTGCGTGGACAGGCCCCAAACATGCAGTGGTGCTGTCCAGAGTAAGAGATCATGTGGACATGTATAGAAAGTGATAAGCAAGAACAGATACCTCTTTCCTTCATTGCTGCAAAGAGAAACACAGGAAGCGTTAACCTGCATAAATGGTCTCCTATGGGGCCTGAGAGGGAAGGTGGAGGGCGACTTCTCTGAATGCATCTGTTTGCATAGTTTGGTTTTCTAAATGTTTTTAATTTACAATTCCAAACGGACTGAAACAAATGACCAGCTGTATTTCAAATTAGTACAACAACCACACAAAGGAAAGAATTATTTAAGTGACATAGGAAACAGAGCTCTGACTGTGGCCTTTGTAAAATAACTCCCAGAAGAAAGATCTTGCACGTCACTCGCTAGTTTTATTCGTGCCAACGTTGGTATTATCATTTTGAAACTATTTTAAATACGTTACAGGATAAATAAGTATACTAACGTGAGTCAGATCCTAACACTCCATATACAAGAAAATAGATACAGACACAAACAAGTGTAACCTGTCATGTTGAATTTGGATTTGGAGGTAGTCTTAGGCATGGAAGCAGGGCCATCGGCCTCTCCCGTCAGCACGAGCAGCTGCGGACACGGCCAAGCGCAGGGAGCAGCTGTGCGCGGGCTGTGGGCTCGGGGCGAGCACCATGGTCACACCCTGGCCCTCAGCTCGGGGCACTTGCCACAGACAAGTGGGCACAGACACAGCGGCTGGGTCCCGGACAAAGGAGGCAGAAATCGGAGCTGGGGCTCCTGGGAGCTGAAACGTTCTGGGCAGGTGAGCAGCAGGGAGACTGCTGCTCGTGTGTCCCAGCAGCAGGCAGCCGCGGGAACTCGAGGCCAGGTGGAGATTCCAGACGCCACACAGCACGTGCAGGCCCTGGCATTCGACCTGCCGGAGCGGAGGGATGATGCCAAACACCCCAGAGGCCCCGTCAGCAGCCCGGCACAGCCGCCCGTCGGGGGCGGGTAAACACTCTCCCAGAGCCGGTGACCAAGCCTCCGCAGGACTTAGGCTCTGCCGGAACACCGCTTTTTAAAGGACAACAAAACTCCGACTCTAAGTCATGTAGCCTCCACAGTATTCAGTGTGCAAAGAAGCAGAATAATGTGACCCGTGACAAGGAGAAAAAGATCTCAGTAGAAGCCACGGGAGGTAATCAACAGCATGTCCCCCGCGCCCGAGGTCCTGGCATCCGTGCCCACGTGTGACCCTGCCCGGGAGCGTGTGCGGGTCTCACCGACAAGTACAGCAGAAGCAGCAGGGTTTTGCCTGCGTGACAGGGCTGTGAGAAGGCTGGCCTCTATCGTGGAGGCCCTTTCTGGCTCTCTCCGGAGTCCCTGCTGTTCTCCGAAGTCACAGACACCTCTTCTGATGCCAGCAGCATACAAAGCACATGTCCCCTTGTTGAAATGTCCTACGGATTTTCAAAAAATGAGTGATTTTGGTATTCTACCAGTGGTGTATGAAATGTATCTTGAGAATTCTCCTACACCTCTGTTTTTAAGATGTTACTGAGTTTGGGGGAAATTAAGTGCATGTTTTCTATCTAAATATCAGCCAAAAAACCATCATAAGGCGGGGAAACATATCCTGTGAAGTTTGGTCCTGATAACCACGGGCAGTCTGCTGGGAAAACGTCAGATATTCTGTGACACACGGCAGACGTCCGGCTCTCCAAGGACGAGCGCTGCCTGAATCCACTACTGGAATTATGCTAGAGTATGGGAAATGTTCTAGATTAAAAGAGGCTAAAAATTGTCCCTTCTGGGGAGATACTCTAGGAAGGGAAGGGGCCCACCCAAGCCCTGCTCCTTTATATCCCGTCGTGAAGAACTTAAAAGGAAAAATATGAAGGCGATCAGTTTTCCCTCCATGAGCATAATATCGTTGCCCCGCCGGGGGCTCAGGAGACCCTGGAATGTGTATGGAAACAATGCAAGTGAATGGTTTTGTGTTCCACTTTGGAAAGACACAAAGATAAGACTCTCTAGAAGTTACTGTATCAAAGACGCCGTTACAGTGTTGCACCGGCCGTGTAAAAGTTCCAGTTCCGCACTCCCCGAATCTTGGAGAAAACCGCCCTGAGGCCGGGCTGCAGCTCATCCTAAGTGCTGAGATCTGGGGTTTGTAAAGCTAGCCGCGCCGCGGACGGGTGACGGGCCCGCAGTGTGAGACGGAAGCGTGTGCTGTGGCAGACGGGAGAGAAGCTGTAGTGAAACAGAAGAGGCCCCGGGCACTCCCGCCGGAGTCCGCCGCCGTGATGGCAGGGAGACGTCTCTAAGCAGACGATGCCACAAAAATACTTCTTCCTTCTAAACAGTGCCCTGCTGATGCTTTTGTTAAATGAATATACATTTTGCGTGTTTTAAGGCACAGGCGCCCTTTAGTGATTCTCCCCTTCATGCACTCTCTCTCGACTGGCCTTGACAGCGCGGCCACGGCGTCTCACGTGGCACTGGGCCACGTGAGCCACGCAAGTTGTACGAGTGGATAGACTTATGCTTGATAGAATAACATTTAAGAATCTGTCCATAAAGAGTTACCCTCCGGTGTCCCTTCCCGGGGTAGGCGCTCGCTCAGGCTGGCAGCAGAGTGCCTTCTCGGTGTCAGGGCCCTCGTGACACAGTCCTCAGTCCCTCTACGAGGGCCAAGACCTGGGTTCTGGTGGCACACGAGGCCCCCAAGAAGTTCTGTGAAAATAGGGCTCCTTATACAGCTGGGTCTGGAAGTATGTGTCATCACAGGAAGTTAATAAAGACAGTCTTCTGGCCGTGGCCGTGGAACTGGTCACAGGCTAGCCCTCCGGCCGTGAGAAGCGCCAAGATGGTTTGGCTCTGCTTGGGCAGTGCACAGGCTGCGTCCCCAGGAGAGCGTGGCAGTTCGGTTGAGCTGAAGAAGCAGAGATCGAAGTTTATGGTGAGACACGGTCCTGGAGAGGGGGTAGCTGTGCAGAGAAGGGGCCCCAGAGGTCCATGTGGGGATCCCCTGTCAGTCCATGGCTGAGGGCTGAGCAGTCTGGGCACAAGGCCACCCCCTCAAGGCTCACCCAGTAGTACCACTGGGGACGCAGGGCGGCTCAGTCCTGCCCAAGTAGAAGGATCTTGCCAACACTGTTGGCCTCCAGCTAGACTCCAGAAAGGCCTCTCCTGAGGGTAAGGACCACAGGCTCAGATTTGACCTACTTCAAACCCACCCTAATAAAGTCTGAAGTCAGGCTTCAAGACTATCTCCAGAGGAGGTGGGGTTTGGAGGCTGGTCCCCACCAAGTTAGAGGGGCCCTGACAAGGTGTGTCACACCAAACCCACAAAGCCCAAAGGTGATCAGCCAGTAATTAAGTTGCTTGTTAGAACAGAAAATCAACCCTTTTCAAAGAATCCAGTCTCTATTACATATTATCCACAATGTCTAGTGTTTGATCCAAAATCACTAGATGTGCAAATAGGAAAATGTGATCTATGCTTAAGAAAAAGTAGTGGTAAGACACCAAACCCTCAGCCACCATAGGTTCACAGAGGACAGGTCTGCGCCCTGTCCTTCGGGAGGAGCGCCCCTGCTCTCTGCCTTTGTGCGTGGGGGGCCCGGGGCCGCCATCTCTCCAAGCGTGCTTTCTAGAACGGGCACGACCGGACCTGGGGGATCAGACCGGCAGGCGCGAAGCTGGTAATGATGCATGCGCTCCCGGCAGCTCTTCCGCTTGCCCCTCATTTAAAGTTCCTGTCATCCAAAACCCTTGTGAGCAGTGACAGGCTGGAGCCCACTTGCCCTCGCTCGTCGGAGCTGTGCGCCTCATCCCAGCTCTGTGGTCAGGGACCCGATGTCGGTAGCGTAAAATCAGCCATGGCGGGGCATTTACACCACAGGAATTGGCAGGCAGTCAAGTCAGGGCCTTTTGATTTCTCTGGGAGCTGGTTGCTGAACGCGTGCCCGCACAGCACCTCACACGCGTACCCATCCTGAGCCCTCGCCTCCACCTTCAGCCAGGCGCTTAGTGCATCTTGCCTTCAGAGACCCTTCTGCCATCTGTTTTCACTTGTTCCTCTGCTGTATTCTTTGGGAACTGGTAGAAACCGGGCGGCTCACCTCCCTGAGCCCCCTGCCCTGCCCCCCGTGGAAGAGCCATGACCATCCACAGGACAGGTGTGGACTGAGCTGGTCAGAAGCACACACTGTGACGGGTACTCTGAACCCAGAGGCCCGCCATGCCCTCGTCTTGACAGTGGTTTAAAAAGTCAGAGAACTCTGCCCAGCTCTGGCGGGTCCCCTCCAGGTGGGCCATGGCGGTCAGGAGGATGGACCCTAACTGCTTTGAGCAGTACAGCTCAGACCTCTGAGCCCCTCGTCCAGCTTTATATCCTGGGGACATCACGTGGGCAGTGGGAGATCAGTGGTGGGGGGCATTTCCCTCACAGACACCAGCAGTGCCCCCAGTGGGACAGGCCAGAGGCAGCTTACGGGACAGATGGACGTTTAGTTGGCGTGGCATCTGCCCTACTGGCCGTGTTAGGGCCAGAGCACGTAGTCAGGCCTTGGGAACAACCACCAAGGTGGTCTGTAGGAAGCACAGTGGAACCTGCTTTAACGCTCTGCCTAGGGATGGGGCGGGGCTCGTAAGCGGTGTTGCTTTGTCTTTTCTCTGTTGATCTTAGCTTGGATTAGCCCGTTTGGTGATGTGGCCCAAGTTCTGGGTGTGAGCAAGAGCGTTCCCCTTGGAGTGCTGCTGGAAGGCGGCCAGGAGGTGCCAGGAGGCTCCGGGGAAGACACCAGGCTGTCGTCTGAGTGGGGAGGACTGGAGCGCGTCGGTGGGCTCCTGCTCAGATGTGGGGCCGGGAGGCCCGGGGCTGTTCTGTCCTAGAGGCTTTCCTAATGTGTGTGCGTGTCCTCCAGATGAACGACAATCTCCTTGAGAGCTGGAGCGACCTCGATGAGCTGAAAGCGGCCAAGAGCCTGGAGACGGTGTACCTGGAGCGGAACCCCCTGCAGAAGGACCCCCAGTACCGGCGGAAGATCATGCTGGCCCTGCCCTCTGTGCGGCAGATCGACGCCACCTTCGTCAGGTTCTGAGTCCTCCTGGCTCCTGCCAGGTCCCTCTCTTCACAAGAACTTCCCAGCCACGGTTTTTATCCACCCGTTGCTCCTCAAGCCGGCACTCTGTCAGCAGTCACAAACCCAATGGCAATAAAAAGGCACTGAGTGATAACTGCAGTGTGTGACGCCCGCGCCACTTCGGGACGCCGTGGCCCGTACGCCGCCACCTGGTGTTGTCATGCCCGTGGCGCTCCCGCCACGTCTGTTTCCTCCTCCTCAGACGGGCGGGCTGGTGGGGGTGAGGGTGCTGCCTGGGGTGGGGGCACTCGGGGGCCGGCCTGGCAGCCCAGACCTGTTTGGTCTTATAGACCAGGTGACGCCAGGGTTTTTCTAATCATACGTATTTCAGAACAAAACCATGGGCACAGGATCGCGGGGACCCGTGTGCTGTGACCCGCTGGGCTCCTCGACAGCCATGGCCATGCGCCAGGCCCCCTGCCGACCGCTGCCCGGGCTGCCCGTCTGTGGCTCTCTGAGGCCCGGGCTGCCCGCGAGCGCCTGAGGGGCCGCTGACAGCGCGACCCCAGCCGAGGCTCTGCTCAAGGCCTGCTCCAAAGGGCTTGCATCTTGACAGCCTCTAACGTCGCCTCCCAGTCTTACCCCGTCCTGTGCCAGCTTGTTTCTTAGAAGATTTACATCGGGAGTCACCCGGGGTCTGAATTTAATGCTGCAGGACCTTAGCCTCTCTTGGGGTCTCAGATTTCCCTTCTGCAGAAAGAGGACTGAATCGATTGGTCACCGTGGGTCCCTTCTCCAAGATTCTAGAGTGGCACCGTCCAGTACGGGGGCCACCTACCGCCACGTGTGGCTGCTTCAATTCGAATTTAAATGTGTTAAAATAAAATGAAATAAAGCATTCACCTCCTCGGTTGCACTTGCCACATTCCAGGTGCTTAGTAGCCGCATCTCGCCAGGGGCAGCCCTTCCCCCTCCATTCTCATGAGCAGCCCAAGCAGGTCAGAGGTCCCCGGGCGACAGGGTGACCCCTGCCAGGAGTTGTGGATGTGGCAGTAGTTGGCCTGAAGCCAGGAGCACCTGCCTACGGAAAGCAAACGCGGCGAACGAGGGGGTGGGAGGGCGTGGGCTCAGAAGGGGCCTTGGGATGACGGCCCTAGAGGTCGCAGAAGAAAGTTTAGACCCCAGGATTCACGATTGGAATGCCCTTGCTGAAAGCCTTACTGCCGGGAGCCCTGCACCCGAGCACAAGGCGGAGACCTGCAGGAGTGCAGGCGACGGGCGTGCGGAGCCCTCTGCGGAGCTGGGACGGCGTTCTGGCCCACGCACGGGAGGGACGTGCCCGTGCCCCGGAAAGACAGGGTGTGACGTCAGCCACGAGGGCATCACTTTTTAATCTGGGAGGCAGAGCGTGGCCGGCGGCTGCAGAGATTGTGTGGCACGAGCAAGGAAAGGGAGCAATCACTTATAAACAGTGCGTGGGAGGCCAGATGGCGGTCGCCGCTAACAGAACAGGTGTTTCCTCACGGGTGGGAAAGGAAACCCAAAGGACAGTAGGAGAAAGGCCTCAGCAGGCCCGTCCTCATGGGGATGGGACACGGACGCTTGCCCAGTGCATCTGTGCGTCACAGACGCAGGAAACTTTGGGGGTGGAGGGGGCGGGGCACGAGGTGCTGAACCCAGCGCTGTCCCAGTCACGGGCTATCCATTGAACCCTAAAACCCACACTGAGCCTTGAACAACTTTGAACAAGAGGCAAGAGAGGCAGTTTCCTGCTGGATCCCGAAGGCTGCAGACCGGGTTTGGGGGCGCCTGGCACGCCGTGGGCAGGACATCCCCTGCAGGGCCAAGTCCCGAGGGTCAGAAACCCCGGTGTGAATGGGAACATCAGAGGAGGGGCTGTGGGCCTCCCAAAGCAGGACCGCAAGACGGGCTTTTGATGGGTTCCTTCACACACAAGTGGAATTCGGTAGCGCACGGAACGCCAAGAGTAGAGCAGATGCGAGTGAAGATGCTCACAGTGTGGACAACCAGCCAAGGGCGCGTCGAAGAACCCTGCTGGGAACCGGCCCAAGGCGAGAGGAGGCACGTCAGGGAAGCCAGCGGGCCGAGGCCCCCACCCTCCCCCACGCCGCCATCGAGACGCACACACCGCGAAAGGGGCCATCCCTGTGCACCTACCCAAAATTAGCTCATTAGAAAGCTCCCAGTGCGGGGTGTCACCGGAGGGGGGGGAGGGACCCCAGGGGCACCTGAGCCTCAAACAGCGCACCCAGCCCTGGGCACCTCAGTACATGCTCCTCAGCAGGAAGCAGCCACAGTGCCCACTCGGAAACCCAAGGAGGCCACGGCCGCAGAGACCACGTGTCCGTGGGAGAGGGCTCCGCAGGGGTGCACGCACACAGGAGGGAACAGCCCTCCACAAGGTCTGAAACAACCCCAAGCAAAGACACTGCCTGGGGTGGGGGTCGGGGGGCAGAGGTGGTGGAATGAATAATAAAGTGTAGGAAAGCCTGGCTGCAGGGGGGATTCAGCATCCTTTGAGGTACTTGGGTTACATCAAGGAAAAAAGCCTTTTATTTTTTTAAGATTTTAAAAAAATCCCTGCCCTGGGGGGCATAGATGAAGCGACAACCATAGACAATAGAAGGTGACTTGCCCTTCGAAAGAAAGCGGAGCGTGTGGACAGGCTCACTGGCGGCAGGGGTGGGGTGACCCTGATGAGGGGCAGACCCACCCTGGGGGTGGGGGGAAGGAGGCTGAGGGGGCAGCAGAGAGGAGGAGGCCGAGCAGAGGGCGGGGAGAGGGAAGCCTCCGGCAGAGCATCCCAGAAGGGGGACCCGCAGAGGAGGCCTGGGAACCCCAACCCGTGGGCGTGGGGAGCTAGATGTGGTGGCCCAGGAGGCCGCGAGGGAGGAGCAGGGAGGTTTCCTCGCAGGGGAGGCACCCTGAGGAGGGGCGGGGCGGGGCCCAGGAACGCAGACACCCCCTGTGGGAAGAGGCCAGCAGGGTGGAGGCGGGCGGGGAGTGGACCAGGTGGCCACCCGGGGGGAGGGTGCTTGCTCTGTGCGGAGGGAACGTTTGGGAGGGAGGTGGGGGGCTGGGCAGGGTCCTGAGCGCAGGGGTTGAGCGAGCGGGAGAGCATGCGGGGCACAGGAAGACGGCCCACTCCTCAGACTGGGTGCAGGGCAGGTGAATGTTGGGGAGCAGCAGCGCCCCCGGCTGGCAGTCACTTACCAGGACCATTCAGCCCAGTGATTGTGTTGGGACCAGCCAGGTGCCCACCCCCAGGGGGGCGGCGCACTGGTTCTACCCCAGCCCCTGGGGTCTGTTCCCTTTCCAGGCTGTCTGGCGGCCGGGTGGCCTGGGGCTCATGCTTAGCCCGAGGCACCTGCTGTCCTGAGGGCAAGGGCCGGCGCGGCCGGCTCGGGGCCGGGAACCGGGACCTGGCGGCTGGGCCTGCTGCGTCTGCTGAGGTGAGGAAAAGCTGTTTTGTTAAGCCACACTTGGAGGCTTTTTTCCCACTTCCACCAACGTATTTCTCAGTGTTACACAAATGAATATAAAAAGTTATCGTCAAAAAGCCCGGTATAGCAGATCCGGGGCCTGGGCTCTTCTCCGCACCTGCGACCCAGCACACCTGTGCTCCTGCTAGCTTGCTTGCTTGTTTTTTTCCTTTTCTTAACTTTTAAAAACTGCAAGAGTAATGCAGCTTGAAAAAATGTCAAACCATAAAACATCGTAGAAAGTAAACATTTCAACCCTCCGCCGGGATGAGTGCTGTCCCCGGTGTCCCGCGTGCGCGTGGCCTCCACGGCTCCAGCTGCGGTGAGCGGCTGCCCCCCGGCCGCCCCACCGCTCCTCCCCGGCGGGCATCCCCGGGGCCACCGCGAGCAGAGTGCCGGGAACCCCCCGGAGCTGACCTCTTCCCGGGCCCTTCGCGTGCGGCCGGAGCAGTGTAGAGTTGTCTCAGGCTGGGAAAACTCCGGGCCACCCCTTCCTGTCCAGAGGCCCTGTGGGATCAGCCTGAGGGCCCCCTGCGGGTATTTCTCCTCCCTCCGCCTGCCTCACCCTGCTTCCTGGCTCTGGAGCATCCCCAGTGCAGGCGGTACCCGGGAACCCATCTCGGGGACCCCAGACAGAGAGCTCAGTGCGGACCCTCCGGCTCAGGGTGTCCCTGTTGGGCCCCGACCCACTGCACAGGGTCTCCCTGGGAGGGGGCTGAGGGTCAGAGATGCAGCCAAGACGACGGCGCCACTCGGGGTTTTGCACAAGAGGGCCCCAAGAGAGCAGCGCTGTGGGGAGGACGGAGTGGGACCCCTCCCTGCAGTGAGCAGGGCTGCACCCCGTTTCACAGATGGACCCTGAGGTCGCACCCGGGAAGCGGCAGAACTGGCTGTGTCTCCGGAGGGGCGGCCCACCAGGCGGAGGTGGGACGACCCCGCTGCGGCTGCGGCTGCCCCTGCCAGACGCCCCCGCTCCCGAGCCCTGCACAGCAGCAGCCGACCCCCCTAAGGAAGTCAGGGGAGAAAGATGAGCGGTGTCCTTTGCTGGGAGGACCGTGGCATTTGCATGTGGGATGTGGAAAGGCTCTAGGAAAATGGGCTGCCTCTGTTTGCAGACCCAGAGCCCCACACCCCCTTCTCAAACAAAGGCAGATCCTGTTCCAGGAGCTGGGGAGACCTTGCCCCCAGCCAGCCGGCTATGCCAGGCCCCTCTCCTGCCCATTTGCCAGGCAAGGTGAGGACATGTGAGTGGCCAGCCCCACCTGGGCAGGGCCACGAGGACACGGTCCCTCCCAGTTCTCTGCCTGCAGGTCTGGCCCAGACTCAGCTGCCCAGACCAGGTTCGTGCTGGAAGGGTGTCCACGACCTCGGAGGCCTCTTCCGGAAGCCGCCGTGCCAGGTGGGAACCCGTTCCATGATGCAAGGGCCACGGGGAGGGAGGTGGGGAGATGGACTCCAGGGAGGCTGGGTGAGCACCCCCAGCCCATTAGGGCTCCCAATGCCCTGAACTGTGGGCTAACCCTGGTGCCCCAGAGGCCTGCCTGGCCCTGGGGGAGGATGAGAAAGGCCAGGTGCTCAGCACCTCCAATCCTAGGGAACCTCAGTTTTCCCACCTGTCCAGTGGGCCCACCGTGGAGCAGGTCACTTCTGTGGCCTTGGTGACTGGGGCGTCCTCTCTCCACGTCCTCTGTGCACAGAGCGCTCAGAAGGGGACACCCCCGCGCCCCCACACCACAGCAGGGGTGTTCAGCAGCACCAAAGGCTGCCAGCTGACTTCAAATTCTTGAGAATCCCTTCAGGAGTGCCCCATGACGCACACTGGCCCTGTACCGGGACCGTGTCATGATGCCGAGCCCTGGCTCTGGGCCGTCTGCAACCTGGAAGACAGGAGCTGCGGGCTCACATCTCTGCCTCTCTGGGCCTCAGGCTCTCTGGCCTCCATGAGCTGTCCCCGCCAACCTCCTGTGGCTCCTTCACCCTCACGCCCTCCCAGCCTCCGGGGCTGGCGACGGCCCTCATCGCTTGTGCCGGCCCCCACTCAAACCCCCCCCCCGGGCCACAGCGCCCCTCTTACTCTTTGCCCCACTGTGCCAACCTGTCAACTGGAACAGAGGCATCAGGTGCGGAGGATGCAGCGTGAGCGTGGCCAGGCCAGCGTCCCCAATGGTCCAGGAGGAGCCGAGGTCTTGTCTCCGTTAAAGAGTATCATCTGCTGCTCTGCAGGGGAGCAGAAAGAAGAGGGGGCCGCTGAGCCCACCCCCTGGGCCCCTCAGGCCCCACCACCCCAGACAGGGCTGAGAGGGAGGGAGGCACACGCTGGACAGGTGGACAGACAGCTGCTGGGCCAAACCTCCCAGACACTCCCTCCTTGTCCTTGATCTGCTCCCGGAGCTGGAGGCCCACGTGGGGGACCGTCCTGTGCTTCCAGGTGGGACAGCTCAGCCTGGCACCCGCCCTGGCCATGGCTCCAGCCTGTGCCCTCCCCGGGGAAGCGGGTTCACGTGGGCTGTGTAGGAATATGGGGACCACGTCTCACGGGCCCACCTGGGCTGTGGGGTGCAGGAGCGGGATGCTGCGGGGGCAGGCCCAGGAGGAGGACAGTACCATCCTGATCGACATGGCCCTTGGCTCCGAGAGTGGCGACTCGTACGGGAGCACAGCCAACACCTCAGAGGTAAAGCTCAGGAGGCAGCCTCTCGCCTCCCCTCCCTGGGACCCAGGCTCACAGTCGGCTGTGGATTTAGGAGGGTCTCTCCCTGCCTGGGCCTGAGCCCCGCCCCCCCGACGAGACTCAGGGACCCGGAAGACAACGGCCCCAGCTAGGGCCCCCAGCCTGCGGGCGTGGACCCAGCGCCCATGGCCACGGTGTCTTCCCACAGCCTTCACCCGATGCCTGGACCTCCTGTGCCCTTGAGCTGCCCCGGTGCAGGGAAGGGGGAGGCTCCCAGGTCACCACCCAGCTCACCGGCCCTGGGCACATGCAGACAGCCCCAGGGACAGGCCAGGCGAGAGGCCAGGCTCAGGCTGGGCCAGGCCAGGTCCCACCGGCTAGAGGGACGCATATCGGGTCCTGAAGCTTAAACACAGAAATGTTCCTTAAGATGCTATGTTCTGACGTGTGCAAAGTGTGGAAGTGGCCTGGGAGGGGGGCAACCCCCCAACAGCCCCTGCCCCAAAGGAGGGATGAAGGCTGTCAGCTATGTCCACGGTGTTTTGTTACCTGCCTGGGGGTCACCTGGACCTTCTAGAAACCCTCTGGCGCCATCACCACCTCTGGCCTGTGCGCAGAACCACTTCGGGGGCTGTCCGGCTCTCCTCCAGCCGCTGGAGGCCCTCAGTTGTGGTCCTGCCCATGTCACCTACAAGCCTGACCTTGCCCACAGCCCAGCCAGGTGCTTGGAGGCCCATGTGGCCTTCGGGAGGCCAGAGGGGGCATGAGGTTGGCCTCAGCCCTGGACGTGCCTGCGTCTGGAAGCCGCTCTGCCCACACTCGGTGGCTGTGTTCTCTGCTCGTCCTTCTGTGTCTGCGGGGGGGGAGGGGCCCTGAGGTGGAGGGGGACAGAATGTGGAGGAGTCATTAGGGTCAGAATGCTGCCATGCCTCTTCCTTTCCTTCCAGCTGAATGGACACCAGGAGGCCGGCCGCAGGGTGGGGAGCCCTTCCAAGCCCCAAATAGGTAAGCCACTCCCAGCGCCTGACAGCTGTGCCCAAGTTAGTCCTGGGGGTGCGACACAGACGGGATGCCCACGGGTGGCGGCCGGTCACCATCCCCAGTAACCAGGCCGCCCCTCCCCCCCAGCACTCTCTCCGCACCAGCTCTGGGGCCAACCGCCGTGCCCAGGGTGGGGCGAGGGCCTGGCGGGGCGCAGGGCACGGCCGGGGAGCTGGAGCCGGCAGGGAGGGGGGTCCCTCCCGAGGGGGCGGGGCTGGAGGGCTCCAGGGGGGCCGCGCCCCGCTCTCCTGCCCCCGCCCAGGAGAAGGCAAGCCCGCCCCTCCCAGCACCTGGGCTACCCGCTGCCGCCCGCACCTCACACCCGTTAGGAAGCGGCTATTACAAGTAATAAAACAGAAAATAACCAGCGTCAGCGAGGACGTGCGGAAGCTGGACCCCCGGGTGTTGCTGGCGGGAGTGGGAGCCGGTGCGGAGAGCCGGGCGGCGGGTCCTGGAAATGAGACCTGGAGCCACCCGGCAAGCCAGCCACCCCGCTTGTAGGTGTCTCCCCGAAGGATCTGGTGATGGATATTCTGCTGGCTCATGTGAATAACGCAGCGGCAGTGAACATTCGTGCCCCAGATTTCGTGGGACACGTTTCTTTTCTGGGGCACGTGCCTTTGAGGGGTTGTTGGGGGACGGCAGGGTCATATAGTAACTCAAGGTTGAATGCTCTCGAGAAACCGCCCAACTGTTTTCCAAAGTGACCGTAGCACTTCGCAAACCGCCGGAGTTTCTCCGCACCATCCCTAGCGTTCCTACTGCCTGCCTGATGAGCCATCCTAGTGAGGACCACGTGGCGTCTCCCTGTGCTTCTGATCTCGAAGTCCCTCACGGCTGATGATACCCAGCATCTTTTCAGCGGCTTATTGGCCCCTTGTCTGTCTTCTATAGAAAAACAGCTATTCACAATCTTTGCCCATGTTTAAATTGGGCTATTTTATCTTTCTAGTGTTGAGTTGAAAAGTTCTTTATATATATTGAATATAGGTTCCTTATTAGGTATATGATTTGCTAATATTTTCTCCCATTCTCTGGGTTACTTTTCACTTTCTTGGTGGTGCTTTTGAAGCACGCAGTTTTGTTTTGTTTTTTTCATTTTTTTTATTTAATTTAATTTTATTATGTTATGTTAGTCACATTCATTACATAATTAGATTTGTTGTATTGTTCCATGATTCATTGTTTGCATATAATACCCAGTGCTCCATGCAGAACGTGCCCTCTTTAATACCCATCACCAGGCTAACACATCCCCCCACCCCCCCTCCCCTCTAGAACCCTCAGTTTGTTTCTCAGAGTCCATGGTCTCTCACGGTTCGTCTCCCCCTCCGATCTCCCCCCTTCATTCTTCCCCCCCTGCTATCTTCTTTTTTTTAAACATATAATGTATTATTTGTTTCAGAGGTACAGATCTGTGATTCAACAGTCTTGCACAATTCACAGCGCTCACCATAGCACATACCCTCCCCAGTGTCTATCACCCAGACACCCCATCCCTCCCACCCCCCACCACTCCAGCAGCCCTCAGTCTGTTTCCTGAGATTAAGAATTCCTCATATCAGTGAGGTCATATGATACATGTTTTTCTCTGATTGACTTATTTCGCTCAGCATAATACCCTCCAGTTCCATCCACATCGTTGCAAATGGCAAGATTTCATTTTTTGATGGCTGCATAATATTCCATTGTATATATATACCACCTCTTCTTTATCCATTCATCTGTTGATGGACATCTTGGCTCTTTCCACAGTTTGGCTATTGTGAAGCACATAGCTTTTTTTTTTTTTTTTAAGATCTTATTTATTTATTAGACAGAAAGAGAGATAGGGAGAGCAGGAACAGAAGCAGGGGGAGTGGGAGAGGGAGAGGCAGGCTCCCCGCTGAGCAGAGAGCCCGATGCGGGGCTCCATCCCAGGACCCTGGGATCAAGACCTGAGCTGAAGGCAGACGCTTAACGACTGAGCCACCCAGGCGCCCCAAGCACATAGCTTTTTAATTTAGATGAAGTCCCTCAGTCTTTTCTCTTCCTGCTAAGCTCTGTCTAAGCCATCATCGCCTAAACCAGGTCATGAAGATGTACAACTGTTTCCTCCTAAGAGCCTTATCATTTTGGTTCTTTTATTTATGTCTATGATCTTTATCTTACAATTGTAACTCCACTTTGAGTTAATTTTTGTGTACGGTGTGAGGTAGGGGTCCAAATTCATTCTTTTCAATCTGGATATTCACTTGTCCCAGCACCGTTTCCTGAAAACACTATTTTTCCTATTGAATTGTAGTGCCCCCTTTGTAAAAAAAAAAAAAAAAAAAAATGGATTAACCATAAATATATGGGTTTATTTTCAGAATCTCAAATATATTTCATTGATCTGGATGTCTATCCTTCTACCAGTACCACACTGTCTTGGTTATTCTAGTTTCATAGTAAGTTTTGAAGTCAAAAACTGAGTTCTACACTTTTGTTCTTCTTTGTCAGCATTGTTTCTTTCATTCTGGGTCTCCTGTATTTCCAAATGAATTTTAGACTTGTCATTTTCTAAAAAAAACAAAAACAACAACAACAACAACAATAAAACCCAGCTGGGATTTTGATAAAGATTATGTTGAATCTGTAGATTAATTTCAGGAGCAATGCTATTGTTATAATATTGATCTTCTGATTCATGCACATGGGATGTCTGTGCATTTTTTTAGGTCCTATATTTATTTTAACAATGTTTGGTGGTTTTCAAAGTATAAGTCTTGCACAGTTTTTGTGAAATTTATTTGTAAGTATTTTATCTGAGGTGCTGTTATAAATGGAAGTGGTTTTCCTCCTTTCATTTTAAGCTTGTTTATCACTAGCGTATAGAAACCCAGTGGATTTCCACATGTAGATCTTGTCTCCTGCAACTTTGAAAAAACCTGTTACTAGTCCTAATAATTTCATAGCGAAATCCTTTGGATTTTTCTGTATACAAGATCATGTCATCTATAAATAGAACTAGTTTTACTTTGATACTTACCTATTTATTTACCGCTTGTTCTGTGTTGATTCCTTCTTGCACATCCGCCAGAAAAGCAGGGTTTCCCACATTTTGTCCAGGCTTTACAGTTCTCTATCCCAGGGAAGGAACTCTGATGGTGACTTGCACTCAGAGTCCTTAAAGGCCCCGTAGGGGGTTGGGACTAACCTGCAGAGCCAGGAGCAGGCCCCAGCCCCTCCGCAGCCCCTCCTGTCCGCAGTGCCCTCCTGGAGCCCTCCCAGCCCTGACCAGGACCAGAGCGGGGGCTGGGAGGGAGACACAGAGCAGCAGGTCAAGGGTCCGAGAGCTTGGCTCCTACTCCCCAGCTGGAAGCTAAGCGTCCCGGCTGGGATGCCAGCCTGACTTCTGTCCCTGTTGGTTCCCAGAAGACTTTGTCCTCGTTTGGGAGGAAGACCTGAGGCTGGGTCGGCAGCAGGACAGTGCCACCCGGGACAAGACAGACACACACGCGGCCTGGAGGGAGACCTTTCTGGATAACCTCCGTGCAGCTGGGCTGCATGTGGACCAGGTACTTAGGGTCAGGTGTGGGCTCTGCATCTGTTCGGTGACCCATGACCTTCCTGACAAGGCCCAAGGGCATGGGGTCCAGACCCCGGAACAAACCAGGCACCAAAGTCCTGCTGGTGCCCCCCCCCAGCGAGCTCCCTGTGGCCGCGGAACCACTGACCACAGGCCAGCACGACACCCACCCTCGCACGCCCAGCTCGCACCTGGGAGCCAGAGCCCTTCAGACCCACCTCCCCATTAGTCTGCGTGGCTGTGTCCAGGAGTAACCCCCGTGATGAGAGCTCAGCAGCTACAGCGGCCCCTTGCCTGGACTGTGTCCTCTGTAACAGCGGCCGCAGGGCGTGTGTGGGTCTGGGCCAGTGGGGGATGTGGCCCTGAGGCCTCGCCGGCCTTGCTGCGTGCCCCACATCCCTCACGTCACCTTGTCCCTGAGGCTTCGCCCCATGTGTCCTTCACACATCCTTCCCACCACCCTCCGCCAGTCCCCGGGCACAGGCCCTGCCATCAGGTGTCCTCTCCCTGCCCAGAGTAAACCAGTCCTGGATTTGACATTAATCACATTTTCACGTGTCTTTATCATCTTAGCACCGATTTGATGTTGCAAACAATGCAGCTTGGTTTTGTTTGTTTGAACTTGATAGAAAGGGACTGTGCTCAGCACAGTTCCCCCGGGGCCGTGCTTCTGAGATGGTCCTCTGTACGCGGGGCAGCCGCAGTTGGGCCGTCGTCCTTGCTCAGAGGACCCCCGTGTGAATGCACCCCTCTTTATGACTACGTCCTCGCACCCCTTTTACGAAGAGGTGTGTGCTGTGCTCGCCTTCCCCACCCCTGACGCCCCTCCACAGGGCCGGAGCTACGGACAGACGTAAACCCAGGGGGATCGGGGGTCAAGAGCCAACACCCCTCCCCTTTGGGTTTGGATCCAACTGACAGTCTGGTGGGGGGATGAAAAGATACTTCCCCCCTTTATTATGCAAAAAGCTTTTGGGACAGTGTGGCTCATCGGCGTGGCCACATGAGTTTGCAGAACCTTCATCCAGATGGGAGGGCTTCCCTTTAATGGGGGTCATGGGTGGACTGGCACAGGGGGCATCAGGGGTCAGTCCAGAGGGCAGTTCTCAGCACGCAGCACAACCAGCTGGGGGTGCCCGAAGCGCCGAGCCCGCCCTGCCCCAGGCCTGTCTGCTGCAGCGGGCCCCGGACAGGGCCTGGGCGTGCGCATTTAGGGAAGCCAGCTGGCGTGACGCAGCGAGGCCTGACAACCACCAGGTAGAGAGGAGTTTTGGAAACCAGCCTACGTGGGGCAGAGGGGCTGCAAGGCCGTCTCAGGCTCCAGGAGCGCCTGCCACGCATCAGCACACATGCACACACACGAGGAGTCATGCCTGCCCATTGACACACGTGTGCACACTTCCACACGTCCACACATAACACGGATGCCCAGTGGCTCGCCAAAGGCCGAGGCCGTCATTCACCATCTGCAGACCAAAGGCTGACTCAAGGGCCTCCTTAAGGCAGGAGGGGGGGCAGGGCGGGCGGGCTCTGAGCAAGCAGCCCGTGCCCTCATGCTGGTCCCGCAGAGCGTGGCTGGCGCGGGTCCCCGAGGCCTAGCGGTCATCCCGACCCTGTCTGTGGCCGATGGGCTGACCTCCCGACGGCCGTGCTCCCTGCCGGCTCAGCGACCCGAGGTGCCATCTATCCGACAGCGTTACCACCGGTGCTGGGGAGCTGTTACCACGGCTAGAGAGGCATCTGCCTTCCCCAGGAGTGTGAGTGCACACACACACACACACACACACACACGTGCACCCCCACACACACCCCTCAGGCTCTCACGGAGCCCTTGGTCCCTGCAGCGCGACGTCCAGGACGAGGAGGGCGCCGTGCATTACATCCTCCTCAGCGCCCCCTGGGCTGTGCTCTGCTGCTACGCGGAGGACCTGCGCCTAAAGCTGCCCCTGCAGGTGCCCAGGGGGGCCCAGGGGTCCCCCACAATGCCGACAACCCCAGAGGCTCCTCACTCAGTGTCCCTGAGGGTCCCTCCCCCCATCTCTGTGCCCCAAGAAGCCTGGCTGGGCAGCCAGGGTGGGCTCAGGGAGTGTGCGCCTTCTCCAGGCCCAGACCACCCCTCCCCCCCGGGGGAAACAGGGCGGGGGAGGGGGCACCTTCCAGGTGACCTGAGGATGACCCGCCTGGGGGCCGCTGTGCTGCCCACTCTGCCGGCTCCCTCTGACCCTCGTCGTGTGGGCGTGGACGGAGACGTGGCTGCCCTCTTGTCTCTTCCTGCTGGAGGGGCTCCAGGCCTCGAACTGACCAGCAGAGCAGCCCTGGGGCCTGAGGCCCAGAGAGGGGCAGGGGCTGGCCTGGCCTCCCCCACAGGGTCCACAGCAGGGCGGGGGGCGGCAGGGGAGGGCAGGGGGCTCCCTCTGCCGGAGCCCTTCACCTGCCGCCTGCTCGGCGCACCCGCACACCCCCACCCCGCGGCACGGTGTTGGCCTCCGCATCCGCATTCGCTCACTAGTGGGAGGCGAGTGACGATCCTTTCCAGGAGCTGCCCAACCAGGCCTCCAACTGGTCGGCGGGCCTGCTGGCGTGGCTGGGTATCCCCAACATCCTGCAGGAGGACGGGCCTGATGTGCGCCCCGAGTATTAGTCCTGCCAGTTCAAAGTGAGCAAGCCGTCCAGGTGACTGGGACCTCTCCCGGTGCAAGAACCGGCTGAAGGCGTGACTGCGAGGCTCGGGGACTGAGAGAGACCCACCAGCTCTCTCCCTCCCTGGAGCTTCCAACTGGGGACATGCATCTCAGTGGGCAAGCATGGACTGCGTTAGTCGGGGTAGGCAGGGTGAGCTGGGGGACAAACATCCCCCAAACCTGGCCGACACTCAGGTCTGTGTCCTGCTCAGCTACAGGGCCGCAGCGGGTGGGCAGGGTGTTGGGGCCCAGGCGCCTCGCCTCTGAGGCAGAAGCGGAAGGGGGCCCCGTCCATGGGCATGGTACAGCCCCAGCTAGCCACACAGCCGGGCCAGCCTCCGCACAAGGCTAGTGTCCGGGGCGGGGTGGGGACCTGTGTCGGTGACCAGCACGGGGGAATCCTCGGGGGTCTCACTGCCCAGGCTGAGAACACCTCCTTCCAGGCCTGGGGGAATGCCAGCCTGGCGTACACCTGCCTCTACCTGTGGGACTTCCCAAGATCCTGGGGTCAATCGTCTGTTCACACAGGCCACCACCGAACACCACCCACGAGGCCGTTGATCCCGTGCTCAGAGCCTCAAGGAGCACGTGGAGGGCTCCCCCACCGCCCTGCCCTCTGCCCACCCTGTGGGGGGGGTGCTCTGTGCTGTCTGGAGAACCTACTGCGACCTCCTGCCTCCAGAAAGGAAAAGGCACAGACAGGAGTCGATGGTGCTGCCAGGACCGTGGCTGTTCCGCAGGGTGCGGGGTGAGGCCACGAGCGTGCGCTCCCCACGTGCACTCCTGTGCGGTGCCAGACCTCTGCGCTCCACACCCCACAGCTTCCTCGGGAGTGACAAGCAGGACACCTTCTTCCCCAGCACCAAGAGGCACCAAATTGTGAGTGGGGGTCCCCGCTGTGGCCCCGAGCAGGGGACGGAGGCCTCCGTGGACACAGGAAGGCTCTGCTGTGATCAGAGCGCCAAGGCGCCCCTCAGGGCTGGGGGCTGGAGGCCTCCAGGCTGCCCCCCAGCTCACTGCACAGCAGGGGCCCTGCTCAGCACCCCTCCAGGACCCCAGGGCCCAGGTGGGCATGGGGCCTGCTGGTTGGCGGGGAAGGGGACCGAGGGCCAGCGTGGACCCACAGCCACAGCATCCCCGAGACGGGCCGCTCCAGTGGCCTGCCGTGGGGAAGACGGGAGGACAGGCCGGCCCACGAGAGCCCCCTGCTGACTGCCAAAGGGCACGGGGCCTTGTGGGCTGCCGGGCCAGGGGCAGTGCCCACCCGTGACGCCGGAGCCCAGACGGAGGCTGACTCCCGCCCAGAGGATGGGCTGGGAGCGGGCTGAGCAGGGCCAGGGCCTGGGTTCAGATCCAGACCCGACTCCTGCGAGTCCAGTGGCTCTGACCAAGGTCTCCGCGTGTCTAAAGTGGGATTGTGGTGTGTGGGGGCCGCTACCTGAGCCGGAGCCGGGCCCACACAGTGGGGTCACTGTCAGCAGAGGGCTCAGCCGGGAGGTGAGTGGGCCGGGACGGTCCTGCGCGGCTGTCACATGACAGGTAACTGGCGCCACGCCCACCACCCCCAGCTGTTTGCCATCCTGGCCAAGACCCCATATGGCCACGAGAAGAAGGGCCTGTTCAGGATCGACCAGCTGTTGGCGGAGAGCGTCTTCAGCGCGGCCTTCCCCCTGCACAACGTGAGACCCGGGGGTTGGTTGTTGGGGTGGGGGGCTCTGGCCTGGGTGTGAGGGTGAGCTCCTGGCCGAGGAGGACCCCGGGGCCCTGCCCTCCATGCTTGGCAGCCGTGGTCAGACGGGCGGCCATGCCGGGATCAGCAACACACTTGCCATGGGATCGGGCCACTCAGTGGCCTGTCTGAAGCTGAGGGTGGCCAGGTGCCACCCTTCTTGCCATGTGACAGGCCTGGTGGCTCTCTCCCTGGGCACCTTCCATCTTGGGGAAGACAGTGAGGTCTCCTGTGCCCCTCATGAAGCGAGGTAAACTAGGGCAGTACCGGGGATGGGCACCTGTCAGCCTGACCAGTGTCCTTGACAAAATGTCCACCATGTGGGGCTGGGCCCTCACGCACAGGACCCGCCATGAGTCCTCAGAGCTGCACAAAGGGGTGGTGAGGCCTGCGGGGCTGGGGCAGGCCTGTGCCCACCGCTGTGTGACTGGTGGCCCCCCACCCTCCAAAAGTGCCATCCTTCTCTGGGAGGCACAGCCGGCCGCATGTGCCCTGTGGTTGCCGGGGACCACACAGCTCTGGGGCTGCCCCCGCCACCTGCGCTGCCCTGGCCTCGGACCCCACTCAGACGCTCCTTCCTCGGAGAGGCCTTCATGGCTCCCTGGTCCCCCAACATCACCCTCCCCCCCCACACCTCGGGGAGAGGGCAGTACCCGGCGCCTGGGGCAGCCTGGATCTCCCCACCGGACGGCCCATTTAGGACGCCCCCAGAGGGCCCACAGGCCGCGGGCCTCACCCCGAGGCAGGTCCTATTCCAGTACTGGGCTGGCGCAAGTGGAGCAAGTACCAGCCTCTGGACCACGTGCGCAGGTACTTCGGGGAGAAGGTGGCCCTCTACTTCGCCTGGCTCGGTGAGTGCTGCCCCACTGTCCCCTGGACCACCCGCACCCCCCCAGCTCCATCTTGAGGCTGCTAATCTGTGCCCCCCCGGAGGGGAGCCATGCTGACACCCTGAGGAAAATGCTTCCCGACTCCCAGCCCGGCCCCGCCCAGGCCCCACGATAGGCTTGTGGCTCTTCTGGGGCCCTCCTAGCGCCCCAGTGAGGGGCCGGGAGCCCCCTTCTGCTGGTAGGGGCCCCCAGTGTCCCTGGCCCACCAGACATGGCCCATGAGGCCCTGAGCCACTGCAGGAACTCCCGAATGGCGGAGGTCACCCCTGCCCGGGGCCCAGGGTCAGCCGCCCCGTCACCCACTGCAGGCAGGCTGGGACCTTCAGAATGACCTCTGCCCTGGGCAGCCCGGGGCTCCCTGCTCCCCTCACAGGCTCCACCCCCAGGGCAGCACCATCACCTCCCCCCTTCTGAAGTCCTTTGTCACAGCACAGTGCCTTCTGGCCCCAGGCCTGGGCCATCCTTCCTTCAGGCATGCTCAGATGGCAAGCCATGTTGGGGTGCTGCGCACTTGCAGGGACCCTGCCCTCATGAGTGCACCAGCCGTGGGGGGACACAGGAGAGGCCCCCACAGCCACTGTGGACCCAGATAGGGCAGGGGCAGCCTGTGTGTGAGGACCCTGAGGCTCCATCTTGGGGCCAGGAGAAGCAGAGGCCATGGGACAGCGAAGCCGGGCTGGAAGGCCGCAGAGGGCAGGAGGACAGGCTCTTCCTCTGGCTTCCAGACCAGGCGTCGCTCTGGCTGATGCAGGATGGGACTGGAGGCGGGACCCCAGGCCACGGGCTGGGCTAGACCCATGGGAGGCAGTGGGGTGTCCGCTGGAGGGATTGCGGTAACTGAGGGACCTGGCCATGGTGGGGTGGGTGCGGGTGGAAAGGAAGCATCCAGAATGGACCCCCGTCTGTCTCCCAGGTTGGAATGCCGAGGGCTGTGAGCCTCCCGCAGACGGGACGTCCATCCTGGGCGTGGTGGTTTGAGGCAAATGGGACTTAGGAAAGGGATGTCCAGGAGCCCCGGGGGGTCAATGGTAGGGGGTCCAGAGGCCAGGGCAGAGGCCAGGAGGGAGGAGCTGGGCTCAGAGCTGCCAGGGGACATTCCTGAGCACCGTGCCTTGCCGGCTTCCTCCCAGAAGGTCTCGGGTTCTGCTGGCTGGATGGGGGTACCCGAGGGACAAGCGTGGCTGAGCACACCCCCGCCCAGTGCTTAGCTCAGGGCTGGCCACACAGGCCCACCGGCACTGACAGCCGGCTCCCGGGTCCCTCCACCCGGTCCTGACGGCCAACCTTGGTGCTGCCCCTGCAGGGTTCTACACAGGCTGGCTCCTGCCGGCAGCGGCGGTGGGCGCTCTGGTGTTCCTGGTGGGCTGCTTCATGGTGTTCTCACACATACCCACGTAAGTGCCCTCTCCTCTCGGCTCCCAGGACTTGTCCTGTGTCTCCTGAGGGCGGTGTGTGCTTGGGGGACCCACAGGTGCCAGGCCCTGTACAGAGCTGGGGACGGAGGTGAGCCCTAAACACACCCGTGCCCTCCTGTAGACCTGTGGACAGGTAGGCTCCCAAAGCTGACGCAGGTGGACAGGTAGGCTCCCAGGCTGACACAGGTGGACAGGTAGGCTCCCAGGCTGACACAGGTGGACAGGTGTGCTCCCAGGCTGACACAGGTGGACAGGTAGGCTCCCAGACTCACACAGGTGGACAGGTAGGCTCCCAGGCTCACACAGGTGGACAGGTAGGCTCCCAGGCTCACACAGGTGGACAGGTAGGCTCCTAGGCTGACACAGGTGGACAGGTAGGCTCCCAAAGCTGACACAGGTGGACAGGTGTGCTCCCAGGCTCACACAGGTGGACAGGTAGGCTCCTAGGCTGACACAGGTGGACAGGTAGGCTCCCAAAGCTGACACAGGTGGACAGGTAGGCTCCCAAAGCTGACACAGGTAGATAGGTGTGCTCCCAGGCTCACACAAGTGGACAGGTAGGCTCCCAGGCTCACACAGGTGGACAGGTAGGCTCCTAGGCTGACACAGGTGGACAGGTAGGCTCCCAAAGCTGACACAGGTGGACAGGTAGGCTCCCAGGCTGACACAGGTGGACAGGTGTGCTCCCAAAGCTGACACAGGTGGACAGGTAGGCTCCCAGGCTGACACAGGCAGACAGGTGTGCTCCCAAAGCTGACACAGGTGGACAGGTGTGCTCCCAAAGCTGACACAGGTGGACAGGTAGACTCCCAGGCTGACACAGGCAGACAGGTGTGCTCCCAGGCTGACACAGGCGGACAGGTAGGCTCCCAGGCTCACACAGGTGGACAGGTAGGCTCCTAGGCTGACACAGGTGGACAGGTAGGCTCCCAAAGCTGACACAGGTGGACAGGTAGGCTCCCAAAGCTGACACAGGTGGACAGGTAGGCTCCCAGGCTCACACAGGTGGACAGGTAGGCTCCCAGGCTGACACAGGTAGACAGGTGTGCTCCCAGGCTGACACAGGTGGACAGGTAGGCTCCCAAAACTGACACAGGTAGACAGGTAGGCTCCCAGGCTGACACAGGTGGACAGGTAGGCTCCCAGGCTGACACAGGTGGACAGGTAGGCTCCCAGGCTGACACAGGTGGACAGGTAGGCTCCCAAAACTGACACAGGTGGACAGGTAGGCTCCCAGGCTGACACAGTGGGCAGGTAGGCTCCCAGGCTGACACAGGTGGACAGGTAGGCTCCCAGGCTGACACAGGTAGACAGGTAGGCTCCCAGGCTGACACAGGTGGACAGGTAGGCTCCCAAAACTGACACAGGTAGACAGGTAGGCTCCCAGGCTGACACAGTGGGCAGGTAGGCTCCCAGGCTCACACAGGTGGACAGGTAGGCTCCCAAAGCTGACACAGGTGGACAGGTAGGCTCCCAGGCTGACACAGGTGGACAGGTAGGCTCCCAAAACTGACACAGGTGGACAGGTAGGCTCCCAGGCTGACACAGTGGGCAGGTAGGCTCCCAGGCTGACACAGGTGGACAGGTAGGCTCCCAGGCTGACACAGGTAGACAGGTAGGCTCCCAGGCTGACACAGGTGGACAGGTAGGCTCCCAAAACTGACACAGGTAGACAGGTAGGCTCCCAGGCTGACACAGTGGGCAGGTAGGCTCCCAGGCTCACACAGGTGGACAGGTAGGCTCCCAAAGCTGACACAGGTGGACAGGTAGGCTCCCAGGCTGACACAGGTGGACAGGTAGGCTCCCAAAACTGATACAGGTGGACAGGTAGGCTCCCAGGCTGACACAGTGGGCAGGTAGGCTCCCAGGCTGACACAGGTGGACAGGTAGGCTCCCAGGCTGACACAGGTAGACAGGTAGGCTCCCAGGCTGACACAGGTGGACAGGTGTGCTCCCAAAGCTGACACAGGTGGACAGGTGTGCTCCCAGGCTCACACAGGTGGACAGGTAGGCTCCCAGGCTGACACAGTGGGCAGGTAGGCTCCCAGGCTGACACAGGTGGACAGGTAGGCTCCCAGGCTGACACAGGTAGACAGGTAGGCTCCCAGGCTGACACAGGTGGACAGGTGTGCTCCCAGGCTCACACAGGTGGACAGGTAGGCTCCCAAAGCTCACACAGGTGGACAGGTAGGCTCCCAAAGCTCACACAGGTGGACAGGTAGGCTCCTGGGCTAATTATTGGTACTCATCCTTGCTTCTTATAATAGTATAAGCGTTTCTTATAATAGGCTTGGTTTTTACTTCATTAAAGAGCTAAAACTTCAAAAAGTTAACTCAAAAATTATCATTGCTTGTATTCTAAAACTACTTTTTAAAGAAATGCTGAGCCTGTCAAAGGCCGTGGTGGGGCGAGGGAGGGCGAGGGGTGGGACTGGTGGGGGGCCTGCCCCCCCCGACTCCTGCAATGCACCCTTGTGCCCAGAAGGAAGAAGTTGTGCAATAGCGAGGACAACTTTGAGATGTGCCCGCTCTGCCTGGACTGCCCCTTCTGGCCGCTCTCCAGCGCCTGCACCCTGGTCCAAGTATGGAGCCAAGTGGGTGAGGTGAGGAAGGCAGCTCCCCTGGCTTCTGGTCCTGCCCCGTCTAGAACCCCAGCCTTGTCACAACTGAAGGCAGACTCCCTCCTGCCCCCGTGAGTTATCTAACCTCTGTGGCACTGTTCCCGCCTGGATCGGTGCCCCTACGTTTAGCTCTCTTCTGGTTGTTATGTATAACCAGCCAAGGTCAACGGGAAGGCCTGCCAGGGCAGGCAAGCCCCGAAACTCTCAGGGCACAGACTGAGCAGGAGCCAGGAGGCTCCTTGGAGTCCCAGAGCCCCGCACACTGCCTGGGCACGTCAGCTTTTCCATAGGAACAGTGGCCTCGTGGCCTTGCCTGCATCCCCCACACACTGGGCCTGGAGCCCAGGTGCCCAGGATGGGCCCACAGACCAGACACACTTTGACACACTTCTGGGACCCCATCTGACCCAGCTTCCTAGGGCTGCTGTCACCAGTGATCATACCCGAGGGGCTTAAAACAACAGCACCCTGTTTTCTCATAGTCCTGGAGGCCTCAAGTCCAGGATCGAGGTGCTGCCGGGTGGGGCTTCTGGAGAAGCTGTTCCGTGCCCCTCTCCTAGTGTGTGGGAGCCGCGGGAGTCTTTGGTGTCGGCTGGCTTGTGTCCCTCCAACCTCTGCCCCCACCTTCCCTGGCCTTTCCCCATGTGCAGCTCTGTTTCCCCTGCTTGTCAAGGATCTGTCTTCGGGCTTAGGGCCCCCCGTCCAGGCTGCTCTCGTCAGGAGGTCCTTACCTTAGCTACAGATGCAAAGGCCTTTACTCCAAATCATTCTGTGATTCCAGGTGGAGATCTCCTTTGGGGCCCACAATTCAATCCACTATAATCCACACTCTGGGCGCCAAAATTTCATGTCCATCCCATATGCCAAATACATTCACCCCCACCCAATATCCCCCAAAATCTCAACCCGTTACAGCATGAACTCTGAGTCCAAAAATCTCACCAGGTCTGACAGTCCCGTGTCTCATCCCCCAAATCATCTCAGTCAGGCGCGGTGATGCGGGACCCCAGGGGCAGCATCCCTCCCCATCTGTGGCCCCGGGCACCCGGGAACCAGCCACCTGCTTCTGAGCACCATGCCGCACAGGCCGAGGATAGGCATTGCCATTCCCTAGGGGAAAACTCCCTGGGACTGAAGGGGCCCCGAGGCCCGAGCAAGCCGGACACCCCGCCCCGCCCCCGCCGCGGGCTGGCAGGCTCTCGGACCACGGAGGCACCGTCTTCTTCTGCATGTTCATGGCTCTGCGGGCCGTGCTGCTCCTGGAGTTGTGGAAGTGCAGGAGCGCCACGCCGGCCTACAGGTGAGGACGAGCCCTACTTCCCAGAGAGGGGCCGCTTGCGCCAAGTGCTGGTGGGCTCCATGGTGGTCGTGATGATGGTGAGGGACACCCGCGGCCCTGGCCTCCCTTCCCTGTCAAGTCTTCATCCTCCGGACCATGTGGGGCACATTTTGTCACCCCTTCTCCCCTGGAGGCCGGGAGCCTGATGCCTCCTCCGTGACCCACAGGACTCTCACAGCCCCCAGAAAGGCCCCTGGGTGCCTGGGCTCCAGAGAGGGGACCCCAAGCCTGGGGTCAAGCTAGGGGTCCAGGCTGCAAGAGGTGCGTGTGGGCCAGGCAGGGGGCTCTGGGAAGGTTTCCCCGTGGAGGCAGGCCTGGGGCATCCTTCCCCCAGCACAGGGCTCCACCACACCCTGCCTCGCCTCCAGCCAAAGGGCTTCCTGACGGGACCAACCTCCCTCCCCCTCCAAGATGTTAGCAATTCCCAGTGTTTGGTTGGTCGGGGGCGGGGTGGGGGTAGGAGGGATGGTTCTCCAGCATCTAGGGCCAAGAACAATGTACAGTGGCCCCTTGACACCCAGATGATGCCCACCCTCTATTCTGAATGCCCTTCCTCCCCACCCTCCCCCACTCTGCCCTCCCCCACCCGAACACAACCTGGTTTAGAGGGTGTGGCGGTATCGGGGCTCTGCATGGGGGCTCAAGCATCTGGCTGCCCCACAGGTGGCCATGGTCGTCATGTGCCTTGTGTCCATCATTCTGTACCGGGCCATCATGGCCATCCTCACGTCCAGGTCGGACAACACCCTCCTCGCAGCCTGGATAAGCCTCTACCTGCCTAGCTGGTGGGTGGAAGGCTCTGGACCACCCATCCCCCACTCCACTCTGGACCCACCAACTCCCACCAGGCCTCACGCATCGCCAGCTTCACAGGGTCGGTGGTGAACCTGGTCTTCATCCTCATCCTCTCCAAGATCTACGTGGCCCTGGCTCACATCCTGACAAGATGGGGTGAGTGGCCCAGGCCGCTGGGCACTGACCCTGGGACCAGCCCAGCCCTGACAGCCAGAACACGACTTTCTCTCCCATCTGCAGGGTCCTTATGTCTGAGTGAGGCACAGGTAGGGCGTGTCAGACCCTCCCCTGGGGCAATTTACATAGCCATGAGCTGGGCCTCAGCAGGGGGAGAGCAGGAGACCCTCACAGCTGAGCTGTCCCTCCGGGGCGGGGGACTTGCCCACAACCCACCGTCCCTCTGCTCTTCCTGCTCTCGTTCCCTTTCTACCATCCTCTCCCCCTCCATTCCCTGCCCTGCATTTCCTAAGACAAGTGCTAATGAACCCACCTGTCCATTCCACAGATCCCTGTCTGCTACCAGCCTGGTCTGAGAGAGGGACAGAGAGCTCAGTGCCCACCTGAGGGGGGCGGACGGAGTGCTGCAGAGAAAGCGAGGGCAGGGTGGCCCTCCGGGGAGCCGGTGTCCCAGGCAGAGGCTCCGGGTGTGGGGACAGCAGGGGCAGGGCCCTGGAGGAGTGGCCCAGGGTGTTCCTGCAAAAAGCGGGCCCTGTTGGTCCCCTCCAACTCACCCTGTTTGTCCCCGCCTCCGGCACCTCCACCGCCCCACACCCAGCCTCTCTTCTGTCCCAAGACCCTCCCCGGCTGGGTGAGGCAGCCTCACGTAGGGGGACTGAGGCCCCCTGTGCCACAGAAATGCACCGCACCCAGACCAAGTTTGAGGATGCCTCCACCCTCAAGGTGTTCATCTTCCAGTTTGTCAACTTCTACTCCTCGCCCAACTATATCGCCTTCTTCAAGGGCAGGTCAGCGCCGCTCCCTCTGGCCACGCTTTCCCCATGTTCCCCCGTGTGGGTGCTGGGATGCCATCCAGACGCCCGGGGAAGGGAGGCGGTTGGCACAAGAGCCCTGGGTGGGTTCACCCGGCAAACCAGGCTTCAGGGTCCAGCTCGCGCTTCCTCCAGTCAGGTGGGTGGCCAGTAAGTGGAAGGGCAGCAGCCCCTCCTCACTCCTGGCCTCGGAATCCCAATTCTCCTCCAGGTTTGTGGGATACCCGGGCAACTATCACACCTTGTTTGGGGTCCTCAATGAGGAGGTGAGTGTGTGGGGAGGCCAGCCCCCACCAGTGGAGGTGGAGACCCCAAGGCATGCCTCCTGAGTCACCAGAGCCCCGCAGGACCCCCGCACCACTCACCACTCCCACTCCCAGGCCCACGTGTCCTACCTGTGCCCCCGCTTCCACGGGGCCTGATGCACACCTGAGCCAGGTTCCCGCCCTGGTGATGGACCTGAGCCGCCATGGGGGAGTGGGGGTGCAGAGGCAGGCGACCCTCATGGGCTGGGTGCCAGTGGCCAGGGCGGCCTGGCTTCTCCCCACGGCTGGCCCCGGCCCCGAGAGCACAAGCTGCTGAGAGCCAGGCATGAACCTGTTTTTAACAAAGTAGAAGTTAAACCAACTTGCAGGATGCAGGATCGCTGTCGTGTGGGTCCCCCAAGCAGACCCCAAGATAAAGACTTGGGTGCAAGTAATTGTTCTGGGCATCAACCCAGGAAGCATGCAAGGGGTGGGGAGCAGGCAGAAGGGGGTGTGCCTGTGAGTACTTGAGCCCAAGGGGGTCACTGCCAGGAGCCCCTGGGCGTGACTCTGCCCTGGACCCTCTGGGACGTTGTAGAAAAACCCTCCAAATGGTCCTTGTGCATCTGGTTCCTCAGCAGGGGAAGGTCAAGCACACCTGAACCCACGGGCAGCGTGACACGTGTGCCTGGAACAGTCCCCAAAGGCCACTGCGCTGGGTCAGGGGACATGGGTGGGGCGCTACCAGCCCCTGCTGGGCTCATCACCTCTTCTCCTTTCTGAGGAGAAGGTCTCCTTCCTTCCCACAGGTCTGGCCTGTGACCCAACCCAATTGCTGACTACAAAGGGTCCACCTCGAAGGGACACTCTCCAGCCTCACGTGAGATGGGAGGGGCTTCTCAGGGACAGGGCCGCTGGGACTCCAACTCAGGGGCATGGCTGTGCGTGACATCCTGTATTAGTTAAGCAGCATTCAGTGACCAGTGGAAAAAGCTGCTAACTCAAACTGGCTTAAGCAAAAAAGGGAATGTCACTGGCCCTGGTACTGAAAACATTCAGGGCCCTGTGGGCTCAGGTATGGCTGGATCCAGGTGTTTAAACGATTGCATGGCTTTCCCCAGCACAGGCTGTGCTCTCGGGCAGGTTCTCCTTACCTGGTGGGGAAGATGCCTGCAGTTGGCCCAACACCCCCTGGCTCAGTACCCCTGTACAAGGCATCCTGTCTCAAGAGCCCCCTTAAAAGTCCCAGCCCAACTGTCACTTAACTCAGGCCAATTAGTGGGGCCTGAGTCCCCTTGGAGTCATGAGGGTTATGAGGGTCAGCCCCACATAACCCTGTGTGGATCCCCAAAGATCCCCAAAAGAAATCTGGGGTGCCATATGGCAGCACCCCCATCATCCCTCTGCTCAGTCTGTGGGGGCTTGGGTGAGGTCAAGGGAGGGAGGGAGGGTCACTGCAGTCCTCAGTGTGCCATGGATGTCTGAAAGGGAGGCGGCAGCATGGCAGGCCACCTCTGAGGCGTAGAGAAGGACGGCTGGGTATGCGGCCAGTCTTTCCCCGAGCTGACCTGGAACCCTGCTGCTGTGGTGTGCAGTGGAGACCACCTCGTGGTGCAGGAGCTCCTGCTCCTCATGGTGGGCAAACACATCATCAACAATGTGCAGGAGATCCTCGTCCCGTGAGTCAACCCCACCCTGCCTGGGCAGCAACCGGGGGCCATGGGACCTAGGAGTGTGGGGGGCAGCAGCCTCCAGCCCAGCCCCAGCCTGGACGCAGAGGTGGAGGGAAGGTGGGTCCAGGCCCTCCTGGACCTCAAGGCCTCAGCTGCAGGGGAGCGGGAGGGTCTGCCCTGGCCATCTGCCCCGGGAGCTCTGTGACACCCCACCCCATGGGGTTGCTGCTTGGGCTTGACTAAGGTCTCTTGCCCTGGGGCCAGCTCTGGTGTGGGGAGGAGGCCTGGCTTCCCGGGCCCGCGCCCACCCATGCTGGCCCATCCCATCTGCAGCCCACTCGGGCTGGGCCAGGGCGTTCTTCAGCATCCCCAGCCTCAAGGGCAGCACCAGGGAGGAGCAAGGGAGGCCCCAGGCTTCAGGTGCCTTCCATCTCCCCAGTGCCACCGCCACTGGTACCACTGTGGCCCACCTTAAGGCAACTGGGCCCCCTACCAGGCTGGAGCCAACCTGGACAGCGTCCCATCCCCCTGCACACCTGATCTTCCCCTGCTAGCAGCTCCCAACTCGGCTCTCCTGGGGCACCATGAAACATAGCTGTGGGACCTTGACCACCGCACGCCCTGCTCTGGGTGCGGCCTTGCTTCTCTGCCCAGTTGGCGAAGTGAAGCGGGACTCAGGATTACAAGGGCAGGGCGTAGCTCGGGGCCTGGCGGGGACAGGGCCTGGACAAGCGACAGTGTGGCAAAGCAATATGCCCCCCCCACGCCGCATAGGGTGGAGCGACACACACGTGCCCGCCCCTGGCACAGCAACTGCCCTCATTTGACATAGCTCTCGGCACCTGCTTAGCACTTCCCAGGAGGAACCCATTCTCGCCAGAAGCTTCCATGAGCAACGCTGACTTTCCAGAGGATGCTGCAGCGGAGCGGGGGAGGGGATGCCCCCCACCCCTGAGATGTAGATGCTCTCAGCTAGTCTGTGGGCAGAGGCTTCGCCCCTGCCCTCCCTATGGCCCAGACCACCCCCGCCCCCGAACTGTGGAGCACACAGGGCCCAGCCGGGAAGAACAAGGCCCATTTTCCCGGGTGTTTCCACCTCCAGGAAGCTCCAGGGCTGGTGGCAGAAGTTTCGGCTGCGCTCCAAGAAGAGGAAGGCGGGACCTTCGGAGGAAGCTGGCCAGGGGCCCTGGGAGGCCGACTACGAGCTTCTGCCCTGTGAGGGCCTGTTCGAAGAGTGCCTGGAAATGGGCAGGAGCCATGTTAGTGACCACGGCCCGGGCCAGCACCGTGGACAGGGACAGGCACGTGTGCACATCTACCTGTGGGGACGGAGATTCCGGAAAGGAGATTGTGGGGGCTGGGGGGAGGAGCGCTTGAGAGACGATGGCCAAGGATGGGAAGGGGCTGCGCTGCGGGCACAGGGGCTCAGAAGCGGGCCCGGGGGCCTTGGATGGGGTGCCGGCAAGCATGGGCCAGAGCCATGTGGCGGGAGTGAGAAGAGAGGCAGAGTGCACGGGCCCTGGGAGTGGGGACAAAGGCCCGCACGAGATGCGGCTATACCTAGGAGGTGATTTTCCCCAGGGATCTTCTGGATGCCCACGCTCTTTGCTGGGGTCCACTGTGCCCTAGTCACGTGGTACCCATGCCTTGGCTCATTCCCCACGCAGGGTGAAGCACTTTTGGAGGGCAGGGTCTGTGTCTCTGCAAGTCCAGGCTCTTACTCAGAGATAACTGAGGGGAAGCGATCATGCACACGCCTAATCTGAACCAAACACATGGAGCTCTCCCGTAGCCAAAGCAAAAGGGGTGATAGATTGTTATTATCCATCATTCTATGGATAAAAGGGAGTAGGACAGTTCTTGAGGGAGAGACATGCTTGTTCACGAGAACGTGAGTGGGGTTGACCTCGTGTGTCCCTACTCCACCAGACAAGAAATGGGACCCCAAGCTCTCCATAATTTCACACAAGACTCAGGAACCCCTTTCAAGAAGCCATTCCTGGGCGCCTGGCTGGCTCAGTCAGCAACTCTTGATCTCAGGGTTATGAGTTCGAGCCCCACATTGGGTGTAGAGCTTACTTAAAAAAAAAAAAAAGCCATTCCCTAAAGCTCCCCTGAGAGGGGTGCATGGAGAAGCCAGCCCTAAATCAGAAGCAGGTTCCTGCTTCCATGGCTGCACGAGCCCAACAGGGTGTCTGAGCACTGGGGAGGACAGTTCCAGAGTCCCCGACCTCAGGGAGCACGGGGAGGTCCAAGCTTGGCCAGAGACGCCTGCAGCGCTGCGTGGGCAGTCAGGGGAGGCTTCCTGGGGGAGGGGTCTCTGGAGGTGAGTCTATCAGACGGGCAAGTGCAGGAGCAGCAGGGGTGGCCAGAGCCGGCCAGAGCCTCCCCGAGGGGCGGAGGGGAGGGGCTGTGAAAGGCCTGTGGGAGGGCAGCGGCCGCCGCTGGTGGGCTGGCTCTGCCCCCCAGCCGGAGCGGGCAGACCGGGGCTCACGCCGTGTGAGGGGGCCCGGCGGTGACCGCCCCCGTGCACGGTGCTGCAGGTCGGCTTCGTCACCATCCTCGTGGCCGCTCTTCGTGCTGCTCAACAACTGGGTGGAGGTCCGCCCGGACGCGCGCAAGTTCGTCTGCCAGCTCCGGCGCCCGGTGGCCGAGCGCGCACGACGGCGGCACCTGGGCCCACGTCCTGGCGGGCAGCGCGCACCGGGCGGTCGTCGGCAACGCGAGCGCGCGCGGGGCGGGGCGCCGGGGCCGCGCAGAGGGGCTCCCTTCGCCGCCGCCCCCGCCAGGCCTTCCCGCGGCCTTCCCGTCCGACTCCCTGCCGCGCGCCAACCGCCGGGGGACCCGCGCCGCCACCTCCACGGCTTCGTCAACTTCACGCGGGCGCGCGCCCCGCCCACCGTCGCGTCCGCGCACAGCCGCACGTGCAGGTGGGGCCGGGGGCGGGGCGGGGGCTCTGGGACCCTGGCCCTGGGGTCAGGCCCCCTGGCCGCCCCTCCCCGGAAGGTGCCTGTGCATCCCAGTCCCAGTCCGCCTGTTTCCATTTCTCGTCAGTTTTGCCAATTTTATTTACAGAAACTTATTTCATTTTTTTATTATGTTAATCACCATACATCATTAATTTTTGATGTAGTGATCCATGATTCATTGTTTGCGTATGACACCCAGTGCTCCACGCACAACGTGCCCTCCTCAATACCCATCACCAGGCTAACCCATCCTCCCACCCCCCTCCCCTCTAGAACCCTCAGTTTGTTTCTCAGAGTCCATCGTCTCTCATGGTTCATCTCTCCCTCCGATTCCCCCCCTTCATTTTTGCCTTCCTGCTTTTTTTTTTTTATTTGACAGAGAGAGACACAGCGAGAGAGGGAACACAAGTAGGCGGAGTGGGAGAGGGAGAAGCAGGCTTCCCGCTGAGCAGGGAGTCCAGTGCGGGGCTCGATCCCAGGACCCTGGGATCATGACCTGAGCCAAAGGCAGACGCTTAACGACTGAGCCACCCAGGCGCCCCTTTTTTTTTTTTTTTTAACATATAATGTATTATGTTTCAGAGGTACAGATCTGAGATTCAACAGTCTTACACAATTCACAGCGCTTACCAGAGCACATACCCTCCCCAGTGTCTATCACCCAGTCAGCCCACCCCATCCCTCCCACCCCCACCACTCCAGCAACCCTCAGTTTGTTTCCTGAGATTAAGAATTCCTCATATCAGTGAGGTCATATGATACATGTTTTTCTCTGATTGACTTATTTCGCTCAGCATAATACCCTCCAGTTCCATCCACGTCGTTGCAAATGGCAAGCTTTCATCCCTTTTGATGGCTGCATAATATTCCATTGTGTATATATACACCACACCTTCTTTATCCATTCATCTGTCGATGGACATCTTGGCTCTTTCCACAGTTTGGCTATTGTGGACATTGCTGCTATAAACATCGGGGTGCACATACCCCTTCGGATCCCTACATTTTATCTTTGGGGTAAACACCCAGTAGTGCAATTGCTGGGTCATAGGGTAGCTCTATTTTCAACTTTTTGAGGAACCTCCATACTGTTTTCCGGAGTGGCTGCACCAGCTTGCATTCCCACCAACAGTGTAGGAGGGTTCCCCTTTCTCCGCATCCCCGCCAACATCTGTCGTTTCCTGACTTGTTAATTTTAGCCATTCTGACTGGTGTGAGGTGGTATCTCCCTATTTCAGCTACCTTTTAAAATATGCTGATGCAAACTTGTTCATCATAAGATGATTTTCTTAAGCTCTTCTGTTTTGGTAGTTATGACCTCATTTTCTTTTCAGATAGAATTTTTGTTTCTCTTAAAAATCAGTCTTCCGGACTTGACACCTTAACTCATTTGTTTTGTCTTTCTTGGGTTTTAATAAGCGAATTTATGTGTCTAAGTTTACTTGAACCTACCCCTTAAAAGCCTCATTTCGTTGGTAACACCTCTGTCCTTTACTTCTGAATATTTCATAACTGCAGTTGTGATCTCCCTATTTATCCACGAGTTATTTAGGAGAGTAAGCTCCCCAACGTGGAGGTTTTTTGTTTTTCTACTTTTAAAAAATCATTGATTCTGGGGTCATTGCTTGGAGCTCAGAGAGCCTGAAGAGTCTGGATTCTGGGGGTCATTGCTTGGAGCTCAGAGAACCTGAAGAGTCTAGATAGTGCAAATCTGTCACATTTGTTGAGTTTTCCTTTATGACCTGCTCAGTGGATTTTTGCTGTTTCAAGTGAACTTGAATCCTATGTTTTGAAGCAAGGCTCTCTATATACTTACGAGGTAAAGCTTTTCTGCTCAGATTTCCATTTTCTTTTCCCCCCTGCTCTGTCGGACTCCGATAGAGGGTGAGAATCTTTCCAGGAATGTAGTTGTCAGTTTCTTCGTGTACTTGTCTCCTCTTGCTTTATGTATTCTGAGGTTCTCACAAGTTGCAAATAAGTTCTTATTTATGATTTCTTCATAGTGGATACTTTTTCATTTCTTTTTCCTTTTTATTTCTCTTCTGCTTTCTGGTAGCTGAGCAGAAGTGTTCTCTCTTTTCCTCTTTTTGCTCATTTGGAACTGATGGTGTCCATTTTTATTATTTTAGAGGTTACCCTTACATTTTTAGCATTCACTCTTATCTATACAGACGTTCCTTACCAAGCCTGTAGGGATTCACTCGTCTCCTTTCCCTGTGTGACAAGGATCTTCACACATTTACTGCTGATGGAGCACCCACCGCTGCACCTTATTACTGTTACACAGTTTTAGTTTTACTATTAAAAAATAAAAACACTTTTAGTCATTTGTTAACACATCTATTTGGTGCATTTTAGTAGCTTCTGTGGCTATGGTTTCTTCTGCATTGCCTTCCCTCTGAGTCCATTTTTATTCTTGCCTGGAATTGCACTTTCAGGAATGGTGTGTGGTTGGCAAACCCTGACATAGGTTGGTTTTTACGTCAGGAAATATCTCTGTCTTTCAAACAGCAAGCATACAATTCTAGGTTATTTTCCCTCTTCTCTTTGGGACTATTACTCTCTTGTGACCTGGCTTTTCTTGTAGGAAGCATTGGTAGCATTAGAAAGTTTTTTCCTCATTTTCCTTGACTTGTGTTACTAACAGGTCTCTGTCATGGTAGAGTCTACTTAAAAGTTGAAACTCAGTGTATGCTTTTGATCTAAAAGGTGATGTCTTGTCTTTCTTTAGTTTTGGAAAACTCTCCACTTCATTGTTTCAAAGAGCTTCTCGGGGCTCCCGGGTAGCTCAGTCGGTGAAGTGTCTGCCTTCAGCTCAAGTCATGTTCCCAGCGTCCTGGGATTGAGCCCCCATTGGCCTCCCTGCTCAGTGGGGAGTCTGCTTCTCCCTCTCCCTCTCCCTGCAGCTCCCCCTGCTTGTGCTGTCAAATGAATAAATAAAATCTTTAAAAAACAAACAAAAAAGCCCCCCAAAAACAAACAAAGCTTCTATAGTCTGCATTCTCAGCTTCTGGAACTCCTGCCACGTTGGAGTACCTCTGATTTCCCTTCATGTCTCCTGAGGGCACGGTGAGTATTTGTTACATCTTCTGGCTCTCTGTAGAGCATTCAGGGTGACTTCAAATAATTGTCTCCGTGTCCCCACAGTCTCTCTTCTGTTGTGTCTAGTTTAGCCACTGAAAGTTTATTACATTCATGGATGGTTTTTCCCTCAATTACTGTTTAATATTCGAGATTTTTCCCCTCTACAAAGTTGGCCCTGGTAGTGCTTTCCATGGAGTGCAGCATGTAAGTTTATGTCGCACCTTATCAGAAGTACAAGAAGCTGTCAAAGGATGGCAAGATGACAAACCAGAAATATCGAGCTTATTCAGTCAGGGAGAGCGGTGCTGGGCAGGCAAGTGTGAGTAGAGCTCGCTGCTGGTCTCGTGGAATGGCACGTTCTCATGGTTAGGGTGACACCACCCATAGAAGCACCGATTTATTGTATTAGCACATCCGTTGGACAATAGGACATTTGCCACCGCGGGGCCCCGTTTAGGCTACAGGGGAATGGGACAATCCAGCCCATCCATCCCTTTGGAACCCCAACACTGAAAGCTAAAGGTCCTGTCAGAGTACCCTGTGTAGGAATACTCCTCCTCCAGGCGCCCTCAGGTAAGCCTGGCCCAGAGTCATAGGATCACGGGAGGAAAAGGCGGAGCCCCAGCTGCCCACACTGCCTTCCCGGTGTCCTGCAGGTACCAGGCTTTCAGGGAAGATGATGAGCAGAATTCCCCGACCTACTGGAATCTTCTGGCCATCCGCCTGGCCTTCATTATTGTTTGAGGTTGGCCAGGTTCCCAGTCCCCCAGCTGGCTTCTCCTACTGCCCCCCGCCCTCAGAATGCCTTGCCACATCCACCATGTGGTGTGCAGGTGTTGGGGGGATGGGGGTGCAGACACGCCATCACCTGGTCACATCACAGCTCTCCTGCGCACGGTCTTCTCCCCACCTTGGGGACGGTCGATCCCTGCCTGGCCTCTGTCTGGTCACTGCAGAGTGTCCCAGGAGGCTCCCCAGGGCCCCAGAACCTGGGACAGGTCTCTGTAGCCGTGGCTTCCGCCTGCTCTGGGGATTTCCTCGGCTACACTGCTGTTCTCCAGCTCAGCCCACACCTGGGAGCAGGGGCCCACACCTGGCCCTGTTCAGGCCACTCTAGGCATCTGTTCTACAAAGGGCGGGTGCCTTCTGCCGCTGCCCATACTGTGTCCTGCTCCCAGCACGTGGTGTTCTCCATTGGCCGGGTCCTTGACCTCCTGGTGCCCGACATTCCTGAGTCTGTGGAGGCCAAAGTGAAGCGGGAGTACTACCTGGCCAAGCAGGCACTGAGAATGAGGTGAGCCCCTCCGCACCCCCCACCCCTCCTGTGTCACCTTCCCTTCTCCACCAGTGGCATGGCGCCTGGCCCGGTGCTCTGCCGTGCCACGTGACGGACCACGGTCAGTCCAGTCACTCCCTCCTGCACCTTTCCTGAAGACAGGCTTTCTCTGGAACAAACTGAGCAAAGGACAGCAGCTCCCTGGGCTCGGAGAAGAGTCTGGGTCCACAGCCTACAACGCCAGGAGTCGGCCATGCCTCACCTGTCCCCTCCCTCTGAGGTCACAGGGGTCACCTCAAGTTGGCAGTCACACCTGGAGGGCAGGGACTCCGAGGCCCCAGAGCTATCAAAGGCTCACTGCCCTCAAGAGACCACAGCTCACCTCCTGCCCCTTCTTGGCCCAGAGCGCTGTGCCCTCAGTGACCCTGGGTCTCTGCTCATGCACCTTACCTCCCAGGTGCTGGCTGGGGGCCCCCAAGCCTAGCTGACTGTAGCAGCAACGGCTGGAGCTGCTCCCTGCCATGTCTCTCCCAGCCCCCAGGCCAGGTGGCTCCTCTCACCCCTGCTTCCCTCCCAGCCCCTCGCCTGTCTGCTCTCAGGGCACCGATCCACCTCCCACACATGCCAGCTGGGGGAGTCACACCAGAGACCAGAACTATCCATGGATATCCAGTTACCCCTCAAGAGCATGTTGAAGCACCCTGGTTCCACGGGACCAAAAAAGACATGCCGCATGACGAAATGAGTTCTAGCACACCGTATCCGGTTTTGGGTTTTATTTTAGAATTTATAAAATTCCAGTGTCATCCATATTCATAAGCCTTTACACATGTTTGCATATAATCTCCAGATTCCAAAATTAAGGCCAAGGGACGGATCATAGCTATGGAAACACATGATACGGAAGACATTCAACAAAGGAAATGGACACGCACACCCCACCCTGCCCAGGGCTGTCCCAGCAGCGGGGTGGCTGCAGGAGACCAGGCCTGGGCAGGGTCACCAAGCAATCTTTAGTAACAACCACCAAAAACAGAGCACACAAGATCCCAAATACAGTTTAGGGAAGGGAGGGAGGGGTTTGCATCTACAACATTTAGCAATAAATGCAAATGTGCAAAAAACCTGTTGTGAAAATTTAAAATTTACCTCTAGGGAAGGGCAGGGGTGGGGGTGGCGGAAGGAAGCTGTAGAAAAGACGAAGGGAAGAGGGGTTGGGGTAGACGTTGTGGGGTCGGTCGGAAGGGCAGGCGGAGGGAACAAGATGGCCAACAGGAAAGGCTCCAAGCCTCATGCAGGTGGAGAGGAGGTGCCCTTTCCCAATCAGGCTCCCCAGGAGATGGAGGGGGTGCTCCTGGAGAAAGGCCAGGCAGCGCCGCCCCTCCTCCCTCTGTCTCCTCACCGGGCCTGCTCTGGGGTCACCCAGCCTGCCCGCTGAAGTGTGCGTTCTCCCCTACCCCGGTCTATCGCTCCTAGAGACGGGCACACTGCAGGCTGCCGCAGTGGACGGGAGCTTGCGAAGGCAGCTCAAGGTACACTTGTCAAGCGATTCTCAGTCTACTCAGAATCTCAGAGTCGGAAGGTCACCAAGCTTCAGTTAATGGGGCTCGAGGGTGAAGGATGGGGGCGCAGGGGTGCGCAGGCCGTGTGTGGGACACGTGTCGGACACGTGTCTGGCCCCTAGGAACTCCAGTATCTCGGGGTGGAACAACATGACAAGGCCCAGTCACTTCTGTGGGGGCAGAGGCAGGGACGGGGAGGCTAGACAGCAAGCAAAGGGCCCGTCCTTGTTCCCACACGACACGCACACGGGCACCTCCGCACTGCCCGGGGCCCCCTTTCCTCTCCAGAGCAGACCTTCAACAATCGGGGGGGGGTGCGGCACTTTGTCTCGCCAAGGCCTGGGGTCCAACACCCAGTTACCCACCACGCACCTGAGACAGAGCAGACCCTCCCTTACCAGCAGCTGGTCCTCTGGTCCAGGCCAACCGACCACCTCTCTCCACCCCAGGACTATGAAGCCTGCCTCTCCAAGCCAACTCCCGGAGCCTGCACACAGAACAGCTGGGCATGTGTGAGAGGACAGCCTGGGTGAGCCCCAGCGCTGCAGCAAACATGCCACCACCAGAAACCTCTGAAGAGCGCTGGGGGTGGCACTCCCCTAAGCATGGGACCACGCCACGCTGGCTCTGAGGTAGAAAGGAGGCGACTCAACACCTGGCCACATGTGGGGGTGGGCACGAGGGAGGACTGGATGGTCTACCCCGCTGCTCTGCGGGCCTCCCCTCTCCGTCCCCACATTTCTCAGGCCACACCAGGCCACCACGCCAGCCACAGTGGACCCAGATGGAGACTTGCAGCCTTGCCCTCAGGCTTCGCTCACCAGACGTGGGGTCTCCAGCGCTGTGTGGTGCAGGGGTGGAGACACTTGGTGCTTTCAGACCCCAACGTGTGTAAAGCCAAGACCGCCTGAGAACCTGGGTCACCCTTCTGCCTTTCTGGTCCCCTCTGGCTCCACCGCGGCTCTCCTTTGGGTCCGGGCGCTCCCAGTGTGCACACTGGGTCTTCCTCCCCACCCTGTGGTCTGGGCTAAGTGGGCTTTTTGGCAGCTGGAAGAAGGTGGATTGCATTCGACAAGGAGGGTCTGGACGGCAGGCAGAGGGAGGAAAGGAGGTGGGAAAGGAAGAGGGCAAACGTTTTGGCTTTTATAAAGTCAAGGAAATTTATTTCCTGAGGTCATGACACAGGAAGTAGACTCAGCCACAGCTGTGCAGCTCTCATAGTGGAGGCCAGAGCCTTACTGACATGCTGGATGAGCCAGGACGCTTATAGGGAAATGTCCAATTACCTCTGTTAGTGTTCACAACAGTGGAGAGCCGTCCCAGAGCAAAGGTGTCAGGGAGCAGATCCTGAGCGCACGCGGGCTGCTGGCACGCCCGGCTTCACTGCGAGACCTCGGGGAGGGGGAGGCGTCAACAATTTATGGAGGGTCCAGCTGCTGGGTCAGATTGAAACAAACCATGTGTGGTGGGGTTTGGGGCAGCAGGCTGGAGAGGTTTCTGCTTTTTGATCATTATCGTTTGGGGCCCCATGGGAGGGTCTTGGGGGCCACCTGAGCCCCAAAGCTGGGAAATTCTTCAGAGCTGCTCATATCAGGGGCCTGTAGGGGGAAAGAGTGCACAGCTTTAGTAAGGAGCTCCCACCTGAGCAGCTTCCCAAATGGAGAGGTCAGTGCCGCTCGCAGGTGCTCCCCCCTCCCAGGGCACATGGAGGGCCAGAACAGCATCTGACCTTCTCGCTGCTGTTCGCGGTCCAGGGAGCGTCCCGGACCACAAAGCCCTTGGATGGCGCTTTGGACTCCTCGTGGGCTGGCGGCTTCATGTACAGCTGCAGGGCCTCACTGTCGACCACGTCAGCCAGCTGTGGGCACAGGCAGGGGGGAGGGGGGGGTCGGTCTGCAGCAGGCATGCACAACGACCAGGCTCGCTCAGGGGAGACCCTGCACCCGGCATGCCCCTGGGAGCAAATGCACATGGCCTTGCTGTCAGCCCCGGCCAGTCAGAGGCGGGGTGTCCCGGGTATAGACCTGCTGCCCAACCACAACTCACGTATTCCTCCTCTAGGTTGAGGATGTGGTCGATAGCTTCTTCCACATTCTCTGGGAGCCCCGTCACGGTGACGCAGTTGGGGTCTGGGGCTCCACTCTGCGGGAAGCGAATGTCCACCTGGAAGGAGCACGCACAGCAGCTGGAGGTGGCTGGAAGCCCTCCACCTGGGGTCTCTGAACCAGAGGCTCATGGTTAGGCATGGCTGGGAATGGTGGATTTCTAGTGAAGTTTTCCCAAGTTAACCTTGTTTTCAGGAGGCAAAGGTCCTATACGTCAGAGCTAAGCATAACATGACAGATCCAGAAGCCGCTGGTGCACTGTGCGGGATCCCCTCCTGCGGCCGGTGCAGGACACCGTCCAATGCTATCAACAGCACGCGGCTGTGCCCTCCGCACTGCCTCACCAACTCAGGGACAGGCACCCGAGCGCCAGAGGTCTCCCTTCCAGACCCTATGTGAGGTCGGCAGCTGAGGCAGGAAGACCTGAGGCCCTCCACTAGCCCGTGTGGGAGGAAGTACCCCCGCCAGAGCAGGAAGCATGTGCCCCATCGCACCCACCGTGCCTCCAGAACTTAATGACACCCCTCCACGGCTGGGCTGGGGACCCACCTTGAATTCATCCATTATTTTGCGGATGGCTTTGCCACGGGCACCAATGATGCGGGCGTGAACACGGTGGTCCAGTGGGACATCCTCAGAAACCATCTGTTCAAGTTCACCCACAATTTTCAATATGGCGTCCCGGGCAGCTTCTGTATTCTTTTCATACCCTGTGATGGTAATTTGGTCCTGGGGCTGAGAAAGGAAAAACTGGTCAGAAGAGGGGACGCCCCTAGAAATTCCAGGCTGGGAGCCCCAACCCAGCAGACAAGATCTGTGAGACGACAAGAGGCAGCACTGGCTTAGTGAGGTAGGCCTCACCTTGAGGGTAAACACTGACCCGCTCAAAACCAAAAAAAGCTAGAAAAGAACGTCAGGTGCTGATTTAACACAGGTCAACAACGCCTACTAGCTCCTGCCCACTCCCCTCCCACCCCTACCCCCGCCAAAAAGACACGTACGGGAAAAGAAAGGGCACCTGCACACAAAGACAGCTGAAGGAGGGGGCACAGTGTTGGTGACCCCGGGCCCTGCATCTGGAGGTGTCTTACTGGAGACAGACCGACCTGGAGAGAAGGTTCCAGACACCATGGCCAGCACTCCACAGCCACAGTGCGCCCCAGCCCAGGGCCTCCCTCCCACATGCACACGGACAGGCGAGGGCACCACATTTGTAGAGCGTGGGCAGCGCAGAGACACGACTCAGGGCACAAGGAACACGTGAACACAAAATCACACCCACACGCCACGTTCTTTAAGACGAGAGAACGTACTACACCTAAACAAGAGCAACAGAACAAAGGACCAGAGAGCAGAAACACTTGGAAACAAAGCAGAAGAGCACAGGCTTCGAGACCTGCCCAGGACAGAGGCCACAAAGACCGCAGGAGACCACAGAGCAGCAGCTAGTCCCCTGATGCCCAGCACCTGCCACCCGCTGACGGGCGCCTCGCCAAACACCAAGACCAGAACATTCCGCCAGCGGAAGCATAACCCTCACAGGAAAAGGCTGCGTATGAAGAAAATATGGCCACCCAACCCTCTTCGGCTCGTGAAATATTAACCACAGTGGTCTGAACCCCAAATGACAACTAAAAATGTGGTATTCACATAGAAAAGTTGAAGGAAATAAACATAGTGAAGCTGAGGAGTTTAAAAACTGAATTCTCAGAATTAAAGATATTAAAAATTATGGGCACCTGGGTGGTTCAGGTCATGATCTCAGGGTCCTGGGATCGAGCCCCACATCCAGCTCCCTGCTCAGTGGGGAGTCTGCTTCTCCCTCTCCCTGCTCCTGGGCTCTCACTCACACTCTCTCCCCCTCTCAAATAAATAAAATCTTAAAAAAAAATAAAGTTAAAAAAATAAATAAAAACATCAAAAATTAGAGGGGCACCTGGCTGGCTCAATTGGAAGAGCAGTTGACTTCTGACCTCAGGATAATGAGTTTAAGCCCCACATTAGGCATACAGCTTAAAAACAAACAAACAAAACCCCACAAAGAATAAAAAAGAACAGCAGTATAAACGTGTCTGTTAGAAATGCAGAGGCAGACAGAAGGACGCACTTGGGGAAGGTAGGACCAGGCAGGAGGCAGACAGGAGAGGTGGGGGCTGTGGGGTGAGCCCCGACAGGCCTGCCTGCCTTTCTGAACTCAGGTAACTGCGGCTCACAGACTTGGGCCGGGGAGAGAAAGAAGGTACAGACAGACGGCCTGCCACAGTGCATGGATGCAGGTTGAAAGGCCAGAGTCTGGGGCACCTGGGTGGCTCAGTTGGTTGAGCGACTGCCTTAGGCTCAGGTCATGATCCTGGAGTCCCGGGATCGAGTCCTGCATCGGGCTCCCTGCTCGGCAGGGAGTCTGCTTCTCCCTCTGACCCTCCCCCCTCTCATGTGCTCGCTCGCTCTCATTCTCTCTCTCAAATAAATAAAATCTTTTTTTTTTTAAAGATTTTTTTTTTTTTATTTGAGACAGAGAGAGAGAGAGAGAGAGAGAGAGAGCATGAGCACGGGGAGAGGGAGTGGGAGAGGGAGAAGCAGGCTCCCTGCTGAGCCAAGAGCCCGATGCGGGGCTCCATCCCAGGACCCTGGGACCATGACCTGAGCTGAAGGCAGACGCCTAACCGACTGAGCCACCCAGGCGCCCCAAAATAAAATCTTTAAGACAAAAGAAAGGCCAGAGTCTGTAGAGGCGTGTTGGGATTTGCTGGCCACCAGATTCCGAGCAGACCATTTCTGCGTGCTCTGCACACCACTGCAGCAGACGCAGAGGCTGGGCTGCCGCTGTGCGTAAGACTGTGCTGGAAGGGGCCCCTATGGCAGCCAAGAGGACAGGCAGGGGAGTGATGGGCGGGGGAGGGTGCTCCCTGAAGGACTGCACCTGTGGGGACAACTGTGTGGGAGGGACCCAGCTGGAGCCCCAGCTTGCCTGCCAAGATGACCAGGTGGGCAGGGGAAAAGTGCCCCAGGTCCACGCAGCGATGCAGGCTGACACGGACCGAGACAGGGCCCAAAGCCCAAGCCAAAACTCGATCCTCAGAGACCTGCCACTCTGCACTCTGTCCTCTCTCCACCCACCTGGGCACATTCTAAGCTTGCCCGCTCACTGCTCCCAGGTCAGGATGAGGTTACAAGAGTCCATCTGCCCCAAAATGCTCCGGCAATGGAGTCTGACCCAAGCAGTCATTCTTACCTGGCTCCCATCGTCCTTATCTGGAAACTGAATGTTCACATCATGTTCCAAGCGGATTTGTGTAATCACTGCCCCCTTCCTCCCAATAATTTTGGGATGGTATTTGGGGTCCACAGTGACGCTCAGCTTAAAGCTCCTTAAAGCCTACAGATAAGACAAGGGTGGAAGAGTTCAAACCCGACCTTCATCATCACATGCAACCACGTGCCTCACCCCCCTTTCTGTCCTGGACCCCAAAGGTATCCCCAGTGACAAAAATTGGACACTGATTTCCTGCTAGCCTCTGTTGTCACCCCGCCCCAGCAGCTCAAGGACCAGCCTGTAAGCAAGAGCACAGACCCTTCAGAAAGGACTACTCGGGCGCCGACAAGGCTGGCGTGGCAAGTGGTGAGCTCTGAGCTCAACTTTCTAATTGGTTTAACAGGGATCTGATGAGTAAGTATAAAAATGTTCGGGGGGGGGGGGTGTCTTTCAAGGCTGGGGTAGAAAAGCAGGCCTGAAGGAAAAGCGGGCCAGCCAGCCTGAGACATCCACGGCCAGAGGCTGAGACCGTTGGAACCACACTCAGGTGTGTGAGGTGTGTGGGCCGTATCCCCAACACGACTCCAGGAAATCCTCCTCAGCAGGAAGCCCGTGACCCACATCATCTGTAACAGGGCTTCTGGAGGGGACAGCACCCGGCCACACCGTTCACCTCAGGAAACCCACCAACACCAGCTCTCCAGAGGGCACGTGGGTCTTGAATCCTCCTCAAAGCAGGAAAACCGAGCAGTGAGAAGGTCCACGTGGGCCCGCGGACACCCACCCTGGACCACACCATTCTCGTTTGGGGGTCTTTTGCAGCAACGGCTCCCAAGCCTCTCCAACCTGACCTTTCCCGTGTGGCTGGAGGCACCACACGTGGCACGTTTACTTTGAAAAAAAGTGCTAACTAACAGGGAATCTAACTTTGCTGCAGTCGTATGGAAGAGAAAAGTGCCCTGCTCCTAACACTGCATCTGAAGAGAGGCCACTGGGCACAAAGCACAGCAGGGTCGGCCGGGTCCTCCTCCAGTCACCCAGCTGAACTGGCTGCAGCGCGGCCAGGGTGCTGGTGACGCTCTGGCAAGACGAAGGCCGAGGACCGCAGCTCTGGAGGATGCCCCCGCGGCCCAGCGGACACCCACCCGGTCCTCCTGCTCAGCTTGCAGCTCCTTCACGCGCTCCAGCAAGCCCGCCTTGGCCCGGCCCAAGTTCACGGCAAGGCCCGTGATGGCGATGACGTCGGACTGCAGTTCCGGCGCCGGCACGTGGATGTTCACCTACACGGAGACAGGAATGGACCTGATGGAGATGGGTCCTGGACGAAGACACAGGGGCGGCCGGCTGCTGCACGGCTAAGAGCAGGAAAACGCACACTGCCAAGGGGCCCTCAGGAGGGCTCCCACCCAACACTGGCTCCAGGGAAAAGACTGCAAATCACGGTACCTCAAACTCATCCATCATCTTCCGGATCCCGCTCCCCTTCTGCCCAATGATGTACCGGTGAAGGTCAAAGGGCACCTCCACTTCGATGGTGACAGGAACCAGCGCCTGCAGGGAAGACGGTCAGGGGCAGGCCTGAGAGCTAGCAGGGAGCAGAGTGACCCTGTGAGAATTAGAGGGAGCTTCCTGGAACCTTCCGTGCTGTTCCGTCTAAACTGAGACCAGCACCCAGGCTTTTAACTCAAAAGAAGACACAAAAAAAGAACATGGAATCAAGGGGCACCTAGGTGGTGGTCGGTTAAGCGTCTGACTCCTGATTTCGGCTCAGGTCATGATCTCAGGGGTCCTGGGATCAAGCCCTGCATTGGGCTCCACACTTGGGGAGTCTGCTTGGGATTCTCTCTCTCCCTCTGCCCCTCTCCCCACTTGCTTGCTTGCTTGTGCATGCACTCTCTCTCTTAAACAAAACAAAACAAAACAAAACAAAACATGGAATCCATTTTTTTAAGATTAATGCCAACAGGGCAAACTTTCAGACAGTCAACCGCAAGCTTACACTCTTAAATGTGACAGGCCACTTACAGTAACAAAACGAAACAGAACAAACCGAATCCAGGAAAAAAACCAGAACAATCTGAGGCTTACAGAGGGGGACCAGTGGGGCTCAGACGCAGAAGCTGGCCCTGCCTCCCGGCCTCACTGATGTCAAGGACAGACTGTGGCCAAGCCCACGTGGGTCTCAGAGATGACAGCAGCACTTAAAACAGTGCCCAACAGGTAGGTGGCACTCAGTTAAGTATTCACAGCACAAAGGACTCATCCTTAGAAGTCCGAGATAGATTTGGTTCACTATGTGACAGAAAAGGAAACCGAGGCTGGAGACCACATGCCCCCTGCTGTCACTGAAACCCGTCAGTTCCGTGCCCGCCAGCAGCCCCCAGGTGCTGGGCTCTGCGCCCCGGGCCGGTGAGACCAGCGCCACCGGCAGTCAGCGTCAGGCCGCACCCACCTCGAGGGCTTCCTTGGCGGCCTCACACTTTTCTTTCCGGCCAGAGATGATGATGATGTCACACCTCCTGGGGGAGCCAGGGTCGGCCTCTTTGGCGTCCCTCCCGTCTCCGGCATCGTCCCCGTTCTCCTGGACTGACGGCTCTACACTGTGAACTGGGGAGACGAGAGGGGGGACAGCTCACATGCCGACTTTGCACCCTCCAGGCAAACACGTGTGAAGCACCCGCCACGTGCTGAGGGGGGGTGGGAAGACCCATACGCGCCTGGCTTCCTAGGAGGACATGAGTCACCTCAACTCAGGCAGAGCTGGTTACCTTGGAGGCTGGCGTGTGGGAGGCATGGGGTACGGCACCCACTGTGTTTGAGGGGCAAGGAGACTAGAGCCCAAGCCCTGGGGTTGGGACATGGCCGTGGGGAGGGGCCTACGACACAGGCTGGGAGGGAGGAGGGGAGAGGGCACCAGCTTCTTCTGCTAGGAAGCAAGCAAGCAAAACTCAAGGATGAAGGGACAGGACACTTGACACACACGCCGGCTGGTGGGGGACCAGGTGTGCACCCGAACACAAACGCAAGGCTCGTGGGGCAGGACAGAACGCAGCAGTCTGTACAACAGAAACAAGTGTGAACGAGCAACAGCGGGACGCCGGAGCAATCACAGTCCCGCACCCAACTGCGGGGAAGGTCGGCTCTGCAGACACTTTCCAAAGTGGCAAAATTTGAACACCGACTAAATTCGGTAACAGTACCATATACTGTTAGATCTTCTGATTCTGATGACGGATGTACCCCAGTTATCGCATATGATGTCAAAAAAAAAGTTCTCATTCTTAGAAAGGAGCCACTAAAGATAAGTTTGAAGAGTACACTCCAATGACTTAGAAAAAATGACCGTATGCATAAAAGAAGGGGGGGCAAAAGAAAACAAACTGAATTTGAATAACGAAGATAGAAAATGCATCTTTATCCTATGCAGTTTTCCTCCATATGTACTCAGAACAGCCCGTGCGCTCTCAGGGCAACAAGAGAGTCAGTGGCCGCGACCAGCTCTGTAGAGGACAGAGCACACGGAGTGGACACCATCGCCAACCGGACCAGACGCATCCACCGAGACCAGGCCACAAAGACGACACACTTGGCTGCAACCTGAGCGGGAGGCGGGTCTTGGGAAAGTCAGCTCTGAGACCCCTCGTTGTGCAGGTCACCTCCTGACTGCCTACCACCCGACTGTCCCCGAGGCACATGCAGAGCCAAGCGATAAGCAGGACGCTGGTGCGAGGGGCTGTGGTGGAAGGGCAGCCAGGGTGCCTGCCTCTCAAGGGGCAAGACCCGCCAAGTAGGGGTGCTGGGGGAGAGGCAGCTGCAGTGGACAGAGCAGAAGCAGCCCTAGCACACAGGTCACCTGGGACTTGTGAGAAGCCTCAAACCAAACTCAGGGTGGCAGCTGGGGCGGGTGCTTCCCTGCTTCAGAGGCCGCAGGTGCTCTGCCCTCCTTTGCCGCATCACCCGCTGCAAGCCGCCTGACGCTACAAGGGCACCCATCAGCCTGCAGCAACTGAGAGAGCCCACGTCCTAGGGAAGCTCCGGAACTCCCCAGGCAGGGCCCATTCACACACCTCCTGCTTCCCCACTCAGCACAGAGCTCACCGCTGGGACCCACCTGGGTTCTCCTCTCTGTCTGGGAACTTAATCTGAACATTATAGTCCCGAGTAATCTGCTGGATTCTGGAACCTTTGGGGCCCATGACAGATCGATGGAACTTCTGGGGTATGGCACATTCTATGGTCACCTGGGCTTCCTGGGGGGGTGGGGGGGTGCAGGGCACAGCAAGAAAGAAAAAAATAAAGGCAAAGGTTAACTGCTTAGGGTCAGTGCACATCCTCACCAGCCTCCATTCAGTCCTCCGCAGACACCTCAAGTGCTCCAAGTACAACAGGGTGGAGAGAGGAGGGGAGTGAGGCAGGAGCGAATGGGATGCCTCCTTCTGACACATTTCCCAGACACAAGAAGGTACTGATGACCCATCTACACAAAATGGCACCGAGGCTCGCTGCCGCCCAGAGCTGGAGTACAGCTATTTCTGTGCGTCCTGCACGGCTAGGTGCTGTCCCTGAAGGGTGGCTGCATGAGCCAGTGACAGCGAACGCTGGGGCTACGACTCCGTAAGGAGGCGCTGGGACTGATGCTCAGGGAAGTACTTCCCAGGCCGCGGCAGGGGAGTGCCAGGAGGGAAAACCCAACTGGTTTCCATTTGGATCCGCTCTGACAGGACCTCCCCTTTCGTCTCTTCTCTTCCCTTTGGAGAGAGGCTGGTTCCTTGCACAAACGGCATTTCACCACGTTTTAAAATGCTGCTGGTTAGGAGCAGTATTCCCTCCAACTGTCAGGATGAAGGCCAGAGGCTGAGAGCCCCTAGCCCCTCGCTTTGCCCCTGGCTGTTGGGGCCAAGAACCCTGCCACCCTCCCAGGCACCTACCAGGTCCTCAATGATCTCCTGAATGCGCTTCTTGGCCGCCTCCACACAGTCCTTGGCACCCTTGAGGGTGACCTTATCGCTCTGTGTGCCAGAGCGTGGGAAGCTAACCATCACCCCACCATACTCTTCAGCAATCTCCCGCAAGACCTGGCCTCTTCGGATGACAAAATGGCGGTGGTGCTTGGGATCCACCAGCATGCAGTCTTCCACCACGTTATCCTGAGGCATGGAGGGAGGGGGAAAAGTAAATGACCCTGCTGACCAAGCCTGACAGGACAACCAAGGTGCAGCTCCCACCGGGCCTTACCAGGTTCTGGATGAGGGCCTCCAGCTCCTTCTGAGCCTCCCTGACAGCGTCCTCCTTCCCTATGATGGTGATCAGGTCCTGATCCTTGTCCTCAGCCGTTGGGAATATGATGCGGGCTCCAGTGTTGTCACGCACCTTGCGGATTTTGCCACCCCCTTTGCCAATGAGGAACTTGTGGTATTCTGGCTTAGCGCGGATGTCAACGGTGAAACTCTTGGTTTGCTGTGGAAACCAATCCCAGATACACTGGCCTGGTGCTACCTGCCTGGTCCCCTGAGCAGGTAAATAAGAGGGCCTAGGGAACAAAGGCCTGCGGCTATCAAGCCTCAGCAAAACAAAGGGATGGACACCCAGACAGGAAGTACTTATGGCCCCCTCTGCCGTCCAGACACTGAGATGGCTCAGAGCATGTACATTCACAGCCCCAGTCCTGCCACTTACCGGCAGTGACCCAAACAAAGCCCTGCACGCCGCTCTCCACCTACAGAGGGGACTTAAGTGAGCATGGCCTCGGGTGCTACGGGAGTGGGGGTGCCCCTGCACAGCAGGTAAGAGCCCACGGTACTGCCAGCCCCACCCCCAGGCACAGCACTCCTGCTCCTCCCCAAGTCGAGCAGAGTGCTCCCTGTCCAGGCCTCCCTCTGCTCGGGCTACAGGGGAGCCCACACACCAACAGCAAGGCTCAATCTCAATCTCGGACAGACCCAAGCCAACCAAGGTCCTCATCTGACACCAAGAAGCCAGGCCCCAGCAAAGGCCCCGACATGATGACCTTGTTGAGGATGCCAGCTCATCTGGCAGATTCACCAGGAGAGCACATGCACCTTCAGGCTGACTCAGACCCACACAATGTCTTCTCCTCTCCTTCCCTGTATTCTGGAACCTGGCACATAAGCATGAAGAAACACAAAGGAAAAGAAGGTCTGCCAGCATGCTAAAAAGTAACAAGCAAATGGATTTTGTTATCTTTGAACTGCTGATTTCCCAAACACCCCTGAGAGAGTCTTCAGACACAGACACTGGAAAATAGCAACATCATTAAAAAGCTAACAAGCTAGGTGAGCCTAGCCCAGCAACACGACGAAGGACAGCATACCTAAACCAAGTGGGGCTCATCCCGGAAAAGCAAGGTTAAACTTTAAAAAAACAAACAAAAAACCCCCACAAAAACACTTAAAAAATCTAATACATATGCTTAAAGGAGAAACCACGCTGTCATGTCAACAGATACAGAGAAAGCCTCCTACAAAGTCCCATCCCCGTTCCCGTTCCCGCGGTAGCTCTCAGCAAACTTGTAGCAGAAGGGAGCTTCCTCAACTTGACAAAGAGCTTCTTTGGAAGACCCACAGCTCATTTCCCACTCAGTGTTGCAGGACTGAGCACTCTCCCCAAAGTTCGCCAATGAGGCACGGCCGTCCCCTCTCACCACTGCTCCTCAACACCGTACTGGAGGCCCAAGCGATGCAGTGAGACCACACCTACAGGTGTACTGATCAGCAGGAAAGAATTCAACTGTCTGTTCACAGAAAATGTGTGTTACACAGAAAACTCAAGAATCCACAAGAAATGTTACTGGAACTGATAACTGAACTTTAAACCAGATGCATAAAACAAAGCCCATATAAAAATATCAGATATATTTCTACATGCTACAGTAACTAGAAATTAAAATGAATTAAAAGGTACCATTTAACAACAGCACTAAAAAGCAAAATAGTGAGGATTTAAATTGAACAAAATATGAATGAGATCCGCATGCTAAAAACTACAAAACACCAATGAAAAATCGAAGACTTAAAATTTAAGAACACAACCCAGAAAACTCCAAACTCCTAAGTTGTCAATTCTCCCCAATTTGATCTTTAGATTCAACACAGTCCCAGTCCAAATCCAAGCAGGATTTCCCCCTAGAAACCGTTAAGCTGGTTCCAAATGTGCACAGAAGGGCGAAGATGCAGAACGGCCAGAGCAGTCTGAAAAAGCGCAAAGCTGGAGGGATCTCCCAGCCATCCCTCCCTATGGAGTTGCGGGAACACAGCAGGGTCCAGAAACAGACCCACACGTGGGTTCTGACAAAGGGGCAAAGGTGACTCAACGCAGAATTTCAGGGGTGATGGCCAAAACATTTTCACTGCAGTGGTGGTCACGTGAGTTTGTTTATGCTCATCAAAACTCAGAAGTATACACTAAGAAAGGCGGGTGTTATCGTCTATAAATCATACTTAAAAAAAAAAAAAACCCAGGGGTGCCTGGGTGGCTCAGTCAGGTAAGTGTCTACTTTTGGCTCAGGTCGTGATCCTGGGGTCAAGGGATCGAGCCCCATGTCAGGCTGCAGGGAGCCTGTTTCTTCCTTTCCCTCTGCCACTCCCCCTGCTTGTGCTCAATCTCAAAGAAATAAAATCTTAAAACAAAACAAAAACAAAAACAAAACCCCAAACCAATAAACCAAACAGCAAATTTTCTGTATTGTGTAAGTAGGCTTTGACCTGCCAAGGCCTTTGTTCAGCAGCGGCAGAATCAAAGACACAAAAAGGTGTCTGAGGCAATTTCCTGACCTGCCACAACAACGGGGCGAGGATTTCTAGCAAGAGGGGGACACAGGGCCGTCACTCCCAGGCGTGAAGCTCACCTTCTCCTCGGCCAGGTGCAGGAGCTGCTTCTTGGCCTTCTCCACATCCGAGGCGGGGCCCCTGATGACAACAGTGTCACTTCCCGAGCCCTCCACCGGGAAGTGAATGTGCACCCCGCCACACTCCTCCATGATGGAGCGGATCAAGCGGCCCTTCGTGCCGATGAGGGAGTTGTGCAGCTTGGCAGGAATCGAGACCTCCAGCTCGGCTATGTTGGCCTGAAATGACACACGGTCTGTGAGGTGTGGGACACACGGCGGCACGCCCACTGCAGAGGGGCCTGGAGCCCTTGTGCTTGTGGGGACATGTGTGGGGGGCTGGGGAGGGGAGCAGCTCACACAGCATAGAAGGAAAGTCTCCGCATCACACCATAAAGCAGAGACACAACCGAGATGCCCATGGATCATCAGCCTTTCCTATTAAAACCCTGTCTGCCTCCAGTCAAGGTGAGACAACAGGGCCCAGATTTACCTCCTGTGAGAAACAATGGTGTTCAAGACACTGGAGATGGGAAACAAGCAAGGTGAGCATGATGACGGTCCCCTGGCTGAGACCCTGCTTTGACGACACAGAGCTGCAGTCTGGGGAGAGCAGGACTGGTGGAAGCTGTGTGAACTGGAGTTTGCTCCCACACTGACATCACCGGGCGGGGAAGGACAGCAGTGCACAGTACTGTCTACACTCTGGGACACTGGGTGCAGGGAGGCCTCACCCCAGGAGTGGGAAGGAACACCCGAGACCAGGCACTGCTGTGACCCCACCTCATGTATCTTAAGAGCAAGTCCAAAGAGGAGCCAAGTACTTCAAAGTACCTTAGCAAAGCTAAGACATTTACAGGAATGCAAAAATATCCAGCATCCACCCAAGTAGACGTCCTAATTTCTGGCATCCAACGAAAAAATACCATTCAAAGAAACAAGAGAAATCACTCAGTGAGGAAAGAACAGAAAACAGCCCAGAAGTGACAGAGACATTAGAACCAGTGGGTTGAGAACATAACAAGCATTTTCACGACTGCACGCATGGTAAAAAAAAAACCAAAGGAAACACTGAGCGTGTCATGTGTAAAAATGAAATATTCCACCCTGAACTTCTATAGGTGAAAATGTCTGAAATGAAAAATACATTAGATGGGATTACAGGCAGATTAGACACTGCAGAAAATTAATGAATTCAAAGAAACTAATGGGGAAAAATACCACTTCTCCTTTCCACCCAAATAAATAACGTACCAGTGAACCACAGGACCACCTCCAGCCGGCCTAGCCCCAAGTAACTGGAGTCCCGACGGGAAGGACAGGAAGAACTACTTAATAATAATGGCTCCAGGGGCGCCTGGGGGGCTGAGTCAGTTGAGCCTCCGACTCTTGATTTTGGCTCAGGTCATGATCTCGGGGTCGTGAGATCGAGCCCCACAGGCTCTGCGCTCAGTGGAGAGTGTGCTTGAGATTCTCTCTCTCCCCCTTTGCTCATGCACACATTCTCTAAAAAATCAATCAGTCAATCAAGAAGGACCCCAGGTTTTCCAAATTTGACAACGTTAAAGTCTTGGCATCCAAGAAGCTCAATCAACTCTAACCAACATGAAGAAAAGGACGCCCAGACACATGGTAACTTTCGTAAGGCTTGCCGCCCTTGTGACAATCCTAAATACAGCCAGAGGAAGTCTGTGCAGAGGAGGAAAGCCAAGGAGGACCTCAGATGTGTCCTCAGAAACACTGGGAAGGCCCTGAAGCAAAGTCCTAAGTCCTGAAAGAAAACCTCCGGCCTGCGGTCCGCCGCTGGGAACACAGAAAAGCTCAGCCTAGCTGGAAGATGGTCTGGCACCTCCTTACAGAACTAAACACACTCTGACTCTATGACCCGACTTACTACTAACACCGAGTGCAAGAAGCCAGTGTGAAACAGCACCGTGTTGTGGGGCTGGGAACGTGGACACGGAGACTCGGGTGATAAATGGGGGTTCGCAGCTTCTCAAGCTGCACTGCAACCAGCACAAAGTCACTTAGAGACAGGGCCTAAATGGAGGATGTACACTTAAAACCCTAAAACAACCACAAAAATAAAAGTTATATCCAATAAGCCAAAAAGGAGATGAGTGGAGTAAGAAAATTATATTAAATCCAAAAGCAGACAGAAAAAGAGAACAAAGTAGATGGGGCAAACAGAAAACAAATGCAGGACACCTCCGTAAAACCACCATGACCAGGGGCTGGGGAGGGGATGGAGAGGGGTTTGCAGGTACAGCTTCTATTTGGGGAGATGGGAAAGTGCTGAAGACAACGGCGGGGACAGCCACACAGCTGATGCCCGGGGTCGCACACGAAGGTGGTAAATTTTGTTACGTGTATTTTCCACAATTCTAAAAATTAAAAAATTTATATTTAATCACACTTACTAAACAAATGTAATAAAATATGTAACATAATACATGATACACAGATTTACTAATGTAATTAAATGTAAAAATCTCCATTTAAAAGGCAGAGATTGGGGCATCTGGGTGGCTCAGTCGGTTAAGGTCTGACTCTTGATTTCGGCTCAGGTCATGATCTCAGGGTTGGGAGCTCGAGCCCCGTGTAGGGCTCCGCACTGGGCGTGGAGTCTGCTTGTCATTCTCCCACTGCTCCTCCCCCCGCCCACTCACTCTCTAATAAATAAATAAAATCTTTAAGATTGAATAAAAAAAGCTGCCTAAAAGAAACCCACTTTAATGAGAAAAAATAGATTTCAGAGCAAAGACAGTACCAAGGGTAAAAGAAGATAATTCTATAATGACACAAATTACACGTATCAGGAACACGAGACATCAGCAGAGTGAAAGCACAGTATGGGAATATTATGAAAAACTTTATGCTAAAAACCTTGACAACCTAGAAAAAAAAAAACCCTTGAAAGCTACAAATCTTAGGCGAAAAATTTGTGCACGCAGGGACCTATCACCCAGGAAAGAAACAAACCCGACTGACGCCCAGGACAGCACAGAGGCATCTCAACATAGCTGCTCCATGTGAGGAGAGCTCGAGCTGCGAGAGCAAACACCATGATTTCTTTTGTACGAGGACACAGGAAACTCGACAATCCCGTGGCTGAAAGCAGATGAAGCAAGGGCTGCACAGGCAGAGCGGCGGGGTGGGGGCTGGCAGGACAGAGAGAGGTGCTGAAATGGGGTGCTGGATATGCTCCTTATCCTGAGTATGGAGAGTCCATGCATGTACAACATAGGTCAAGACTTATCAAACTGCATACTTTAAACATGAAGTTTCTTACATGTTATTTTTCAAAAATTGAAAAAAAAAAAAAAAAAAAAAAAAGATTGTTATGCCTTCAGGACAGGATGATTTCCAAGCACTCAAATCCAGTGCTACTGCTCAGGTCTAGTGGTAAGCACGGCCCCAGGCATGTGGCGGGAGGCTGGCCATGGGCCTGCACTGCTATGGGGAGAGCTGATGAGACACGATGACGGGGAGCCTGGCACATGCCCTATCACACAACACCCCATTACCAGGTCTTTCTGGATGGACAGGATGCGGCTCCGGGCGGCCTCACAGTTGGCTCGCTTGCCTGTGATGACAATGGTCTCTGAATTGCTGTTCTCTGCTGGAAGGTCGATCTTAGTGTTGCTTTCTTCCCGAATCTACCAGGAGACAGGGGACCATGAGAAGTGACTTCCCAGTTGAGACACTTGGAGCCCAGGGCTGGAAAGTAAGGCTCCCTCCTTCAACTTTAAGCCAGAATGGCACAGGGCTTTGGGGGGCAGGCCAAGGGGAGCCAAGATTCAGGGGACAAGCTGGCCGGTCACCTTTTTAATGTTTGCGCCTCCTTTCCCAATGATGTTCTTGTGAAATTGTTTGAAGATCGGAACAGAAATTGAATAGCTATTTTCCACCTTAAAAACAAAAGAGGTGGCACCATTAACCATCATGCTGGACAGTGACGTGTCCCTTCATCCGTGAGGGAGTATGAAATGACAGGATTCGCTATTAGAAACACACACTTGGATCCTGCTCGTCTCCCCCTAGGACCTCTGACCTTTAGATGGAGGGATAACTTACCCAACAATACGCTAACCTGGCCACTGTCAACCGATGCAAAGCCACCTTGATAAAAAGTGGCTCCCCATAGAACCTGCCACCTGCTCAGTGCAAGGTCCGTAATGCAGAAGCAATGTGTTGGGTGCCCTCAACGGACACTATGGGTAGGAGGGAGTCCTGGCCACCAGGCTGAGAGAAGTAAGCCCAGAACACACAAACCCCACCACGCCGTGGCAGTGTGAACAAGCTCAGTGCTGGGAACGCACCCACCAGCAATCTGAGGCAGTGGTGAGCTCGGTCCAAGCCCCATGGGAAACCACAGAAAGCATGAGCCCATCTGCAGCCTTCCCATCAATAACCACCCTCAGCACTTTCCAAACTGCTGGCTCTCATTTAAGCTTCTTAAGAAAATAGCCAATCGATAAATGGCTCCCCACACTGCCTGTGCAAATCTCTCTCCTCACTGGATGGGACAGCTTATCCAGATATCTGAAGATCCCTTAAGGGAACAAGGAGCCTGAACCCCACCTGAATTCCACGGAACACTGAAGTCCTAGGAGTTGTCGGTGCCCCTGAGTGTGCCCCCCAAAGCAGGGGTTCTGATGGGATACGCCCCCCCAGGTCCCTCTGCCACCGGCAGCGCTATCACAACCAAGGATGGGAAACATCCCCCTACCAGATCTGCCACCATCTTCTGCATGTATTTTGTGCATTTTTCCACCTCATTCTTGGGCCCTCTGAGTTGAACAATATCACTTTTTTGTGCTGGGTCTGGAAAGTTGATGATAACCTGGAACAAATCATCACAAATTCAAGTTCAGTTACTGGTAAGGACTGGATTCTAAAATACTGAGTATCTCTAAGTGGCAATCAATCACTCCAAGGGGGCTGAAGAATGCCACTGGGAAACCTTTACCTCTGGGAATTTGTCACGAATTTCACGGATCCGTTCACCCTTCTGCCCAATGATTGTGCGATGGAATCTCTGCTCAATAATCAGATCCTTGGTGCGCTCGTTTTCCTAAAAGCACAATTCAAGTAGAGGACATTACAGCAGGAGGCTCCGGGAGCCCGGGGAGCACAGCAGTGCCCTGTGGCATCCTTGGGAGTCACCAGCCAGGAGAGAGCACCCGCTAGAAGACACCTGCTCTCTCCAACAACACAGGCTGGGCATTATTCTCTGGAAGGAAGTACAATTCCACAACCGAGCAGGGACTCCTCAACTGAAAGTGGTACTGCAAGGAGCCTTAGTCACCAGAGCAGTTCACTCGGCGCTTCTGTGCTGACCAGAACAAGAGACCAGGAGGCCTAACACTCTGCAGGACAGGTAGCGATCCTTCCTGAACACAGCATGGTTCAGACCACTGCCCTGTGTGGATCATTAAGAATGAATAATGAACTTGCATCGTTCTCACCCTCCTCCAGGTCTCACTAAAATGTCACCAGAAATACAAAAGAAGCAGAGCTGGGATAAAGAAAACATACTACCAGTCAACCATCTGAAAGAACTCAGGGGAGATTCTGGATCAGACTGGCACCACGTTTAAAAAGAAACAAGGGTTTAGGAGTCCAACACAGGCACAAGACACCCCAGACCAAGGGGGCCCTGGCCAGACGGGAGCTCAGGGATGGTCAGCGAACAGCGGGAAGCCGCGTGCACTGGCTTGCAGCTGAGGACAAGGGAATGTCTACTGTCAAAAGGGGGCCTCTGAGGTGAGGCTCCAGGCTTGGGAACTGGTGCCAGCAGACATGGGGGGCTTGCTCCCTTCCCCAATGAGGCACATGCACTGCCCTGCCTGAGGCTTTCCTGACGTTCTGCACGTGTCTGTGCTAAGCTAAGCTACGATCACTCACGCAGTAGGTAACGCCTCTGGATTCTGAAAGGCACCCGTGACCCCTACATGCAGCCAAAATGGAGAATCACTGCTGCATGGTTATCTGCGTCTGACACACACAATCCAGAAAAACACACCAGTGCCGGCAGCTTAGCCCAGGGAACAGGGCCCATGCCCCCACCCTCCAACCCCCCGAGTTGCAGAGAACCACACAGCAGGAATTTTCAACCTGAGCCCCATGTGGGAATCACCTGGGTGCTTTTAAGAATTGGTCCCTCAAGCATCACAGACACGGGTCTGGCCAAGGCTGAAGACCCAGCGGCAGAGCCCCAGGGCCTCCCTCATACAGGGCCTGGGCCCCAGCAAGTCAGAGCCACTGCAGAAGTGCGGGAGAAACTACGCCGCTCCCCAGACACAGGAGCCGCCCAAGGTCTCACCATCCGAGAGGCGAGCTCCAGCAGCTCCTTCTTGGCCTGCTGCACGCCCTGGGGGTCCCCCTCGATGCGAATCAGGTTGCTCTTCTCACTGTCGGGAGGGATGCGCACGGACACCTTGTACTGGTCTTTGATTCTGTTTACTTGAAAACACAGAAGGAAACACATTTTGGACTCAGAATCTACTAAGTTCCACCAGTGACTACAGCCTGGCAGAACAGGGCCAAAGCCCCAAATAACCTCATCAGTCACCCCACAAGCAAAGAGGATGATGAGGCCGCCAAAGCAAGCTTCTCCGTTCTCTCAAAGGAGCTGATGATGGTCTCCACCTGGATCAGGCACGCTGGCATCGTCCTGACAGCGTCCCGCGACTGACAGCTGGGGCCTCACTGTGGATGCAGCTCAGCTGGTCTGGGGTATGGCTGGGGCTTTACGACACTTAAAAGATCACAGCTGTTTCTTTTTTTTTTTTTTCTTTACTTTGGATCTCTACTCCTGTATTGATTGATCATTTGGAAAATGATAGTTTACTAAAATATACAGTTGACACATTTATTATGTGATAATTGATAACTTCTATTTTCACCAGAAGTATCTTGAAGTATTCGAAAGCTTTTTAAAATTTAAATTCAATTAATTAACATATAGTGTATTATTAATTTCAGAGGCAGAGTTCAGTGATTGTCTTAACACCCAGTGCTCATTCCATACCGTGCCCTCCTTCATGCCCATCACCCAGTCACCCCTTCCCCCCACCCCCTCCCCTCCAGCAACCTTCAGTTTGTTTCCTGAGATTAAGAGTCTCTTATGGTTTGTCTCCTTCTCCGATTTCGTCTTGTTTTATTTTCCCTCCCTTCTCCTAAGATCCTCTGTCTTGTTTCTTAAATTCCACATATAACTAAAATCATATGATAACTGTCTTTCTCTGACTGATTTATTTCACTTAGCATAACACCCTCTAGTTCCATCCATGTCGTTGCTAATCGCAAGATTTCATTTTTTTTGACGGCTGAGTAGTATTCCATTGTATATAGATATGCCATCTTCTTTATCCATTCTTCTGTCGTTGGACATCTGGGCTCTTTCCCCAGTTTGGCTATTGTGGACATTGCTGCTATAAACATTGGATTGCATGTGCCCCTTCTTTGCACTACATTTGTATCTTTGGGGTAAATACCCAGTAGTGCAATTGCTGGGTCATAGGGTAGCTCTATTTTCAACTTTCTGAGGAACCTCCATACTGTTTTCCAGAGTGGCTACACCAGCTTGCATTCCCACCAACAGTATATAAGAAGGTTCCCCTTTCTCGACAACCTCGTCAACACTTGTTGTTCTGACTGGTGTGAGGTGGTAACTCATTGTGGTTTTGATTTGTATTTCCCTGATACCACATGATGCTGTTTTCATGTGTCTGTTGGCCATTTGTAGATCTTTTTTTAAGATCTTCTTTATTTGAGGGTGAGAGAGCGTGAGCCCAAGTGGGGGCCAAGGCGGAGAGAGAGGGAGAGGCAGACTCCCCACTAAGCAGGGAGCCCGATGTGGGCTCCATCGCAGGACCCTGGAATCATGACCTGAGCTGAAGGCAGACGCTTAACCGACTGAGCCACCCAGGTGCCCCGGCCATCTGATGACCTCTTTGGAGAAATGTCTGTTCATATTTCTTGACTGGATTATTTGTTCTTTGGGTGTTGGGTCTGGTAAGTTCTTTATAGATTTTGGATACTAGCCCTTTATCTGATAGGTCATTTGCAAATCATCTTCTCCCATTCTGTCGGTTGTCTTTTGGTTTTGTCAACTCTTCCTTTGCTGTGCAGAAGCTTCTTATCTTGATGAAGTCCTAACAGTTCATTTTTGCCCTTGCTTCCCTTGCCTTTAGAGGTGTGTCTATCAAGAAGTTGCTACGGCTGAGGTCACAGAGGTTGATGCCTGTGTTCTCCTCTAGGATTTTGAGGGATTCCTGTCTCACATTTAGGTCTTTCATCCATTTTGAGTCGATTTTTGTGTATAGGGTAAGTAAATGGTCCAGTTTCATTCTTCTGCATGTGGCTGTCCAATTATCCAAACATCATTTGTTGAAGAGACTTTTTCCCGTTGGATATTCTTTCCTGCTTTGTCAAAGATTAGCTGGCCATATGGTTGAGGATTCATTTCTGGGGTCTCTATTCTGTTCCACTGATAAAGATCCCTGGGGTTTCTAATGTGGAAACAAGTTTGGGAACTGAACCACTGTTCTCAGGTCACAAAATTACTCTCAAAAAACCAAAAATAGAAACCACTAAAAATCAGAAAGCTTTACATGAACTGAAAACAAGGGCAGCCCAATGACCACCTTAGGGCTCCATGGAGGCCACAATGCTGCTTAGACAAAGTCCGCCATCAGCTCAGACCCAAATCGAGTGCTTTCACTGTCTTTGCTAAATATATGGAGTTCTATCACCTTCTTTGGACAGAGCCCAATGTCTGCAGTTAGAGACCCATGACCCCACACCCTGGAGAGGCCTTGTCCCATGAAACAAGAGCAGACTTTGCCCAAGCTCCGTAGGGGTCACCGAGGAGCGTCGTGAGCACATGCAGAGACAACCAGAGCCAAGGACTCAGAAGCCGGGCAGGAGACTTCAGATCATGAAAGAAAAGGGGGGGAAGGAATGAAACCAAAAACAGGACAGACATAATGTGAACCACCCTGGTGGCCTCACACTCCTAGGGAGCAGACACCAGAAATGAATGTCAGAACCACACTTCCTTATGTTCTTTAAACAAAAGACACTGTACTATTAATCAAAACAAAACAACAAAAGCAAGTTACAGAGTGTGCATGGTTTGAGCAGCGCGTGCAAGGAGGCACCGCTGAAAGCTCCCATGGACTTTGTGTCCGTGGACTCTCACTACCATTGTGTAAAGTCCCCGGGAACACAATACTGACACCAAATACAGCAGAGCTGACGAGCTTACACTCACTACAAACAAAAGCTGGAGACGCCGGGCAAAAACGGGAGAGGACACACTCGCAGGCACCCGGTCTATACAGCTGGGTTCCGTGACCTCGGGAAGGACCCAGGCCGGGCCACGCGCTGCCCCTCACCTTCCACTGCAGTTCAGACACAGGGACAGGGAGCGCACTGTGATGTGTGGGGCGGCCTCACAGGCAAGCTGGGCCCAGGTGTGGGGTTTTAGAAAACGCTCTCCATCTGGGCAGAGCACTCACTCAGCACACTTCCTGCAAACCGCACCCCCCTCCTTGTCTGACAGAGCTTACGTGGGCAGCAGTGTTACTACGTGCCCAGATGACCCCTCCCCACACCAAAAGACATGCACGTGAGGCCTGATCTTTCCTACTCCTCGGGGAGCCCCACCAGGGGACTGTGCAGTAGTGACTCCATGAAGACTGCAAACCAGGGATGTCGCCCATTGGGCTCAGGTGCACCTTTACCGTGGCCTCTGACCAGGTCCCAGGTCTCCAGAGCAACCACAGCCCGAGGAAAAGGCGAGGACACCCAGTCTGAAACTGACTTTCTCCCACCACGGTCACCCTCGGCGCTGTCAGCCCCACTCACTATTGGCCCCGCTCTTCCCGATGAGGTGTCTGTGGAACTTGTGGTCCACGTTGATCTCCACGTAGTCCATCCGGTTAATCTGCAGGAGGAGAACAGAATGGGTCCAGAGACAAGCTCTTGAGGCCATAGCATGTGCCACAGTCCCAGACACGCAACCACAACCCTGGTCCACAAGCTGGCAGCCATGGCCTTTTTCTGGAACTCTACCATCAGCCACTGTTCCAAGATTGTCCTTTGGGCCCCCCTGAAAGGCCCTTCTATCTGTGACCCTCCTGGACTTTGCCAGGTTCTGTCTCAGAGCCCAGCACTCACTCCTGGTGTCCCCAGGCCCACCCACCCACGTGATGTGTGACAGGCAAGCAATGACATCCTGGCTATGCCCCGGCTTCAGCAGCACCGAGAATATGCAAAGGGCCACCTTACCAAGTCTTTGACCATGGCTTCGATCTGTTCCTGGGCCACGTTTACATCCTCTGTGGGGCCTTCCAGGGTGATCTTGTCCTCACCCTCTGTGAACTCGATGTGCACCTACCACAGCAGAATCAGGAAAGAGACCGACCTCGAGACAGCACAGTAGCAATGCCCTCAGAACCCGTGGGTGCTTTGCTGAGGCAGCAGCCAATCCCAACTGCTTTATATAAAGGCATGTCACAGACCCCCCGGAACGCTGAACGGGATGGCTGGGGGACGCCCATTACTCTGGTCTAATCCTCCTCCCTCCACCAGATATGGGAACTGTGATGTCCTCCACGATGTGCCTTCAACAGCAAAACCATGGACTGAAAGCACATCAGCAGCAACTGTCCCCCCATCCCCTGTATCGCTTTCACTGTTACGGGCCAGCTTTTTTTTTTTTTTTTTAAGGTTTTACTTTTTTTGAGAGAGGGAATGAGAGAGAGAAAGAGCACATGAGAGGGGGGAGGGTCAGAGGGAAAGCAGACTCCCTGCTGAGCAGGGAGCCCCATGCAGCGGGACTCGATCCTGGGACTCCAGGATCATGACCTGAGCCGAAGGCAGTCGCTCAACCAACTGAGCCACCCAGGTGCCCACGGGCCAGCTTTTCTTTTCTTCTCTTTAATTTTTGAGAGAGACCGCGTACATCTGCATGTGCACAACTGTGTGTGTGTGTGGGAGGGGCAGAGGGAGAGGAAGAGAGAGAATCTTAAAACAGCTCAGCATAGAGCCCAACGAGGGGCTCGATCTTAGGACCCTGAGATCATGACCTGAGCTGAAATCAAGAGTTGGACACTCAACTGCTGACTGAGCCACCCAGGCGCCCCCAGGCCCACTCTTCTTTGCTCAAGTAAGGAATGAGACAAATATCAGGGATGGAATTTTAACTCATGTACAGCTGCCCAAAGGTGGTCCACAGGCAAGGCCAGCCCTGTCCTCATTTACAACACGCCAGGCAAGAAGGCAACATGGGACAAGGGCAGTGAGAGCAGCCCCATGAAGCCACTGCATCTGCATGAACCAGGGCTCAGAGGCTAGGAAAGCAAAAGGACTAAGAAGTCATTGGAAACCAAGTGTGAAAAGGAGGACAGTACGGTGGATGTGATCTCTGGCAGGCCATCCTGTGGGCGTTCACTGGGAGCTGCAGTGGTCTCTGGAAAAGTGGGAAGATGTCAAGGACAGAGATGGAAAGCATTCAAAGAGGCCGTCACTCCACGCTTCACACGCGCTGTGCACACGTCTGCTCTTCTGAGAGCACACACAGAACTGTGGGAAAGTTACTGTGCTGTGACAGAGGGCACGTCTGCTAAGGTGGTCACGAAACCCAGCAATACGCAGGGCCTCTGATTAAAAAGATCAAAAGAATGACAGAGGTATTTTTAAAAATTTATTTTGCTCTTCCTCAGCTAACCGTGGAAACGGTCACACAGTGTGCCACGATCTTCAGGGCCATCCCCAGAATAAACAGCAAGAAAACAAATGTCAGAAATGGGAGGACAAAAACAAGAAGAACCCGGAGTAACAAATTCCCAACGCCTCCTCACCTTGGGCATCTGCTGAGTGATTTTGGCCAGATTCTGCCCTTTCTTGCCGATGATGAACCGGTGAAGCCAGGAAGGAGCAGAGACGGACGACACAGTAAAACTGTTGGCCTAGGAAACCAGGGAGCAGAGTGGTAGGCTGTGCAGTCCGGGCTCCATGCTCCTGCTTCCCGCCCGACACGGTCCCTGCTCCCGGGGCCCCGGAAATGCAATTCGGGAGGCCGGCCCTACAAGCAGCAGCTGTGATCTACTCCTGAAGGCAGTTACCTTGGCATAGACTTCAGTCAGTGCCTGCCCTAGCTTTTCAGGCTCGCCTCGAAGTATCACAGTCTCCGAGATGCTGTCTGACGGTGGGATCTCCACAGAAACTCCTGTTCTTTCCAGGATCTCCTGTAAGGAATTGCCCTTCGGCCCGATGACATACTTGTGCTGGGATTTCTTCACCTCCACAGCGATGGTTGTGGTCTTCTTTTTCTAAGGAAGAGCACCGTAAGGGCATCAGAGGGAAAGGCCCGGGAGGAAAAGGTGGGGACAGAACGCTGTCACCAAAAAGTGAGGGAGCAAGATCAGAGCCCTAGATTATACTCTGTGAGCCCCAGCAAGTGAAGACGGGGAACAGCCCACCCCCAAACTCCACTGAGCAAGGAGAACTGGGTTTTCTCCTCATAAGAATCACCTGAGAATTTAAGTCCCACCCAGACTGGAGACGGGAACTTCAAAGAGGTGAAGAGCCCAAGTTCCCTCCACACCTCCAAGAACGAGGTTCAGACGTCACAGTCCGCCGGGGTGAACTAACAGCTAACCGCTCACTCAAGAGACACGATCAGCTCCGGTGCCGCATGCAGCCCTGCCACAGCCCAGAGCTCGGAGCTCTGTCCACTCTTTCCCTGCCAAGCAGCCCCACCTCCTAACTGATTGGAAACTGAACTCGGTTGGACACAAGAGGAAAGGGGTAGGGCTAGGCCTCAGCCACACCTCCACGTGACAGTCCCTACATGCTCTTCCCAACCGCTACCTTCTCCTCGTAAATCTTCCTGATGCGGGCCACAGCCTGAGCCAACTGCTCCTTCTCTCCTGTGAAGACGATTTCTGTCCGGTTGACACTGGGTGGGGGGATGTTGATGCGCGTCCCTGTCTCCTGCATGATCTCGCCAACGAGTCGGTTATAAGGCCCGGCGATGAAGGGGTGGAACGCCTTCTCCACTTCCAGCCTCTCGACAGCACGTTTGTCCTGGAAAGGACAGGACACACCGTGAGGGCACAGCTCTGGGGCTGAGGCCAGCACACATACCCCAGGCCCTCAGTTGGCCCCACCTGCTCAGCAGAGATGAGCAGGACTTCATGGCGAGCTTTCTCAATGCCTTCTTTGGTACCGGTGATCCTGATCTGATTGCTGGCGTCATCTGGGCGTGGGATCTGGATTTTGGTTGCAGTTTTGAGCTCCAAGTCTTGCAGTTTCTCTCCATTTTTGCCAATAACAAAGCGGTGGTGTTCTTTGGGAATGGCTACGGTCGCTGAGGCCTACACCAAAGGAAACAACAATGTTTTTAGGTTATGAAAAAGCCTATTTCTCCAGAATATTCTCCCTGGCTGAAATGCCATTCTTGCCTAGCCAGCCCCCAACCCATCCCTCAGAAGTCTCAAGTTAAACATCACGTTCTTGGGGAAGCTCACCCTGACCCCAAGGCTAGGAAAAGTTCAAGCACGATACATTCCCATGGCCCCATGTCGCACCTTCAGCTGTCATAATTATTTAGAAGTAATTATTTGTTCAACATCTTCTCAGCCCAGTAAGCCACCACGAGAACAGGAATATTCAAGAATGCTATCTGTCTTGTTTTCCACTTTGATGATTGCTAACACCATCCTAGGACATGATAGGAAAGCACATACATATTGACTAACCAGAGGCCCAGGCTATTTTTTTTTCCCCCAGACATGAACCCTATATCCGATAATAAACTCTTCTATCTCTTTTACAACCAGTTTAAAATAGACAACTTGTCTTGAGGAAATAAAATAGAAATAATCCAAAGCCTTCACATCCAATGAGTCCAACTGCTAGAAATCAAACAACTTCCTGAAGTCACAGAGAGCAAGGAGGAGGACAGAGGCTCCTAGTCTTCCAGACTCTGTACAGAAAGGAGCTGCCAAGAAGACTTAAAAAAGCAAAGTGTCAACGCTCCCAACACCGGTGTAGCAGAGACTCACAGGCCAGCCAGGGATACAAGCTTATGGCAGACCACTTAACATTCAAAACAAAAATGTTACATTGTGTCACAGAGGCAATAAACTAGCGCACAAAGACAGACCATAACTCAATCCTGCTCGAATAATGTTTACTCTGAAAGTGGTTCAGTATTAGGAAATCAATGTTACACATGAGAAAAAAAATCAAGTGATCGCCTCCACAAAATTTAAATCTATTCATGATTAAAAATGTGCAAGAAAATAAAAATGTTATTATTTTTTTTTTAACATGACAAAACATACACACCCAGCTCAGCCTGTACTTGGAGCTGTGCTTGAGGGGAGCGCCCGCTGAGGCTGGACCCCCATGGGAGCGTGGCCCCACAGAAGGAGACCTGAGGAAGCAAAGGAGGCACAAAGATGGGACAAGGAAGAACACAGGCCTGCACCCCCGGGAACCCTGGGAACCCACAACTTTTTAAAACTTTTGATATCTGTAACAGGGAGAAGAAAATAAGAATCCAACATCAACAACTTTAACAGCAACCGATTAGAAGATGTAATGGGAAAGAATGGCCATTCCAACAGGGGAAAAAAAAAAAAAAAGAGACAAAGTAGCTAGACACAACCCAACAAAAGAGGTGGGATATGTGCATTAGAAATCACAAAACACTCCTTAAAAGATCTAATGGAATTCTGAGCAAAAAGTGGATTACAGAGTTTGCATGGTAGAATGAAAAAGAATGGGGCAGGAAAATCCTGAAAAAGGACAGTACAGGAGGGGTGGTGACAACTGTACTAGATATAAATATAAGACCACTACCATGAGAACAGAACGCTAGTACACAGAGAGGCAGATCAACACGCTGGATCTGAAAACCCACACAAAGAACCAAGTTAACATGAAAATTTAGGACTTCATAAAAACACCCCATCAAATCACTGGGGGAAAACTCTTAAAGCTGGTGTTGGCAACCTAACAGACGTCTGGAGAAGGACGAAGGTGGGTGTGCACCTCGCACTGTTCACGAGAAATCCCAAACTCATCAGGAACTGAAACGGAAGAGCCCCCTTTCCAGGCACCAGAGAAAAGATTTAGGTTTCTTACAACCTGGAAGTGAAGCAAATTTTCCTAGGAAGGCCTCAAAAGAACAAAAAGAATAATGAAATTTGACTGCACTAGAATAAAAAGTCACATAGCAAAACACACCAAGATCAAAAAACAAATCACAACGTGGGAAACATGGTCTGTAAGGTACAGGGTTTTTAAGGACCCTACGACACTGAGCAAGGTGGACAACTCTAACTTGATAGGAAAGGCCAAAGAAAAGACAGTGCACAGAACAAAATGCAAATGGCCCTTAGATATTAAAAAGACACTCAATCTTGTTCATCTGAAAAATCCAAATAAAAAGTACACTCAGCTACTTTCCAGACTGACAAAAGCCCAAGCCTTTGATGGGCGTGGCCAGGCTGTGGTGGAGGCCCATGGGAATGCAGATAACGCCCAGCACCTGAGGGACAGGGCTCACAGCTACTGCAAAATTACGTATGTGCTGCCCTCTGACCCAGCCATCTCACTGCTAGGAAATGGATCTTGAGACACATCGGGTGAAACAGGAAATCCCATATACACAAGGTTTTTATTGCGACACGATTTGTAACAGAAAAGTCGGGAAGGCACCCAAATGCCCATCACCAGGAATGCTTGAATAAATTACAGCACACCCACAGAGCATCTCACAGCTGTACAAAGAAAGGAGCAGAGCCACTATCTGCTGATGCGCAGACAGCTCCAGAAACTATGCAGGAAAAAACAAGGTGCAGAACAGGGTTCTTGCGGCAAGTCATCTTCTGCTTCTACTCTCAAACCTGAACAAGGGAAGGGTCCATCAAAGACTATGAATGGCCAGCTGGCAGGGGAGGGAGGGACCGGGTGCAGAGACAGTCTCTGACTGAACCTTATTACAGAGCTCTGACTTTGTACCAACCTAACTATATCTCAAGATGAGAGCATACATTCCTTCTAGTGATTTTAAAACTCCATCATCTTTCGTCTTCTCTTCATTAGAATGATCAGTTTGAACTCATGCAATGTCCTACTAAAAAGGTGAAGAGTTCCTGGGTAAGAGCTGACGTTAGGTCAGCCCACAACTCTCCATGTTAGAGATCAGGAGATGGTGGACATGAATGGTCACCCCAGAAAGCCGCATGGTGGGGCGCCTGGGTGGCTCAGTCGTTAAGCGTCTGCCTTCGGCTCAGGTCATGATCCCAGGGTCCTGGGATCGAGCCCCGCATTGGGCTCCCTGCTCTGCGGGAAGCCTGTTTCTCCCTCTCCCACTCTCCCTGCTTGTGTTCCCTCTCTCACTGTTTCTCTCTCTGTTTAAAAAAAAAAAAAAATCTTAAAAAGGAAAGCCGCATGGTGCCAACCCGAAAGGGGTCCCACTGTCCAAAGATGATGCAATTTCACCCTAACAACTCATCAACACATCAGAAGTTCATAATGACATGGAGAGATTCATGGATCCCCACTGGAGATGCCAGAGCACCAACACAGTCTCCACACTGTGCAACCAGCAGAGTAAAGTTCTTCACAAGAACACAACTACTGTGGGGTGGGGGGGATAGAAAGCCGCCATCCACACCGTCATCAGCAGGAACTTTATTAATGGATGATGTGCTGAAGACTCCCAAGTCTAGTGATCCATCTGGGAATCAACAGCAACGACACACGTTTTCTTGCCAGACAAGTAAGCTGAATGTGAAAGTAACCAAGCCCCAGGATGTGACCACCAGTTTACAGGAAATAGTGATGGACAGTGAGACAAAGCAAACACCTGTTGTCCCCAAAAAATAAAGGCATGGAGGGGAGGGCACTGTCGAGGAATGAAAGAGGGCGTGAACCCAAAACGCACAGCAGGCAGGCCTTGTTTGGATGCTGATTTAAACAAGGAGACTCAGAAAGACATGTAGAGATAACGGGAGTCCATAAATAGACCGGGTTGAGTATGGATATATCCAGAAATTACTATTAATTTTAATGAGTTAACAGCCTAGTAGATTATACTAAAAAACAAAAACAAAAACAAAAACAGGGGCACCTGGGTGGCTCAGTCGGTTAAGCGTCTGCCTTTGGCTCAGGTCATGATCCCAGGGTCCTGGGATGGAGCCCCACAACTGGATTCCCTGCTCAGCGGTGAGTCCGCTTCTCCCTCTCCCTCTGTGATCTCTCACTCTCTCTCAAATAAAAATCTTAAAAGAAAAGGGGGGGCACACTGAATTATTTGCAAGTGAATAACGTATTTGGGATTTGCTTTAAAGTAATGGCAGTGAGGGTGGGGGTGGGGAGAGGAGTGGAGTGGAGTGGTTCAGGTCTCCCTCCCTGCCCAGTTCTTAATCATAAAATATTCAAATATTCACCAACTAGTAAAAGCAAAAGTCTGAGAGCTTACTATGCACCAGCCACAACATGAAGCAATTGACACACAACATTTTCAAGTGCCTACACTTGATTTCATTCTCTGAAGCTAGTTGGGGGGTGGGGGGTGGTTTAGGGACTGTCCCAAGGCCCCGTATGGCCGAGTGAGATAGCTTGGACAGCCCAGGGCAAATCCTCTCCCCCTGCTGAGCCCCGGCTCCTGCCCCACAGTGCCCCATCTTCTAGCCACCACATTCTGGAGCTAGCTCCCCAATGAGCTCAAAGACGATCAGTGTCAGGTGGGGAGGACCCCCATTTCTTTATTTTTTTAAAAAAAGATTATATTTTTAAGTAATCTCTACCCAATGTAGGGCACGAACTTACAACTCCAAGAGTTGTACTCTATTGACTGAGCCAGACAGGCACCCCTGGACCCGCATTTCTAAGTAAACCCTTCCAAAGCTGTATCTGTTACGAGACTTTTTTTTAACTTTAAAAAAAGTTATTTGAGAAAGAGAGAAAGAGCACGCGTGCGTGCGCCAGGAGAGGGGCAGAGGGAGAGGGAGAGAGAATCCCAAGCAGACTCTGTGCCAACCACAGAACCCAACACGGGGCTTGATCTTAGGACCCCAAGATCATGTTCTGAGCTAAAATCAAGAGTCGGATACTCAACCGACCTTGCCACCCAGGTACCCGTCATAAGACATTTTAATAAAATTCTCTGCATTTACCTTGATCTTTAAGTGATGCTGTGTGTGGAGAAATGCATCACAAGTTTACTTATTTATTACAACAGTTCCCCAGTAAATTCCAAGTAGTGCTATCAGACTGCTAAGGACTATGTGAACTGGTTTAAAGCAAACAACATTTGAACTTGTACTCTCCCAAGATAGGACCTGGAAATGTGTACTTAAATAGCAACGTGCTGACTCTTGAGCCCCCCCTGGGAACCAGTGACCTGTGGTGGTGTCCTCACTCTACCATCCAGCAAGCCTGGCTTCTCTGAGTGTCTCAACCTCTGGGACAAGCCTTTATCTTTCATTCCATTCGCCCAAATAGCAAAAACGGTAGGTGTCCCCCACTTCTGTCACTGATTTAGTGTTTTTTCAGCTAAAAATGCAAGGAGGCTCCCAATGTTGCTGCCCTACCTCTGAACTCTGGACTTGCCGCCCCGGGGCGGGGGGGGGGGGGGTGGCTCTGATGGAGCCGGAGCCGTACCTGCTGGAGCAGGGGCACAGGGCTGGAGCACACCCCCACTCAGGAGGACTAGGCTGGCAATACCCACCTGAGTCTGCAGTCTAGCGACAATGTCCTTCCGGGCTTTCATGACGGCGTCCAGCTTCCCTGACACCATGATGGAGAGGCCCTGGTCTTTGGCGAGAGACAGCTCCAGATGGGCACCGGTCCTCTGCATGATCTCCAAGCAGATTTTTGCTTGTTCACCTTCTCCAAACTGGTTCATGTCCTTGTATTTTCTCTCTTCCAGGGGTACATGGAACACCTGCTCAGGAAAGGTCAAAAAGGGAAGGTGAAGAGATCAAGAGATGGGAGGGCGTGTAAGTGTCTAGGCACTGAACATACAGAGTAAGGAGCCTGAGTTCCTTCATTCCTAAGTATCCCCACTCCTCTCCCTGCCCCAGCTCCAAGGCCTGAGAGACAGGGGTGGGGAGGCAGGCAGAAAGCCCCCAAGGGCAGGAGGCTGGCGCTCCAGTGAAGAGAACGACTCTCTGACACAAACGGACAGCAAGGAAGCATCAGGCGGCAGCGAGTACAGCGGAGGAAATAGACAGGGAGGGGAGAGGGGCTGGGGGACAGGGAGACACTGAGAACAACCACGCTCAGAGGTGAGCAAGAGCAAAAGGGTGAGGGCGATGAAAAGGGGCAGGCAGGGGGGCACTATGAGCACAGTGGGGTGCAGTCCAGCAGGAGAAAGGAAGGGCCGCATCCCTCTGCCCACTCTGCAGCAAGAGGAGAAGGCAACGAAGCAGAGTTCAGGCAGAAGGATACATGCTGACTGATGACTCAGCTTCGCTTTAGCTGCTTTCTGGAGAAGGGAGTGAGCAGAGGCAAGGGTAGAACCAGGAGGAACCAAAATGACTCCTGGTCTTGGGTCTGAACCCCTAAGTAGAACGTGGTGCAGGTAATAAGATCAGGAAGACTGAGGAGAAACCAGTCCCATCTCGGATAGCCACGAGAAAGATGGAAAGATCCAGGATGCAATTAGTTAGGAGTCTCAGGTTCAGGGAAGGGAACTTCTCAGCACATGGTTGGTAAGTAATCAGCAACCATGACCCAACACGAGTTCACACAGAGAGGAAATGCTTTGCCTGCCAATATCCCACGTTAAGGTAGCAAAGAGATGGGGTAATGAGATCAAAGAAAGCCAAGAAAACGGGGTCGCGTACGCCAAGAGGAGAAGACTTGCTTTGACACGGAGGGAGAGAATGCAGAGAAGACAGACAAGTTCTTGTTGGGGCTGGGGATGTGGAAAGCCACGTTCAGCAGCTGGGAGCAGAGACTGGGTAGCAGTGGACTGACGAACCAATGGGACCTGTTCCTTCTGAGCGCCGGGACTATACGGTGAGCATGAGCACAGCTTCCCCAGGAGTGGGGGCAGATCTACTCTGAAAGCACGCTCATTTGTGTGTGTTCAAAACCCGTTCCATCAGATGCTACCACTTCCTACTTGGAAGAGCAGGTAAAGAGAGAATGAAGTTTCTACCTGAGTGATGACAGAAGCTTTGATGGGCCGGATCTTGTTACTCCAGGCGCCAGCAGGCTCCTGGGCATTTTCCAAGCAAGCTGATTTCTCCGGGAGTGGAGGAAAGGCATCTTTGTAGGTTGGAGGGTCGCTCTCCTCTTCTGAATTTAAAGTAGCAACTGGACCGGCCAACATAGATTAAAAGGAAGTACAGTGCTTTCAACATTAGACAAAAAAACACTTGGAGAGTTTTAATGTCAAGAAAGAAGAAAAACAACATTAATTGCTTGAGTGACACCCTGCCCCTCCATCCCTTCATTGTGATGGGAAAGCACCCCAGGCGGTCCCCAGGCCCAGCGCGCCCTCAGGTTCGGCATGTCGCCTGGAGAGGTAGCCTCCCCTGTGAGAGGTCAGTTCAGACACCGGGTGCCCCACTCCTCCTTGAAAACAGGCCTTTCCACAAAGAATTTAAGCCCCAGACCCTTCTGATCCTGAGCTTAAACAAATCACAACTATGACAATGCCTGGCACATAACCAGCCCTTAAATTTGCAGAACAAAATAATGCTGTTGCTCAGCACTGCCTGTGAGGCAGACTCCAGCCGATTTCCCACTGTAGCGCACGGTACTGAGAGTAACCCTCGCAGGAGCTGCCATCTCTGACCCCCGCCCCCCCTTCACAGGCACAACAAGCCTTGTGGAAACCAGGCCCCAGAGCATTAATCGCTTCCATCCCCCACAGTGCCCTCATCATTCACGTTTTTGTCCCATTAACTACAGCTCTGTGAAAACAGGAGTGTGACTGTTTCGGATCACCCCAAATGCCCCGGCAATGGCAGGGCCCAATAAAAACCACTGTGAATGGATGTGCACACAGAGCAGGGAGATGACCTTTGGAATCAGACAGGCCTGTGTCCAACTCAGGGTTCATCACTTCTAGCCGCGTGGCTGTGCTATCCCGGGACGCCAATAAAGACTCAGTGCTGACAAGCAGCTGGAGCCTGTCAGAGCCTTGCTTTCCTCATCCAGAAGTGCAGACTCCACAGGGCTGTTGCATCAGGTAGAAAAGAGCCCTGCAGGCACTCTGCAGTATTTGGGTGTCCACTGCCCTGGAAACGAGCACTTAAAACACAGCCAATGTGACTGACAAAGTGCATTTTTAATTTTAATTAAACTTAAGAACTCACAATTGATTGTTAACCTACTCTTTCACCTGAAAATTTTATATAATCTACATACAGTTGAAAGATTACAGATGAAAATTTAACATTCAAATCAAGTTACCCTGTTTTTGTAAACATATACCAGATTTTGAGGGATTTTAGTTCAGCACAACTGGGGAACGGCAATTTTGAAAAAGAATCTCATTTTAATTACCAACGATCAAAATTACTGGCTTTCCAGAAAGTGGCCCACACTTCAAATCTTTTTGTATCCAGAAATATCTGTCACTCCTGCCCAGTTCCACCTGCACACAAGGGCCACGCCGGCAGTGAGAAACAGAGCGGGTAAGAAGTGGGAGCCCAGGCTCAACCCCAAAGCTACAGTCCCAAAAGGCACTTCTCAAAGGCCATAAGGTTTGACGAAGATTTGGAAGGAGCGGTGTCTCAAAGTGAGAAGACGAGCACAAAAGGGCGGTCACCTTTGATCTGTTGTGGAACCAGCCCACTTCGGTGTTCAGCAAAGCTCTCTTGGGTCAAAACTGCAACGGAGCTCATGGTTGATCTCGCGCCTACGCAGAATCCGGATGAGCCACTGAAGCGGGAGGGAGTGAGTCAGAGAGAAGAGAGTCAAGGCAGAGCCAAACTGTTAGGCTTAGAGTTTTAGCCAAAGGTTTAATTCTGTTTCACCAGCAAACCACACCATTTTCTTCACTTGTGACAACCTCCGATATAAGATGATACCCAAACTTTCAGCAAATGATGAAAGGAAAAACTCAAGTGAAGGAGGGTCCTTGGACAACTCTCCCCTCAAAGGTTATCCTCTAAGTGAGGAGCCAGAGGCTCCAGCTGAGAGCTCCAGTCCCACAATGTCTTGGGGCTGCAGAGACAGCCTGCAGATCAACCTCTGGAAGGTTCTCCTAAGAGCTATCTCTGTTATTTTCTTAGTCTGTTCATCCACATGCCTCCTGATGCCTATAAAATACATCACAGGACAGCTGCTACAAGAAGCAATCAGCCCACCTCTGCCAGGATGGTGGGCACCGTGGGCACAGTCAGCAAGGCCCAGCGCACCACACAGCCTGGCCATGCCCACGGGCCCACGGGCTCAAAGAGCAGTCTCTCAGAGCTCCCTGGCAACAACGTAACAGCAAGAAGCTGGCGGTTTAAGTGCCTCTGACATGTGCTGGTTGGTTATTCTCCTATGTCCTAGCCCTGAGGGGTCAGAGGGGACTCAGAGCAGGCGGGACCTGGCCCAAGGGCACACAGTTCCTTGGTTCAGGGAAGGAACCAAGCAGTCTCTGCCTCCAGACCCCACTCCTGAGTGCCACGGTACTCAGTGGGACTCAGGCTCATTCAGGCAGAGGTGTTCGCTTCCTCCCTTCAACTCTAGGTGAGCTCCATGCTACTGCGATGAGGAAGAACCCACTCTTTTCACACCATTAGGCACCAAGTGTCTTTTTCTACCACCATGGCAAAAAAGTATTAAGAGAGCTAAGTGATGTAATAAGAGTGAGTTTTGCATAATTTTCACAGCTCAGTAAGACCTCTTCCCAAGTTCAAGAAAATTAAGCTCTGCATTCCTCAAGAGAAGCAAGATCCAAACTCAGAGAATCCTGAACAAACATAATTCACATTTGAGAGAGGAAAGGCTTCAAACTAGGTGGAGGCCCGATAACACATCTGAAGGGCGCACGTGGACACGGATGGCTCTTGTTGTTACAGCAAGTCTCTCTGAGCCACTAGAAACTTAAGAATGAAACAACGAAAAAGTACACATGCAGCCCAGGGACAAGAAACCTTCAGAAAGGACAGTCACACTTACCAGCAAAATGGTCAGTAGCCAGAGAGTCCGTCCTGAGGCCGCCTCTGTCAGCCTGCCAGTTTTTGCTGGTGTGGGACAGGAAGGGAGGGTGAACAAGAAGAAAACCAGAGAGAAGTTACTTATCTGCATTCTATAACCCAGATCCTTTTACCTCCCAACCAGAAGAGGACAAAACGTTATCTACACTTTGCTTACTAATACTAATATTTAGACAAGTTTCTTGGGGAAAAAAAAAGGAAGCTCTGCCCCCAGGCTATTAGCTTCAAACAAAACCTATCACAGTAAAATCTAAACCATCCAGAACTTTTAGAGGGCAACTTTTCCCTGGACCTGAGGGACTGATCCCTTAATGTCAAAACTTTTAAATTTAACCATTTTGAAATAAAATGCTTACAAAATTGATGGTTGGCTCTCCTGCATGGTTCAGTAATTTCTCCTGTACTCTTAATGTCTGACTGCTGAGCCACAAGGAAAAAGATTCTGTGAGACTGGGCTACGATGCAGAACAGCATGCAGACCTTGGGGGCTCCTGAGCTCTGCAGGGTGACTGAGAGCTACTGTCTTTATGAGTTCGCTGTGTGTTTTGTAGTTACTTTGTTCTCGCTGTTATCCTGTAAAAGTCCTTTGGTCCCTTCTAATACACTGGAGATTTGGAAACCGGGCCATAAAATAGCAGGGTTGGAAGGAACCTTCAAAAGCCGTCTGGGGAGGACCAAGAACTACTCTGTGAAGTAAGAGGGTGTGGGTCATCTTGCCTTGGGGACTTTAGGATAGGGAGGCTTCCAGGTAGGTTACCTGCCACTTTACACAAACACCACACACACTCAGTAGAGTGCAATGAGGTGGACTTTATGATAGGGGTAAGGTAGGTGTCCAAGATGGGAGAAGCAACAACAGTAATAAGAACACCTACTAACTGGAGAATAACATCCCCAAATTCTTGCCCATAAGACGTGTAATTCACAAGCTAGGAAGGCAGTTCGTGGCAATCAGGGGTGTACCAGTAGACTCTGGATTTAAAAGGGTCTCATTGTCCAGCAGCATTTCAGGACTTTAAAAAAAAAAAAGTCTCTAAATGCAGGGTTTGAGTCACATGGGTAAAGTACCATAAGCCAGAGAGGCTCTGGCCTCCCTGGGGCCCGAGTCCCACCAGACACTCAGATGTACCAAGACGGAGGGAGAGAAGTGGAGACAAACTGACCAAGACGACTATGAGAATCTGCCAACAATTCTAACCCACAAGTTCTAAAGATTAAAGCTGAAATCAAAGTATCAGAGTAGCACTTCCACATGTGGATTCTGACAAGATGTAAACGGTTAAGCACTCCCTCGGATTCCAAGTGTCTGGCCTGTGTACACTTAGCCAGTCTAGGCACAAGATGGAGGTGTTCTCTAGGTCAAAGTGCCAACAGTGAATCCAGGACCCAGGCCCTCCCTGTTCAGAACTTCTACTTGGGCTGCACCTGCTCTTCTACCTGCTGACCTTGCATCTCAACAGCCTCCCACCCCAGGTCACGCTATGCCACTTCCTAAAACCCACAACCATCCACCCCCTAATAACCCAGCTTCTCCACATGACCAACTATGTTCACACCCTCTTCTCTGCTCCCACTGACCAGCCCTCCTGCCTTTCTGGACAGGGCGAATCTTCAGTGCCTGGTGATAGCCACTCAATAAGCCTGTAAAGTGCGGTCACTGTCCACGTCCCCTCCAGCCATAGGTCTTTGAGGAGCAATTCCCACCCTTCACCTAGTGTCACGAAGATAAGACCAGTTCCTGAAGGTCTCTTCTGAGATAGCTCACACACCTTTCAGAAGTCAATCCCAGCCAGCTCCTCTATGAAACCCCTTAGTCCAGGGGGCTCAGGAAAGGCTCACCAACCCCAATGAACCTACTAATGTGTAGGAGGGAGAGCCTGTGCCAGAGCCTCTCTAACGCCCCCAAGTGTGCACAGGCCCTTGGGCAGCAGCAGGACAGAGTGGATCTCCAGAAACTCCAGACTTGTTTGACAGGATACACTGGGTCTCTAGTCCCCAGATTTCCAGTGGCAGTTTATCGCAGCTGGAAATGAATGCATCGCAACAAGCAGCAGAGTTAACATCTAGGGCTCTAATATCATCAAAAAAGGTTGCTCTTTTTCTTATAAGCTTCTCAAAACCCTATCTTTTAACAATCTACTTTAAACACATACCTGATGACGCATATGTAAATGCAGACCTCTCTCTACCTGAGGCTCTGGGCTAAGATTTTATGAAAGGCCAATCTCAGCTCTCCTAACATGCTCTCAGCATGACTGGCTACCTGCCTCTATTTCAACAAAGCAGCACCTAAGAAACTGTCCCCCACAGCTCTATGCCCACCCAAACCTGCTCCCCACCAGCCCTTGCTCTGTCTTCACAGACAACACCCAACAAGATGACTCCCACTCTACCGAGTCCTTGGAAGACCCCATCAGTGATCGCTGCTATCTTAAGTTCCCAGGAGACCGTACACAGGCCCCATTATCAAAGAATAGAGGCCAAACACATGCTATCACGGTTCTTCACTTAATCTAATAACACTGCTCAATCAGTCTGGAAAGGGACCTCAGGCACCACTCCACTGCAATCTTGGAATACCAGCAGACAGGACCTGTACAGGGGAGCCCCGCTTCACCTCTGCACAGCTGTCAGAATAGTCTGCCTCATGTAGTGCCAAGATCTACAACTCCTTGCCCCACTTTTGCCACAGAGAACAAGTCGACTTTTCTACAAGACTGCTCCAGACATGTGAAGGCCTTTCTCCTCCAGTTCTTCCCAAGATTGCTCCAGTCCCTTCCTCATTTTGGTTGCTCTCAACTACTTTCCCTGCAGGAAGCATTCAGATCCACTCACTCCAAGCAAATTGCAAACTATTCTCATCGTGGACTTTAAGTCTTATTTTTCAGAGCGTAAATGTCCACATCTCAAAATATAACTATGCAGCCAACAGAACTAGGCCCAAAGAAAGGAGAACAGAGAGCAGCAGAGATTCTTCTCTTCCATCCCAGGGAACTGCCAAGCACTCCCATCATGTGGGAGAAATCCAAAGTCACAATGTTTGTGGACTACATCTGAAACTTGGTCCTAACAAATATACAACAGGAAAATCTTTAAAGGGAAGAATTTTCCTTCTCTACCAGAAGTACTTGTTGATTCCCTTGGGACGTTCTGCCAATTATATTTTCAAAAGGAAAGGTCTTTGCAAAGAAGTAACAGTACAGAAAGAACTTTATCTCAACCACCTAATGAGTATCTCCCTACTTCACATAACTAGACAAGACCGAATACAGAGCATATTAAAAAACTCCAATGGAAACCCAGGACTTCTTTCTTCTTCTTCCAAAATTAAAACTAGTTACTTTTATCCCCACACCAAACCTTCCAAGGAATTTTTCCCCCCAAAGTACTTCTCAAGACCCACAAGCCAAACTTGAGAACAAAAACAAATTCCCCACGGGCTAAAGTTCACAAAGCCCCAGTGTGAGCGAGGCCCCCCCACGGGGGGCCAGGTGAGCGGCTTCACCAAGTTCTGGAAGTCGGCACCCATCCCGCAGGAGGAACTTTCGCAGATGCCACCTCAGCAGGCCCTCCCACAGGCCACGCGAGCCCGCGGGCGGGGACAGGCTTAAAGGGGCAGTAACGCGCTCGGCCTCCCCGCCTTTCATCCAAATTCGGTATTTTTCCGTAATGTATTTTTCGTGCGCGGACCCTGGGGTGTGTCCAAGTCGCGCTGCAGCCCCCCAGGGCAGCAGGCCCACCGGACCAAACAGACGGACAGCAGGTGGAGGTGCGGCTGGGCCTGCACGGGCCCTGCTCTTATCCCGGCCCCGGCCCTGCCCTTCGGGACCCGCACTGCACCCCCAGCACCCCCAGCCACCCCCCTCAAGTCCGGGCCGGGGGAGGGGCGCGGGGGGGGAGGGGGCAGCTCGGCGGCCGGACGCCCACGTCACCGGCCCGGGCCCCAGGTCGGCCGCCCCTCCCCCACGCCGGGCTAAGGGGTTGGGGGGGCACGGAAAGAGCAGGACCCCGAGGGGCTGCCGCCGCCGGAGACGCGGGTGTGTGTGTGCGGGGTGGGGGGGGGCGCGCGGGCCGGCGCCACGGACTCGGGAAAGTTTCTCACTCTTCCCAAGCCGGCGCCGTGGCCCATGCGCAGTAGTGACACGTAGCCGCCCCCCGGGTCGGGCCGGGTTGGCGGAAGGGGAGGGGGCGCTCGGGCGCGGGGGGGGGCGCCCGGTTGGCGGCGGGGGGGAGGGGAGGGGGTCAGGCAGCCGCGGCCCCTCCCCCGCCCGGCGCTCCACGTCGGCAGCCCGCGCCCCGCCCGCCCCGCGCCCCAACTTCCCCGCGCGCCCTCCTCCCCGCTCGCGCCGGCCCCCCCCGCCCCTCCGGCCCGCGCTCACTCCTCGGAGGTCAGCCCGTCCGTCCCGCCGTCCCGCCGCCCGCGCGCCCGTCCGCTCGCCGCCCGCCGCGGAGAAGCCGGGCCGCGCTCCGAGGCCGGCGCCCGGGCCCCCGCGGCTATATAGGGCGGCGGCTCCAATCCCGCCGAGACACGTCAGGCGGCGGCCGCCCCGCCTCGCCCCGCCTCGCCCCACCCCCCGGCCGCCGCCGCGCCCACGCCCCGCCCCCGCCGCCCCCCGCGGGGTCCCCACTAGCGGCCCCCGCCCCGCCGCGCAGGAGCGAGCAGCCCGGGGGCCAGGCCCAGCTCCGGAAAAGCTCTGTGGCTTTTAGGGTGGGCGGTGGGGACGGAGACTTGAGCGATGCATCCCCCCACCACCACCTCCGGAACGCAGCGGGGAGACCCGCACCGTCAGGCCGAGCCCGCTCTGGAAGCCAGGTCACCAGCAATACTGCCTCCCCACCCAATAAAGAAACAAGAGACCGCGAAGGACAACACAAAGGGAATTAACTGCTGCCCCCCTCCCCATTTACAACTCCCCGTACACAGATGGACGACGAGTTTGCTCTAGCCTAACCAAACTCCATGGGAACTCGGCCCATGCCCCAAAGTTGGAGCACACTTTCCTTCCCTCCCGCTCCTGTGTGGTTCAGTTCCTTATGTCGCTCACCTCCACAGAATATCCTTATTTCCTGGCTACCAGTTTGAAGAACCCTCTTCATTTAAAGAGTGCATTCTTGGGGCTCCTGGGTGGCTCAGTCGTTAAGCGTCTGCCTTCGGCTCAGGTCATGATCCCAGGGTCCTGGGATGGAGCCCCACATCGGGCTCCCTGCTCAGCACGCAGCCTGCTTCTCCCTCTCCCCCTGCCTCTGCCTGCCGCTCCCCCGCTTGTGCTCTCTCTTGCTCTGTCAAATAAATAAATAAAATCTTTAAAGAGTGCATTCTTTCCTCATGGAGATAAGAATGGGTGTGCCTACTATGTGCCCAACCCTAGATCCAGCAGGAGAGAGAATCCCTACCCTCAAAGGGCTTCCACCCTAAAGGGTGAGAATGGCTGATCAGGTTTGCATTCCTTGTATAATAAAAAGCTGCACTGTTTGATTTTTTAAAATCAAGGGTACAAGTCCAGCGCAGTAATCTGTAGACATCAGCTGGTACCTCTGATGGAAGTGTAAGGAGGAGAATCCTGCCTGCATTGTAAGAGTGCACCACAGATGCGTGGAGCCACACAGGGCAAGAGGCAGGGACTGTGGGAAAGCGAGGTCCACTTCAACAGGAAGCCCAGAGCCAGGCCAGCACAGCCTGTGGTTCTCATACAGGTGTTGCTTAGGTTGGGAGGATGGCTGGGAGTTTGGAGTGGCAGAAGGCACAACCAGATGTACTTTTTTCAGTGGAACACAGTCAAAGTATGTGGGGGAGGGGATGGGGGGCTGGGCCACTGAAGTTGTTCAGTCTGAAGATGACACCAGCTTTCCGTTGTGGTTGGCAGTGGTACATGAACTAGGTAGCCACATTTGGAAGGCGGCACCAAAAAGTTCCTCAACTGGATGCAGAACACGACAGTAGGTAAGAATGGCAGGGAGGTTCTTGGCTGCCTGCACTGAGATTGGGAGACTGAAGGAAGACTAGACTGGAAAGGGGGGGGGGGGGTGATGCAAAAACTTGCCTTGGGGATGTGATGTGAGATGCCCACTGGATGGTCAAGTGTGGACGTCAAGTAGGCAAATGTATGGGCAAGCTGAAAGCCAAGGGAGAAGCCCAGCCCAGCCAGCAGGAACCCCTCATGACATCACTGGGGGACAGAAACCAGTCTGTGAGGCAGTCAAAAATCCACCCATTAGAGCCAAGGACATCATGGTCAAAGCAGTGCCCTAAGTCCCTAGGATGGGACCTGGACAGGTGGCATATCCTTAGACTTGGAAGAACTTCTTTAAGCACCAAGCTCTTCAGCTCCCTTACTATGTTATTAGTGTTTGTAGGTAGTCCTTCCATGGGGACTAACCAACCAGCAACTCAGACAAGTGTTTTGTTGTTTTGTTTTTGAAGTCTCAGCACTGTGTATGTGTGTGTGGGGGGGGGAGGGATGGTAAAGAGGGAGGAACAGGGGAGGGATTCCCAAACAGTTGGCCGGTCAACTGTCAAGAAACTTCCAATGAAGCTTGGAAGTCACCACAGTCAGAAGCTCAGAGTAGCTGGTGCACAGAAGGCCTTAAAAGACGTTAAAAGACCTCTAGTTAGCAAAAGATATTGTAAAATCAGACGTTGAATTTGTGCTACAAACCATCCCAGGATGCTTCTTTGCTGATAATTATGACCAGCTTTTCTTCCCAGCAAGCTTCAGTGCATTGAAACTAATAGTTTGTAGAGGCAGACTGAGAGGGCTGGGGCCAGCAACAGTCACACCAGATAATGTGTGAGGAAACCCCTATGGCTACCTCAAAAAGTGAACATCAGTCTGTGACATTTGGGTTTTCAGCCCTCAAGGGGACATGGGAAAAGATGTGGGCCTGCTCAAGGTAAAAGGTTAGAACAGCATCCCCCAGCCCCTTAGAGCCATGACCCTCAAAAGAACTCTCAACAAAGGTAGGCCAAAGGAGGGATGGAAGAAAACAAACCTGCCAGCACAGAGACTTTCTAATCTGCTTTACCAGGTGGTGGGAGCTCCTCTTGAGCACTAGCAACCACGGACTAATACTTTGCATCACCCTACCTTTGTTGGGGGGGGGCGGGGGAGGGATGGAAGAAAACAAACCAGCCAGCATAGAGACTTTCCAATCTGCTTTACCAGGTGGTGGGAGCTCCTCTTGAGCACTAACAACCATGGACTAATACTCAATAAAGATTTAGCGCTCAAATCTTTACAACCCCATTTTTCCAAGACCCCCAAGCCCAAATCTAGGAACTAACAAAACAGAAAGCAACCCCACTCAGCAAAAAATAAACCTTGTAACAGGCTACAAATGATATAAACAAATCTACCCACACTGAAGAGAGGCTGTTAAGTCCAAAATTCAAAAAACAAGAAGACTGAAATTGGATTAGACTTAAGAACTTTAGATGACAGAACTATCAGATTGAGACTGTAAAAAAAAATCCTAAGGGCGCCTGGGTGGCTCAGTTGGTTAAGCGTCTGCCTTCGGCTCAGGTCATGATCCTGGAGTCCCTGGATCGAGTCCCGCATCGGGCTCCCTGCTCGGCAGGGAGCCTGCTTCTCCCTCTGACCCTCCCCCCTCTCATGTGCTCTCTCTCATTCTCTCTCTCTCAAATAAATAAATAAAATCTTTAAAAAAAAAAAAAAAATCCTAAAGTGATTAGAGATGTAAGACATAAAGGTGGCCTTAAAAAAAAACAAAAGATAGCACAAATGCAAAGGGTTAAGAGCTATAGATAAAAGGGGTGCCTGGGTGGCTCAGTCAGTTATGCGTATGACTCTTGGTTTTGGCTCAGGTCATGATCTCACTGTTGTGGGATCGAGATCCATGTCTCCACACTCCGCAGGGAGTCTGCTTGAGATTCTCTCTCCCTCTCCCCACCCCCCCCACATACAACATGCTTGCTCTCTCTCAAATAAATCTTTGAAAAAAAAAAAAAATATAGATAAGAGAATGAGGAAGTCCAACATATGTCTAATAGAAGTTCTGAAAGAAGCAATCACAAGGAACAGAGAAGCAGTATTGGAAAAATAGCAGAGAAAATTCTAGGATGTAACGCTATCCCTCCCCCCATGCAAGAGACAGAACAGGTAGCTAGCGGCATCCTTTAAAGTAATCCACCCTAAACACCCTGTAGTGAAACTTCAGAATGCCAAAGACAAGAGTAGAACCCAAAAGTGACTAGAGAAGAGACAGGTTACCTACAGAGGAACACCAGGAGACAGCACAATGCCTACCAGAGGAAAACGAACTAACACCTGTAAACTATGCTGAAGGAAGTACCTGTCAACTCAGAATCCTCTCTCATTTAAGAGCTAGAGTGAAAGAGACACATTTAGACTAAGAGAAAGCTATTACTACTACTGATGGATGGCTACTGAAATAACCACTTCAGGACATGCTCCAATAAGAAGAAAGCGAGAGCCAGAGAGTTCTGCCAGGAGGAATACTGACAAAGAAACCAGTAACCCAGATAAAGTGAAACAAGCACTGACCACATACTAATAACAATAAAATCTGGAGAAAATTAAAATACAAAATATAATTAAAATTATAAGCAGCAACCAAATATACGTGAAAGGAGAAACTGAAGTTGGAGTATTTCAGGACATTATTTGAGGAAAGGTTAGAAATACTAATTTTAGACCTTGCTGAATTAATGATACAAACTTAAAGATAATCTAGTGAAAGCACAATTTTTAACTTTCAAATCAAAAAACCAAACTCTCAAACAGAAGTTACTGGCAATGTTCTAGATCTTGGACTAGGTGGTAGGTTCAGAGGTATCCATTACAATATACATGATTACTTACCAGTTACGTTACTTTGTATTAGTAATTATTAACTAAAAGAGATGAAAAGAGAAAACAGAATAGGAAGCAGGAGAAGTAAAAGACGAGCAAAGCAAATGTAGCACAAAATATGATGAAAGAAATGAACCCAGATGTGGTAATAATCTAATGTAAATACAAAATCCAGCTAAAAGCTAATTCAGCCACCATGTGGACACAGAGGATGAAAGTAAAGGGATGGAAGAACAGTCCAGACAAGACCTAACCAATAAAAGCTGAGCTAGCCATATTAATTTCATATCAAGTAAACTGTAGAGTAAGAACTAAGAAGGTCAAGATTAAAAAATCCAAATCAATTCTGATTATGTATATATCTAATAACACAGCTACAAAATATATAAAGTAAGAACAGGAAGGTTACTAGAAGTTGACATATCTAGGATTACAGACAAAGACAGACTCAGCTCTTCTGGTAACACAGATTATTAAGATTAAAACTGGGGCGCCTGGGTGGCTCAGTTGGTTAAGCGACTGCCTTCGGCTCAGGTCATGATCCTGGAGTCCCCGGATCGAGTCCCGCATCGGGCTCCCTGCTTAGCAGGGAGTCTGCTTCTCCCTCTGACCCTCCCCCCTCTCATGTGCTCTCTCTCTCTCTCTCTCAAATAAATAAAATCTTTAAAAAAAAAAAAAAAAAAAAAAACTGTACAGAAAATTAAAACAATGTAGTTAATAAACCTACTTTATTGGATTTATGTAATCCTTCACCCAATTATTAGAAATGACATGTTCTTTTCAATCTTAATAGAATTTTTATAAAAACTGGCCAGCAGCTAGGACAAAACAAAAACAAATGGCAAAGAATTAACAGCGTATCATTCTCTAAATACAACACGATCAATTAGGAGTCAACTTAAAATTTTAAGAACCCTGGAAATTTAAAAACTTGCTTCTAAGTAACTCATGGGTCAAAGAAGAAATCTGAAAATATTTACAACTAAACAATAAGCAGTTATAGATCCAAACTTGTGGAATCAAGCCAGAGTGTTGCTTGGAGACAAGTTTATAGCCTTAAGCCATCATATTAGTGAAGAGGAAAAAGTAAAAATTTAATCATCCTCGGGGCGCCTGGGTGGCTCAGTTGGTTAAGCGACTGCCTTCGGCTCAGGTCATGATCCTGGAGTCCCGGGATCGAGTCCCGCATCGGGCTCACTGCTCGGCAGGGAGTCTGCTTCTCCCTCTGACCCTCTTCCCTCTCATGCTCTCTGTCTCTCATTCTCTCTCTCTCAAATAAATAAATAAAAAAAAAATCTTTAAAAAAAAAAAAAAAATTTAATCATCCTCTCCTGAAATTAGAACAAAATAAATCTAAAGAACGTTTAAACTAATAGACAAGAAATTAATGAAATAAGAAACATACTAGAGAGAATAAATACAACTTACAGTGGAGTCTTTAAAAAAAATCAGTTAGATCTCTGGCAAAAATTGACCAATGGAAAAAAAAAATAAGAAAAGGTATGAACAGGCAATACTAAGAATTCAAGGGGGTCAAAACTATAGCCACAGACTCTGAAAAATCATACAAGAATAAGACAAGTATTATCAAAAACTTGAGGGCACTTGGGTGGCTCAGTTGTTAAGCATCTGCCTTCGGCCCTGGGATGGAGTCCCCCAAAGGGCTCCCTGCTCAGTGGGGAGTCCGCTTCTCCCTCTACCCCTCCTCCCTGTTTGCGCTCTAATAAATAAAATCTTAAAAAAAAAAAAAGAAAAAACTTGGGGCGCCTGGGTGGCTCAGTTGGTTAAGTGACTGCCTTCGGCTCAGGTCATGATCCTGGAGTTCCGGGATCGAGTCCCACATCGGGCTCCCTGCTCAGCGGGGGGTCTGCTTCTCCCTCTGACCCTCTTCCCTCTCGTGCTGTCTCTCATTCTCTCTCTCAAATAAATAAATAAATAAATAAAAATTAAAAAAAAAAAAAAAAAAACTTGAACACACACCTACACACAGGTACACGCACACTCGCGCACACATACACGCACCTTGAAAAGAGAGAAAATAGGCAACTTCAGAAAAACAAGTCACCCAGTCTGTTAGAAATGGAGTTTATATAACCAACCCTCCCCAATTTTCAAAGAAACTAATATAAAGATCTCAACAGAGAGACAAGCCCATATGCTTTCGTAAGGAAGCCCTGAGAAATTATCTTCCCAACTCACTTACAAAGCCAGGAGACTTTAATATTTCCCAGACAAGTGTAACAGGAGAAAAGAATGTATGAATTTCATCTAGATACTTAATAATCTAGCAAACTCATCTAGAAAGTCAAAACAATATATAATAATAATGTCTATTTTATTCCAATAATGCAAGCTGGTGCAATATTAGAAAGACTAAGTAGGGGCACCTGGGTGGCTCAGTCAGTTGAGTGTCCGACTCTTGATCTCAGCTCAGGTCTTGATCTCAGGGTCTTAAGTTCAAGCCCCGCTTTGGAGCCTACTTAGAAAAGAGAAGACAAAGTAATTCACCACATTATTACACCAGGGCAAGAATGATTTTATCACCTCACAATATTCAAATAAAGAATCTGATATAATTTGCCCATTCCTCATAAAAAGAACAAATAGAAGGACACTTCCCTAGCTAAATGTTAGGTGCCTACCAGAAGCCCTCATTAGAAACATTCACTTTAGGATCACAAAGACCAAGAGGGTTGCAAATGAGTGCTTTCTGTGTTCGAACCTACCCTTGAGATCCTAGCCAGGGCAGGAAGGCAAGAAGAACTGAAGCGAGAACTGGAAGCAGCAAACAGCGGGGCTCACAGGCAGTACAACTGTCCAAGTACGAGATCCAGGAGGAGCTCTGGATACACTATCAGCACTCAGGGTTTTCTGGAAACAAAATCAGTACACAAAACCAAACATGTTCCAAAACAGCAGCAACAAACATCAGAAGTCAATCTAATAAGAAAATAATAGGATTTACAGAGAAGGTTCTAAAACCCTTTGTCAAAATACAGAGAAGACCTAAAAATAGAGAAGTGCCATGTCCGACCTATCTAGGAAGACTTAATCATAAAGACTGTACTTCTCCCCTAATCAGACTAGAAATTCATGCAAATGCAGCTCAAACCTTGAAATGGGCGTGCAGGTGTGTATGTGTATGGAATTTTGCAACCAGATTTTATGCAATTTTTATTTAGACAGTATTTCTATGTACCATTTTTATAATATTGTATTGTGTAACAATATTTCTGTATACAATTTTTAGAATATTTACATACACAATTACATTTATTCAACAAATCTTATACAAAAGATCAAAGGCTATGAACAGCCAATTACAGCTCTGAGGAAAATAAGGTAGGGAGAACTTGCCCTCCCGAATATCGAGATTTCACAGCTACAGTAATTCAGACAGTGTGGTGCAGGGACAGAGAACAGTGGAGCAGACGGGAGGCACCCGACGCAGACACCCTAACAGACAGCTGTCACTTTTATCAGAGGTGAACTTGTGGACGAACTACAATTGATGCCTCCGCGAAAACTGGTTATCTAAATGAGGAAAAAGCGTAGGTCCTTACTTTATACCATTCACAAGGCCTACTAAGGCTAAAGACGCAAACACCCTAAGACAGCAATCCCACTTTTTAACTTTCTTGAAGACTTTAAGATTTTAAGTAATCTCTACACCAACATGGGGCTCAAACTTACAACCCTGAGATCAAGAGTTGTACATTCCACTGACTGAGCCAGCCAGGCGACCCAACAATCTCACTTTTAGATGTCTATTTTTGAAAAACAGTTTTCTTGCGTGAGTGCAGGGAAAGAGAGACAAGGATTCTGTCATCACAGCACACTGTTAGCAAGAGCCAACAACAGCCTGTCAATGGATAAACACGGATAGAGGGGTGTCATTTAGGCTACCTACCGTCTTTGCTCTAGCTAATGACCTGACGGGACTCAGGGAAGTGGAGCCATGCAGACGGGGGTCAGGAAGAACAATGGACCAGAGGACCCCTCCGAGGCTGTGAGGGCCCCTCAGGTCTGATCCTGGCTCAGAGGCCCTGCGATCCTGTAAGAGGTTGGCGCTCAGGGAGGGGAGTGTTTCGCACAGTCTGCTCTCCCACACCGAGTGTGGTGGTCGGGTCCGGGCAAAGAAGAGTATGTTTTCATCCCTCCTGATAGCTCAAAAATATACTAATAAACTCATTTTATGATTCAGCTTATTTATACCTGGCTATAAACTGTAGCGGCAGGTTGGGAGCATATTCTAATACTGAACACATCAAAACTAGGTTCCTTTCTTTGGCTCAGAATGGTATTTATTACCGTAGGACATCCAACTTGGCAACCTATTCCCTAAAGTACAGCCGTCCCGTCCAGCGGGGAGGGCAACAAACGGCCGCGGGCTGCAGTCTCCGCCGTGCCGCTCTGCGCCGCACCAGTTTCATTTCTCGTCAGGAAGTGACCGAAAGGGGACCGAAGTGTTCTTCAGTGACCCTACTACGAGATTTCACGTCTTTCTCTTCCACCTAAGTGTTGGCTAAGTCATCACAGGTATCCACAGCGAGGACAGACTGCATGCAGAACAGCACACCTGTGGTCAGGACAAGTAAGTTCAGAGTCTTGCTCGGATCCTATTTGGGTCACCTCGGCAAGTCGTTTAAGCTCTTAACTTTTACAAGTTGCCTTTGTAAATTGTTAAAAAGATCAAGGAAGATAAACTGCCCTACAGTAGCCAGCCATCTCACTGTATGGGAATATTAACATTTAATTCCACGAAACGAATACATTTAATGTAGTACTCCACTAATTTCATGAATACTGAAATAATCATTGTATCTTTATACAGATGAGGAAAGAATAGCATTTATTTAGAGCCTAATTCAAGAACATGTGTCAGATAAACACACCTTGTAACTCTTTTTATTTATTTTTAAAGAAAGATTTATTATTTATTTTAGAGAAAGAGAGCATGCAAGAGAGCATGCACAAGGTGGGGACAGAGGGAGAGAGAGAACCCCAAGCTGACTCCCCGCTGAGTGCAGAGCCTGATGTGGGTGGGGCTTGATCTCACGACCCCGAGATCACACCAGAACAAAAATCAAGAGTAGGATGTTCAACCAACTGAGCCACCCAGGCACCCCCACACCTTGTAACTCTTTTTAAAAAGCGAATGGGACAACGTTAGGTTCAAAAGGGTAAGTTCATGGATTTCTATAGAAATGAAAGGAAAACTGCCCCTTAGCCATGCTGGCCAGCAAATACTGATGACATGTGGCTACTGACACTTGAGACATGGCTACTCCCAAATGATGCATGCTCTGAGTCTGAAATACACACTGGATGTTGAAGACTTCATATGAAAAAACAACGAAAAACACCTTGCTGATGACTCTATATTGATTACATGATGAAACAATGCTCTGGATTGGGATAAACAAAATATGTTCTTGAACTTAATGTCGCTCTTTTTTTTAAGGTAGATAGTAGAAATTTTAAAATTCTATAGAAAACTCTTATTTGGACAATGGTGCTACAGAGTTGGTTTTCCAATCCAAAGCAGAAATGGAATCTGACAAAAAGGTTTTTCTTATTAATAAACTTTATATCAGTCTTTTTAAAAAGTCCCAAATCAACTTACTACAGATTTATTGTTTAAAATAAATACATTTAGATTAGGGGAAGGAATACAAATGTGTCTGTCGGGAAGGTTTCCTCTGCCACAAACACCCAGGAGTGTGTGGCACAGGGAGCTGTCTCAAAGGCTTCCGGGAAAGAAGTGACCAAGTTTAGTGCACAGCATTCCTTCTGAGGACTCAAACAACCCATTAACAACCCCAAAAAAAGGGCAAAAAAAAAAGATACAAACATCTTCTACAAAAATGAGTTGTACAAAAGAAAATGCATGTTGCAAGTGGGAGGAGATCTTACATTATGCCTCTCAGTTTGGCAAAAATGAAGTTTGATGAACATTAGAAAACGAAGAGGAAAACTGGTGTGGCTGGAGGAATAACTGATGTGATCTCTTTGGAGAGCAATTTGATTATATATTGTAACTTAAAATACAAACGTTCTTTGACTCTGTAATTCCTACTTCTTGGAACCTCTCCCACATGTGCTCACATAGGTGCCGAGAAACAAACACACTGTGGCTTTTTTGCAGGAGCAAAAGATTGGACATTTGTGTTGTTTCTAGCAGGGGGGCCGGGCAAATGATGGTGGGACACAAAGCCTCATAACGGACCTGCCGACTGAGCAGGTCTCCACCCACCAGCTCCATCTGTGGACTGCCTCCTGCATGCCCAGAACTCCAGCTCCCACCTGTGAGGGTACACACTTACCCCCAAACCTGTTTATGCCAGTCCTACTTGTTCATGTAACCACATAACTTAAGAATGCAAAATAAGGAAAGAAGAGTGAAATGTTTCTACCAATATTAAATTTATCACATTGAAATTCTCAGTAAGGGCAGGCTGCTTTAAAAAAAATTATGTCAAGTAAAAAATTCTTTAAAAACCTCAAGGAATCTGACATTCTAATTGCTCTGTGTCTAAGTTCTTGATCCACTTAAAAGACACTGATGTTGAATGCCCTAGATAACATAGTAGGAGTTTGGTTTACATAAGAAGAGATTATGTAGAATCCAATCAGCAGACCCTCAGAGACAAGGTCTCAGCCCTGGACCCGTGATTGGGGGTGAATGAGTGTCCCTCCCTCAACCATACAGCCAGTGTCCTGTCGACTCACGAGCAAGGGTACATTAATATACAGCCAGCTGTGTTTGAGAGAGAAACACGTCTATATGTGCATAAACTATCTATGATCTGCTACTTGTAGGATATCCAAGCCACCCAGAATAGAAAAACAGGGAGCACAGAGCCAGGCACCAGGAAACACCAGCATTTGGAGCTGGGTAAAGGAGGGGGCACTGTTCCGAAGGATTTGAAAAAGTAGCAATGGTATTAAGTTGGGAGGTGAGCACATGTAAAAACAGCATATATTTCTTATACACCAAAAAAAGGTGTGTTTTAATAGGTTTAGAAATTACTGATAGACATAGGCTAAGTGCTCCTGAGAGTCAGCTGCAGGAGAGGAATGTCTCTGTATTATATGATGCTCCTTACTTTTTCCGTGGATACTTCTGTTTGGAGAGGGAAACAAAGCGGTACTATTAAGCAGCATCTGCTACTACAAATCAGCAAAAGGCAGGGTCACAAAAATTACTTTCTTCACTGTTTTATTAGACCCTGGTATCGGCAAGAGGTCTGAATTAAGACATCTTTGTTGTTCATTTCCCTGGGAGGGACTGCTGATGACAGAGAAGAGGACTTACACAAACCCTTTAAAGCCCCTGGGAATTGGAAGCTACCCAAGACTGTCTTTACGTATCTGGAGAGCAGTACAGAAGGGGTGAGTTCTGCCCAGCTCCCAGCACACACAGCTAGGAAAAGTGAGCGACAGGAAGAGACTGCGGAGACACGTCTCACCTCAGCATAAAGAGAGTGAGCAAGCCTCACGGGACTTGCGCTCAACACACTGGGCCCAGCTGCTCTCACCAGGCACACTGGCACGTGGCAACCACTTGCTTAGACCACTCCTCACGGTCTAAGCCAACCACTGCTTCTGGGTGGAAATGGATTCTGTGACCCTTGGGTCATCTGTGTCTCTGAATGCCATGGTAACAGGTTTCAAAGCAGCAACAGACTGGGGGCCACAGCAAGTCCCACCTCAGGGGAAGGTAGTGTGGGAAGAGGACAGCAAGGGCAGGACGGGGACCAAACACCTGTAGAGGACGGCTTTGGCAATAACCCCCTCAGCCCTACAATTAAAAAAATACTTTTGATCTTTTTTTTTAAAGATTTTATTTATTTATTTGACAGAGAGAGAGATAGCGAGAGCAGGAACACAAGCAGGGGGAGTGGGAGAGCGAGAAGCAGGCTTCCTGCCGAGCAGGGAGCCCGATGTGGGACTCGATCCCAGGACCCTGGGATCATGACCTGAGCCGAAGGCAGACGCTTAACGACTGAGCCACCCAGGCACCCACTTTTGATCTTCTGACTATAAATCCTATTAAAACTATAAGAAACAAAATAATTCTAAGGGCAACAACTTATACTTGAAAAATGTTTTTTCTTCCTACAATTTACACAGGAAAGGTCTATGACCTAGACTCTTAGCTTGTACTTAGAAAACATTATGCTACAGATACAAAGTTAGCTCAAGCCATAGGTAGAAATACCTAGGAACTGGAACCAGTCCTATCCAAATGGAAGTGTAATGTTTCTCTATAAAGAAACAAACATCAGAAAAATCAAGTCTTCGGATTCTCCCCTGTCCAGGGTATTAAGCCCCGGCAGACACTCGAAGTGTGTCACCTGCTGGGTGACACTGGTCATGTCACATCTCTTCACTTGGCCCGTTTTCTCATTTGTCATATGAGGAGGTGGGACTCCATTATCTCTTCCAGTTCTGTCTTTCTGAGTCTGCTCTAGGGAGTGAACTTCACTTTTAGATTTAAAGAATTGCTGGTATAGCTGTTCCCCCCAAAGAACTGACTAATTCAACATAAAGGTGCACTAGTACAAGTCCAACGTACAGACCAAAGCAGATATGTTTTACTCTGTATCCTGGACTCAGAGCAGGCCATCATGCTGCCAGAGCATCTGGGGGGCAGCAACGGAGACATTTCACCTGTCACAGAAGAAAGGTGGGCAGGGCAACAACAAACGGTTGCCCCACTATTAGAAAACCGGCACTAACCAAAGAGGGATATAGGGCAAAGACAACCTGTTTATGGCTCCATAGAGAGCCAAGGGTAAGAAGCAGGAGAGCAGCAGGGCCCAGATCAGCATGGCAGCCCCAGACTCAGAAGTACCCACTGAGGCCAACTCCAAGCAGACATCAGACAGCTAACTTGGAATGGATTCTACCTATTGTGTGAAGGAAGGACTGATTACACAGAAGGGTAGTAGCAGAAACAGTAAGAAATAAAAAGGTAACAAAGTCTGGAAACAACCACACCTTCATTAAGGAGGAGGAGGACTGAACAAATCATGCTATATCCATGCAATTGAAGTAACACGCAACATAAAAAGCATGGGAGAGATTTCCACCCACTAGTACGTGTGGCCTCCAGGGTATACAGTTAATAACAGAGGCAACAGAGGACTGCAGGTGCAGAGTACGCCACCTTCCCCTAAGAATCAGAAATACGGTGTGTCTACACACACACACACACACACACACACACACACACACACACACACACACACACTAGAAGGGAGGCGGAAAGGAAGCCACATCCATCTGAATACACCACCATTCACAGTTTTTCTAGTACCATATAAATCAGAGAAGTACAAACTCTAGAAATAAAATATGTCCTGTTTCTTCATCTGGATGCTGGTTCTATGGATGGGTTCAGTTAGTGATAATGCATTGATCCATATACAGTAAAGACTCGCATCACTTTCTATGTTTGTTATGGTGCAATAAAAAATTCACTAAAAAAATTGAAACAAATCTAACAATGTCACATTGGTGGCATAAACATCAGAGAAAAGGTAACTAAAACACAATAATTTGAAAGCATAGGGGCACCTGGGTGGCTCAGACGGTTAAGCATCTGCCTTCGGCCCAGGTCATGACCCCAGGATCCTAGGATCCAGCCCCACATCCGGCTCCTGCTGAGCAGGGAAGCCTGCTTCTCCCTCTCCCTCTGCCTGCTGCTTCCCCTGCTTGTACACTCTTTCTGTCAAAAATAAATACAATCTTGGGGCGCCTGGGTGGCTCAGTCGTTAAGCGTCTGCCTTCGGCTCAGGCCATGATCCCAGTGTCCTGGGATCAAGCCCCGCATCGGGCTCCCTGCTCAGAGGGAAGCCTGCTTCTTCCTCTCCCACTCCCCCGCTTGTGTTCCCTCTCTCGCTATATCTCTGTCAAATAAATAAATAAAATCTTTAATAAATAAATAAATAAATAAATAAATACAATCTTAAAAAAAAAAATTTGACAGCATATTCCAAGTGAGATGGATATATCCTGATAATGTTAGCATTGTTATTCTAAAAATGTTAAATGGTAACATTTAGGTAATCAGGTAATCAAGTTAACATCCTTAAGAACCAGGATTTTTGGCATAAGATACACACTGAAGTAAAAATCATGTAAATATTTATTTGAATATTTATTTGAACGGGAAATGTCCATATTCATAATTATTTCCCAAGTCTGTCTACTATGAGAAATTGAAAATTAATAAAGGGAAACCTCACTAAACTGGAGTGGGGAGGATAAAAGGGGGAGCCACACCACTCAATGTCAATTATAGGAAGAATTGTCTCTTACAGACCCCAACAAGGAAGGACATACACTTTATCTCCTACAAGAAATCGACCACCCCTGCAACTAAGCCAGTGAGGAACTGACATCCTGAATCCCCAACTCCTGCTTCTCTCCAATGGACATTCCTTCAAAACAACCTCTCCCAACTTCCTCCTCCTTCTTTAGAAAATAAAGTTCCTCTTCTTTGTTGGATTTGCCTACCATTTTGCCATAGCTTGCACGTCCGGAATTGCAATTCTGTTGTTCTTGAATAAATCCATTTTTGCTGGTAAAATAACTGACTGATTTATTTCTATGTTTAACACAACAACAGTGGCAGTGAGCATCCCTACCTAGCACATGGGCTGTGGCATCCAAACACCATTTGCCACTAAAAGGAACCAGGTTCCTCAGAAAAATGGCTAATCTCAGATGTTGAGCAGAATATGGACAAGGTGGGATATCTTGCTGTGGCAGAAAGGCAGGAGTCACAGACAGATGGGGTCATGTCCAAAGAACACAGAAGCCAACTTGGGGAAACAATACGAGCTTCAAAAAATGGCTTAAGTGGGCCAAAACACAATTATATACATACCCATAAGTTGATAATACTAGGAGAAATAAAGCCACAAAAATGCATTGTCACTTTGGAAGCAGCTAGTCCCAGTGCATTCTTGACAATGATAAAAAGGAAAGGAGGAGCCGCACTTCAGGGTAATCAGAATTGAGAAGGGAAACCTTCTTTACAGGAGAATCAACTAATAAATGTAGACACAGAAACAGAAAATTCTTGGGCACCTGGGTGGCTCAGTTGGTTAAGCATCTGAGTCTTGGCTTCAGCTCAGGTCATGATCTCACAGTTGTGGGATCGAGCCCTGCATCGGGCTTTGCGCTCAGCATGGAGTCTGCTGCAGATTCTCTCTCCTCTCCCCCTGCCTCTCCCCACTTGTACTAATTAAAACAAAACAAAACAAAACAGAAAATTCTTCATTTTGCAATTGCCAATTGTACACTAACTCACTGTCCCCAAAGATATTCAGGTCATTCGTTATTCCTGGAGCCTGTGCAAGTTACAGAGGAATTAAGTCAAGAATACTGAGATGGAGCGATTACCTTGGGTTATCCAGGTGGGACCCAAATGTAATCACAAGTAAAATTAAAACGGTGCACTTTAAAGATGGAGGGAAGGGTCACAAGGAATGCAGGCAGCCTCAAGAAGCTGGCAAAGGCAAGAAATGGATTCTCTCCTAGAGCCTCCAGAAGTAGACCCTGCTGACACCATGACTTACCCCAGTGAGACTGACTTCAGCCAAGTCTGCGCTAATTTATTATAGCAGCAAAAGGATTCTAAGACACCAATGAAATGGACACAAGCAAAATGGCTATGAAACCCATTAGAAGACTGGCTGATAGAGAGCTCCTATAAGGAATGCTCAGCCTGCTGACACCATACCCTCTGATCACTGTAACATCACAAAATGACAGCCACACACCGTGCCTCCTGAGACACTGCAGTACGGCACACAGAACAATGCAGGGTGTATTCTCGGCACCACCTCTACACAGCCCTGAAAAAAACAAAACAATCAAACCTGGAACAAATTAAGCATTTAGACATGTAAGTTTATAGAAATATGAGGATCACAGAAATGCACTACATACCACAATATAATCAACCCAACCCAGAATGTGGGGAATTCCACAGCACCAACGGCCCTGTTGCTTTCATAAATAAATGGCATTAAAAAAAGAGAAGAAAAAAAATTGTTACAGATTTTAAAAGAGACAAAAGAGGGGGCGCCTAGGTGGCTCAGTGGGTTAAGTGTCCAACTCTTGATTTCAGCTCAAGTCATGATCTCAGGGTCATGAGATCTATTAAGCCCGAGTTGCAACTTGCTTTGTTGAGTTGGGCTCACATGGGTCTCAGTGCTCAACAGGGAGTCTGCTTAACGTTCTCCCTCTGTTCCCTGCCCCCATCTGCTTGCACATGCTCAAAAAAAAAAAAAAAGAGAGAGACAAAAGCAGCACCAACTAAATGCAGTGGGGAGAGGCCTTCTCGGGTGTTCATTCAAATAAACTCTATATGACCTCTGGAGAAAACTAAACACAGAACAGATATTGGACAATATTAATAACATACAGTTAATTCTATCAGGTATGGTTTCTTTAAGCCCTCCTCTACTACAGATACATGCTAAAGTATTTACAAGTGACAGGTAATCTGAGATTTGCTTAAAATAGTCAAAACTAAAAAAGTTTGGGAAGGGCAGAGGAAGACAAAACCAAAATGGCAAAATGTGACAATTGTTAAAGCTGGTTTCTCTTCTATTTTGGGGTATGTTTGCACATTTTCCTAATAAAAGGCTTTAAAAAAAAGGATCAAAGAGAACTCCTTGTCAAAATCTATAAGGATGCTGCCAAAGCTGCACTCAGAGGGTGAATCAAACTTTTAAATTTTATTATAAGAAAGAGTGAAGATAAATGAGCTAAAGCATTCAAGTCAAATGGAAAGAGAAAATCAAAGAAAGTAGAAGTAATAAACAAAAGAACAATTGGTGAGGGGTGCCTGGGTGGCTCAGATGGTTAACTGTCCGACTCTTGATCTTAGCTCAGGTTTCTATCTCAGGGTCTCGAGTTCAAGCCCCATGTTGGGCTCCACGCCCAGAATGGAGCCTAATTAAAAATAAATAAATAAATAAAATTTAAGAAAAGAAGAATTGGTGAGATAGAAAACAAAAACAAGGGACGTCTGGGTGGCTCAGTCGGTTAAGTGTCTGCCTTTGGTTCAGGTCATGATCCCGAGGTCCTGGGATCGAGTCCCACGTTGGGCTCCTTGCTCAGAGGGAGCCTGCTTCTCCCTCTGCCTGCTGCTCCCCCTGCTTGTGTGCGTGCGCTCTCTCTCTGACAAGGAGATAAAATCTTTATTATAAAAAAAAAAAAAGGAAAACAAAAACAAAAAATAGGTGATTCGATCAAAGCCCAAATCAGTTTCTAAGAAAATAGCAATTAAAGAGCTGTTAACTCCTTCTAGTCTGACAAAGAACACACAGAGAATACAAACTCACAATGATACAATACTATCCTTGCTTGGTTTTGAAGTAAGAACTGCTGCAAATGGCAGTAATTGTATCTTCTGGTAGCTCCCAAGGAAGTAAGAGCTTCTTTGCCCCATGGGGCCCTCACAAATTATTTTTGTATCTCACTGGCATTAATTGGGTTCTAAGCCCATCAAGGGACCGATAACTGTAGTCAAGGGACCAAGGAAATGGGATATGTCTATTAGCCATAGCCAATCAGGGTCTACCCATGCAGCTGGGCCATTTCATCCAAAACACACAGTTTGTACTGGTGGAAAGGGTGGTCCCCAGAGGCAAATCAAGGCTCTGTTTGCTTCCCCAAACAATGAGTGGGTGCTGCAGAGAAAAGTGATTCTTCACTGCAAACCAGTTTACAAACATGGAAACTTTTGTTTGTGTTTTTTGTTTTTTTTGAGGGAGAGAGAGAATATAAGTGTGTGAGTGGGATAGGGAGGGGCAGAGGGAGAGGGAGAGAATCTCAGGCAGGCTCCACGATCAGCACAAAGCCCAATTCGGTCTCCATCTCACAACCCTGAGATCATGACCTGAGCAGAAATCAAGACTCCAGTGCTTACCCCCCTGCGCCACACAGGTGCCCCAAACACGGAAAGTTTTAAACAAAACACCAGACCAATAAACCCAGCATTTAATTTATAGAGTAAGACACCATGACTAGGTAGGGTCTGTTCTAGGGATGCAGTAAGGATTCAATATTAGGAAATGTATGCATCTCGGGGTGCCTGGGGGGCTCAGTCGTTAAGCATCCACCTTCGGCTCAGGTCATGATCCCAGGGTCCTGGGATGGAGCCCCGCATCGGGCTCCCTGCTCAGCAGGAAGCCTGCTTCTCCCTCTCCCACTCCCCCTGCTTGTGTTTCCTCTCTGTGTCTCTGTCAAATAAATAAATAAAATCTTAAAAAAAAAAAAAAAAGGAAATGTATGCATCTCAATTTATAGCTCATAGGACAAATAAACATACGACTGATAGAGGGCCCTTTAAAAATACCCAAAAGAGGGGCGACTGAGTGGCTCAGTTGGTTGGGCATCTGCCTTCGGCTCGGGTCACAATCTTAAGATCCTGGGACCGAGCCCCGCTTTGGGCTCCCTGCTGGGCAGAGTCTGCTTCTCCCTCATATTCTCCCTGTGTTCTCTCTCTCTCCCTCTCAAATAAATAAATAAAACCTTTTAAAAAAAAGTACCCAAAAGAATGAGGAAAGTCAATATGCAGTCCTTGCTTCCTATGGAATTTAACATCAGGAACAGAAGAAAATGGCTACATGAAGGATATTTCCCAGAAGTAAAATACATCCTATTTAGAGTAAATCTAAAAGTATCCTATTAACATAAGTAACAAAATGGCAAAGATGTCCACTGTTGACACAGACTGTCAAACATGCAACCGAAGAAGACATAACTAAGCAAAGACACAAATGCCACTATTTGCAGAAGACCGTCGTCTAGAAGTCCCTCTATCATAAGGAAAAGCTAGGAAAAACGGAAGGAAGTTCAGTACGTCAGTACTGCAAAACACACATGGACAGCAAAGAGACATCACACAGAGCAGACAGCTGTATGAAGATGCAGGCAGAGGTTGGAGTGATGTGGCCACAAGCCAAGGAGCGTGGGGGGAGCTACCAAAAACGAGAAGAGGCAAAGAATGGCCACAGAGGGAGTGTGTGGCCCTGCCAGATTTCTAGCCTCCAGAACTGTGAGAGGATAAATTTCTGTTGTTTGAAGGTAAATTGATTAGGGCAGCCCTAGGAAACTAACCCAACATCCCAGTAGGGTTTTTTTTTTTTTTAATGATAAAAAAATTTCCCAGATTCACCTAAAAATAAATCTGCCTAGATTATTTGGCCTATAAAAAAAGAGTTCGGATTCACCTAAAATAAGCAAAACACACTACAAAGCTATAGTAACTACACTTGGTACTCGCTAAGAGGAGGAAAAAGCATGAACAAAACAGACTGATGAGTATCTAGGAGTTTATCATTTGATATAAGTGCCCTTTCAAATTAGTAAGGAAAGATAGCAACAAGCAGAAGTGAGCCAATAATAAATTTCCACTTTGGAAAAAATATAAAAATTGATCCCTGCCTCACACCACACTCTAAAATAAATTCCAATTGGATTAAAGATCTGAAAGTAAAAAAAATCAAGCTTTAAGGAGCTAGAAGATTGAGAAGAAAAACCTGTGATTTGGGGATGCAAAAGCCTCCTGAGAATACAGACTGTAGACACCATCAAGGAAGGTATTGACTCATTTGACCCTGTAAGAGGTTAAGAATTTTACACAAGCATAGACTATCTAATATAGAAATTAGGATACAAATAAGAATTTTTCTCTATCTGGCAAACAACTCAACAGGCTAGGACATGTGATCACACAGTTCATTGAAAATTAACACAAACTGGGGCACCTGGGTGGCTCAGTCGGTTAAGCGTCTGCCTTCGGCTCAGGTCATAATCCCAGGGTCCTGGGATCGAGCCCCATGTCGGGCTCTCTGCTCAGCGGGAAGCCTGCTTCTCCCTCTCCCCCTGCTTGTGTTCCCTCTCTCTGTCAGATAAATAAATAAAATAAATTAAATTAAATTAACACAAACTGCACATAAACATGAAAGGATGTTCATCTTCACTCAACCCTTACTTCATGAGATCAACAAAGATGAAAAAAACTGGTGCAAAATGGTGAGAAAAAACAGGAACTATTGAGGACATGTAAACTAGAAGGCAATTTAAAAACACATCACCAATAACAGACATACAATCCTATTCAGTGATCACGCTTCAAAGAAGCTACTTTTCCAGAAGTACCTGCAGAAGAACACAGAAGGCGTAGGTGTGACACATGAAAGAAGCTCCCAGCAGCATCAGTGAGCAAGTGGCAACTATAGAGTGACGTGTCCACACCACAGGAGGTCCTGGGTCAGTAGCACTTCAACAACAAGCTACCTGGTGTCCAGACTCTGCTTCTCTCAGGACCACCTGCCATCAAAAGGAATCAGACCTCTTTGAAGGGACAGGGCAAGTACACGAAAAGCCCAGAGTGTCTTGCTGTATCAAAAAGCAAGATGTTCTGGGGCGCCTGGGTGGCTCAGTTGGTTGGGCGACTGCCTTCGGCTCGGGTCATGATCCTGGAGTCCCGGGATCGAGCCCCACATCGGGCTCCCTGCTCGGCAGGGGGTCTGCTTCTCCCTCTGACCCTCCCCCCTCTCATGCTCTCTCTCATTCTCTCTCTCAAATGAATGAATGAAATCTTTAAAAAAAAAAAAAAAAAAGCAAGATGTTCTAAACGAATAAGGGGGATGCATGAGAAGGACAGAGGAGCCAGCTTTAAGGGGGCTCTTGCTGGTCACCGTAAACATCACAGTAAAGGATGGTACCAGAGGAGGGCGCACCGACTAAAACAGGAGGCGGTGAGCCTATCTTGGTACAGGTACGTGATGAAAACCGAAGTTTGACAGGAACAAACATTTCGTTTCACAAGCACCTCCGCCCCCCACCACACACTTAAAATGACACAGAATCCACAGGGGAGAAGTTTGGCAGACACCACCTTAATCCGTGACCAAAGTGAACATCACCAGTAACGGGACACCCTGAACGTGTGTGCCATCTTACGGAATGCAGAGAACACAAGGCGTTCCTTCTGTGCTGTTCCAGCCAAAGCTGCAAAACCTGAAGCTAATCAAAAGGAAACACCAGACAAACCCACACTGAGAGACATTCTACAAAATAAGTGCCTATAATCATTAAAAGTGTCAAGATCAAGAAAGCCAAGGTAAGATGGAAGAAATGCCGCAGTTTGAAGACTACAGAGACCCGGCAATGAAACGTTCCACGTGATTCTGAACTGGATCCTTCTGGTGAAACTGAATGGGTCTGAAGGTAGCAAAGTATTCTTGTTAACCTCCAGATTTTGATGGTTGTACTGTGAAGAGAGGAGTGTCTTGTTTGTGGGAAACACATAAAAATATCCAAGGATGATAAGGTTTCATACGCCCAACTGACTCTCAAATGGTTCAGAAAAGGTGTTTTGTACCATACATGCAACTCCTCTGTAAGTGTAAGATAGTTAAAAAAATTAAATAGAGGATAGTAGTACATTTTTATTAAAATAAATAAATAAATAAATGCCAGGGCGCCTGGGTGGCTCACTCAGTTAAGCATCTGACTCTTTATTTCGGCTCAGGTCATGATCTTAGGATCCTAAGATCGAGCCCCCCACCTGGTGCCACGCTCATGGCAGAGCCTGCTTAGGATTCTCTCCCTCTCCCTCTGCCCCTCTCTGCCCCCTCTGCTTGTGCGCATGCACTCACTCTCCCTCTAAAAAAAATAATACAAATAAATAAATAAATGCCTATTTGGGAAACAAATGTATCAATATAACATAGGAGAAGGGTGGCAAATGGCACTGATCCTTCAAACTCAAAGTCAAAACGCACTTGATTATATGTTTAACCTATTAGGATCAATGCATATTTCACTCACTTTTTATGTAACGTAACAAAGTTTTACCTCAGTCTTACTGAAGTCTGTTATGACCATCTTCTCAAAGTTCATAAAAGCAGATCTTCCAACCATCAGGAAGTGTCCAGGAAGACACCGCCAGCACAGCCCCAGACATGCCCAGCTGCTCATCCTGAACAGCAGCAAGGTCAGCATGGACCCCACCCCGGCTGCCTCCACAGAAGGCAGGAGATCTGCTGGAGCCCCTCAGTGCTCCTTGGGCTTTTCAGACACCACATCCAAAAGGGAAAAGCACAAAATGCTCCATCTGCACTAACCAACAGCGTTGTGAACCCCAAACACAGACTGTTCTCTGAGCAAGACCCAGAGACACCAGCAGATGGGGCAAGCCATGCCATGTGAAAGGAACACCGCCCAAAGACAAGGGGAGCAATATCTAGGCTGGGTGAGGAGAGTGACCATGTCAATTAGCACTGGCTTAAAAGAGCGGAAAGAACACACACGCCCCGCCCCCGCTTCAGGATGAGGTGAGGACAGAAGAAGACAGACAAAAAGCACATTCTGGAATTAAAATATTCTTGTAAGAAGCCTCTTAATGCATACCAAATCAGTGCTAAATAGGCTAAAATGAAAACAGCCTTCCATAAAGCCATATGCCCGACTGACAGCAGACGCCTAATTATAAGTCCAGTCCTCTGAGATCCGATGGAAGAGAAAACCCCACCCGTTACCATTGAGTCCTTCACAGGCCATTTCCTCCTTGAAGATTTAGTCCTAAAACTACCAGCACAATCTGAAACCAAGTCCACATTCGAAAGAAATGGAAGGGCTGGAGGTTGGTTACACACTGTCTTCGGCTCAGCAGCATCCTCAGCAGTGTAAGGAACCCAAAGCCCCAGCCAACCAAGGACAAGAAGGTGAGGCCGACATTAGCAAAGGCCAAAGGTCTTTCACTGGTCAAAGGAGAGCCAACCCGTGCTTTTACAGATCAACTGTTGACTCTCCCCAAGTAACACCATCTTTTTCTCTGTTTGCTCAATCTTCCAGAGAAGGATTGCACTTACCAGTCTCAAGGGGACATGGTGATCATCTCCAGCACTTGTATAAACCAAGGATGGACCCTGACAGCACCAAGCCCAATGGGTCCCCCGGCTGCAGCTGGCTCTTGTCTGCACGTCCCAGACGCCGCCACAAAGAGCGCTGGGAGCCAAGGGGCCCTGTGCACAGGCAGCCCGGCAGCACCGCTGAGCTCACTGGCGTGGCGGGCGACAAACGCTACACAGAACTTTGGTCTCATGGGCTGGCGAGTCAGCTCCAAGCATAAGCAAGTGTATTAAAACAGAAGCCTTGTTTCAAAAGAAAACAATGTATTCCTCAAATCGATCTCACACGCACTGCTTTAAGGCAGTACTACGGGACCGCCCAGCAAATCTTCTACTAACAGAAAAAGTCAGAACAGTACATACAACTCACAATTCCATTTGAAAGATATTTTCAAATGAGCTAAGTACTAATAAAATTAGAAAGCATATCACATAAAAGTGAAATGAGGAGCAACACATACATTTGAGTTTGTCCAAAACAGCTGGCGAATGCCCACACCTGTCATCACCTGATACGCGGCGTCCAGGAGTTAGCGCACTATCTCCACCACGAAGGACACAAAGTGAGAGGAAAGTGAACTTTAAAGTCCCCCTCAGACACACTCCAGGGCCGTCTGTAAGTACGGGCACCACCAAGCAACATGGTTCATGACTGTCAGAACAGAAAGGTGGAAAAGTTCACATAGGGCCATCCTTTCCTCTTATTTTCACTTTTATTTTTAATTTCTAAAGAAAGAGTTAAAGAGAGGTCCAAAAGTTTTCAACTCTATATAACAAGGAATCAGAAACCACACATTTTCTATTGAGGGAGCCCTAAGAAGCAGAAACACTTTGCCACAAGTCACTCACCTCAACCAAAATTTAAAAACAGCAAAACAAAGCCAAATACACAACCACTTTCCAAAATTATTTCTTCTAATTCTACACGTCTATTGTTGTTTCCTTTCTCCCTTGCGCCTTTACCTGTTCTAAGGGGTCTGGTCCTTTTGGGGATAAGGGCGTTCTCTCTAGCCTCGCCATTTCCCCTAAGGCTATTTGTTGTGGCAACCTCTTTAGGAGTCCGGCTCGCCCCAGGGCCTCCAGATGTAAACCTCCTGGTAGGCTGGGAGCGGTTGCCATGCAGGTTGCTGCCATCAAGGCACTTGAGAAAAGACTGTGTTCCCTCCCCAGGAAACACACCCAGAGGTTTGCAGGATACCTCCAAACCAGGGATCAGGGGAACTCAGCCACCATGTCCTCCTGTGCCTGACCCTCAGTAGAGTCAGAAAGATTTTTGGCTCACAGTGCCCTCCCTCCCAGCCCTATTTATTTAACTGCGGCCGCCCAGGCCCGGTGACATGCGGGCCTAACACCAGCAAGTTCATACCGTAGAACTTCCTCGAAGGGCACAACAGTTTCTGCGGCAGAGATGACAACACCTGAATGCACCTGGCTGAGGTTATCTCCCCTCTCCAGAAAGAAACCTAAAGTAGCACTGGTCCAGCCTGCACTGTATCATGAAGCTTACTGCTCAGAAGACAGTGTGTCCTGCTTGTGAGTGGTGAGAGAGCCGAGTAGCATTCGTGAGGTCCCTCTGGCTGTGCTGGTCCCTTGGCCAGCACAGCAAGGCCAAGAATAACCACTCTGCTTCATAAACGTGGTCTCCAGCTCAATCCACACACCTAAAGAAAGATGTTAGAAGGTCATACAAAGGACTGAATGCTAATAAAGGGGACACAGTATAGAAAACAAGCACAAGGAGGCAGCTTTATGCCAGAACACTGGGCCAAGTAGCAGCCGGCCTCTAAAATGCTGTGCTGTGCTCCTTGGTTGGTTGAGGCCATAAATTCAACAGTGGTTGAAGAACACAAGAGCGACTCACTGAGACCTGACCATTGGACTGGCTTATTACTATGTCCAGCATATCCCTGAGTCTAGAAAGCTGTTCTGGATTCAGCAGCCCGTTGTAGTTCACCAAAACTCAGAACACTCCCATTTTAGTAATCAACACTGTCCTGCCTGTTCATTCCCTCAAAACATATCTGCCGTGATATCTGCCACGACCACGTTACTCTGCCGCACTACAGGGGTCCAAACAAGCAACAGCCTATCCGTGGCTCATCCTGTAATCCAGACGGGGATGGAGCAGGTAACACCAAGAGAGGACTTACTCCACGAGACCTGCAGGGTCCATCAGATGACATCAGGGAGATGGTGGTGCTGGGCTGCTGTGATAGGATGATGGAAACACCAGTCCAGTTGGAGTCCTGAGAAGAAAGCTGATCCCTTAGGGCAGCCACAGATGGACTGACAGTAGCTGTCTGCAGGTTACTGCAGAGATGGGCCCTGTATGCTTGTTGACTTTAGGACCGGGACTTTAATTTGTTCACTTCCTTACCTGAAATTTACTGATGGATATGTACTTGGTGAAAAATAAATACTTGATGATTGAACCAAGGAAAGAGATTCAAAATCCTGAAGGATGCAGGACAATTTTAGTACTTATTTTAGTACTTATTTCAGTAGAATATCTATCTTGCTCCAAAAGTTTGGTTGGCCCCACTCTTGGAAAAACTCAGAAAAGACTGTGTGGACATATTGCGTTCTTGACCCCAAGCTTTAGAGCGGCCCTAGAGACACAGATGAACCACTAGGTAAATTTGTCAACATGTGAAACTTCTAAAACTGAACACAAAGATAAGGATAAAATCATTACAGATCTTGGTCCTGCTCAGTCTTCTGCCCATAAGAAGGAACTGAAATCAACGGTGGTATCACCGTAAGGATCACGTGAGCTTACACGCAGGGCTTCACCAGAGACTGCAGGGCAGCAGCTCCGTGAGGATTTTCTATTACCATCACCCTCCTTGTATCTGTGACATGAGGACTCCAACAGTGCAGGCACCACAGCCCCAAATCAGCCACTCCTGCAAGAAGCTTCGCCCAGCCAGTCTCTACTCTCCTCAACTGAAAAATGGAGCATGTGACAGCCACATACCAGAACCCTTTTAAGGACTGACCCTGCAAAGCAGGGCTTCTCAACCTCAGCACTGCTGACTTTTTGAATCAGACAATTCTTTTCATGGGCTGTCCTGGGCACCGGAGGATGCAGAGCACCTCTGGCCTCTAACCATTAGATGCCAGTAGCACCCCTGAGTCATGACAACCAAAACTGTCTCCACACACCACCAGATGTTCTGTGTGGGGCAAAATCGCCTGGTTGAACAGTTACTGGAAATAAAGGGCATGGGAATTGTATGGGAATCAATGAATAAAAGCTTTACTAGACAAGAGCGCCTGGGTGGCTCAGTCAGTTAAGCGTCTGCCTTCGGCTCAGGTCGTGATCCCAGGGTCCTGGGATCGAGCCCCGCATCGGGCTCCCTGCTCAGTGGGGAGCCTGCTTCTCCCTCTCTCTCTGCCACTCCCCCTGCTTGTGCTCTCTCGCTCTAATAAAAAAATAAAATTAAAAAAATAGCTTTACTAGGCAAAGCTTTTCATATCACTTGTGCATCCTTGAAATGGATCACAAAATGGGATGCTATATGAATGACTATCAGCTCCAAGTGCCATCCTTCCAAACTTGAAAACTCAATTCCTGATAAACTGAGTTGACCAAGTGTTCTGTCCTATCAGAGGAGTAAAAACAGTAACAGCAAAACCTCAGAGATTCAGCTTTCTTATCTTTAAAAGGAAGGAGCTAAAGTCCTACAGGTCAAGAAACACCCTGAGTCACAAGGCTGATTAATAGGCCCCAAACTGAAGTCCAGGTCTCCTGACTCCCATCCAACGAGGACCACCTTCTCACCTGCACCAGCATCTCGACCCATTGTCTGGTCTGGCAGAATGAACCGATGCCCGGTGGTCTATCCTAAGGGACAAACAGCACTGCGTGTCTCACAGGGTCCACCTTCAGGAATGTCTAAAGATAGCACTTCATACAAATAAAAGGAAAACCTGAGAGTGTTTTCAGAAAACACTTATCTGTAAAACATTCATGTTGATAGCTCAACGGCCCTTGCTACTAAACGCTGGCTCCTGCCTCTCCTGCTCCAGGTGAGGCCTGCTCTCCCTGCGGTGGGGCCTCAGGGCACAGCTCAGCCTCCTGGGAAGACCCCCACCCATGACACAGGGTGGGTGGGATGGGCAGGGGCTGTGAAGGCTCCAGGAATACTGGTTGTTTTTTTGTTTTTTTAAAGATTTTATTTATTTATTTGACAGAGAGAGAGAACACAAGTAGGCAGAGTGGCAGGCAGAGAGAGAAGGAGAAGCAGGCTCCCCGCCGAGCAGGGAGCCCGATGCGGGGCTCGATCCCAGGACCCTGGGATCATGACCTGAGCCGAAGGCAGACGCCTACCGACTGAGCCGCCCAGGCGCCCCAGGAATACTGGTTTTACTGACACTGTAGCAAGCCTGCTGCAGTGGCGGTCTACCAAGGAATAGGACTTTCAGCATAAAAATATTGTAAAACACAGCTACAACAAAAACAATATAAAAATTGGCAATCCCTCCTGATTCTTCCCCCAATATTTCCAAAATGGTTTCATCCAAGGGTTTTTCTTAGATATATTAGTCCATGGTTTAAATAAAAATAGGATCATGTTATATGCATTGTTTCACCACTTGCTACACTTAATTCCATTTAAAATGCATCATGGCTGTCTTTCCAAGGTTTTTTTTTTTTTTTAAGATTTTATTTATTTATTAGAGAGAGAGAGAGAGAGAGAGAGCATGGTGGGGGGGGGAGGGAGGGAAGAAGCAGGCTGCCAGCTGAGCAGGGAACCTGACATTGTGGGGCTCAATTCCAGGACCCTGGGATCATGACCTGAGCTGAAGGCAGACACTTAACCAACTGAGCCACCCAGGTGCCCCCAAATTTCTTGACCATGAAGACTGACCTATTCACCTCTTCTTTTGTACTAGGGCATTTCAGCACATGTGTAAGACAAAGCAAAATCCACACCTGGGCTACAAAGGACTAGCAAAGAACAGAAGAATTACAAATTTAGGTGAAATTCATGTTGTAAGCTAAAAATAACACAGCTGGTGGGCACTCAGAAAGAAAAGTGGGGAGAAAATACTATTAAGAAGGACATTTTTTTGTTTTGTGCCTTTCACACACTGGTCAAAGGCTGTGTTTTTTTCCCCCTGGAAAGAGAAACAGAATCTTTGGACCGGGGACACCCACTACAACGGAGGGTGAGACACCATTCTGAAGACAGAGGACTAAGTCTGTCCATAGATATTGCTAAAATCGTAGTCTTCTTCCTCATTTGGCCCCCTGGACACAGGCAAGAGCCTGGAAGATATTTTTGTGGAGAATCTGAAGAGACAGAAAGAAGCTGACAGGGTGCCTTAGGAAATGGCCCAGGCAGGTACATCTGCAGTGAACACCACAGTTGGCAAGCCCCAACTACTGACATTTGAGCAGGTGGGAAAATATCACCAGATAGCACAGAAAAGCTTTGACATGAAAGCCAAAATCCCAAAAAAGTAGCCTGAAGCAAACCGTGACTTCAGGGAAAGAAAACCTGAAAACTCAGGAACTCCTCAGAGAGATAAGGAGAAGCACAAGAGCTACGAAACAAAACCAGGACGTGAGAAGGCTGGAACAGAGCGAGCAAGAGGACACTCTTGGGGACACGGAGAACAACTCAACAGCTCAGCCAGAATAAAGTTAAGAACGTCTTCCAGAAAGAAAGTGGACAACTACGCAAAATCAGAGTGTCCATCCAGAAGGTCCAACAGTTGAATTCTACATAGAGAAAGTGAATGGAAAGAAATCAAAGCAACAGGGGCGCCTAGGTGGCTCAGTCCTTAAGCGTCTGCCTTCGGCTCAGGTCATGATCCCAGGGTCCTGGGATCGAGCCCCGCATCGGGCTCCCTGCTCAGCGGGAAGCCTGCTTCTCCCTCTCCCACTCCCCCTGCTGATGTTCTCTCTCGCGCTGTGTCTCTCTCTGTCAAATAAATAAATAAAATCTTAAAAAAAAAAAAGAAAAAAAAAAAAAAAAGAAATCAAAGCAACAAATCAAGAAAAATGCCCAGTATCGAAGAACAGGAGTTTCTAAATAAAGGGGCCTCAAGAGTAGGCAAGACACTGGATGAAAACAGCCTCCAAGGGACATCACTGCACTGGGTGTTTTGGAATTTCAGGAAGAAAAATCCTTTAAGCTTCAGAGAAGAAATAGCCATATATACAGGCTGAAGAATCAGAATGTCTGAAGCCTTCAACAATAACCCTGAAGACAGAAGTCTGAGCAAAATGGTGTCTAACTCTCGCTCAGACACATGGGTAGAAACAAAGCACTTTCAGACATATGTGTTCTCAAAACTTTATCTCCCCGCATCTGTTCCCAGGCAACTCCTTAAGGAAGCACTCCATCACAAAGAGGGGTAATAAGAGAGAGGGAGACAGAGTTCCAGGAAACCAAGGACCCGACACAAGGGGGCGGTGGGATCTGCAGGAAGAATCCAGCAGGTGGGAGCCTGGGGGATATTTATTCCAGATGAGATTAACAAAATACTGAATTTCATTAAATAAAAAAGACTCCATTTCTTGAAAGGAGATTTAAGCAACTGGTGAATTTGGGGTTGAATTTTAGTGACAAATACACAAAAAAACGAAACAAACAAAAAACAAGACTCACAAGAACTTCAGGGAAAACAAAACCTGATGCAGGAAAGGAAAAGTAATCCCATCACACCATTTGCCTAGCTGTGAACGGCACTATGGAGTCATAACATGAACACTAAATACTAGACTAACCAAACTACAGGTGCACATGCTTCAGGCAGCCATGTATTTGCGTGGGGAAGGCAGAGCGGTAAAAGAAAACTAGGAACTTCACATCCATTCTCAGAGTCAAAGTGAGGAGGCAGGGCGTACAACAAGGGAGGAAAGCGAGGAAGCGGCAGGAGAGCACATGTGCTGTTCAGCGCTGGAGGCAAAGAGGTGGACATGTGTGCTTCGCAGGAGAGGAAACATGACTGGGGAAGGAAATTCAGTGTCTCCGTACAAGCCTTTCTACATATATTACTCCTTTAAGAAACTGCTTGAAAATATAGCCTTGACTTGAAATAAAATTTTCAATTTAAAAATTCAAATGAATGCCAATAAAATGTATTAAGAGAGAGTGCACATGGTCAATGTATTGTTATTAAATTAACGGCAAGCATCAAGATGACTAACACAACATGATGCCCAGACAGGTCTGGGACAGCACGTCTGGCTGGTCTCCAGCAGTATTTGAGGAATTTTAGCATGCCTGGTGAAACAGCCTACTAGGGATATCACTTCTAAAACGTCTGACTTTAGAAATACAAAACAAACAAAAAAAACCAACTTACTTTAGCACAAAATAACTTGTGTAATCAATTTTTAAAATGTCATAAAAATGAAAAGAGTGTTTTTCATATGTTGAGTGTTGTGTTGCTTTCATAACTTAAGGGAAAAGGCATTTTGACACACTGATGCTCTCTGGCTATTGTTCCACTTGGCCAAAAACTTTTCAATATGCATGCTGGACCTCTTGCCACTGTAGCTTGACAACTAAGAACTCAGTTGTGTGCGGTTTCCTCCAGGAGCTTAGTTATTTCTTAATAGGAAAGGGAAAAAGGCTTCCTACGATCACTAGCCCAGCCGGGATGGATGTATGCTGAATGGGCCTCATCAAATATAAGTACACTTCAAGAAGTGTGTTCTTTGCTCAGACACTTTTAGTAAATAAACAAGTTTTGGTTGGGAAGCATTAATGGAAAATCTATCTCATCCACTTGTGACTAATGCTCGTAAGTCATCCAGGTGGACAGTGTAATAATCACTTGAAACCCTGTCCAAGTTAGAGCATCCTAGACAGGACTGACGGAAGGGCATGGAGGCCTTCAGAACAGGACCTGAGCGAAGCCCTCCACCATTGAGATGTTAGCCGTATACCAAATTCTCAACTTCTTGCCCATTTGTGTCACCAGCTACGGCTGTCATGCATTCCCTTGGCATAAGCTAGTCCTGCTGTTTAGAACACCCCATTCTGGTAAAACTCTTACTCATCCTCTAAATCCAGTTCAAGAACCACATTCTTTGTAAAAACTTCACAACAGGTAATTAGCACCTCCTCCCTATCTCCATACTTTGTACATATTCCCACTGCTGCACTCAGAACACTGTAATCTAATTATTTTACGAGTGAATCCCCCATACTAGACCATAAGCTGCTTAAGGAAAAGGAAAAAAGTCTACATCCTCTTTACCTTTCCATCCCTAGAATCCTTAAGAGTGTCTGGCACACAATTCCCAATAAACGTTTCTGAACTGAGCTGCTGAAGAAGGGAAGGCATGAGGCCAAAGTCAGACAATCAGAAGCCCCAAACAAGAGGACCAAAGGAAAAATCACAACTTGGCGATTCAAGAGGACACTCCCCCATCAGGCTTGGGAAACGTCAGCCTGGCCCACGGGGGAGGGCCCCGCGCGGGAGATGCGCCGGCCCCGGGGGCGCCCAGGGGCGCGGGCTGACCGCGCCTCGGGAGTGCTCTCCTTACTCTCCGCACATCTACGGCGCCGACGTTAACCTGACCGGAGAAAATGAGGAAAGCCCCCGAACAGTGCCCGGCGCGCAGAAGAACTGCGGGAAGTTACGGGAAGTTTAATCCTCACTGAAGAGAGTTTAACTGGCTTTCAAATGTCGTCCCTCGGGACTTGAAGCGGTGTGCTCCGTTTTCTCCCAGCCTGTCTCAGGACAGGCTGACGGCTGGTGTTTCCGAGCCAGCGGGCGGGGAGTTCCAACGACGGGACCCGTTCTTCACCAAACACCTTTTCGACTACTTTACAACACCGCTTCCAAATGTACTTAACGCGGTGAGCCTGCGGGTGCTTCTTGCTCAAAAGCATCAAGCCCTGAACCTCAGCACGGGGTCTGCGTCAGGGCTCCGAGCGCAGGTCTGACTCCACAGAGCGACATCGAGCTCACTCTGCGTGGAGCACGGCCGGCTGCGGCAGGCAGAGGCCGAACCGTGCCGTGCCCTACCTTCATCCCCGCGGGCCCGAGACTGACCGTCCGGAGGCGGGCGCCGGGCCACCGGGACGTCCGCTCCCCTGCGCGCCTTCAGAGCGCTCACCTGCCCACAAGCAGGGCTCGGTGACAGTGCACAGGGACATGCTGCCTTTGGACGTACAGGGGGCCCCAGCCCTCTCGTTTCCCGAGGCGGACGCCCCGAAGACCTAGCCACCTTTCCAACGCCCTCTCGGTGCCCCCCAGTGCTCCCCACACGACGCCCTCGCCCAGCAGAGCCTTGGGAACTGAGTTCACGTTCAGTCGGGGGTCTTCCACAAACGCTCCCCGCACGACGGCATTTGCCATCGCGCCGCGGCGGGCCTGCAGGCCGCCGGGAGGGAGAAAGGACGCCCGGGCCGGCGCAGCCCCGCGCCCGTCCCCGAGCCACGTCGCCGCGGCTGGCTCGGGGATGCTCCCCGGGTCTCACCTCGCGACCAGCCCGCAAGGAGACAGCGAGGGGCCGCGCCCGCCCCACCCTCCCCTGGGGCGCAGGCCCCAGCCCGGGCGCACTACGGCCACGTCCCCGGGGACGGGCGCCCAACTCGGTGGTCTGCGCACAGGCCCGCCGGCTCACGTGACCCGCGGCGGCCAATGGAGACGAAGCCCCCGCACCATCGAGATGACGGCGGCCCGGGGCTAGAGCAGCCCCGCTCGGCCGCTCTCCGTCCCCTCCACAGCCCTGCTCCAGCTCTCCCAGCTCGGTGCTGCCGCCATCTTCCTGGAGGAGAGGACCGGAGGCGAAGGATCCCGGCCCGTGGTCGCTCCGCACTCTTACCGTGACCTGTCCTACCCCGTCCGCCTCTCTTCTCCTCAGCGGTCACTTAGCTCCTTGTAAAGAAACGCACTTCATCCCACTCTACGTACCCACAAAGCAAAACTCACATTACCTGTTCCACTCTTATCAGCGTAAGGAAACCAAGCTCATAAGGTAGGAACTGTGGCGAAACAGGGACAAGCCGCCATCTTGGTAAAGGAGAAGAGGCTACGCTTGACCTCCCCCCCACCCCCAGCCTCTATATGGCCAACCGCCGTGGGAGGGGCACGGCGCCTGCGCAGAGGCGGAAGACGCGGACGAGACTGCGCTTGCGCACTCGGAAGCCAGCGAATGGGGGAGGGGAGGAAGGCCAGGTCGCGCCAGGGCGAGGAAAGCGTTGGCAAGGGGGCGGATCGACGTGATGACGCCATCCGCGCACTGGGCGGGGCAGGGCGGGGCGCGAGTGGACGTCGGGCACTGGGCGGGTCCGCGGCGCGGTCGGTAGGCGCCCGTTCCTCGGCTCGTCGGCGGTGAGTTCCTCGCCATGAGTCCCCGCCGTCGCGGGGAGCGCGAGCTGCGGACCGACGCAGAAGGGGCGGGGGTCCGCTCGCGGCCGGCGGTCGGCCGGCTCCGGGGGCGTGCGGGTGGGGCGGCTTGCTTGGTGTGGGGGAGGGGCGGCAGGCCCGGGGTCCCCGGCCCGCCTCCGCCCCGGGGTCCCGGGCCCTCCCCGGGCCCTCACGGCGGGACGTGTGCCGAAAGAACCCGAGTGACCCCCCGCCGTCCCTGTGCGAACTACGAGGGATAGTCTCGGTGCTGGGCCTGGGGCGCCCGCCGTGCGCCGGCGGTCGTGGTTGGGGAGGGAAAGCCCAGGTTGCGGCCTGTGGGGCGTCCCGTCGTCGCCCCGACCTGGGCCATTCCACCCCGCTGTCGTTTGGCCGATAGTGGCCCTAACAAGCCCTTGTCGTCTTGGTGAGTTCCCAGGCTCCTCCTGGCCGCAGACGAAGCAGGGGAGAGGAGGAGGAGGCGGCCCCTGCCGGTGCTCGGCCGAGTCCGGAAGGATGGGGGGTGGGGGGCCACCATGCCCGTGAGGGCCTGACGTGAAGCCGACCTGCGGCCACCTTTGCTCAGTAAAGCCCCCGCTCGGTGGCCGCAGGACCCACAAGACCTGGCCGCCTTTTACCTTTTTGGCCTCATTTTTGTCGGTACCACCCCTACCTTGTCTGTCCTTCCTCCACACGTAGAACCGAACTTGCAGTTCAAACTGCTGGGTCTTTGTCGTCTTTGTTCTTGGCCCAAACCTTCTTTGTGTTTGAAACCCAGTTAGCTCCCTGTTTTTTCTTGTCTAGTCCCTCCTCTGTTGTTCAGGATTCGGCCCAGAATAGATTTCCTCTGGCTGGATTAGGTGTGCGCCTGATGTCGGCCCCAATTGTTCCCTCTGTAGCTGTCTACTGGATTGTTAGTCTTTTTTTTTTTTTTTTTTTAAAGATTTTATTTATTTATTTATTTGAGAGAGAGAATGAGAGAGAGAGAGCACATGAGAGGGGGGAGAGTCAGAGGGAGAAGCAGACTCCCTGCAGAGCAGGGAGTCCGATGCGGGACTCGATCCTGGGACTCCAGGATCATGACCTGAGCCGAAGGCAGTCGCCCAACCAACTGAGCCACCCAGGCACCCTGGATTGTTAGTCTTTTGAGGGGAAGAGGTGTGTGAGTCTTGTCACCCTTACCCATTGTCTAGCACAGTGATCAGCACATAGTAGGTTATCAGATTTTTCTTTAACAACCCCAATCATAATACCTCAAGATAAATTTAATGTGCCGAAACAACCTTGCCATCCTAATAAGAGATACAGTGCAGTGTAGAGGTCCCAAAAGCTGTTTCCTAGTGTTTGTAATTTGAGGTTCATTATTTTCGGTTTTGGTAGCTCCCGCTCAGGCTTTCTTTGTACCACCCAGTACCCTAACTCACAGTGTGTACTGCTCTGTCAAATCTTGGCAGTAATCGTCTCAGCTGTGAAGTTGATCCTGATACTTTTTCCCATTTTCCACTTTGATCTCTCACCTGGCACAGCACCCTAGGGTAAAGAACAAGGGATTCTCAATCTGATCAGATTTGCATTGACTGCTTTTGAGCTAGCAGGGTGACCTAGGGAAATGGGAGGAGGGAAGGGGATGAGACTGCCCTCTGTCATCATTCGTAAATGTGATTCAGGTCCCCCCCTTTTATTTTTTTAAAGATTTTATTTATTTGACAGAGAGACAGCAAGAGAGGGAACACAAGCAGGGGGAGTGGGAGAGGGAGAAGCAGGCTTCCCACCAAGCAGGGAGCCTGATGCGGGGCTCGATCCAGGACCCTGGGATCATGACCTGAGCCGAAGGCAGACGCCTCACCGACTGAGCCACCCAGTCGCCCCTCAGGTCCCCTTTTATACCCAACTCCTTTTTATATCCGAAGACAGAAACTGCTGAAAAAGAAGAGAGAGAAGGGGACTTCAGAACTCATTCGGCAGCAGAATTGGGTTGAAGCCATTTTATATTCTGTATTTATACTTTGTGCTAATGGTCATATATGTCACTATAGAAAATACATTTGATTGTGGGGTGTGCTGCCCAGGTAGCCATTGAGGAGGTTGTGTTGTGTAGTGTATGTACCTTCCTCAAATCCAAAGAATGCCGAATGTCTCAAGAGCTCTGGATAAGGGATTATGGACATTTGGGGTCTTACGCAGCAGTGTCATTTTGTGTGTGGGGGGGTAATGTATGTAAATAGAAGAATAACATGTCTATGATTGGTAGTTAGGAGCAATCCACTAGTGTAAATACCACTAGCAAAATAAATTTATATGTATTGCCAAGAATTTAGTTTTACCCATCTGTTTTTCATCTTTTGTTTGGGGAAAGTTGCTTTGTTTTATGTGAATTGGGATGGGAGTATTGCTCGGTGGAAGAAGGAAGCCATGTTCAAGTAAAGGCAAATGTTTAAACAATTGCTAGCATCTATGATGAGCACAACCGGAAAGAATAAAATTTTTATTTGACTACATTGAGTTAGGGGGATCCAAATGGTCTGCGGTCATGGTTTAAATTAATCACAGTGCTTGGCGTCCTGTGTTGTTTGATCAAGGCTTTTTCACTGAAAACCAGGTGCTTCAAAAGTTCCACGTTCCTCTTGCAATTTTCATTTTACATTAGTCAGCTAATAACTTACATTGTTAGAAAATCGTAGTGGATCCAAGTTACATTTCAGGAAAAAAACTGAGTATGAAAGAAATACCATATTGCAAGAAAAACTTGCTAAATTAAAGAATTCGTAGTTTGGGGATGCCTGGGTGGCTCAGTCGTTAAGCGTCTGCCTTTAAGCATCTGCCTTCAGCTCAGGTCATGATTCCAGGGTCCTGGGATCAAGCCCCACATCGGGCTCCCCACTCCACGGGAAGCCTGCTTCTCCCTCTCCCACTCCCCCTGCTTGTGTTCCCTCTCTCTCTGTCTCTGTCAAATAAATAAAATCTTAAAAAAAAAAAAATTCGTAGCCTGTTCCAATAACGGTATTCTCCATTTTCCTATATGTGTGCATCCAGATAGGTCTCCCTGACTTCCTTCCAGCAGGAAACTGATAGGGAGCAATGAAAGCTCCCCTTCTCTCCTATGGAACATCCTCAGTCCTGCTTAACAGGATAAGGTGAACACAAGTGGGCTCGAGGTACAGCATTCTCAGGGTGCTCAGATGAAGTTGGTCAGAACCCAGGCAGGGGCCCAGGGTTCCCTGAGGAGAAGCAAGTCTGTGGATGTTCAGGAGAGCCCTCCATGACAGTCCTGTGTGCTATTGGGTTGGTTTGAAATAAGATACATGTAGATAGCTTCTAAGGCAAGTGCCCACTCCTTTATTCTTCCATGTGAACTTGAAGGTCACTTTATCCCCTTTAAGAAAAAACCCACGTTAGGATTCCATCTAGGGTTGGACCACGTTTATATACTAATTTGGGAGAAATAAAAATGATTTGACTCACCTAGGCCCTGTTTTTTCTAAATTTGTTCTTACATGCTTGGTTGCTTTCTGTTTTACTTCGGTTGTAAATGACATTTCACCCCGATTTCCATTCCTTTATATTCATTACTAGTACAGAAAGGAATTATTTTGTATCTGGCTTGTATCCAGCCATCTTACTAAATTACCTTATTCTAGATTTTTTTTTTTAAAGATTTATTTATTTGAGTGGGGGGAGGGGCAGAGAGAATCTTGGGCAGACTCTCCGCTGAGCACAGAGCCAGAAGTAGGGCTTGATCCCATGACCTGGAGATCATGACCTGAACCGAAATCAAGAGTCGGAGGCTCGACTGACTCAGCCACCCTGGCGCCCCTAGAATTTTTTTTTAACTGAACCATTTGTGTTTTCTGTGTATTCAGTCTTAACAGTGAAAAAGCTTTTGTATTTTTTTCATTTTGTTGTTTGACTGAATTTTATGGTGAGATCTTGTTTGGATCTTAATTCAAATGAACAACCAAAAAATGAGACAATCAGAGAATAAGTGTTTTAAAATAATTACAGTAGTAATGGGCATCCCTGCCTAATTAGTGATTGTAGTTTAAATAGATTTAGTATTCCATTGTTGAGAGAATAACATTTGCCATTGGTGTTCGGGAATACCCTGGGTTATATTTAAGCAGTTTCCTTAGTGTTTTTATTAGAGGTGGTTGCTAATTTTATCATATGTCTCTTCAGCATTCATATAGGATTATCTTCTTTAATTTGTTGTAATGGCTTTATGTAGATAGATGTTTTTGGTATATTTCTGGAACCTAATTGCTAACAAATATTTCATTGAGAATTTTTGCCGTTTATATTCATGAGTGAGATTGACATACCGCTATCTAGCCAGCTTTCTTAGGTCTCTCTCTGGGTTTGTTGTTAAAAGTTGTAGTTTCTTCATAAAATAAATTGGAGTGCTTTCCCTTTTTCTGTTCTGGCTTAAGTGACATGGGTGTTACCTGTTCAGGGTTGGATGGGACGCAGCTCTAATTCCATCTGTCTTGGTCCCTTCTTCACTGGTAGATTTGATTCAGCTGTTCAGTGGTATTTGTTCTCGTCAGTGTCTAGGAAATCATCCATTGCTTCCAGATTTTCAAATCTGTGGCCATCTTGATACATGGAGTTTCCTGAGTCTGTGTTTATACCTTCTTTTCTATATTTGCTTTTTTTCCCCCCTTAATGGGACTTGTGAGGAATTTGTTTCAAAGAACTAGCTTTTGAATCTATTTATCCTTCTATTGAGTTACTTTATTTCTCAATAATGTGAGAGCCAAATTTCTTTATCTTCAGTATTCTTTAATGAAAATATCTAAAATCCAAATTCTCATCAGAGTCTATGAAGCTTTTATTGTGTCCCGTAGATCTGCTTTTGTCTTCTTTCTGTTGCTTTCTAGATAGCTTGTGGTTTTGCTTTTGTTACCCTCATTGATCCAAGGGATATCCAGGAGTGTTCCAAATAATTGGGAGTTGTATTTTATCTACCCCCCCGCCCCCAGATTTAACAGATCACAAGTTGAAAACATCAATTGTAAAGCTATATTTTGAAATTTGCTTAAATTTTCCTTATAGTAGTTACATGACTTTTTCTTTAATTGCATTTCTTTATTAATTCAAGGTTCTGTGTGTCTTAATTCTTATTTATTGGTTGCATTACACAATCCTCTTCCCTTGCTCGTACTCTGTTTACTGAATCTGTAATTCTGAGAGATGCTATTAAAGTCTTGTACGTGATTTGTATTTTTATCAAGTTTACCTAACATTTTTCTTAGTCTTTGCTTTATGTATTTATCTGCTGTAATTTGTATATGCAAGTTTAGGAATGTTATATCTTCCCTATAAATGGTTCCTTTTATCATGGTCACATTTTTACCTTAAATTTCACCTGGACTGATACTATTGTCTGTCCTACTTTCTTTGTGTTTGGCCAGCCTGGTATCTTTTAGCCTGTCCTTTTGTTTTCAGCACTTTTGTTACTTTGTTTTAAGCATATCTGTCCACTTAATGATTGATTTTATTATTTTTCCTCTTGTTTCCTTTCCATAATTTTGCTGACTTGATCAAGTTGCTGTTCTGTATCTGTCTCTTAACTTAGAAGTTTGCTGTCTTTTTTTTTTTTTTAAATGGTTACCTTTTATAGTCACAGTTAATCTCTATTTGAAAAAAAGATGTCTGCTCCTTCTTCTGCCAGGATCATCTATATCCCATATGACCCCTCACCTCTCCCTTTGGAATGTTTTACTTCTGTGCTCTCTCTTGCCACCAACTCTTAGGTTTTGGTAAGGTGGTTTAATACTAATCCTATATTATTAATAGAATTTTCCTAGGGTGTCCCTTCTATTCAAGAGATCTTAATTCACTCCAGGTAGTTGGTTAATGTGTGGACTCTGATCTTTGTTCTTCTAAGGAACATTTTCTTCTATTATTGTTCTTTTCCTCCCTCTGTCCCTTCGTCACTTAATGAGAACTCTTACTGTTAATGAGGTAAATGGCCTAGATTGTTCCTCCAAGACCATCTTTTACCCCTGATTTCCTTCTCTGTATTTTTGCCTGTGCATTAAGATTTCTTATATTTGGTCTTCCAAGTCACAATTCAAGTCTCAACTGTGACCATTTTGTTCAATTGAGCTACCAGAGTCTCAGTTTGAAAATCATGGATTTTAGGTCCAATAAGCTTTCTTTTCTTTTCTTTTCAAGATTTTATTTATTTGAGAGGGGGAGAGAGAAAGCATGAGCGAGGAGGTAAGGGAGAGGGAGAAGCAGACTCCCTGCTGAGCCAGGAGCCTGATGTGGGCTCGATCCCAGTACCCTGAAATCATGAGCTGAGCTGAAGGCAGACGCTTCACTGACTGAGCCACCCAGGTGCCCCCAGTTTTATTTCTTTTAAAAAGTGTATTTGCATCTTTATTCTAGTGATACTATTTTTTTGGTTCAAATTATTGCCTTCTTCCTCCTGCAGCTTGCCTATTTAGCTCTTCTTGGAGGCAGAGAGATGTGGTCCACTATCATCTTACTCCCAGAGTCCTCATGTTTAGGACCTCTGTTCTCCAGTCTTTTCCAGGATCCACTGTATTCCTTTCCTTGCCAAAAGGTTCTTCAGACTTCATCTCCTGCCTCTGTTTTTGTCTAACAGTCCTACTTTAAGTTTGCCTTAATTCCCCACCTACACTTGGAGCTTTCCACACCTCCTCAGTCGGTGGCCCTCCCTTTTAGCCCAGGTCTTACCAGACACTCCTTTCTCAGTCATGGTGGTAGCAACAAGCAGTTTACAGACTGCACGTGAGTTCACAGCTCTCCTCTGCCTCCCTTCTTGTTCCTGCCCGATAGGCGAGAGTAAGACTTCCAATGGGCTACTAGAAGGAGAACCAAGACTATAATGCTTGTCTTCTGTGAAATAATACAAATCCTACTGCTGTCAGCGTTAGTTAACCAAACCGTGTGTGGGGGTGCAAGGAGCCTCATTTCTTCAGAGGTGGTTGGGTACATTTACATTCAGAAGGGAAACAGGGTGTGCAGTTTTCGAGAATGTTAAGGTTTGGGCGATGGGGAGGCAAGAACAGGAAAGAAACTTCCTAATAAGTTTCTAAGCTCCAGAGGGAATCAAGTCTGACTGCATTCATATCTCTTGACTTTGTTACCAAAGATTACCCAGTAGGCTTTGTGTTCCCCAAACTTTCAAGTCTTTTAAAATTCATATTAAAATTACGAATGTCTCTAAAACCGTTGTTACACTCCTCAAGCACTCCAGTGTCTTCAGTCCTTTTTCCTTTACTTATAAATGTTGCTCTTTGCGCCCCATTGTCAAAAACTAGTACTCAGGATCTCAAGGAACCTTCAGTAGCAGATAGTACTCTACAAGCACCCTTTCCTTGTAGACAGGTTTCAGAGAAAGAAAATCATAATTCCAGAGGTCATGAGAATTTGCCTTTTTCTCCAATTGTGTCCCTGGTGCTTAGTGTATAATCAGTACTAAAGAAAGTTTGGATGTTATTGGAAATATGGAACGTTTGTATGTATACATATGTATATATGTTTGATTTAATTGACCTTTTTATATCTCATTTATAATGAGATAATCTCATTTTTGTAATTTGATGCAATTGACAAGTGAAACAGAAGCTGTTTATGCTTTATGTGTAAGTCTTTACATGTCAGTTCATGCTAAGTCAAATGTATGTGTATATATACAAACACGTGTACATGTTTTTTTTAAACAGATCAAGAAAACTTCACTGAAGATGTCTAAGGTAAGAGATCTCACTTTTCATGTCTCTACAGTATAAGGAGAAACTGCTTTGTGTTTTTAAGCTGTTTATAGTCAAGACTTACATGACTCATTTTTAATACAACTGTTATATTTGATTCATTGAGACAGTTCTAATTTAATTGACATTTTGAAAACTTTGAGCTTTCTTTTTTCAGATTTCCAATTTCTTATTTCTAAATACATCAGTAACAATCCATTTATCCTTCTTTACATCATTCCCAGCAGACCAATCAAATAATAATTTAAAATTTGAATAATTTATCATCATGAAATTTACAGGGCTCTTACAGTTGATAAATTGGCTTGTATCAGCTCTTGCAAATTAGCGCAGAGCCCTGAAATAAATTAGTTCTAAAAGACATGCTGAGAAAAGCAGAACTTGTGGTTAAAATTGGAAGATTATTATTTTCTTTTTATTTTTGAGTGTTTGGGTATTCGTTACTATCTGATGCATAATCATCATAGTAATTTTTACTTTTTGAAAGTGGATATATATTTTTTAATTTGTGAGAACTAATATACCTTTGTCACAGGTTTGATTATATCTTAAAAGCAACTAGTAAGGTATTTATTCTTTTTTTGTAAAATCTTATTTTAGCAACAACCAACTCAGTTTATAAATCCAGAAACTCCTGGCTATGTCGGATTTGCAAATCTTCCCAATCAAGTTCACCGAAAATCAGTGAAAAAAGGTTTTGAGTTCACACTAATGGTGGTCGGTAAGAAATTAACTTATACCTTCAAGCTTATTAAATATGTGGATATCTTCCCTTCCCAATCTTTAGGGTATAACAGTGTGACCTATAAAGTCAAAGGGAAAATTCCTTTATTGTCAGAATCAAATAACAGGGAATTTGAAAAAAAAAAATCTTTAGAATATTTTGTTGAAGAGTAAAATTCTAATATTTCTGTCATTTCCTTGTTTGTGGTGAAAGTGCCAGTGAGCCTCCAAAATGACCCCAGTGACCCTTGCCTCCTGGTGTTTGTGATACTTTCTACCCCCTCCCACACTGAGTAGGGCTTACACATGTATCCAGTAGGGCAGAAACGGAGGTGTGTGACTTTGAGACAGAGTCATAAAAGAGATTGCAGCTTGCCCCGTCTTCTCTTAATCACTCACGCTGGGGGATGCCAGCTGCTGTGTTGGGAGGACTCTCCAGCAGCTTTACAGAGAAGTCCCCCAGGGCAAGGAGCTGAGACCTGCGAGTAGCTGTGTGTAAGCTGGTCTCCACCTTCCCTAACAAAGTTATAAACAAGCCTTGACGGATCAAGCTGATTGACAAATAAGCTACTTGTCAGGATAAAAGCCATCATTCATTAAGGAAGGATGTCAAAATCAGTTTACAGTGTAACATTTAAAATTGCTAGCATCCAATAAAAAGTTATTGTTTATGCAAAGAAACAAAACAATGTAGCATATAACCAGGAGAGAAATCAGGCAATAGAAACAGATCCAGAAATGACAGAGATGATGGAATTGGTGAACAAGAACTTTTATTATTTTAAATATGCTCCTGGTACCTAAAGGAGAACATCAACGTAATAAGGAAGATAACCAAAAAGAACTGAACAGAAAGAACTAGAGATTAAAAAAAAAAAAATCACAGTATTTGAGATGGATATTTTTCTAACAGACCTAACAGCAAATTATATACCGCAGAAGAGAAAAGGCCAATAGAAAGTATCCAGACACCAAGTAGAATAAATATAAAGAAAAGCACACCAAGGCACACAATACACAGTTGGTGAAAAGCAGTGATAAACAGAAAAATCTTAGAAGGAAGGCAGTGGGTGGTGGGAAATAAGCATATTGCATGCAGAGGATGGAAGGGAAGAAGGACCACTGACTTAGGAATAGCATACGCCATAGGAAATGACAGTTTAAAGTACTGAAAGAATAAAACCATCAGCCTGGAATTCTGATGGAGACTTAAAAAAAAATAAAATACAAAAACTTGTTTTTTTTTAAAGATTTTATTTATTTATTTGACAGAGACACAGCAAGAGAGGGAACACAAGCAGGGGGAGCAGGAGAGGGAGAAGCAGGCTTCCTGCTGAGCAGGGAGCCTGATGCAGGGCTTGATCCCAGGACCCTGGGATCATGACCTGAGCTGAAGGCAGACGTTTAACAACTGAGCCACCCAGGTGCCCTGAAATATAAACATCTTTAGATAAAAACTGAGAATTTATCACTGTCAGACCTGCACCAGAAGAAAGATTATTAAATGGGGTTTTTCAGGTTAACAGAAAAGGTAGAGCATTGGAAAGGGTAAGCGTGTTGGTAAATATAAAACACTCTTCGTGGTTTTTCATTTCTTTCGATGATAATTGCCTTTAAAACGAAGTTAGTAATGTATGACACTGGAGTATGATGAACCAGAGCAGCAAAGGACGGAGGGTGTGTCGAAGAGCTGCTGTAATACGTTGACCTGATGGAATAGTCCATAAGGGAGGGCTGCTAAGTTAACATTGCCTGGTGTGAACTCTGGCGCAGCCACTGGAAAAGTAAAACAAGGGTTTGACTAAAAGCAAATAGGTTTGATAAGATAGAACACAAAAGCCTGCTTAATCCAAAAAAAGGCAGGAAAAAAAAGAAGAGATGAGACAGGTGGGGAGAGGGCAGCACCCTGGCAGAAGGGCCACAGCCATGACCGTGACAGGTCAGAAGCAGGCAGGGTGAGCCTGAACGACCGGAATGGAAAATCCTCACACAGAGCCCAACCAAGAGAAACCTGAAGCAGCTGTATTAATACCAGACAGAGTGGACTTTAGGTCTACTACCTGGATGTTCCCAGAGATAAAGAAATATGTATCAGAAAGATGCAGGGGACAGTTCAAAACAACATCTTAACTGTATGTGCACTTAATAACAGAGCTCCATAAGGCACGGTGCAGAATCAGGAGAAAGATTTGTAAGAGTGGGTTTTAAACATTCTGCATAGGCATTTATGAAACAGAAAATCAGTAATGTTGTAGAATATTGAAATAACACTATCAAATAATATGACCTAATTGGCATTGAGAGCACTATGCTGAGAAACTGTAGGGTTATACATTCTTTTCAAGTGCATGTGGAACATTCACCGAAGCTATTCTTTTTTTTAAGATTTTATTTATTTGACAGAGCACTAGCAAGGGGCAGGAGCGGAGGAAGAGGGAGAAGCAGACTCCCCACTGAGCACGGAGCCTGATGCGGGACTCGATCCCAGGACACTGAGATCATGACCTGAGCTGAAGGCAGACGCTTAACCGACTGAGCCACCCAGGCGCCCCCCAAAGCTACTCTTCATGGCAAGAGTATTTTATTAGGCCAGGATTACCCTGTAATCAATCAATAATGAGAAAAGTACAGACTAACTCTTCATGAGCATAGACACAAACATCTCAATAAAGTTTTGGCAAATCCAGTAATACATGAAAGTGCTGATTAATACAGGAAGTTCTACTATAGTACAATATACATGTGCTCCTTAAAAATCACCATGTTATGCAGTTGAAACCATAGGCTTCTGGAGAAAATAGGGGCACAAGACTCAAAACCTGATTCAGTGGCACATTTGGAAGAGAGTGAGGAACGCAATCAAAATGTTTTTTGCATGTTAATTGGTTAAAATACCATCCGATACACCAAATATAGGCACTATGGGTTGACTAGTCCCTGAAGTTTGTCAAAATGGGCGTCAGGAAATGGTGGAAGGAGGGCTGTGTGAAGATGGATGGGAAGCTGTGCCAGGAGGTGAGGGGTGTGGCCCACAGTACCCGTTGAACTGAGGTTGCTGCTAGCTGGTAGCAAGTTGAGAGTATTCTTTCATGGCTTGATTCTATTGGGTGCGGTCTTCTGTGTTCACCTAGTTTGTCAGCAGTGAAATCACACATAAACAGATGTAAAGTTTGTATTACATTGAAATTGTTCCCTAACATACCAGTTGTGTTGGAACAAATTCTCCCTTCAAGGCTCGTGTTTTGGCAAAGCTGACTGTATATCCTAACAGATGGGGTTTATCTCAGGAGCATGTGGTTTAACATTGGAAGATCAGTCCCTGTGGTTCTGAAGGGGAAATGTCATCTAAAACATGCAGTCGTAACAATTCAAAACCATTAAAGATTTTTTAAATTAGTAAGCCAGAAGTAAAAGGAAGTTTTCTCAATTTGATTAAGGGTATATACTAAAAACCTATAGTTAGTGTTATTCTTTCTCATGAAGAAAGAAAATAAAACATTCTTAATTACAACTGAAATGACTTGTGTATGTTAAAAACTCTAAGGAATCCCAAAACTACTAGGTCTAGTAAGTCAATTTTATCAAGATTGCAGGTTCTGATCAGCATACAAAAATAACTTGATTTCTGTAGATTACCAACAGAAAATTTTAAAATGACCTTGAAAAGACTATCAAAAACAATAGTAAAAAAAACATTTCAAAAGACGGTGCCATTTACCATAATATAAGAAATGCGCAGTGCTGAGGGTAACTTAGAATGTGTGCATGACCTACTGACAACGTGGGGACTTGGCTGAAAGAGAGAAGGCCAGGTAAGCTGTGAGAGCTGCCGGCATGCTGGGCGTGCCCGGGACGGTGCCCTTCTGCCCCCAGAGTGATCCAGAGTCAGCACAATGCCAGTCAAAGTCACACCAGGCTTTTTTAAAATAGAAATGAACAATCTGATTCTGAAGTGTAAACGTAAGTGCAGAGGGCCTAGAATAGACAGAACCATGTAGAGGATTTTTTCTATCTGATTTTGAGACATACCAACTGGAACTGCGAAGTGTGGTAAGGGTAGACATTCAAATCTACTGAAGAGAATAACAGCCCAAAGTAGACCCACATATACATGGTCAGCTGGTTCTTTTTTTTTTTTTTTTAAACTTTAGACACCACAACACACTTTTATTTATTTTTTTATTTTTTTAAGATTTTACTTATTTATTACAGAGAGAGCACGAGACGGGGGGAGGGTCAGAGGGAGAAGCAGACTCCCTGCTGAGCAGGGAGCCCAATGTGGGACCCGATCTCAGGACCCTAGGATCGTGCCTGAGCCAAAGGCAGACGCTTAACCGACTGAGCCATCCAGGTGCCCTGGTCAGCTGATTTTTGACAAAGGTGCCAAGGTGATGCAAAGGGGAAAAGGTTGGTCATTTTGCAGATCGTGCTGTAACAAATAGGTGGTCATGTGGCAGACAGGGACCGTGAACCCCTCCTTCGCGCTGTACACCACAGTTCCCTAACTGTACAGCTATAAGAAGTCTAGAAGAAAATGGGGAAGAAAATTTTCTTGACTATGGAGTAAGCAGATTGCTTAGGATCACAAAATAAGTAAGCTGTGCTTCGTTAAAAATTTACGTTCTTCAAAAGATACCGACAAAAAAGGCTGTAAACTGAGAAAGCGTTCACAGCACCACATGCGACATAGGACTTGTATCCAGAACATAAGCTCGTATCGTTCAGGAAGAAGACACACTCCCCAGTTACAAAAACGGCCACAGGATTGAAACAGACATTTCATAGGAGATACTGAATGGCCAGGACACACAGCATCCTCCTTGGTCGTCAGGAAGAAATGCACACTGACCCACAAGATGCCCCCACACACTCCCTGGAATGGCTGAAATTTTCGAAGTCTGGCAGTCCAAGCGTTAGCAAGGATACGGACAACTGCAGCTCTCCTAACGGCTGGTGAGAATAAAAAGTGATGCAACCACTTTGGAAACCGGTTTAGTGCTTTCTTCGCAGTTGCATGCTTACCATGTAACTTGGCGGTTCCCATCCTTCATAGTCACCCAGGAGCAATGATGGCCTGTCCACAGAGAAGGTTTGAGGATGTTCATAGCCACTCCTCCTGCAGTAGCCCAGACTGGATGTAATACAGGTGTCTAGCAGGAGGGTGGATCAGCACATTGTGATAGGTCCATATAAGGGAGAACTGCTAGGCAGTACAAAGGAATGGACTACTGATAGAGCAGCAATGTGGGTTCATCTCTAATTGTGCCGAGCAAAAGCAGCCAGACACAAGAAGGCAAGCCGTGTGACCCCTTGTATATGAAGTTCTAGAATAACCCAAACCAGCCTGTAGGGACAGAAAACAGCTTGGTGTATGCATGCAGTAAAGCCAGACGGGTAGAGCTGACTCTGACTTACGCAGAGGAGCTCTCATGGTATGGAGATCCTCTTTGTCTTGGGTGGAGTTTGTTTATCTGAGTGTGTACTTTGTCAGACTAACCCATCAACACAGTTTAAATGAGCATAGGGAACTATTGAACTGAGGTGTACGTAAGTTACACCTCAGTAAAGTGAGTTTGAAATAAAGCAGGTAGGGGATTAAGGATGAGATGGGTAGTAAATATCAGCCAGAAACTTAACCACAAGAACCCTCAACTTTAAACTGTAACTATTAGCAGCTTAAGAAAAATGGTATACAGGAATCCCTTGCTTTCTGCAAGTTCACGTTAGGTCTTTTATGAAAGACCTACAGTAGTGCCCGTTTTCACTAACTGAAAGACAAGTGAAAGAGCTCGGCATTGGTTTTGCAGTGAGCTGTTACAGAGGCAGCATGCCCTCAGAGCTCCTTCCCACTCTCAGCATCTCCGTGTCCAGCTGCCAGAGTTCTGAACTGTGCGAGCATCTGGACTTCACCTTGATTGATTTTGCACATCTGTTAAGATGTATTCTAAGCTATCAAAAGCCTGAGGCATGATTTTTTGGGGTCTAGGAATGTCAAAAAATGCTTCCATACCAATTAGTGGTATTTGCATTTTTGCTTTCCACCATTTAGGCTTAGGAACACTCGACTTTCCGGTAGAGGGAAAACCTGTATCAGGAAAAGGCCAGTGTACCTAACTTGTAAGTCAGAGACTATTGAAGAAGAAAGGTGTTGTTTTTAAAAACTGTGGCTTATTTCTAAGGAAATAAGAAATTTTACAAAACGATCACATGCAAATGAAAAACTACAAATGTTGGGGCACCTGGGTGGTACAGTCGGTTAAGTGTCAGACTCTTGGTTTCGGCTCAGGTTGTGATCTCAGGGTTGTGAGATCGAGCCCTGCATCAGGCTCCGCGCTCAGCGTGGAGTTTGCTTCAGATTCTTTGCCTCTTCCCCTTCCCCCAACTTGCACCCCCCCTTCAAATAAATAAAGTCTTAAAAAAGAAAAAGAAAAACTAGAAATGTTTGGGCAGCAATCTGCAGGAAATTTTAAAATCACAAATACGTTTTTTAAAGATCTCAAGGACAGAAGCCAGGTGGCAGGCAGGTAGCTTGTAAGGGAACTTGATGCTGCTGAAGTCTGGTCAGCTGGTCGTAGTTGGTGATAGCGTATATCAAGTCTCCAGCCTCCCACCATTACGTGGGGTGGGTGGTGGCTCCGTTCACAAAAAAGGCGAGATTAAAAATATGAAGCCTATTGCTAAAATAAGTTACCTGGTAGAAAGTCCATAGGTTAGTTAATATTACCAAATTCACGAGGGGGTTACAGAGTGAACACTCTGAGAACTTGGGAAGTAAGCTAAGAAAATGAAAACTGACCTTCCAGCAAAAATATACTGGCGTCACTGTAGGTTCACAAGTTTTGAAAATGCGAACTCGTGTTCTGGGGACTCCTTCCTAAGGGCATGTGCACATGGGAAGGTGGCCACTCCAAGCTGCGTGGGTCCTACCTGAGCATCTTTTCCCCGTGAAATGGCACCTCCTCATGTGGCTCTCAGCTCTGGGGACCACTTAGGATGCTGCCCTTCAGGGGCCCTCCGAAATGACCCTGTTGCACTCTTTGAGAAAGCACTTTGTTGTATTGGTTAAAATTGAAAAGTAAATGTGAAGGGGACCAGCCCCGCAGGTTAGAGAGGGTTTTTTTTTGTTTTTGTTTTTACTGGTATTCCTGGCTTGGCCTGCGTTTGGGGGGTGCGGGAGTTTAGCCTCGGTTTTAAGGTTTTAATCGGAAGCTTCTGGGACCATTTGCCTGACGGGATTTCAGAAGACTGTTGTAAAATGTAGCTCACCTTTGTCACCTACACATATTTTTCATATGGTGGCGCCACCTTGTGCCTGATGCTGTATATTTCTCCCTGATCGGTAAAAACATGAGCCATTTTGTAAACCCTGAGTGCCTCCCATCCCAGTCCGCCTTTGCTGTCACCACTCATACAGGACTGCTACATAAGGCTGCTGAGCCTGGTGTGTTCTGTGCGGTGGGACTTGAGTTCCTGTGTCCCCTGTGTAAAGGCACCTGAGAAACTCCCATGGGACAGAGGTGCTAATGAACGTGGAATCACAGAGCTAGCCACTCAAAGATATTCAGCCCAAAAGTGGCATCATGTTCTGAGTTAATGAGTTAATTATTTATAGATGTTGCCTGAAAGCCATTCCAAGTGAAGATATTTCTACCCTTTAAATGAAGATTCATAATTTAGAATCAGCCATTGGAATATTAACTGCTTTTTTTCAAAAAAGCTGTCTCTATTCAAGACACCTCGGCTGAGAGGTCTTCTGTGCCCCAGTCCCTTGCAGCTTGATTACCTAGAGCTGTGACCATTTTGTCGGTGACAGAGTGACTTTGCTTACTTGTCCTCTCCCCCACTGTACTGCCAGGCTACATGGAAATAGGGATTTAGCTCTGTCCTGGAGCCTGGACCTGTGCCAGGCACACAAAAGGTCTGAGCACTTACTGGTAAAATTCCCTCATTACGTGATAAAAACGTTAAGAGGACATTGCTAGGCAGTTTATTAAAAGGATAATTTGATGTGCTCTTATTGGACATGTTCAACATGTAATTCTGGTTTTGTCCTTTTGACCTTTCCATATGAAAATTGCAATCTAATTAAAGTACAGTCCTAATTTTGTATGTTTATACATTTCAAATTCACTTGTTCTTCATTTTCCCAGAAATAATGATTTTTAAAACAGATGTGTGCCCCTTGCACATGCTGCACAGGACTGAGCAGAGGGAGGTTCAGACCGAGATGCCCAGGGGACAGTCAGGCACTCAGTTCAGAAGCACTTCTCCGTGCAGAACTTGGCCGTAGTTGACGGCCTGCAGTGAGATGGTGGAATCTCTACGTGCTTCCTTGGAACGTAAAATTTAACTTTGCTATCTGGAATTTTCCTTGAAGTTAAGTTTCAAATACTCAGAATACAAATGTTACAGAATTCAAAACATTCAGAATTCAAGTATGATAGTAGTTGAGGAAGAATTTTTAATTCATTACCTGCTCGAATGAGCATGTGTTGTCTTTATTGGTCAGACCGCACTCAGCAGTGTGAGTGGGCAGGTTGCCTGACGTGAGACGTTTGCCAGCGGTGGGGCATGGGATGTGTGAAAGCAAGAACGGGGTAGAGGTGGCCTGCTCCTGCCCTGGTGACAGGAGGGAGAGATTGCAGACTACAGTGCAGCCTTGGGCATCTGTTCTGTTTCTGTTTCCCACGGCTTGGCAAGCCAGAGTGCTGTTGACATTGTTTGATAGATGTGTTCAGTTTTCTGAAAATGTGGTAGCTTTGACAATGAGCAAAAATCATAACTGAAAACCTACTTTGCATTCTGTTTATCAAAAAATAAAGACCCACCACTAAAGTCCATCCCACACATTTGGAAGAGCTAAGAGCGTGTTTCTGATCTTACTTTGTGGGGATTCTGGAGACTCACAGACCTGGATTCAAATCAAGGCCCTGCTCTGGATAGCTTTCCAAGCAAAGGCACCCATTTCCCCATCAATGAAATGGGGAGAGTCGCACCAAAGTGGTAGTGGATTCAAATGGAGTGCAGACGAAGATGTGTGTGAGGTACTTAACCCAGTGCCATGTAAATGCAGTAGGTTACCCATGTCATACGGGATCATGTCGTGACAGTGTTTTCATTTTCACTTAAAGGTGAATCGGGGCTAGGAAAATCAACTCTCATAAACAGCCTGTTCCTGACTGATCTCTACCCAGAAAGAATCATACCTGGAGCTGCAGGTACAAAAAGCCCCTCTACTACTGTAAGTGTAGTTCTCTACATGAAAGCGGCTGAGAGCACATAATAGATATTTTTGCCTCAGCCTTGTGGTTTTGTTCTGCTTTAAACACAGGGACAATGTTCTTTCGGTCGGGAAAGGTGCAGCACCTGAAGCCCTTGGATCTTGTTTGTTTACTGAGCATGAGTCCACAGGTCCATCCTCTCCCGAGTTGGTGTTCTTTTACTGTAGAAGTATAAGAAACAGTTTCTGCCTAGATTATATGTTTAATGGGAGGGTCAAGGGAAAATGTTTTCTCATGAAAAGAGTTCTCTAAGTAGCTGACAACTGTGGGAATAGGTGTGTACTCTCCTTGCATATTGTGGGAGCGTTGTGGGTTAGCACACAGTGCCTAGGACTTGGGCTGCCACACCTGGGACATAGAGCCCTCTCATAAATATCTCTGAATTCAGTATTTAAACAAATTCATAAATTGTTCTCTTTGCCTCAGCAACAGAAGTCATAATTTTCAATATTGGCATTTTAACCATCCCGAGCTGCTGTTTTACTTTAGCTGCCCGGTTTCCTTGCCAACTCAGGGATCATTTTTACATGGTCCTTGTGTTACCTCTGAAAACCTTCCTCCAAAGAGGGGTAATGAAGTTCTAAGTCATTTATTAATTAGAAACTAACAGGTCATCTCTTCTCTTTGAAAACTGGTTAATTTTTTTTTTTTTAATTTATGAAACTTTTGTTTTTCACAGACAGTCAAGTAAAATGTCATTAAGGTTAGGGGATGTGTAGGCTTCTCAAATTTCTGAAGTGATGCTATTTTTTTTTCTTTAAATAAAATGTAACATAAGGGAGGTTCCACACCAAAGTTCATTACAGTTGATTGTTAGCAGAAGATTGGCATTCCAGTTTTCATTACAGAATCAGAAACTATATCTTTAGTTTTAAACTCTATTCCACACATGTATTACTCTTTTCTCTGTTTTTTAAATCTTTTTTATTTGGCTTCAATTTTTTAAGTAGATACATCTTTACTTCACCAAATCTGTCTTCCCCTCGCTCCAGTCTGCTATTGATACTATCCTGTGAGTTTTCAGTTTCAATGAAGCTTCCAGAAAGTGGTCACTTTTCTGTTCAGAGAGTTGCTGCTATTCTTTTCTTCAATCTCCTGTTGAGTTCGTAGGTGTTCAGAATGGTTTGATCCCTATCCAGCTGAATTCCTGGGACCAGACGAAATTTAGGTCTCCTACTCCTCCGCCATCTTGCTCCTCCCCCCCGAAAACTGGGTTAATTTTTAAGTACATTTTCTCATTAAGTTTGTTTCTTTTCTAGAGAAAATTGAAAGAACTGTCCAGATTGAGGCTTCAACTGTGGAGATTGAGGAGCGAGGGGTCAAGCTGCGCCTGACAGTGGTGGACACACCTGGCTATGGGGACGCCATCAACTGCAGGGATTGGTACGCCCCTCGGGGACGCACAGCCCCAGAAGTGCTTACGGTTATTTGAATGTATTCACATTTACAGTGTTAGAGTGTTAGAGTGATGATTGGGTTTGAGGTAGCTGTGTATAATAAAACGGTGAAACACTTTAAAGTGCACTGATTATAACATTTTAAATGAGGAATTTCACGAAGAATGAGTATTTTTTCTGTAACAGCCAAGCATTCATCAACTGCTAGTATAAATGAAACCCCTGGATCTGAATGAACCCTGGCCAGTGGAGAAGATTGTGACGTAGACCTTCCTCTTAGAGACTCGATCCTTGGCCTCGTTAGCACAGACACAGACAGCTGCAGGTAGAAGAGCACTGCGTCCCCATGCCCTGTGGCGAGGGCTGCATCCATGGTAGAAGTGGTGGGCTCCAGTCTCGTGGGGTGTAAAGCCCCAGCTTGCCAGCACCTGAGGAGGAAGGGTGAGGCAAGGGAAGCAGGGGGAGGCTCTCCCACCTCCTTCCTTCCTCGGGAGTCTCTCCCTGCCCTGCCTTGCTCTGCATCGTGCAGCAGTGGTTTACATTTTCACACACTGCCCCGTCCTCTGTGCACAGTCCTTGTGAGAGCTGGCAGCCCTCTGTCTGCTCAGTCACCTCAGGTGCTTTCAACGGTTCTGTTCAGGCCTTTGACACCCACCCCCACAGCACTTGAGGGAAATTGTGCTTGGCACACTTTCCAGAAACCTCCGTCTTGCCAAATGTAGGAGTCTGTTTTCCAGTCCCATCTTATAACTGAGTTATCAAATTATATTTGGTAGAGGGGCAGGGAAGAAAAAAACTTGTTTTGTCTTTAAAGTTAGGGAGTGCCTGCCTTTTGTATCCCACTGCTACCAATACTTATGTTTCTCAGTTTTAAGACCATCATTGCCTACATCGACGAGCAGTTTGAACGGTACCTGCATGACGAGAGTGGTTTGAACAGGCGGCACATCATCGACAACAGGGTGCACTGCTGCTTCTACTTCATCTCACCCTTTGGGCATGGGTAAGTGGACCCCACCATAGAAACCAAGTCCTTAGAATTTCCTTTCTACTTGCTGGGTTGACAGCTTCCCCCAAGTTGCATATTTTCATACAAGAAGTGAGATAATTTTGAGAGAACAGAAATGTGTGTTTCATTCCCTTCAGACTTAAGCCTTTAGACGTCGCATTTATGAAAGCGATACACAATAAGGTGAACATTGTGCCTGTCATTGCCAAAGCCGACACCCTCACCCTGAAGGAACGGGAACGCTTGAAGAAAAGGGTATGTGTTTTTTACTCAGGGTAGCTGAGGGCCAGGCGCCTGGGAAAGAGTGGACGTGTGCCTGAGATATGGGGGAGCAGGTGGGAGGAGTCTGATAGTTTTTAAGGAACACCTAACACTTGTAGACTTTTAATATTCTAACTGTTGTCAAGTTCTTATTCTTTGTAATTCACCGTACATGAAAACGCCCTCAGTGAATAGAAGGGACGCCATGTGCTAGGTGAGTGATAGGAGTGTGGAAGTGTGATCCTCTCTATGAAGTTCTGTTAAGTTTATCTAAACGTTTTACTGCAAACAATCCGTTTAGGAATAGGTTTTAATTGTCACCGTCTGGTATTGTGACTGTTTAAAGGGCCTCTGTTTTGGCCATTAAGAGGTTGCCTTGCAGTTGTCCATCTGCCAGCCCATGTACCCCTCTCCTCCCAGCAGCCCTGTGCTGGTTGTTGGACTCTGGTGCCTTTTCCTGTTATCTGAAAAGCCTCTTTGTGGACTCTTTGGTATATATTTTTTAATTAAATGCCTGTTTGTATTTGTATGCTTATTAAGAAAGTCTAAGCTCATATGCTAAATTCTACAAATAAAAGTTCTTTCTTTGTTTTTTTGAGAGAGAGGACATGAGCAGGGGTGTGGGTGGGGACAGAGGGAGGGAGAGAGAGAATGCCAAGCAGGCCCCACACCCAGTGTGGAACCCAAAGCGGGGCTCGATCCCACAACCTTGAGACCATGACCCGGGCCAAAACCAAGAGTCTGACACTTAACAGACTAAGCCACCCAGGCACCCCAAAAGTTCTTTTAATTATCCATAAAAGGAGTTGTTGTAACAGTTACATACTTACCCTTCCAGAGCATAGTCTGTTTTTGTTTTTGTTTTTATAGGATGGGACCATAGCATACGTATATTATTCTGCCATTTGACTTTCTAAGAATTCCCAGCACACACAGAAAACACTCCCCCGAACCCTTATACAGCTCAGAGCAACACACACACACACACACACACACACACACTCAGCTAGGTACACTCCCAACACACACAAAATATTTCTTCAGTGTGTTTTTTGGTCCTCGCACTGCCACCCCTTAATTCCTGGCATCAGGGATCTTTGCTTAGCTCCCTTGTGTCTTCCAGGAGTCTAGAACAGTACCTGGCGCAGAGTGGGCACATGTCTGCCTTCTCAGAACTGTTCAAGTCAGATTCTTAGACGGGAAACTGATGGGCGTTTTAAGTGTTGAAAGATGGGCGTTTCAAGTTTGAATTTCCTTCAAAACAAGTTTGTAACACCTTATATTCCCAAAGCAGTGTGAGCTTGCTCTGCTTTTTGCCACCCCTGGAACCGTCCTGGATGTCACCAGTTTTTCTAAAGTGTCTCCCATCTGAGAAACGGGAAGTGTTTTCTGGTTTCCATGTTTTTAGACCTAGTTTTGATTTTTGTGTTTTCACGTTTTTCTTGATGTCTTCTGTCACGGCAGAGTTTTTCATTTCTACCATGCATACATGTTTGTCAGCCTTTTTCTCTGTTGTCTCAGTGCTTGCCAGTCTTTTAGGAAATATCCGGGCCTTTGGGAGAGCCACTAAAAGGTTTGGGACGTTTATGCTTAACGGTACGTATTTTAGTAACGCCCACTTAAGGGAACTCCAGCTTTTCTAATAAAGAATGTTACGCTGGATTCCAGAAAGGTAGGGAAGCGGGGTCAGAGTTAGAATGTTGTGTCCACCCATCTCTAATCCTGTGTCCAGAACACTAGGGCTCGATTTCAAAATCTGAGATGAAGTGAAATCCCGTTTTGCCCTTAGCGCTTTCATCTTGGGCCTTCCTAATCCTTCTCTTGATCTGGTTTCTCCCTTCCACCTCCTGGTATCCCCCACTCTCTGATCTAGAAGAACCTCTGGCAGACCTGCTTTAGTCTTCCACTTTCAGGTGTCGTTTCCTAACCTTTCCTTTATCTCGAACTCTGGCTCCCCGTCGGCCAGCAGCAGTTGTCCTGTCTCGGGCTTGGCCAGCGAGCCCTCCACCAGCCTTGGGCCTCAGCAGCAGGGTTTGCTGTGCTTTCAGAAGACTTGTCTTACTGCCTGTTTTATCACCTGTCTTCCTAACCCCTGAATGTCGGCATTGGTTAATATTGTTTTGATCATATCATACCTCCTGTGGCTTCTGCTTTTCCCTTCTGATAATCTTTTTCATGTGACTTCTGTGTGTAAACAAGAGTCTCTTCTTCCCCTGCTCCTGAGCTTGCCTCCCAGCTTCCCTGGCTCTGTACCTGAGCCCACCTCTGGTGCAGTTGCCCAGAGAAATGTGTGATTGTTGTTGATTCACCACTTTCTTTTTCCTCTTTTCCAATTCAAAATAGCCTATTTATTACATATTTCTCAACTCGATTCTCATCCTCAGTGTAAGCACCGTCCTGATGGGGCCAGCAGGGATGGATAATGGGCAGGCAGGAAAGGGGAAGAGATGCAGCAGGTTCGTGCTTCCTGCCTAACTTCTCCCACCGGTGAGATAGTTACTCTGCCTCCACTAGGAATGAGGACACTGAAAGGACATTGCGAAGAGGGAGAAAGACCTCTTCCTGAATCCTCAATTAGTGCAGACAGTGTGTCAAGTTCGAGGTCTTTGATCATAAAGGCCTGAGGGTTCCCATTAAGAACATCCATTACCAGATTACCAGATTAGGGTTTAAAGTAGGGACATTTCTGCCGACTTGGCGTATGTGCTTGGCCCTTGCAGCCCAGGACCCCACAGGAGAGTAAGTGGCGCTCTAGCCCGCCTATACCTGCTGGAGTGCCCGGCACAGAGGGCGTTCTGTCCCCTCTAGGCCACTCTGCAACCTGGTTGGTGGAGTGTGTGATTCTCCTGCTTGTTGCCTCTTGAATAAAATCCAGAGCCCAGCCTGGCATTCAGGCAACTCTCTACTTGTCCCTCTGGCTTAACCCAACTGGAAGGCTTACTTCCCAGCCATCCTGGATTTCTTATTATTCCCGAAACATACCCTGGGTGTCCTCTCTTCGGAGCCTTAAACAAGATTATTCCCCCACATGCCCCTCACTCCGGTTCGCCCCCCTCGGGCGACACACTTGGGCTCTTCTGGTGCCCGCAGCGCCTGGCCGTGCCGCTCCTGGGGCATGTGTGGCTCCGGGGGCTGGCTGTGGTGTGTGACTTCCTCTTAGCTGCTGTGCGGCCCTGCTGCTCTATATGCCAAAGCTGGGGCATTATTATTTACTCTGGACAGCGGACCGCGCAAAAGGCAAGCATAAATACTGCTCCAACAGTTTATAAAATTATTTGAAAATCACTAATCAGTTTAATTATGTATTGACGGTTAGATAATTCTGATATATTTTTAATAGTTAGATTTGATTGAAATGTCATGTGGTTTGGTAAAATTGCTCCTGGTTTGTCATTCTTTCAGATTCTGGATGAAATTGAAGAACATAGCATCAAAATCTATCACTTACCTGATGCAGAATCTGATGAAGATGAGGACTTTAAAGAGCAGACTAGACTTCTCAAGGTAAGCGCGCTCTCCAGGTGCCCAACACAAGTCACTCCTGTTCCCGGTCATCAGCGCCATGGAAGGAGTTGACAAAGGGCCACATCCTGGAAGGCTGGCCTTTGACAGATTGTCCGGTAGATTCAGTTACAATAATATTTTTACTTTAAATATATTTTGACATAGCTGTCACCTAGGTTTAGAAACCTTACTATGGGTTTAATTTGTTTCATATAATTTTTCCCATGTGGAAAATACATGCCACTTCTGAGTAAAATGTTTTATACCATTAGTTGGCCAAGGAAGCACGTAGTAAGCAGGAGTGTGCTCAGTCTGTGCCTGTGTTCTTATGTTCACAGTGAAAGTTGGGGTTCCCTGTGTGGAGCCTCTCCACCTCGTGTGTGTCTTTCTAGGCCAGTATCCCGTTCTCTGTGGTTGGATCCAATCAGTTGATTGAAGCCAAGGGCAAGAAGGTCAGAGGCCGCCTCTACCCATGGGGCGTTGTGGAGGTGGAGAACCCGGAGCACAACGACTTTCTGAAGCTGCGGACGATGCTCATGTAAGACCCCCGTGCACCCCTGTGGGCAATGCCTGGCACAGGGAGCGGAGCTTTTAGACCGCGGGGTGTGCAGGGGGGGCCCCCGCAGCCTGTTGTGCAAGGCCCTCCCTGGGGGCGCTCTGGGACTCAGGCTCCGGAACCGGCCTGTCCCTCTCGAGGCCGAGTGCTTAGCACACCCTCCTCCCTAGTCTCCCAGCTCTCTTGATGCTGAAAGTAGACCAGGTGTACACTGTGGAATGGCCGCAGCAGACGTGGGACGCCTCATGCTCTGGGAGCAGATGCTCAGGCTGGCTGCACGGCGGCTTCTCCACTCTCGGCTGAAACACGCTACCACTCCAGGTCCACCCCGGGCAGCGCTGAGGTTCTTCAGTGCATTCTTAGCCCCTGCCGCAGGCCTGACTACAAAAGCAGAAGTTTTCCCTCTAAAAAGAAAGTTCACAGTTAGTGACAGCAGTTGTTGTTCTTGAATCAGGAGGCTAGAACAAAGAGTGCTGCTAAAATCGAAGACCCTTGGGGTGCCTGGGTGGCTCAGATGGTTAAGCGTCTGCCTTTGGCTCAGGTCATGATCCCAGGGTCCTGGGATCGAGCCCCGCATCGGGCTCCCTGCTTGGCAGGGAACCTGCTTCTCCCTCTCTCTCTACTGTTCCCTCTCACTCTATCAAATAAATAAATAAAATCTTTAAAAAAAAAAAAAAAAAATTTCTTAAAATCGAAGACCCTTAACTCCATCAGAGAGTGGAGGATCTAGGCAAGTTTTGAGTAACTAAAAATTGATTAAAACAACCAAGCTTCATCAGACGTAATTCAGTCACCACGTGGGAAGCTCAGGACGGGTCCTTACGGCCGCGCGGCTTTGGTGGAGGCTGCAGACGGAGCCTCCCTGTGAGCTGTGTTTCTCTCGAGTGAGGGAGAGCATGCCAGCACTCCGTCTGGTCCCCTGCATTCTGTGCAGACAGGAATGCGTTATCTTTACTCATTCTTGACTGCTTAAGTGTTTGAAAAAGCTGAGCCAAGAAAATTATGGATGTTTTCTGAGATGATTAGAAGAGTCAAAGTCCTATTTCTAGTTTATTCAAAATAGTAATACTTAGTTGTATGGTTTTTTCCATAGCTTAAACTAATCAACTCTCTAAACTTGAGAAGTCAGGAATAATTGAATTACATGTTTTCCATACATTCTTTTAGAGCAGTATGTTCTGTTTCAGACTTGCTTACCTAAAAGGATCCGCTAAAATCTGTAGCTCTGTGCAGTGGTGGTGGTCTCCTGCAGAGCTTGGCAGTGGCAGTAGGAGAGGCCCGTGGAAGGCTCTCTTCCCCGGCTCTGTGGGTGTACTTCTGCTTGTTTGTTGTGGGGCAGACGAGAGAAACCTCCACAGCTTCAGCCCTGTATCCCAAACTCCAGCAACTTTGTGTACAGTTCAGCAAGTAACAAGTAGCTCAAACAACCGATGGTGCTTTTCCCTGCGGTCGGTCGGCTCCCACACGCAGCTGGCCTTGCTGTGCCCTTCTGTCTTTCAGCACCCACATGCAGGATCTCCAGGAGGTGACCCAGGACCTTCACTATGAAAACTTCCGTTCCGAGAGGCTCAAAAGAGGCGGCAGGTTGTTGCCCCCACCTCATGCTGTCCCCCTCTGTCCACATTGTGTCACAGAGCTACACTGTCCCCCCTTCTACCTGTCCTGTTGGGCCTTCCTGACTCTAAGCAACATGATTTGGTTTCCTACTAAGAAACCATTACCAGGTGTTTGTTGCTAATGGCATTGTAGCTTGCTTTTTGTAACCTGTCAAAAGTAACTTGAACCATCTGCACGCAAAGAACAGCTTTAAGTGGAAGGGCCAGAGACTGGTCTTAAGAGCATCACTCTGTCTATAAATGAGGACATAACTTACCTGCCATTAAGAAAGGCAGCTCCACTCCTCAAAAATGCACACAGCGCCCTCCCCTTTCCTCTTTCACCATCGCAGTAGATTTTATTTGAGATCTGTGTTTTGTGACCTGATTTATGTCTGCTTGCACCACATTTCTGCTTAGCTTAGGTATCAAGTGATCCACATCATTTATAATAAGAATTTTCTGTACGGCAGTTGCTCCCACACTCCTGATCTACCCCAGTGGGTGTGGGTGCCTGGAACTGAGGAGCGTGCGGAACTTTATACACACACCCCTGTTTCCTGTACATAATCTGTGATAAGGTTTAATTTCTAATCCGGGGACAGGTGAGGGGTTAACAACAACAACAGCAATAAAATGAAACCGTTACAGCCATATACTACAATCAGAGTTACGTGCATGTGGTCTGTGTGTCTCTCAGAATCTCTTCTTGCCCTGTACTCACCCCTCTTCCTGTGAGGATGCCCCTGTGGGGAGGGACGGGGGCGCTGGGATGCAGCGCTGGGCTACCGCCGACCTGACGGCTCTTGAGGATCATGTGCCTCTGGACCACAGCTGAGTGCGGGTCACTGAACCCGCAGATAAGGCGGGGTGGCTGTGTTGTAGTTTATTAAAATATTCACATTTTTGAAATCTGGTGGATTTGTGTATATATACAGGGTGTATGTTCAAGTTTGCTTTTTTGTGTTACTTACCTGGGGAGCAGATACTAAGTAAGGTTTCAGAGGTCGATGAGGAAGCCAGGTGTGCACTTGTGAAGAGCTGTGTCCTCACCGCTCACTGGGCCTCCCCCGCCAGCCCCCTCGGCCTGTATGCTTGAGCCCTGCTCCTTGTTCAAGTGTCCTTGTCACAGTCTGTGTCCATTAAGACCTGTCCATCCTCCTGATGGCAGCACCTACTCCTCGAGTAAGTGAAGACCAGAGTGTCCCACCCCCACTTGGAGTTAGAGAAGTTTCTAAAATTCACCATCTCGTGCTGTGTTTTTTTCATCTTTCTTATTCATTTCATTATTCATTCATGTTAGTCAGAAAAGTGATAAACAGGTAATTTTAAATACTTTTCTCAGAAATGTAAAGTGAAATTTTACTTTGGCAATTTGTCATCAGAAATAATCAACTAAATTTGTAATTTCTTTCAACTCTTAGAAAAGTGGAAAACGAGGACATGAATAAAGACCAGATCCTGTTGGAGAAGGAAGCAGAGGTAGGTAGAGGAGGATATTGTTGGTGTACCTCCACAGATCATTACAGTTTTTCTTCCTTATTTTTTTAAGAAGGAATATATTACACATAATCTATTTTATTGTGTGTACATCTCTGTGTAGTATGGATATTGCTTTACATGTGTTATCAGTTGATCTCCAGTAGCCATTTAGTGGGAAAAACTTGGGAATAGTGCAAATTTAGTGATTTTAGTCCCTGACGCTTAGTGAATTTAGTAATTTAGTAAAGTACTCAAAATTCAGTAGCTTTCCCATACATAGACAATACGTATAGACAAGTTGGAAAATATAAAGAAGGAAACTGCCATTTATACCCATTAACAATTTAAGAAGAACTATGCAGGACTGATGGAGAAGAAACCAGGAAACTCTACTGAAAACAGTTTTCAAAATTTAAATGGACACATGACTTTAGGCAGGATGCTCATTGCAAAGATCACAGTTTTCTCTAAACTGAATGCCATTCCTTCAGAGTGGTTTGGTTTGTGACGTTCTTCTAGGGGAGAGCTTGCTGAAATAGTTCCGACGCTTGCTCTGAAGATGGGGGATGGAAAGCACAGGGAGGCCCTGTAAAACACACACTAATGAGGGAGGGTTAGCTCCACCGCTCATAGAGATCCAGAGGGTGGGGACGCCTGGGTGGCTCAGTCATTAAGCATCTACCTTCGGCTCAGGTCATGATCCCAGACTCCTGGGATCGAGCCCTGCATCGGGCTCCCTGCTCCGCAGGAAGCTTGCTTCTCCCTCTCCCACTCCCCCTGCTTGTGTTCTGTCTCTTGCTGTGTCTCTTTCTGTCAAATAAATAAATAAATCTTTAAAAAAAAGAAAAGAAATGCAGAGCATGGCACGGGCATGATGGGCTGATGAAATGCACGTCTAGAAATGGGTCCGAAGTATGGAAGAGTGTTTGGTAGAGGTGACATTGGGGTCTGTTAGAGCTGTGGAATCCAAGCATATCCAGGAAATCCTCAAACAGGCCAGCCTTTTGGAAAGAAAACTCACCTGTTTGGACAAATTAATTCAACATGGATTCAAGTACTTAAATGTTAAAAACATGGTTACTTGAAGAAAATTCAGGTAAATATTTTATAACAACGTGCCTGGAGGCCTTTCTAAACTAGTGGAAACTGTAGTCGTGAAAACTGATGAGGGTAGCAGAGGAGGCCCATCTACCACGTGAGCAGCGGGGACCTTGCTGCCCTCTAGAGAAGTCCCAGGCCCACTCCCCACCTGGTAGTGGCAGCCTTTTTCCCACCTTTTAGGTTAAAAAGCATCTTCTGTTGTCTGTCTTAATTCTTCAGTTTGTTGCTAATTTCTGTTTCTTAATTGAGTTGCATTTTATCATCTGCTTAGTTTTCTATTCAGTTGTTTGTTCTTTTACCGATTTATGAGTTCTTTGTGTGTTAACTCTTGGTCATGTTTTAGGAAAGCATGTAAGCTGAAATTTTAGGAATCACAAAGCACCCATAAAGAGTGTCCAGGGAGGATGGACCTTGAGAACCAATAATGTGTCCCTGTGTCCTGTGCCCGTAGCTTCGCCGCATGCAGGAGATGATCGCAAGGATGCAGGCGCAGATGCAGCTGCAGATGCAGGGTGGGGACGGCGACGGTGGGGTCCACGGGCACCACGTGTAAGGTAAAGCCTAGAAGACAGTGCTTTCAGATGCCTCAACTTAGATGTCATGACAGGCACCTCCCTCTCGTCTTACTAATGTCTTACATTTTGAAGCTCTTGTGTTTAACTCCATAGCATTCAAGAAGATCGGGCAGCTTCTAAAAAATGGAAGCTTCTGCTTGGTTCTGCATGTCTCATAAACACTTTCCGTTTCTTTCTGAGTTAACAAATATAATTAATGAAGACAATTTAAATATTAAAATAACCTTTATTAGTCATGCAATTGGAAACTTATTATAGCTGAAAACAAAGAGAGCTTTGAAAGCATTATTAAAACAGATTATGCAGACCAAAGGTAAAGAGGGCGTAAAAGGGCAGATTATGCCAGGTGGGCCAGGGACCTCGAGGGGGACTGCTCACTTCCCACTCTTCGCCACAGCTCTGCTCCACCCCATGGCAATTGGTGAGTCATGCAGATGTCTGGCCTGGTGTGTGCTGGCCTCCCTGTTCGAAGGGAATCTGCACACCAGGGACCGCGGACCAGGAAAAAACAAATGTCTACTCCCCTCTGTCCTGGGGACAGGTGGGCATTCAGAACTATCTAGGTGACTGCTGTCAGCACCTCCCAGAGGAAGGACGGAGAGGTAAAAAATACAGGCCAGAGGAGGAAGCAGCTACATGCGGTTGGGGCAGAGGCCCGAGGCTCCCTGGAAGAGAGATGCCTGGGGTTAGGCAGACCACGTGGGTGCCGGCCACAGGCACAGATCTGGGGACAGGAAACTGGGGGTGCAGGTCCAGAGGTCCACTAGAGGTGGGAGCCTGATTGTAGAGGCAGGAGAATGTTCGTGACAAGAGGTGATGTGGGGACATGAGTGAGCTGAGGCTTAGCCGACTCGGGACAGGATTGATGAGCCAGAAGGCAGGGAGCCCTGAGCCTGGGACATCTGTCAGCAGTCTGCCACGGCAGACGCGCAGGTGATAGAGGAAGGACCTGCATGGGTGTGTGGGAGCACCGGCCACCAAAACAACACCCCTGCCCTTGCGGCTTGTGGGGAAAGGTCTGAGATACGTATGAAGCACACAAATACCCATGTTCGGTGTAGCCAGCTACTGGAACGGAAATGTCCACATAACCCACCACCTGGGCCAGAGTTGGTGGTTTACTTTCAGCTGGGTCCACACAGCACCGTTGAGGATCCTGTGGTGTGCCAGGGTTTGAAATTATTTGCCTGTACTCATATAGCTGGTGAAATGTCAGCACACCCAACCCCATGAGGCTGATGCTGCATGAGCAGGCTTGGCGCCCGGGGAAAGGCCGGCGAATTAGAAAGAAACGGGACTTCTGAGCGGTGGGGCTCACTTGAGGCCGGAGGAGGTGACAGACGTTTGCTCATTTTCTCTGATCTTGATGCTTCTCTAAATTTTAAAACTTGATGAAATTATGAAGAATCTACTTTAGGTATATACAACTAATATATATTTTTGCATACTCTGCAATTTGGTGGTGCCCTCGGTTCCCAAGAGATGTTTTGATTTAGTTAACTCTGGTCATAGGAGCCAACCTTCTGCTCAGTTTGTGCCCTTTGTTATACAGAAAATGATGCTGTTAATGGTCATAGCAGTGAGTGCTGTACCACTTCCATTGACATATGTCATATTTTGTTTTTCCAGAAAATGCTTTTGCGAGATACAGAAAACATTCCGCATGAGTACTACAGCTGCGTGTTTCCGAGAGATCATTGGAGGGGTGCCCATCCACATTTTACAGTACCTGTGCCTGAGAATTTAATTTTTTTTTTTTAAACTTTCGATGTGTTTTGTATGAAGTACTTTTAACATTTGTATTTCGTTGCTATGTTATACTTTATATTTTGTGAGGTGAACCTTCCGTTTTCATTTTTCTTCCACCTTAACTAACCACTAATGTTGGAATTGATTTCCAGGATCAGTCAGTATGTATAATTAACGTTGACTTTCTTTGATTTGGCTGGCCTAACTGACTAATTGTTGAGGAGCACTCTTGATTTCATTTCTGGAACATTCGGACGTAGCCAGCATGTGCCTGGGTGCTAGTGACATGGACCCAGTGATACGGAAAGATGGGCTGGCATCTGCAGGGCATTGACCTACCAGGTCACCGAGATGGAGATTCTCCCTGGCTTCGCTTTGTTTTGAGCACAACACCTAAAACCAGTTTTGCTGCTATAATTCAATACTGTTAATTCATCTGCACGTTTACTTTTTTACCAAGTGAAACATAGAATTATTATCTAATATGATATGTGTATACTAAAATAGCTCTTTTAAAGAAACAGGCAATTAGGAGCAAATTTTAAGAAGTCTTTGGATTCTGATGCTAGGTCATTTTTTAAGCTGCTCTGCAGAGAACCTGCCACAAGCCACGTTTTGTAGTGTTCCCCACTGATACCGGTTACCCTCCGCTACGGACAGCGAGCGTCCGTGAGCTCCAGTTTTCATATTACAGCAGCGATTCTTACCCACGCAGAGAGAGCCAATAAACGATTTTTACTCAACTAACATGAAAAGTTACTTTTTTAAGGAAAATTAATAAATGATGTATTTAGAAACCAGTCTTTTTACGTTTTTATATGGCACCCTAATGTATTTTCTGTAACTACAGGTTTATAAGATCTGCCTGAGCAGTGAGAATCAGGGTCCTTTGGGGGGTAGCCCTCTGAAGCCAGACCTGTCCTGGGCCCTGAGGCTAATGGCCCCATGATGCCTGAATGCCGACCAGGTTTTCCTGATTTGGCTTTCCTTTAACTGGTTCTCTAAAATTTTTAATAGTTTTCTGAAAGGAGGCAAATGGCAGCAGTCATTTTTTTATGTGCAGATTGTTATCCATTTTCAGCCATCATCACGTCCTTCGTTATGTGTACTACAAACCTCCCCGTATGTCGGGTGAGATGGAAAGACATTTCAAATCTGCTCTGTGGCCTTGGCCCTTTCCTTCCTTCCAAGGGGTGCTGAGAGGCTCCGGGGCTTGCTTTTTTCAACATTTCTACTGACATTGGGAAAGTGGTCCCCAGAAAGTGATGGGTGAAAGGACACCTGGAGGGAGCAGGTGTTGGCTCCATGTTTTCATTTTGCTCTAACAGGAGGGGCAGAGATGCAGAAAACACTTCCCCTGGGAAGGGATGGGAAGAATTTTTGCTTGGGCCAGACAAAATAAAGTGACGTGGTTGAAACACATTAGTCACAGAGGCGGGCTACAGACAGTAATCAGGTGTTCTTGAGAACTTTGTCTTCCCACTGTTGCATAATGGTGACTAGTCACAAGCCTTAGGTTCAGGCACAGTTGTACAAAGTTCTTACCAAGGGAAAGTGTTAAGTGACTTTAGAGCACCTCCGTGCAAGGCCAGCTATCTGGGTTATTTTGGCACTAAGTACACTAGTAAAAGCTGTTTAAAAGGTGGAGCTGGGGTCACATGTACGCGTGGTCCCCCATATGTTTGGGTAGAACTACGAGGGCCAGCCGCCACCTGATAAGGGTTATGCAGGGTGGGTGGACCTACACTGTCTCACTTCTACATCCCCCTCTGTTTTGCTGCCCAAATCTAAATAAATACTTTCACTTAGAGATAACTGCTTTTACTAAGAGATAATCTTTACCTATAGAAATGTATTTTGAAAACTTATTTTACACAGCAGTTTTGTATCCATTGAAACTAACCTTTTATCAATAAAGCATTATTGTTTGGCTATTAAGTGAAGAGTTATTATTGGTTCTTTATGAAGGTGTGATCTTCTTGGGAAGGTTCAAAGCCCTGCAGGACGTCTGTGCATGAAATCGGGAAGAATTACTTGCAGCAATAACCTCAGTAACCCAACTTTGTATTGGCAATCCCAGCCCAGAAGAAAGAGCCATAAAGACTAGGGAGAAATTAATGACGGGTGATCTGACCATCTACTTAAAGTGAGAGAATGTGTGCTAAAAATTAGCACTAGTAAGAGTTCAGTGATGTCTACTCATGAATTAGAAAATGGAGCGGGAAAAGGGTTCTCATTCACTGTAGCAGTAACTACTAAATACCTAGAAATATAACGACTGGAATAGATCTAGGAAATTCTATTCTAAATATTTCTAAGAAGAGATGGCTAAGGAGAGCTCTACAACTTACTAGAGGACGTTGTTTACACCTGGGCTACAAGTCTGGTCTGGGTGGCTGGATAGCCCTTTGGCTGCCCCCCACCACTGAGCACCCAAGGACCCACCACTGCTTCCTGAACCACCTTCTCTCTGGTCTCACACCCTATACTCTCCTGTTTGGCACCAGCGGAGGCCCTGCAGCCTCCAGGGAGTCCCCGCCCCTCTTGACCAGGCTCTCTCCCCCTGGCCCCCACTGGCCCTGCACACCTTTGTGTGTGTGTGGGCGGGGGTCCAGCCCTGAGACGTGAGTGCCATCCCGGGAGTAGTGAAGACAGTCCTCTGGTCTCTGACGGGGCTGGGCGCCAGTTAGAGGAAAGGCCTCAAGGGAGTGATGGGGGACGTGGGAACAGGAGGTGGAGGGGCCTCTGCAAGGCTGAGCCCCTGTCCCCACGTGCCTGCCAGGCTGGCTCCCTGCTGAGCCTCAGACCCTGAGGCTGCCCCGTGGGGAGGGTCAGTTCTTTGAGCCTCCTCTTTTAGGAAATATGATGGGTCTGGCCAAGCTCAGGAGGTGAAACTCTAGGAGGGGTCCCCTCAAGGACGAGCCCAGGTCGACCCCATTTATTCCCTTGAGGGCAGCGCGGGGCAGGACCCGGCCCAGCGGGCAAATTGGGTAGGATCTTGAAGGATGCGTAGGAGCTCACTGAACCCTTGGAAGAAGGGGTGTGTGCTCCTCGTAGTCGCGGGCCTGGGAGGCCCAGGGAGTAGTGTCACATTTCCATTTCCGGGTGGGAGTCCTGAGGCTAAATGGGGGACAAGGCTGAGAGGACCGTGGGCCTCCCCCGCGCGGCCAGTCTCCACCGCAGCACAGCGTCGTTGGGCCGTCGGTGGCCTTAGGCCACGGTCCGGACGGCCCCAGGAGCGCAATGGGGGAGAGTTCGGCGGCTGGCTGGGCGAGAGCCGGGGGGAGAGGAGCCGCGCCCGGAACTGCCTCAAGCCCCGCCAGCCGAGGCCCCGCCCGCAGGCCGAAACCCCGCCCAAGGCTGAAGCCAGCCTCCCGAGTCGAGGCCCCGCCCAGGACCGAGCACCGTCCAACGAGGCGATTCTCTGCTGATTGGCATTCGACTCCGCCGGTCCAGGCCGCGGGCCGTACAGGCCCCGCCCCAGTGGTCCTCAGGCCAATCGGCGGCGCGTCCGCGGAGGCGGGGGCGGGCCTAGGCGGGGCGCGGGGCGCGCGGCGCGGCGCGGGGCGGGGCGCGCGGCGCGGGGGCGGCCTGCGGGCAGTTGGGCGCGGCGGTCGTGAGCGGGCGAAGCTGGCGCAACCTGGAGGCCGCTGCGGGCGACGGCGCGCCGGGCCGGCCGGTGAGGACGCAGGGCCGCGAGCACGCGGGGCCGCGGGCGGGAGCGCGGGGGCGGCGGGCCGAGGCCGGACTGGCACTGAGGCCCGCGGCGGCCGGGCGCCTCAGGACGGAGGTCCACCGGCGGAGTCCGCGCCCGGGCTCCGGAGGCCTTCCAGTCGGCGGGCCCCGTGCGAGGAGGGCCCTTGAGTGCGGAGCCCGCCGGCGGCGGAAGCGTGGAGGCCCGGGGGCGGGGAGTGGGGTCGGCCCGGGGGACGTCCCGCGTGGAACCCGGGGGGTGGGGTCGGCCCGGGGGACGTCCCGCGTGGAGGCCTGGGGAGGGGCTTCGGCCCGGGGGGCGTCCCGTGTAGAGGCCCGGGGTGGGGGCTCGGGCCCGGGCGGGGTCTCGCGTGGAAGCCCGGGGGAGCGTCCCGCATGGAGGCCCACGCCGAGCCACAGGTGGAAGCTCGGCTGGTCGTGACCACACCCTTCTCGGCCTTTGCTTCAGTTGTATCTTAGAGGTGGGAACGAGGTGTTAGGTGTTCATGTGTTTAATCCACTAAGGTCTGGAAATGTTCCTGAAGCACTGGGGAGGCCGCCGAGGGAAAATTGGGACCAGAACGTGGCCCCGTGCATCGCACAAGCACTTTTTCCGTTGATGCGGGCGGCGCAGCCCCCAGTGGCCTCTCACGGGCGAGTCAGAAATGGCTGGAAGAACAGATTTGATCATGTGGTGAAGGAACTAACGTCGGTACCTAGTGTACGGAGAGGGTGGGACGGTCTGACACCCGGGGCTGAACCTTTGAAGGGTGGGTTTCTTTCTTGGTCTGTTTTGTTTCCGTGAGGTAGTTGCGGCCGGACCGCTGTGGAAATGTTCGATGACCGGCAGGTGACGTGGGGCCGGAGCGTTGGTTTTGTGCGGACTGGTGCGGACGGACAGCACAGGCTCCCTCTCTGCCGGGGAGCTGGGACGGGACGCTTGAGGCGGGCGGGCGGGCGGTAGGCTTCCTTGTAGACACACGTGATTTTCATGTTCTTCATCGGCCGGTTTTGCAACGTGTGTGAGTCCCTGTTCCCCAAAGAGAGAGTTCTGTGGAGCGCTCCGTGCCGGGTTCTCTCCCGTGTGCGAAGGGGCCTGGCCAGGTCGCACAGCGCTGTGTGCAAGCAGAGGAAGTGGAGAGACCGGTTTGGGGTCACACCCCGGCCGTGCTGCCCTAGTGCAGGTCCGCGCCGCGCAGTCTGCCCTGAGCCGTCGGACTAGGTGCTGACGTGCAGTTTCCCCAGCTACACAGGTTTGCCGGCGCGTTGATGTGCGTGACCACCCTTTCAGAGCGGACTCCCAGGGTCCTTCGGTACTGATTCATCTCCCAGAGAAGGAAGTGTATGTGATAGATTCATTTGTCTCTGTTCCTTATTGGTAAAATGGGGTTAAAATTTAGCTACCTCATATGGTGGTTGTGAGGACTCGGTGTCTGGCACGCAGCAGGTGCTTGGCTAACGTTAGCCGTGATATCATCAGGGGGAAGAAGAGCCTGGGCACACAGTGGAGCGAAGTAGGCAGTATTTAAGCAGGGTTGTACTGCTTTGGGGGAAAGAGGACCTGATTGGCAAAGTGAAGATTGGTGCGTGGGTAGTTCCTTCTGTCCACACGTTCTGGCTCCTGGTCACCTCAGGACCTCCTCAGTAGTCAGACAGGAACAGTTCTCTTCCTGCTGCTTACCTTTTCAGTTTGGTTCCTGTTTTTCCTCTACCCACTTTCTTATCAGCTTACCACCTGCCCCTTCCACTCAGTGGGGTCGTGCGAGTCCTACATGCCGCAGTGGTGGTAAGCATGCAGGAAAGCCCACTTCCAAGTTGAGTGTCCAGCTGAGGTCACTCGGGTCGTGCTCTGAGATCTGAGTGAGCAGAGCATCAGGGGACTGTAGTGTATTTGTCTGCTCCAGGTTTTACCTTGGCAACAGGGAGTCAAAAATGTGAGAATTACACAAAACTTAATATGATAAAGCCCAGTGTTTGGTGGGTTTCTGGGGATTGTTACATAGGTGGTGATTCTGTAAATGGATCTAATCTTTTTGGAGAGCAACTGGCAGTATATGGTAAAGATTTTGATTTTGGAATCCCAGTTTTGAAAACAAAATCTGATATGCAGTTCCTGTCAGTATGGTAGAGTGTTCTACAGCCAGTAAACATGCTCTGGCAGTCCTGTTCCTATGCTTCCCTCCAGACAAAATTTGAACCATTTGATCTATGGAAATCTATTCAAAAACATGCCTTAACCAAAAAGGTGAAAGCAGGGTACACAGCAGTTACACTGTTGTAAAATCTGTGAAGATGTGGACAAGGATGAGAAGGGATGTTAGTTACATAAGTAGTTTTATTTTAGGGTTCCCCCCACAACAAACTGGTGTTTTAGTTTATACTCATTTTAAAAAGCAAAAATAAAGAGATACTATAGGGCACCTGGGTGGCTCAGTTGGTTAAGCATCTGCCTTCGGCTCAGGTCATGATCCCAGGGTCCTGGGATCGAGCCTCGCATCGGGCTCCCTGCTCGACAGGCGGCCTGTTTCTCCCTCTCCCTCTGCCACTCCCACTGCTTGTGCTCTCCTGCTCTCTGTCTCTGTCTGCCAAATAAATAAATGAATGAATGAATGAATGAATGGCAAGCAAGCACTGTAACGTAGGATGCAGTGATGACTCTCCCAGCTGCAGGACAGAAGGAAACACCACTGCATCCTACATTATAGTACCTTTTTATTTTCGCCTTTTAAAACAACTGTAAACTAAAACACCAGTTTGTGAGGGGTGGGGAACAATCCCATGACGCTAAAATACACCAAGAGGAGATAGCACACCATGGAATCGGGGTAGAGTTGAGGCCACTTGCAGAACTTAGTACCATCAGCAGTCACTAATCTTTCTGAGCCTGAGTTCCTTGATCTGTATGATGGGGGTCATGAGGATTAAACGAGATGATGTGGGCTTGGGCTTGGCGTGGCCTCCTAGCAGTGGCCATCCCTTGGGATTCTGTGGCTTTTGGAGTATGTGCCAGGACCGTCTTTAGGCCTGACACAGATGCCCTCTTGTGGAGGCCTTCTCCCTCTTGCCACCCACCAAATTCCTGTCTACCAGCCTCAATTTCCTTTCTCAGTGGTGCCCACCGTCATTTAACACACTTCTTCTGTCTGCTCCCAATGTGATAAGGAGGGTTCTCGCCCATAATCTCCCATGTTCTTACATACTTACACTTTTTTGATACTGAGTAGGTTCTCAATAAATGTTTGAATGAATTAATCAAATTTCACTTGGGGCAAGGGCAGATGCCAACTTTTATAGGGCCTGAAGATTATACAATTTGGGGTGGGAGTCTCTTTAAGAAAGAGAATACAATGGAGGCGCCTGGGTGACGCAGTCAGTTGGGCATTCGGCTCAGGTTGTGATCTCAGGGTCATGAGATCAACCCGGTGAGTTGGGCTCGGAGCACAGAGTCTGCTTGGGACTCTCTCCCTCTCCCCCCTGCTCTCTCTCTCTCCCTTGTGCTTTCTCTCTCAAAAAAATAAATAAATCTTTAAAAAAAAAAAAAAAACAATGTTATAATAATTAGAAAGTGAGTATTTATTTAGAATGAGGAAAAAGTTACACATTTTAAAAAGCTGACTAATAATAAAAACATCACTAAATAGCATAAAAGTAGCATACTATGTACTTTTAGGTCGCCTCTTCATATGATAGAGAATAGAAAGAGTTCAGTGATCCCTCTAGCATAGTTGACCAAAAATTTTTGATAGTTAGGATGCATAAAACATGATTACACCTGTAGATAACATACATTTGCTGTTTCTGGTACAGCTACAGGTTTGTGTCTCAGAAAAGCAGGAGTTCTGATAAATTCTATTTTGTACGATTCCATTCAAAAAAGTAAAAGAAAAATGGTGGTACGTTTATATTACACTACTGCATTAACAGTTATTTTTCTGACAACTGCAGTGTTGTCTACTGGGTACTAATCTCTCTGCTTACAGTTTTAACATTTCTGATGATAATTTTCCCACAGATGAGCATCTGGCTCCCCATATTTCAAATCTTATTTCTTTCCCATAGCCCACACACTTGCACTGCTGGGCACCGTTGGATCTGTACAGGTTGCCACAGAACCCCGGTCCTGCACCTTTGTTTCACGCGCCTCTCGTGGGTGGGCATAGTGGGTGAGAGCAGTGTTCCTAGAAGCCCTACCTGCTCTGAGATGGCTGGGGTAAGTGTACACAGGAAGTAATGGCAAACGTAAGTGCATCCCACTAAACCCAAACTAAACGTGTCTCCAACTCTTTGTGCCCTTAGCTGCGTCCCCAAAATGCCAACGGCCCCTCCTAAGCTGCCTGACATAAGGGGAATGACATTGTAGTGGAAAGAGGCAGTAGCCTTAGTTGATTGCAATTAGAATGTATTCTGTAAATTCTGCAAAAGGCTACAGCCATAGGCACACTTCGCTTAGAGCCTTTCCTAGGACCGTGGAAGGGGCCAGTGTGTGTGGGGGGCCCAAAAGCTGGAAGCAGAATAGCTTTAGAGTCATGAGGCTTTTGCAGGGGCAGTTCTGGCCCTTTGCTTGATGCCAGATGATGTAGTAGAGGCACAAGGGGTGAGGGTGCTCAGTGCATCTCCTGGTGCTTAGCGGGAGTGTGGGAAGGAAGAAGCAACACCATGGAATTTTACAAATTGTTTAAATTTTACTAGGCTTTATTAACTCTTGTCTCCTTCCTAATTAAAGTCCCAGGTGCTTTGGTAGTAGTTAATAATGTGAATGTTGGAGGAACAAGTCTCAATACCTAAACAAATCGATTCCAGAGACTGCTTAAAAATGTTTTTATTTTACTGACTGTTTTGGAAAGAAGAACCAGCACAGCTCCTAGAGGAAAGACAATAGTTACTGCAGCTTCTTCCTAGAAGGGGAGCAGTGACATACCATAGGTAACCCTACCAGGTAAGACTTCTGACGTGGGGAGTACTTACACAGTGTCTGGGCCAAGAGTGGGGAACTGAAAGCCGAAGTTAGATCCCAGGTGTGCTTCTGATTTCAAAAGTAATGTATACTCATCACTGGAGGCAATTTGAAAAATACGGAACATTGGAAAAAGAAAGAAAATCAACCTTCTTCCCTCCCCCAAAGATAACCACCATAAACGTGTTAAAATGCAGGGGTGTCAAGTTCTGGTTCCTGGAAGATGGAATAAGCACACTGCACGCTGTCATCCCCCCTGACCATGGCTCTAAAGGCTGGACAGCTGCATGGAGCTGGTATTTGAGGACTCTGACAAGTAAATAGTGACAGGAGGAGTGGGCACAAAGGCCAGAATTTGAAGGACCACTGCACCAATGAGGAGTTTCCTGTTTTCCCTCCAGGATTCCCTAGCCTGGTCTGAGGGTATCCGAAAGCCAGAGAGGGGCCCCAGGTGCAAACAGAGTGCCGCAGGGGAAGCCTCCTGCTCTGAGCTATAGGAGAGAATGGGAGGAGGCTGTTGCTTTCCTCCCCTTTTGGTGCATAGATGTGCAATTTTTAAAGTCAGATTGTTTTTGGTTTTTAATCTTAAAGAATTTGGACGCTGGGTGCTAGTCCTGTGTCCACGGGTTGGATCTGTGGCCTTCAGCAAGCCGCTCCATTCTTGGGCTGTGCTGTCTCATGGAAAATAAGGGGGCTGGGCCAGCATTTCACAGTATACACACATACTCCTCTCACCTGTGAACTATGCCGAGGGCTTTCTGGATCCTTACGTACGCTGAAAATTGTTGCTAGATCTCTTGTTTTTTTCTTTCTTTTTTTCTTTTTACTCATGGAAAATTCCAAACATTCACAAAAGTGCATATATCAAAACCAGCTCCAATAATCAACATATGGGCAATTGTGGGTTTTTTTGGGGGGGTGGCTATTATCCCCTTCACTGATTCCCACCTCGATGGATTATTTTAAAGTAAATCCTTGGCATTATTCCACTTTGTCCATAAATACTTTAGTATGTGTCTCTAAGAGAGGGACTTTTCCCCCTTCATATACACACAATACCATTAAAACGTATAGGAAATAAGCAGTACTTATTAAATTACCTAATATCCAGGAAGTGCTCAGATTTCCCTGATTGTTCCACAAATACTTGATTCAGTATTCAAATAAGGTCCACGGGGAGCATTTGGCAGACAACATCTTTTACCAGTTTCTATCACCCCCCGCCCCCGCTTTTCTTTCTTTTTCTTTTTTTTTAGTGTCATTTATTGAAGAAATGAGATCATTTTTCTTGTAGAATTTGCCACATTGTTGTTTTTACTCATAATCTTTTTAATCCTGAGGATGTATTTCACTAGTGATGGGTAGTGAGGTTACTGAGTTTAAAAGTTACTTGAATTAATTCCCTTTGTAATTTAGCTGCTGTCTTAATGTACAGTGAAGATCATTTGTTTCATTTGGTTTGAGATTTTGGGCTTGCTTTTGTAAGGCATTGATTTCATGTTGCTTTCTAATCATGTAAAACATCCATGAGGTTCCCAGGTCAACCCAAGGAAACCCTGCATACTGGACGAAGGGGTCTCCAGGGCTGAATCCCCAGTGCCTTCCGTCCCATGGCAGCCACTGTCAGTAGGCTTTGGTTTATCCTTCCATTGTTGTTTGAAGATAAGCAAATACATATGTTTCTACTCCAGCTCTTTCATTCACTTCACACTAAGGAAGCATAGAGAGTGGGACACCAGGGTGGCTCGGTCAGTTGGGCGTCTGCCTCGGCTCAGGTCATGATGCCAGAGTCCCGGAATCAAGCCCCGCATCAGGCTCCCTGCTCAGCGGGGAGTCTGCTTCTCCCTCTGCCTCTCACCCAGCTCGTGTTCTCACTCTCTCTCTCAAATAAATGGATAAAATCTTAAAAAAAAAAAAATTTTTTTTCAGGGGTCCCTGGGTGGCTCAGTTGGTTGAGTGTCTGACTCTTGTGACCTCAGCTCAGGTCTTGATCTCAGGGTCGTGAGTTCAAGCCCCATATTGGGCTCAGAGCTGCGTGTGAAACCTACGTAAAAAAAACAAAACAAAAACCACTTTATTTTTCATCCAGTAGAATTTTGTTTAACACCAAGTCAGAATACCTGGTGGTCTGAATTATTGACATCTGTTTATTGTTAAGGCAATTCCTTTAAAAACCTAGGAAGTAAATTGTAAGGTTTGCAAATATTGGTTATATCCAAAGTCATGTCTCTGCGCCAATAATCTATGTTCACATTGTGTTGAATTTGTCTGAAAGCGATGTTCCTTTTCCTACATACACAGGGCCTCTGTTTCATATGGTTAGGTAGGAAAGATGGGATAACAGGATTTTATGAGGTGCTTAATTTTTGGCTACTAAATACAATAAATTAGTTGGAATCAAGAGCACATTTCCTTTCATTTTACTTTTACAATGAACTGTCTTTCTCAGACTCACAGATTCTTAGAGTGAAGAGGATGTGATTGACCGCAGTCTTCCCCTGTCATTTTCCAGAATAAAATCTGGGCCAAGAGTGGGGAAGTGAAAGCTGAAGTTAGATCCCAGGTGTGCTGCCTTCCAGCTTCTACCCCCAGGCTGCTGCTGTGCGCTTCTTGTCTCCCACAGGGCCTGCCTTTTTATCCCAGCTCGGTGGACACCTTGCTGCCAATGTGGGCTGCCCTTCCTCATGTTTGAGGGACAGCGATGCCAGGGGTTCAAGTCCTCATTGGTCCTTAGGCTTCCCCCAGGTAATGCAGCATCCCAGAGCACCTGCTGGGGCAGTGTGTGTGAATGAGTTCCGCAGCACCCTTCTCCCCAGGTTTCCAGCGCCAAACGCCATTTCTGTGGTGCTCCGACCATGTCGCCTACCAGGGGACAGCAGAGCTGTATTCTGGGGAAGAGGTGTGTTTGTGCAGCACATGGGTGTAAATGGCCCGCCTGCCCTCCATCTGGCTAGCTGTTTCTTCTCAGCTCTTTGAGGCACTGCCTTACAGCACTAGTTCTGACATTTTTTTCTCTGATTCCTTACATTGAATGAAGTACTTAGTTGCTTATTTCAAAAACTACCAGTCATGCTTGTTAGGGAATAAAAGCACCTATCTTTGCTGTGCTATAGTGAAGAGGTAAGGAGCCCAGGGCGCAGGAGCCAGGTGAGAACTCTGTCTGAACACTCATTGCCAACACTGCCGTGCATTGTAGGTACTTTAGAAAAATGCAGTGAAAATAAGCGTCACGTTCTGCTTCCTTTGTTGGTCAGTATAGACATATGTTTGATGATCCTTCTGAAAGAGGCAGCTGAAAATATTTCAAGGAAGGTGGGAGGTTTTTTTGCACAACAGAATTTTAAGCCCACTTGCTTTACTGTGGACTGTGGACTATGCTTTTGTCTGGGAAGCCAGATTTTCCAGTAGACAGGGAGGAGGCTTTGTGGCCAAGTCCAGGCTGGCTCTGTCACTTCTGAGTTATGTGTTCCGTGGCAGACTTTTTTTTTTTTTAATAGCCTTTATTTTTTAGAACAGTGTTGAGTTCACAGCAAAGTTGAGTTGCAGGTGCAGAGATCTCCACATGCCCCTGTCCCTCTTACGCACAGCCTGTCCCACTAGCAACACCCCACCCCCACACACAGAGAAGCACCTTTTTACAACCTGCATTGACATGTCATCACCCAAAGCCTTGACAGACTTTTGAGCTGAATTTTCCAACTTCAAGATGGAAATATGTGACAAGGTAGTTTTTAAATTTTTTACTAAATGAGTCTAGGAGCTGAGTTTATAGTAGGTAGCACTGAATGTCAGTAGTGGGAATTGTGTCCAGCTACAGAAATATTTTTAGGAATGAAGACTGCAAGGCATTTCATTCACATGGAAGGAAGATGGGAAAATAAACTGTAGTCCCTTGTATGGCCCTGGTTCTTTACACCACTGCTTCCCTCTGGATTTCTAGAGAGGTTTTCTGGCAGCAGGAAAAGTGAGCAGGGGCTCATGTCTACCATGGAGGGCTCCCAGGACTGCAGAACACCTCCTGTGTTTGTAGTCTGTCTTGCATACTCTTGCCCTTTTAATATTTATAAGCACACGAGGCAAACTAATTTCTGTCAGGTCATAATTTATGTAAAACAAATACATTCAGTGCATACATTTTTCATCTTGTCCCGTGACCAGCCAGGCTGCAGCAAATGACTGCTGTGAGGGAGTGGCCTCGTGTTTCTCCCCAAGAGTCCGGTTGTGCTGCTTGTTGTAAAGTAGACTGATTGACTTTGAGAGCAGGGTTAATACTCAGGCACTGGGATTCCATGCCAGTTTTCTGTTAAGTTCCTCACTTTCCTAGATTTCTTAAACTTAAAGGCAAGTAATTATTAAATGTGTGATTGATGCCACATTACCATTATGCAACAGCAAATGGCTTTTCTTTGGAACATCAGCAGTAGGGTACCTTGGGATCATTTCCTCAATGAGCCTCCAGAGTGAGAGTGTCTCATGGCCCTGAGTCTCAGCTCGAGCCACATTGAGGTCTCTGGACCAGATGAAAATCACCAGGAAGTCCATTTGCTGCTGAGAAGGCGTGTGGACCTGCACAGGTCTCTCGTGGACCAAGAAGTGGTTTTCATTTGTCTTTTTCTTTTTCTTAGAGAAAAAAATTAAAAGTGTGCTATTTTAAATATGTTTATTATCAAACACAGATCTTGGGAAACCGCACAAATCAAATACATGGCTTAGTGGATTATAATAAAGTGAACACGGTTCCGATCAAGCGATGCAACCATGCCAGCCACGCCAGAGGGCCCTTCCTGGTACCCCATCCTAGAGACGGAACCCCTCCCACCTAGAGGGGACCACTCTCCTGAGTTTTCTAGTATGAATCTCCCCTTGCATGCTCTTCTTACAGCATGCTCACCCAAATGTGCCCCTCTGGGTGCTGTGGGTGAGTTTTGCCCGTTTTGTTTTAGAAGTATGTGCTTAGGACTTTCTTTTTTTTTTTTTAATTTTAAATATTTATTTATTTATTTGAGAGAGACAGAGATAGTGAGAGAGAGCTCGAGCAGGAAGGAGGGGGAGAAGCAGGCTTCCCGCGGAGCAGGGAGCCCGATGCAGGGCTCGATCCCAGGACCCTGGATCATGACCTGAGCCGAAGGCAGAGGCTTAACCATCTGAGCCACCCAGGCACCCCTGTGCTTAGGACTTTCTTACAATAAGGAGAAGGGAAAGAACCTGAAGAAATTTTTTCCATCTAAAATTACTAAGAAAAAAACCTAAATGAGAATATACAATAGAATAAATAAGAGCAGTGACTACTTAAAATATGTTTTGGTTGTATATATATTTTCAGAATTGTAGCTTTACTTAAAGGGGAAGAGTCTCTTTGGTGCCCAGGGTAAAACATCCCATGGTTCCTTCAGAAGGACCTGCTCTTGGTGCTTCAGTCTTGGTTAAATACTGTGGGCAGACCAAGGACTCAGCTCATCTGTTTGCACATTGGAGACACCTTGCAGGTGGAATCTTCTTCACTCACCTTCCTTCACTTTTGCATTAACTACTCACTTGTGAAATTGAAATGAAAAATGTCATATTTATGGTTCTCGTAACCTCCTATATCCCATGTTTAATATTAGTGGCATGAATATTAGTGATCTTCTCGTGTGTTCTGTTGGTGACCGTAGTCTTTGTCTTTCGCTGCTCCTGTCTGTACAGTGCATTGCCTAAGGAGGCAGTTCGTGCTCTTCGATGCCAGTGCCAGGAACTAAGTAAACACTTAGCAAACATTCACAGTAGGAATTTAGTTCCTGCTATCAGGGCCCATAAAACCTGGAGAGAGAATTAGGAGATCACGGATAACTACGAATCTGAACCAAACATGTGCCTGTCCATGAGGGGTGGCCCGTCATGTGCAGGAGTGGGGGCAGGAGGTGTATTTGGCAGAACAACACAAACCGCCTTGTCATTTTGCTCACTCCATTACCAGTTCACTGTCCCCGGGGGTTTTAGCTTTCTTGCGTTTTGCTGCTTGTTTCACAAATCACACGTGTGTGGAAGTTCTCGCTCACGTGGCTGGGAGCCTTGTCTTTGCTGGGTAGGCTTTAAGTGTGCGGCAGAGGTTGCTCGGTGGGTGATGAGAAGCTTTTAAACTTAATTCAAGAGACAAAAGTTCCTGAGATGGTTCTTCTTGGTAACAAAATAAGCATGAAAAAGATGAAAGGGTCAGGGGACTCAGCAGTTAGGTTGGCGCATGAGGGAATGGATTGGAAATTAGTGAGATTGATTCTCTTTGAAATTTACTGCAAATTAGTAGAAGGCTTGTCAAAGGCAAGTGAGTGAAATAAAATAGTTTTTGTATCAGCTCCATTCTTTCTTGAATAAACCTCTGGCATTTGTTTTTTGCTACACTATATTTTACTGGTAAATATTTTTCTTCAAATTGACTTTCAAACACAAATACACACCTTTAAGAAGGAAATTTGCCATAAGTAGAAGGTAACTATATTAATACAAAGAAAAGCAAGCCAGTATTATTAGATTCTAGCTGATACCCAGCCTCTTCTTTCTTTGTTAAAAACAGTAACATGATTAGCCCTGTTCAACTTAATAGCCTAAAACTAGAGACCTTTCCCGTGTCACAACATGGAGATTGGAAAAGGGCATGAGTGCCTTGCTGGGCCGTCGGTATTGTCATTCGTTCAGCGGGCAGTGGGTGGTGAGGAGAACAAGGACCTTGTGAGGACAGGTAAGGGGTGCTGGGAAGGGCCTGGCCTGGGGCAGGTGCTCCTCACACCAGGTGTGTGGTCCCCGTGTCACTCTGACAGCACCTGTCCAGCCTGGTAAGACCCTACTTCAAACACCAGGGAGTACAGAGCTGGCCAAGAGCAGCCTGGCTGTACTCACCTGCTGTTCTTGGCTTTCGCCCCCCCACCCCCCACCACAGCCGTGTGCTGCCTGGTGTGTGTGGGACCTGCTCCTCTTTGCTGAAATGTACCATCAAGCACTTAACAGTGTGTGGTCAGCACATTGACTCTCTGGGCCGGTGGAGGTAGGCTGTGCCAGGGGACTCTAGGCAGCCAGACAAAGGGACAGGCCACTGTTGGATGAGGTTTTGTGAGTTCAATGAGGTGACACACTGCCTGGCTCGCAGAAGCACCGGGAAATACTGTCTTTCGGAACAGTGCCTGGTATTTTATGCTCCACCAATCTATGTATGAGTGGAAGGTAATCTTAACTCTGTTCTGATGTAATTTAAGACTCTCTAGAAGTTGCAGAAATAGAGCAGAGAATTCCTGTGCACCTGATAATTTTTTTTACATTGTTTTAATATCTAACTATTTTTTTTAAAGATTTTATTTATTTGACAGAGAGAGAGACAGCGAGAGAGGGAACACAAGCAGGGGGAGTGGGAGAGGGAGAAGCAGGCTTCCCGCTGAGCAGGGAGCCCTATGCGGGGCTCGATTCCAGGACCCTGGGATCATGACCTGAGCCGAAGGCAGACGTTTAATGACTGAGCCACCCAGGTGCCCCCTAAATAACTATTGATCACTCTTTGGGTTCTTTTTTTGTTTTAGAGGCATCTTCATTCTTAGCTGGTGAAGAATGGGGGAGATAGAAGGAACATACAGAGTCCTGCAGACTCCAGGGACACGCTTGGGCACCCAGACCCCAACAGGGGTGAGCACCCTCGAGCCTGGGCAGACTCTCTTGGCAACAGCGGCACGGGCGTCAGCCAGAATGCAGGAGAAGCACCTTCACATCCGAGTGAAGCTGCTGGACAACACTATGGAAATATTTGACATTGAGGTAAGAAGTATAATGTTTGGAAGAATATTTCCTATACTTTCTAAAAGTCAAGTATTATGCACCACATTCCATGTTGCTGATCAGACTTTGCCTATTTATCAAGCTGACCAAGAGTGACTTTGGTAACACTAAGATCCTTGCAAACAGTGGATCTGGGTTTCTCCTTTTATTTTGGAAAGTGGTATTCTCCTGTCTCTCCTTTAAAATTCTGATATGGGGGCGCCTGGGTGCTCAGTTGGTTGAGCGTCCAGCTCTTGATTTTGGCTCAGGTCATGATCCCAGGGTCGTGAGATTAAGCCCGGGGTCGGGCTCTCTGCTCAGTGGGAGTCTGCTTCTCTCCCTCTGTTCCTCCCCCAACCGTGCGCATGTGTGTGTGCACGCATGCGCTCATTCTCTCTCTCTCACTCTCTCTAAAAGAAAATAAATCTTTAAAAAAATGTATTTTTAAGAAATTAAAATAAAATTCTGATACAACATGGCCTTTCCATTCTTATTCTGAAAGGCTGGCTGAATGCTATAGAGCACAGGCCAGACCCAGACGGCCTCTGCCCCATTCTGCCCGGGTGCAGGAGGGCAGTTAGCCTCCCGGTGGGTTAGCTCCTCATCTGAAACATGGGGGTGATCACAGCCCCCTTTCTCAGGGTGGCTGTGGAGAGGACTGAGCACTCACCGTGCAGGCAGTAGTGCTTAGTATTAGCGTAGGATTTGTTTATCAGCAGTGATAACATTTTTATTTTGAAAATTCCCTAGTAGATTGCACTGGTAATGTTGGTAAAAACCATTGAATATAACAAAACTGTGTAACTGTATGTAAGTGTATATGTATTTAAATAATACTTCTTAGACCTATATAATACTTTAGAAAACACTGGTTTTCTAAATGGCATTAGAATGAGTGTGATTTTTAAAAATTACTTATTTATTTTATATGTAATGCATAAATATGTTCTCTTTTCTAATATTTTCATATTGGTTTAAAGTAATAGCTTTAGAAGTTTTTTCTGCTCTTAATGTCACAAAAGGAAGGACAAGAGAATGAATTTAAACTTTAGCAAGAGGTTTATTTGTGCTCACGATGTCTGTCAAGAAGTCAGGATGCTACACAGAAAATGAGATTATTGAGGTAGGGTCCAGGCTGTGAGGAGCCTAAAGGAAACCTCTAGGCTCTGGTGATGCCTAATTGCAAAATACATTGCATGGGAAAAGGTAAGGTGGGGGGCGAGGTAGTGACCCAGGGGATCATGGAGGGGGGTGCTGGAAGTCAGGGCTGTCCTCCAGGCCTCTTGCCTCAGGCCCTGGGCACACCAGCCTCTCTTGCCTCTCTTGCTTGAGTATTTGATTGCAAGTATCTAGTGCATAGATTCATAGTATCTGAACTCAAGGGACCCTGAATGCTTCTTTTAAGGTCTTATTTGAGGAGGAAATCACATAGCATTTCATCAGGGCAGTAGTAATTAAAACTGGTAGGACCTATCTGTTCCAACTTCCCAAGTCATTCCTGTGTTGCCAGAGGCAGCCTCTGCCAGGAATGTAGTCCAAAACAGGCAGCCTTTGAACCCTGGAGAACTGGTGGTTGGCTGTTGGCTCTCTCTGGCAGCATGTCCTCGCTCTGCTGGGTACTCTTTGATAAGTCACCTGCAGGAAATGGGTTAAAGATCGGGGAGGTTAGTTGGGTTCCCAGATATCCTCCAGCCAGATGCTCGCAAGAGTTTCCACCATGTTCCCATCCTTTGATAAACACACCCACTACGGTCTAGGCTCATAAAAGGTTCAAAATTTTTAAAAGAAAGGAGGGATGGGAGAGGAGAAAAGAACGGGAAGAACTGAACTATTTAAAGCTTTTTTTCAAAGCCCCTTTTTTTGTCCTGCTTAATGGTCTTTATCAACTAACACAAGAAAGAAGAAAGCATACATTTATTGTTGAGTCATAAATAAGATGTAACCCTTCTCCAAGATACACATTATTATATTACTAAGTGTCTGGGTCACTTTATACATCAGGAACTCAGAAGTGGCATTTTGTAAAGGTTTCAACATACTTAGAGCTTCTCGAAGTTGAGAGTGTTGTGTTGGGGAGGAAGAATCTCCTTGGCCCTCCCAGCTCCTCCTAGCTGGACTAAGAATCAAATTGACATGAGACAGATTAACTGGTGAAAATCAAACTTCGTAGCGTACAGGGAATGCACAGATAAGGAAATTCCAAACATAGTCGGGCAATGTGATGCTTATACGAGCACAGGAGAGGGGTTGGGTCTGGGACACAAAGGGGAGAGGGACCATTAGCAGGGAGGGGGGAGGAGAGGTCTGGGAATAGGGGTTGCCTATCCTGTAGAGAAGTGTCTCAGGTGAAAAGGAGTCTGTTAATAGCTCTCTTCCTGGTATGGGCAGGCAATTAAGGGGGCAGTAAAGAGCTTTTCCTGAATCTGCTGGGTTTTGATTGCCTTTAACTCAAAATAATGTTCATGCCACAGTGGCCCATCTGGGGTGGCCTGCTCTTGGCCCCTATAGTTGCTTCTGTTAATCAGATTTAACCATCATACTCATTTCCATGCAGGTGGGATATTTTGATAAGCCTGGCAGAGTCAGAAATTAAAGAACCACATTGCTGCCACATACCGTTAGTTGGGTGGGCTACTTTTTGAATTGTTACCCACCAATGGCATACCTTTTAGGAAGAGTTAAAATTCAGTATATTTTTGTAAGTTATTTGTATTCAGCTTCCAAGTACCCTGTCTTCTAAAATTATATCAGTTGGTTTTGCTAAATAACCACTCCAAAACCTAGTAACTTAAAACAACAAATTTTGAATGCATGTTTGATTGGCTTGGGAGGGTCTTCTGGTCTGGGCTGGCCTAGAGGGGCTAGTGGTCTAGGGTGGCATGTCTTCCATGTCTGGCACCCCCAACTGGAACCTCTTTCCATTTGGAATATCGCCCTCCAGGGAGCTAGTTGGCCTTATTTGCATGGTGATGGAAATGTTCTCAAGAGTGGAAGTTGTGATGTACCTGTAGGCTTGGGATTCATGCATCACAGCTCCCACCATGTTTAACTGATCCAAGCACACCAGCAGGCAAGCCCCAATTCTGAGAGTGGGGAGCAATAGAGCTACCTTGATGGAGGAGTGCCAGGCAATTTGTGGCCATTTTTTACAGTCTACCACAACAGCTGCTGCCAATGGACGGGGAATGTAGTCCCTGGAAAGATGACTGTCTCTGTGCAGCTCTAGTATCTTGTGTCAGTGGGCTAGTCTTCTTTGCCAGGCGACATGCTTTGTGGGGCCTGCCCCGAAGCAAGCCACCTGGCCTTCTCTGGGTGGATGTGCTTCCCCCATAGCCTTCCACGAGAGGCTGGCCCAAGAAGGTAGGTTTGCCCTGATCCTTTCTCTCCAGTGTCTCCCATAAGTCATGGCTCCAAAGATTTAAAAGATCCAGAGATGGAGGCTGGTTGCCACTGGGGACCCCTCAGTGATCCACCACCACTTGTCCCCTGACCTCTGGTAACTGAACAGACCTGAGTTCACTTCTCAGTGAGTCACACAGAGAAACCGCACCAGGTAAGCTGTCGCACAAAGAAAACTTTATTTGCAGCCAATAAGGAGATCACAGGGAATAACTTCCAAAGCCAGGACTCCCGAGCAAGGATGGATGGATTCCTTTTATTTAGGGTTCGGATGAATACTCAGGAGAGCCTTGTCATCGTATGTAGAGGTGGGCATAAAGTCACACATGTGCCTTAAGGAGAGGCTTGTGCTCCTCCTTGGGCAGAGGTCTTAGTATCATAATGAGGTCAGGGTAACTGTGGGCCGCTCCGTGGTCCATCTGCACAGGCGTGAGTCCATGAGTCGCGGGTTGAGCTCCCACTGGTCCGGGTGGTCCGAGCAGTTGTTACTGCCTGGGGCGGGGGGGGGCAGTTTCAGTGTCCATCACCGAATACTTTACGTGTCGGGTCTCTGCCTGAGTTAAGAGAGCAGCTGGAAAGAAGAGCTTCAGGAAAAATGTGGGATGAAGGTCATTGGGTACAAGCAGATGGGCAGTAAAGGTCAGGTCTTGGGGTCTAACTGGTGACGCTGGCTCCGCCACCCTCCACCCTTTATATTTGAGCTAAAAGACACGGGTTGTGGTCTGGTGGTGTTGGCTGTTGTGGGATGGTGCACACTCGAGGTACGGGGCAGTAGGCGTACAGAACACTGAGACCGCAGTCTGGGCCTCTGATGGCAGCACAGAAGGCAAGTCTTGGTGAAGACACTCCCTGTCCCAGAGCTCGTCTGTGGTCTCTCTCCTCCTAGAAGGCAGGTTCCAGGAGATGAGACTTTATTTGATGCACTGCAGAACCATCAGTGTTTGGAATAGTGTCTTGCTTTGTAAATATGTGTCGAATAAAGGAAATAAAAAGTAGATTGGGTTAACATCCTTTCTTCAAGAGTGTTTTGAATTTTTCCCTCTGTAGCAGAGTTTTCCGACCTCAGATTCAAGTGTGTGGTTTTGTTTGTCTGGGGGTTTGGGCGTCTACACCCATCTGATTGCTCACTTGGTTTGTTTTTTTACTTAAGTCTTGGGCAGCAGTGTCTGTGACCTTGCTGGGTTCACGCAGTGATACAACCTTGGAAGGCCCCGGCTTCTGCATACGGATACTTACAGATCACTGGCGTTGTGTGGAATCCCTAGTTGCTACTGAAAGGGCCTTCTTAACTCAGGGACGAATTTGATATGCAGTTATTTTTGAAATGCTTATATTTTGCTTCAGTGAAAATACAGAGCAGCTCAGCCTGAAGACCTTCCTGTTGGTGTTCGTGCCTCTTTCCGTGCAGTGTGTTGTTTCGTGTTGGTCTTCAACAAGTAAGACAGCCTTGGCCATCCTCATTATATTTGCTTCAGAAAGGTGAGCTGCAAGTCCCCAGTTTTATTTCTATCGCCCATCTCCCAGAGATGGACAGCAACATGCAAAAGAATGAAACTGGGGTCTTCTGGGTGGCTCAGTCGGTTAAGCATCTGCCTTCGGCTCAGGTCGTGATCTCAGGGTCCTGGGATCAAGCCCCGCATCGGGCTCCCTGCTCAGTGGGGAGCCTGCTTCTCCCTCTCCGGCTCCCCCGTTTGTGCTCTATCTCTCTCTCTCTGTGTCAAATGAATAAATAAAATATTTTTAAAATAATAGAATAAAAATTAAAAACAAATAATTAAAAAAAAAAAGTCAGACACTTAACTGACTGAGTCACCCAGGCATCCTGAGCATGCAGCTCTTGATTTCAGAGTCGTGAGATCAAGCCCTGTGTCAGGCTCCCCACTGGGCATGGAGCCTGCTTAAGATTCTCTTTCTCCCTCTCCCTCCGCCTACCGCCCCCCCCCCAAAAGCATGCATGCTCCCTCTCGCTCACTCTCTCCCCCTTCCTCTCTAAAAAAGAAAAAAAAAAAAAAAACCTCACAGCCTTTAGCTGTCACTTCCCTTCCCCCTATCCCTTTAGCTGTAAGCAAACAGTAATGTACTTTCTGCCTCTCTAGGTTGCACTGCTCTGGACATTGCATATGAGTGGGGTTATACATGGTCTTTTCACTGAGCATCCTGTTTCAGAGGTTGATCCATGTTGTAGAATGCATCAGGACTGCTTTCTTTTTTGTGCCCAAATAATACTCCGGTGTATGGGTAGGCCACATTTTGTTTATCTGTTCCTCAGCTGACAGGCACTCCACCTGTGGCTCTTAGGAACAGTACTGCTGTACACATTCACATTCCGGTGTTTGTGTGGACATGTGTCTGTTGCTCTTGAGTGTATTCCGAGGAGTGGAATTGCTGGGTCAAGTGGTAACTGCTCAGTTATTTGAGGAACTGCCAGACTGTTTTCCAGAGTGGCTGGCTGCACATCCCACCAGCGGTGGGTAAAGGCTTCGTTCTCTCCATGTTCTCACCTACATTTGAATTATCTGGCTTTCTAATTCTACTCATCCTAGCAGGCATGACGTGGGAGCTTATGGTTTGAGGTGAAATTCTAAGGTATTTTTAATGGCTAAAGAAGGGAATGTTTTGAACCAAAAATATAAGAATTGTACCATTAAACAGTTACCTGCAGGCTGGTTCCTTGGGGAGGTTGTGAGTAGTTATGAAGTGAACCCCCTCACAGAGCCCAGGTACACCCGTGGGACAGACCTTCCTACATCCCAGGGTAGTGAGGGCCGCCGAGAAAGCGCAGCTGAGGGCTGGCCACGGCGCGCCTGAGATGGAGCTGGCCAAGAGCAGAAGCTTAAAACTTCCTTTAGAGTCTTCATGTAAATTTATAGAACGAGGAACTTTTATTGACACTGTATTTTTCAATCAGTTATTTATCTCATTTGTAAGTAACAGCTACCAGTATCTTTGATTCCCCTTGTCCATATAAGTCATTTGCTGCCACCGACTTAGACTTACCAGGACTTTGTAAGATAGTTGGGTGACATACACTTTGTGGTTCTTTATGTTGATGACTAATGAAATTAGAATACTTTTTGTGTGGGAGGGTATTTATCTGCTGATGCGAGGGAGGGAGAGAGGCCTGCGCGGTGGAGTCCGGGGAGCCATCTGCCTCAGCTTCGGTTGTGTCTCATTTTAAGTGACATTTGACATTTATTGATGGGAGTTTTAGCTACCTGTGGGTCAGTCAGTGGCCAGTTTTTTGATCTAGTAAAGTCTTGACTTATTTTCAGTTGATTAAATGAATTTTGTGGTTTTGAAAATAGAAATCTGGCCACAGCTCTAGAAAGTCTTTTTTTTCTGAACCATAAAAGAAACCATCTGGAAGCCGTGTGTCAGCTCGTCTTGTCCTGTGTGCAGAGTCACGGGGTTGAAATGCTTTCCCTCCACGCCACTCTGTGTGGAAGGCCTGTAAACGTTATTCCTGGTGCAGTGGAGGGAGAGGCCCTCTCTTAGACTTCAGGGCAAGATTTCTAGAACAGATACACACCCATAGTCATTGGTTACTCACCACCAGGTTTAGGAACTAATGTGAATTTTAGCTTTTCTGTTATCTGGAAGCTAATAATGTGGAAAAGGTGATATTTAGTATTTTAGATTAAAAGTAATCTGGGATATAGTTTGGGTGTGTGAGACCTCACCCATGGAAGTGAACGTCCTGTGCCTTTGCTGATAAGTGGGGAGTGAGTTCTAACGAATATGAGGGTTTTCTTGATTATTCATTTAACTGTTTGCTCACATTCTCCTCTTTATCATACTTAAAATTTGGGGAATAGGATTGCTTTTTTTTTTTTGAGAATTGGAAAAGTTTTAGTTAAATATGTGACAAGTGTGAGGACAAAGTCTCAGTCATGAAGTTCCATGCTAGTTGCTATTCTAGTAAAAACTTAATGTTTTCCTTCTGGCCAGGAAGAAATAGTCAAAATTCCAGAAAGTATCATAGCCAGATGTTTGTCATTGCTCCCACATGAACATCCTAAATATGGCAAATAAACCGCCTTAGAACTTATTTTGGTCTGATCTCAGAAGAAAAGTTAGTAATTCAGCATCTGAATTTGGGGATAATATAGGCTTTATACAAAAGCTCTTATGTATTTCTAGTATGTACAGCGATTATATGACTCTGTCCTAGCTGTCGAGCCTTGTTATTTTGTCTGAGAAAGTTGATCTGTTTCTTTGACCCTGATGCCCAGGAATGTGGCGGGGCGGTACCGGGCGGGGATGTGGGCATTCTTATTCTCAGTGACTGAGTTGTGGCTTCAGAGCTCCCAGTGCCGCTCCCGCAGCCGACCCCAACGTGCACACAGCATGAGGTCAGCGTACACAGTCTCTCAGACGTGATCAGGACTGGCAAGGAAGCTAGACCAGTAAATGGAAAAGAAAAGGGAACTGTCTTCCTCCTGACCTTTGTACCGGCGAGAGCCCCATCACCACAGTCGTGTAATGGAGCTCTTTCAGGGTCTCAGCGGAGGGTCATGGACATGGGTTATCTTGACTTGGAATGCCACTTTTTGGCACCTGAGTTCTGGCACCTGGAGGCTTTATCTCCTATCCTCAGCAACCCCAGCAGGAAATGGGAATGCAGGGATGGAGTGAGCTCCCAGGTGAGCTCTGAGTCCCTGTACTGTCTCCAGAAACTCTGTGTCCTGTACTTAACCCAGTGATACTCCCATTTCTCACCTGAAAGAATTTGGTTCTGCTGTGGTTTGTTCCAAGGAGGCCAGGGAGCTGAACTTATATCTGATTTGCTGACTTGGCCTTTGAACCATGGCTCCCCTTCAGTTCTTTTCATCTCTTCCCCGAAATTTTGGATGCCTGCATTCTTGGCCCAACTCCCCACGAGTAGGTGGCCCACTCGAGGGTGGTGCTTGCCTGCTGAGCTCTTCTTTGGGGCCCCCAGGTCCAGCATGCTTACCCCCCCTTTCTGCAGCTGGTTTCCTTCCCTCTATCGCTGAAGAATCACCACATGGGACAAGTTAGGACCAAGTTTTTAAATCTCAACCCTTAGCTGCTTGATGGCATGTGGAAGTGCCTTGTTCCAAGTCTGGGAACAGCTTGGATCAGGTGTCCCATTTGGAACTGTGGGATAACATGGTGCATGTCTCCTCCTGCTCGGGCCATGTGGGTTGCAGGTGAGGGCAGTTCCCAGAGGCCGGAAAGGCGCAAAGTCGTCCTCTGTGGGCCTTTCCTCAACTGCCCAGCACACACACACACACACAGACACACACACACCCTGGTCCTTGGAGCCCCGGCTTGTTCCACTGCTTTCCGAATATACTAGAATTCATCCTCGTTCCACTGGTGAACACTGAAGCTGTATGTGTCATTCGGCAGACGTGTGGGTTTCTCTAGGGTGTGTTCCTAGCATGGACTCTGTGGTTGTGAGATGCGCCCATCCTAGCCCTGCCCACATCATGCAGGATTGCTCTGCCGACTGGTTATACCACTTGACATTCCCTCCTTCCACACAGCGCCCTCCCCGCTGTGTTTGCCTCTCTCCCCTTGTCCAGCCATCTCCTGGTTCTCTGTGGCCTTTCTGCTCTCTTAACCTCGCTCTTCTGTGGGCGCTGCTGCCTGTGCCGGCCCTGTGGGGAGCCCGACTGATTGCTGCCACCAGCTGGGCGTCACAGTCCGCCCTTCTTCCTGCTGCTCCAGCCTCTGGGGGCCTTCCACACCTGGCTCCAAATTTGGGTCACAGGGTGCCTGTAAGACGTGCTGTGCGGTTGAGCAGGTCCTCAGGTGATTCGGGCAGGACCAGGGCCTGTGGCTTTGAGAAGAGTTGGTGCATTCTGGAATTTCTGCCCTCCCCACCAGTGCTCCCAAACATTTGTTGACGCCATTTTTTCCTGGTCCTGCCCCTTCATTCATTCATTCATTCATTCATTCATTCATCATTGAACAAAGACAAATCCTCTTCTTCATAGCCCCATCTGAGCTTCATCTCTGTGGAGCATTTCTGGGTCACACCATCCCCACATTTTCAGTATGAAGAAAGCTAATTATAGGTTATCGATCTCTCACAGATATAGAAAGTAACCAAGATCCTCCAGAAAATTAACTGTGGAATTACAGTTATCTCTCTTTCTTCAAAGAGCGTATTCTGCTTTTCCAGTTTTTTTTTTTTTAAGTTTATTTATTTCTTTTAGTAATCTCTGTGCCTAGTATGGGGCTCGAACTCATGACCCCGAGATCAAGAGCCGCACACTCTTCCAATGGAGCCAGCCAGGTGCCCCTGCGTTTTCATTTCTATAGAGTGTTTTGTACATGTTTTATTATTCTCTCACAGTGATGCATTCATGGGACAGCACTTACATGGACAGCATGTCAGCGTCCGCAGGGAAGCTGTGCCCTGGTGAGGCCCCTCCCTCACGCGTGCACAGAGCCCCGGGGCTCCACTCTGCTGCTCGCTGCATGGGACCTGGAAGACCAACCAGGATGTCACTTGGGGTTGCTGACACTTAAGGTTTTAGATGGAATTGACCTGCAGAGTAATTTAATTTCCATTATACAAATAGTACATACTCGTTGTAGAAAAATAGAAAAACTTAAATGGCCCACAACCAAGGACAACTACCCAGAGGGAACAGCCATTCACATTTTTCTGAAAACCCTTCTTTTGCCTTTTACCTACTACATATATTAAATAAAATTGGAATCAGACTTACATGCATTTTTATAGTCTATTTTTAAACTTAACACATTATGAATATTTTTCTGTGTAATTACTCTTTCAGAAGTTTTTAATGGCTACATAGTTTTCTGTTTTCAATTTCTCTGTAATAAATCTTTATACACATTCTTGATTATTTCCTTTAAATAAATATGTAGAAGTGGCAGTTCCGTGTCTGAGGGTGTTGTGCGGTTTTGAGGGCTGTGATTTGTGTGGTCAAATTGCTCTCCACAGATGGGGGCATACCCCCCTCCCCCTGCCAGTGGTGTGCGCCCCTGCTCATTTCTCCCCTTCATCAGCAGTTCATATAATAACTGTTAATAAAATCTCCAGTTTAATAGCCAAGAGCTTATGCTTTTTACACAATTTCATCAGATGACTTTATCTTTTTTGTTTTGTGGGTTTAGGGAGGTTTTTTCTGGTATTTGATCTACATCATTTTTTTGTTCTTTTTTCACTGTGGTAAAATATGCATGACAGGAAACGTAGCCTCTTAGCCACCTTTACACACACAGTTCAGGGGCATTAAATACACACACACTGTTGCATCCTCTCCGTAGCTCTTTTCATCTTGTCAGACTAAAACTGTCCCCATGAAACACTGACTCTCCAGCCCCTGGCGCCCACAATTCTGCTTTCTGTCCCTATGAATCTGATGACTCTCCGTGTTCCATGTAAGTGGAATCCTACGCTATTTGTCTTCTGGTGACTGGCTTAATTGCAGAGCATGATGTCCTCAGGGTTCAGCCATGCTGAAACAGGTGTCCGAATTCGCTTCCCTTTTCAGGCTGAGTCATCTTCCATTGTGTGCATGGACCACATCTCGCTCATCCATTCATCTGTCAATGAACACTTTAGCTCTTGGGGATAACGGTGCTCTGAACACTGGGGTGCAGATATCTCATGAAGACCCTGCTTCCTCTTTCTTTTGGTGTGTGCCCAGAAGTGGACTTGCTGGATCATGTGGCGATTCTGTGTTTAACTTTTGAGGACTCCCCAGACTGTTTTCCACAGTGGGTGTACTATATTGCATTCTTACCGACAGTGCACAAGGGTGCTGGATTTTCCACATCCTCTCCAACACTTGTTTGCTGTTATTTTGATAGCATCCATGCTAATGGGTATGAGGTGGTATCTCCTTGTGGTTCTTGTTTGCATTTGCCTATGATCAGTGTTGTCAAACATCTGTTCATGTGTCTTTTGGCCATTTGTAGATCTTCTTTGGAGAAATGTCTGTTCAGGTCCTCTACCCATTTTTAAATAGGGTTGTTTGGAGGTTTGTTGTTGAGTTTTAAGAATACAGTCTGGATATTAACCCCTTATCAGATACATGACTCACAAAGATTTCTACATTGTATTTGAAGTTTTCAAAAAAATGGAAGTTAAGAGGGAAATAGCAAATAAATTGTGTTTGAAGTGGGAGGAAAAAAGGATGGAAATAAGAGGGAATGCTGGAGACTTCACAGAAAGTGACAGTTACAGTGACGAAAAGGACAGAAAATTTGTGGAAATGACACTTAAAGATTTGATGCCCAGGAATGGGCTGTCACTGTGGTTTGAGCTGTGCTCACTGACCCAGTGGCTCTCAGGGGCAGCATTTGTTGAGCCAGTGCTTACTGAGCATCTGCCAGGCACCATTTCAGAAGCTGGAAGTGCAGAGGTGAGCAGGATGGACAGTGAGCTCAGCCTTCTTAGCGCTAATTCTGCAGTGGGAGCTTGGCAGTAAGCAAGGTAAAACACAGAATGCTCAGTGCTCAGGAGAGAGAGAAAACAGGGAGGGGGGTGGGGCGTGGACCTCTTCTCAGGGTGGTTGGAAACAGCACATGAGGGACCTTGAGGTGCAGGCGGAAATGTACCAAGGGTATGATGACTGGATCAGAGCCCGGTCAGGGCCTGACCCAAGATGTGGTGTGGAGAGGAGGAACAGGAAAGTGCTAACAGTCAGTTTCGTCCTGGAAGTATTTTGGAGCTGGAACCTATAGGATTTGCTGTGCAGAAGATGTGGGCTCAGAAACCAGAGAGCCAAGGTGATGCCAGCTTGGGTCTGAGATGGGGGCTCGTGAGGAGAGCTGCTTTGGGAGGTAGGTCAGGAGCTGTTTGGGGATGCAAGGAGTCTGAGGAGATCATCAGCATCTAAGTGGAGGGTCCTTGCCGTGTCCTTGAGTGGCCTGCGTTCTCATGCACGAGGGCAGGGGTGGCTATTCCTGTTAACCTTCCAGAAGGTGCTAGCGTTGCCCTTCTGTGTTGCTGTGATTCTGTTCATACTGGTTCATGTTGAAGTGTGAGTATCACAAGTGTCGTGCTGTTGGCCAAGGAGGCAGCTTTCTTAAACTATCCTCAGTCCTTGCTCCTGGGTGGCAGTAATTATGGGCTTTTATTTTTAGAGACTTTGACTAGTCGTTAAAGAGAAACATGAAAACATCTGTTGGTGCTTCCAAACTGCTGTTATTGGAATGCTCTGGAATGTTCTTATGTACACATCTTATGCTTTTATGTGTATAATTTTATGGTGTATATAACACAGCTTCATTTTGCCACAGTGGCAGAGAGGATCTCAGCCCTTACTTAAGGGGTTTTTCTGATGACTATGAAAAAAGAAATTTTTTTCTTCCTTAATCCATAATCTTAAACACCTGCCTGTAACTAATAACTTTCTCTAAAGCTTCAGTGTAGCCTTCTGTAAAATAAGTTTGTTGATTAGTCTAAATTATTTTTTTTCCTAAAGTCTCATGTTCCTGATTATGAAAAATACATTCTTAGTATTCCGTATTTAAATATTCATGTTGTTTCTTCGAAGATATCTTCATAATTATACTTTTTGGATTTGTTTGGTCTTTACTAATATGTGACAGTATGCTTTTTTCCTTTTTTTTCTTTTTATGTGCGTGTGTTGATATTTGAAAATGGTAAAGTCCAAATTTTGTAGCAGAAGAAAAGCCAGGTATTTTCCTATTAAAGTAATTTTTGTTAAGACAACTCAGAATGACTTTAAGGCTCTAGACATTGCTATCCTCCTGGAAAATATGTTGGAACATACATGTCAAAAATACATAGTGAGCTCTTTTAAATCAAGCTTATGTAAATCAAGGACATTCAGCTCTATGGCTGCTTGCTTCTGGCTTTAATTTATATCAGTCTTACATCTTTAAAACCATGCAAAATAATAAAAATATGACCTAAATGAATGCAAATTGTATTATGAAATGAAATCATAAATTATATAGCAATAGTAACATCATATAAAATTGCTTCTTAGTATGTTAACATAAAGAATAAAAATAAATGCCTTGCAAGACAAACTCTTGCTGAGAACACAGGTTTTACAATGGGTCGATTTTTTTTCTTATTTAGTGGAATCAAATGTGGAGAGAACTAAGAGCACTAGAGGAGGGCAAACTTGTTTTGGAAAATTGTTTCCATAAAGTTCTGGAAAAACAGAGTTTTGTATTGCTGTAAATTTTCTGCAGTTTAGAAATTAATGCTATTATTTTTAATTATTCAAGTCAATTTGATTTATAAAATAATAGTGTTTTATGTTGTTTTCTGGGGTTTTTTTGTTTTGCATTTTCTGCCCTAGAAAGTTTTTGTATGTTTTTTTAATTATAAAATTAATACATGTTCACAGTAAAAAATTCAGTCAATATAAAAGAGTACAGAGGAGAGGAGCCTAGGTGGCACAGTCGGTTAAGCATCTGCCTCTTGGTTTCTGCTAATGTCGTGATTTCAGGGTCATGAAGTTGACCCACATCAGGCTCTGCACTCAGTGCAGAGTCTGCTTAAGATTCTCTCTTCTCCCGGGGCACCCAGGTGACTCAGTCGTTAAGCGTCTGCCTTCGGCTCAGGTCATGATCCCAGGGTCCTGGGATCGAGCCCCGCATCCGGCTCCCTGCTCTGCGGGAAGCCCACTTCTCCCTCTCCCTCTCCCTCTCCCCCTGGTTGTATTCCCTCTCTCACTGTGTCTCTCTCTGTCAAATAAATAAAGTCTTAAAAAAAAATAATTGCAAATTCCCAAGTACAATAAAATTATAATTAAAATACAGTCCACTGGAGCAAGATGGCAGAGGAGTAGGAGACCTCTAAATTTCATCTGGTCCCAGGAATTCAGCTAGATAGCACACCATTCTGAAAACCTACAAACTCAACAGGAGATCGAAGAAAAGAATAGCAGCAATTCTATGAACAGAAAAGTGATCACTTTCTGCAAGGTAGGACGTGCGGAGAAGTGAATCTGAGGTGATATACGGGAAGATAGACCGCAGGGGGGAGGGAGCCTCCATCAGCCGGCTACCGGCAAGTGATAGAGCAGCAGAGCACAAAATCAGAACTTTTAGAAGTCCGCTCTGCTGAGGGACGTCGCTCCAGTGGCTAAGTGGGGGGACGGAACCCTCGCTGGAACAGTGTGGTCTCACGACCCTCGGGGTCACAGAAAGACAAGGGGGGTGTCTGAGTGTGGCAGAGCTCCCAGGTATCGGAGCGGGGAAACCAGCTGCAAAGACGAAGCCGAGGAGTGGGCTCTCAGCTCAGGGTTGCCATAAACCGTGATCCGTGGCACAGTCAGGCCTCTGCTCTTCGAGCAGGGACCCAACAGGCGGCAGATCCAGGGAGACTCACCTTCCTCCCCCGGAAGGAGCGGCACGGGAGTGCACTGCAGGAATCTGCTGGGTTTGGAGACTCCAAATGGGGTCATGTGCCAGAGATAGAAATGCTTGGTCACAGGCCGGATGAGCACGGAGTGCAGCCAGAGACCAGCGAGACAAGGAGTGACTGAGTGCTTTTCTCTCGAGGGCTCACTGAGGAGTGGGGCCCCGAGCTCTCGGCTCCTCCAGGACCAGAGATTGGGAGGCCGCCATTTTCACTCTCATCCTCTAAAGCTGTACGAAAAGTTTTCAGGGAACAAAAGTTACTGAGCGGGGCGCCTGGGTGGCTCAGTCATTAAGTGTCTGCCTTTGGCTCAGGTTATGGTCCCAGAGTCCTGGGATCGAGCCCTGCATCGGGCTCCCTGCTCAGTGGGAAGCCTGCTTCTCCCTCTCCCACTCTCCCTGCTTGTGTTCCCTCTCTCGTTGTCTCTCTCTGTCAAAAAATAAATAAAATCTTTAAAAAAAAAAAGTTACTGAGCAATACTGAGCGTTTTACTTAGCCTGGTCCCTGGCAAGGGTGGGGCAATTCCGCCTAGGGCAAAAACATTTGAGAATCACTGCAACAGGCCCCTCCCCCAGAAATCAGCAAGAACATCCAGCCGAGACCAAGTTTACCGATCAATGAGAACTGCAAAACTCTAGCGCTAGGGGAATACAGCACATAGAATTCATGGCTTTTTTCCTCATGACTCTTTCAGTCTTTCAAAGTTAATTTTTTTTTCTTTATTCTTTCTTTTTCTTTTTTTCTTTTGAATTTTTCTTCTTTCCTTTTTCTACCAACACCTTATCAATTCCTTTTTTAAAATCTTTTTTTAATTTTCATCTTTACAGTCATATTCCATCCCTTCATCGTATTTACCCTTATTTTTGTATATATATGTTTTTCTTTCCTTAAAATTTTGTGAAGCAGTTTCTTCTAACAGCCCAAAGTACACCCAGAATCTACTGTATGGCTCTGTTCTATTCACCAACGTGATCATATTCTTTTTTTTTTTTTTCTTTTCCTCCCGGTTTCGGGTCTCTTCTGATTTGTTTAGTGTGTGTTTTTCTGGGGTCGTTGTTACCCTTTTAGCATTTTGTTCTCTCATTCATCTGTTCTTCTCTGGACAAAATGACAAAACGGAAAAACTCACCTCAGAAAAACAAGAGGGGTGCCTGGGTGGCTCAGTCGTTAAGCGTCTGCCTTTGGCTCAGGTCATGATCCCAGGGTCCTGGGATCGAGCCCCGCATCAGGCCCTTTGCTCCGTGGGAAGCCTGCTTCTCCCTCTCTCACTCTCCCTGCTTGTGTTCCCTCTCTCGCTGTGTGTCTCTCTCTGTCAAATAAATAAATAAAATCTTTAAAAAAAAAAAAAACAACAACAAGAGGCAGTACCGACTGCCAGGGACCTAATCAATACGGACATTAGTAAGATGTCGGAACTAGAGTTCAGAATGACGATTATAAAGATACTAGCTGGGCTTGAAAAAAGCATAGAAGATAGTGGAGAATCCCTTTCTGAAGAAATAAAAGAACTAAAATCTAACCAAGTTAAATTCAAAAAGGCTGTTAATGAGGTGCAATCAAAAATGGAGGCTCTAACTGCAAGGATAAATGAGGCAGAAGAGAGAATTAGTGATATAGAAGACCAAATGATGGAGAATAAAGAAGCTGAGAAAAAGATAAACAACTACTGGATCACGAGGGGAGAATTTGAGAGATAAGTGATACCATAAGATGAAACAATATTAGAATAATTGGGATCCCAGAAGAAGAAAAAAGAGAGAGAGGGGCAGAAGGTGTATTGGAGCAAATTATAGCAGAGAACTTCCCTAATTTGGGGAAGGAAACAGGCATCAAAATCCAGGAGGCACAAAGAACCCCCCCCCTCAAAATCAATACAAATAGGTCAGTACCCCGACATATAATAGTAAAACTTACAAGTCTCAGAGACAAAGAGAAAATCCTGAAAGCAGCTCGGGACAAGAGGTCTGTAACCTACAACGGTAGAAACATTAGACTGGCAGCATACCTATCCACAGAGACCTGACAGGCCAAAAAAGACTGGCATGATATATTCAGGGCACTAAATGAGAAAAATATGCAGCCAAGAATATTATATCCAGCAAGGCTGTCATTGAAAATAGAAGGAGATACAAAAAGCTTCTAGGACAAACAAAAACTTAAAGAAATTTGTGAACAGCAAATCAGCCCTACAAGAAATATTGAAAGGGGTCCTCTAAGCAAAGAGAGAGCCTAAAAGTAACATAGACCAGAAAGGGACAGAGACAATATACAGTAACAGTCACCTTACAGGCAATACAGTGGCACTAAATTCATATCTTTCAATAGTTACCCTGAATGTAAATGAGCTAAATGCCCCAATCAAAAGACACAGGGTATCAGATTGGATAAAAACACAAGACCCATCGATATGCTGTCTGCAAAAGACTCATTTTAGACCCAAAGACACCTTCAGATTTAAAGTGAGGGGATGGAAAACCATTTACCATGCTAATGGACATCAAAAGAAAGCTGGGGTGGCAATCCTTATATCAGACTAATTAGATTTTAAACCAAAGACTCTAATAAGAGATGAGGAAGAACACTATATCCTACTTAAAGGGTCTATCCAACAAGAAGATCTAACAATTTTAAATATCTATGCCCCTAACACGGGAGCAGCCAGTTACATAAGCCAATTAATAACAAAATCAAAGAAACACATTGACAATAATACAATAATAGTAGGGAACTTTAACATACACACCCCTCACTGAAATGGACAGATCATCTAAGCAAAAGATCAACAAGGAAATAAAGGCTTTAAATGACACACTGGACCAGATGGACTTCACAGATATATTCAGAACATTCCATCCCAAAGCACCAGAATATACATTCTTCTCTAGTGCACATGGGACATTCTCCAGAATAGATCACATCCTGGGTCACAAATCAGGTCTCAACCAGTACCAAAAGATTGGGATCATTCCCTGCATATTTTCGGACCACAATGCTTTGAAACTAGAACTCAATCACAAGAGGAAAGTCGGAAAGAACTCAAATACATGGAGGCTAAAGATCATCCTATAAAGAATGAATGGGTCAACCATTCATTAAAAAAACTCATGGAAACAAATGCAAATTAAAACACAACTGTTCAAAATCTTTGGGATGCAGCGAAGGCAGTCCTAAGAGGAAAGTATATAGCAATACAAGCCTTTCTCAAGAAACAAGAGAGGTCTCAAATACACAACGTAACCCTACACCTAAAGGAGCTGGAGAAAGAACAGCAAATAAAGCCTAAACTCAGCAGGAGAAGAGAAATAATAAAGATCAGAGCAGAAATCAATGAAATAGAAACCAAAGGACAGTAGAACAGATCAACGAAACTAGGAGCTGGTTCTTTGAAAGAATTAACAAGATTGATAAACCCCTGGCCAGACTTATCAAAAAGAAAAATGAGCCAAATAAATAAAATCATGAATGAAAGAGGAGAGATCACAACCAACACCAAAGAAATACAAACAATTACAAGAACATATTATGAGCAACTCTATGCCAGCAAATTAGATAATCTGGAAGAAATGGATGCATTCCTAGAGATGTATCAACTACCAAAACTGAACCGGGAAGAAATAGAAAACCTGAACAGACCTATAACCACTAAGGAAATTGAAGCAGTAATCAAAAATCTCCCAGCAAACAAGAGCCCAGGGTCAGATGGCTTCCCAGGGGAATTCTACCAAACGTTTAAAGAATTAATACCTGTTCTTCTGAAACTGTTCCAAAAAATAGAAATGGAAGGCAAACTTCCAAACTCGTTTTATGAGGTCAGCATTACCTTGATCCTAAAACCAGACAAAGACCCCATCAAAAAAGAGAATTACAGACCAATATCCCTGATGAACATGGATGCAAGAATTTTCACCAGAATACTAGCCAGTAGGATCCAACAGTACATTAAAAGGCTTATTCATCACGACCAAGTGGGATTCATTCCTGGGCTGCAAGACTGGTTCAACATCTGCAAATCAATCAATGTGATACAATACATTTTTTAAAAGAAAGAACAAGAACCATATGATCCTCTCAGTAGATGCAGAAAAAGCATTTGACAAAGTACAGCATCCTTTCTTGATTAAAACTCTTCACAGTGTAGGGATAGTGGGTATGTACCTCAGTATCATAAAAGCCATCTATGAAAAACCCGCAGCGAATATCATTCTCAATGGGGAAAAACTGAGAGCTTTTCCCCTAAAGTCAGGAACGCGGCAGGGATGTCCACTATCACCACTGCTGTTCAACATAGTACTAGAAGTCCTAGCCTCAGCAATAAGACAACAAAAAGAGATAAAAGGCATCTGAATTGGCAAAGAAGTCAAACTCTCACTCTTTGCAGATGATATGATACTTTATGTGGAAAACCCAAAAGACTCCACCCCAAAACTGCTAGAACTCATACAGGAATTCAGTAAAGTGGCAGGATATAAAATCAGTGCACAGAAATCAGTTGCATTTCTATACACCAACAACAAGACAGAAGAAAGAGAAATTAAGGAGTCAATCCCATTTACAATTGCACCCAAAACCATAAGATACAAAGGAATAAATCTAACCAAAGAGGCAAAGTATCTGTACTCAGAAAACTATAGAATACTCATGAAAGAAATTGAGGAAGACGCAAAGAAATGGAAAAACGTTCCGTGGAAGAACAAATATTGTGAAAATGTCTATGCTACCTAGAGCAGTCTACACATTTAATGCAATTCCTATCAAAACACCATCAACTTTTTTCAAAGAAATGGAATAAATAATCTTAAAATTTGTATGGAACCAGAAAAGACCCTGAATAGCCAGAGGAATGTTGAGAAAGAAAAGCAAAGCTGCTGGCATCACAATTCCGGACTTCAAGCTCTATTACAAAGCTGTCATCATCAAGACAGTATGGTACAGGCACAAAAACAGACACATAGATCAGTGGAACAGAATAGAGAGCCCAGAAATGGACCCTCAACTCTATGGTCAACTAGTCTTCGACAAAACAGGAAAGAATATCCAATGAAAATAAAGTCTCTTCAGTAAATGGTGTTGGGGAAACTGGACAGCCGCATGGAGAAGAATGAAACTGGACCATTTCCTTACACCACACACAAAAATAGACTCAAAATGGATGAAAGACCTAAATGTGAGACAGGAATCCATCAAAATCCTTGAGGAGAACACAGACAGCAACCTCTTCGACCTCAGCTGCAGCAACTTCTTCCTAAAAACATCGTCAAAGGCAAGGGAAGTAAGGGCAAAAATAAACTGTTGGGACTTCATCAAGATAAAAAGCTTTTGCACAGCAAAGGAAACAGTCAACAAAACCAAAAGACAGAATGGAAGAAGATATTTGCAAATGACCTATCAGATAAAGGGCTAGTATCCAAAATCTATAAAGAACTTATCAAATTTAACACCCAAAGAACAGATAATCCAATCAGGAAATGGGCAGAAGACATGAAAGGCATTTCTGCAAAGAAGGCATCCAAATGGCCAATAGACACATGAAAAAGTGCTCCACAGCACTCGGCATCAGGGAAATCCAAATCAAAACCTCAATGAGATACCACCTCACACCAGTCAGAATGGCTAAAATTAACCTTAGCTCAGGAAATGACAGATGTTGGCGAGGATGTGGAGAAAGGGGAACCCTCCTACACTGTTGGTGGGAATGCAAGCTGTTGCAGCCACTCTGGAAAACAGTATAGAGGTTCCTCAAAAAGTTGAGAATAGAGCTACCCTATGACCCAGCAATTGCACTACTGGGTATTTACCCCAAAGATACAAATGTAGTGATCCGAAGGGGCACGTGCATCACAATGTTTATAGCAGCAGTGTCCACAATAGCCAAACTGTGGAAAGAGCCTAGATGTCCATCAACAGATGAATGGATAAAGAAGGTGTGGTATATATATATATACAATGGAATATTATGCAGCCATCAAGAAATGAAATCTTGCCATTTGCAATGACATGGATGGAACTAGAGGGTATTATGCTAAGCGAAATAAGTCAATCAGAGAAAGACAATTATTATATGATCTCACTGATATGAGAAGTTCGAGAAACAAGACAGAGGATCATAGGGGAAGGGAGAGAAAAATAAAATGAAACTAGAGAGAGAAGCAAACCATAAGAGACTCTTAATTTCAGGAAACAAACTGAGGGTTGCTGGAGTGGAGGGTGTTGGGAGGGATGGGGTGGCTGGGTGCTGGACACTGGGGAGGGTGTTGCTATGGTGAGCGCTGTGAATTGTGTAAGACTGATGAATCACAGACCTGTACCCCTGAAACAAATAATACATTATATGTTAATCCAAAAAAGAAGAAGAAAAGAAACAAGGCAGAGGATCATAGGGGAAGGGAGGAAAAAGTGAAACAAGACAACACCAGAGAGGGAGACAAACCATAAGAGACTCTTAATCTCAGGAAACAAACTGAGGATTGCTGGAGTGGACGGGGGTGGGAGGGATGGGAGGGCTGGGTGATGGACATTGGGGAGGGTATGTGCTATGGTGAGCACTGTGAACTGTGTAAGACACTTGAATCACAGACCTGTACCCCTGAAACCAATAATACATTTTTGTTAATAAAAAAAAAAAAGTCTACTGATTTGTTTATCCTCCATTTTACATTGTCCATCCATTTTCCTATGTTTTAAAACTTAAATTACAGTTGTAGAGTATTTATGTTGAATCCAGCTACAGAAATATTTGCTGGTTTTTACATTGCAATTTTTCCTAAAAACTAAACACAGTAATATATGTAAAGTCCTAAAAATACTTGAATCTCCATTCCATTGTGCATTTACATTTGGCTTGTCTAGTAGAAGTACTTACATGAGATAGAACCAAATTTCATGTTTTCTCTGAGAAGATCCATTAATTAGGGAAAAAACCCTACATGCTACTAAAAACAAATTCAATAAATCTCTGTATTTATGAAAAACATTATCTTTGGTTTATATTTTGTAAGTAGTACAGAAGCCTTACAGAACCACTCAAATGTTCTACGAAGGTACAATGAAAGGAACTGGTACATCTCATGGCGACTCCTGCTTCATTCCCCAGAGGCGATGCTTGTGGACACATCCTCATAACTTTCTAGAAAAAAAACATGATCTTTAAAGAAAAATTTTAAACACCAGAACCAAATGTCAGAAGACACTGAGATTTTTTTTTTCTTCAATAAATACTTAAAGTTTATAGGCAAAGATTTGGCTTAGAAAACGTATATCATTCACTTCTATTTTAGGATGGTGTTTACCAAAATATAATAAATGCTTATTAGCAACTGTTTCTCATGTTTCTAGCAAAAGACAGTAAAAATTAAAACTAAAGCACAGCTGTGAAAGTCCAAGTTTGCTTTGCATTTCATTGCTCCACTTCCTCATACCCTGTTTAGGACAGCCCAGATTCCAATGATCATGAGAGACCATTCATCAGAATTCCAAACAGAAATGTTCTAAGCTCCAGGGAAACTATTAACTTCTATAAAAATTGTACACTGAAAACTGTTGCAAGAAATGAAGATCTAAGTAAGTGGAAAGATATCCCATGTTCTTGGATCAGAAGACTTATTATTAAGATGGCAGTACTCCTCAACTGATCTACAGATTTAATGTGATCCCCATCAAAATCCCAGCTGGGTTTTTTGCAGAAACTAACGAGCTGATTTTAAAACTTATATGGAAATGCAGCAGACCTAGAATAGTCTAAAATAATTTTGGAAAAGAAGAAAGTTGATGGACTCACACTTCAAAACTTACTATAATGCCACAGTAATCAATTCATAGTGGTATTGACATAAATATAGACATAGATATCAATGGAATAGAATTGAAAGTCCAGAAATAAGTCCTTACAGTTCAAGAAAATACCATAAAAACAGTGGTAAGCCAATTCCACAGAGAATGAATAGTCTTCTACAAATGGATGAGAATGAAGCTGAACCCTACATAACACCACACACAAAAACTAAGTCAAAGTGGATCAGTGATCTAAATGTTGAGCTAAAACTATAAAAGTCTTAGAGGAAAACCTAGGAGTAAATTTTCACGACCTCAGGCTAGACCATTGTTTCTTAGGTATGATACCAAAACCAGAAATGACAAGGGGAAAAAAATGGGTAAATTGGACTTCATTAAAATAAAAAAAAAAAAAATGTGCTAGAAATAGTACTATTGAGAAAGTTAAAAGAGTGGAGAAAATATTTGCAAATTCTATATCTGAGAAGGAATTTATAATTACTTATAACTCAATAATAAAGACAAGTGACCCAAGTTAAAATATTGCCCAAAGTCACACAACTAGAAAACAGGTGCAGAGGAACTGTCACCCAGGTGATTGTTTTTCTCTGATAGATGTTACCTTGTCTAGAGCTCTTACATTTCTGCTTTGTGCTCTTGATTTACAGAGGCAGTTGCTTTATTAATTTTTTAAAGAATTTCATGATGAAATTTTGGTCACAGTGTCATCTGCTAAGAGGCAACATTTTTCTTTTGAGTGTTCAGCTTACATTTGTTTCATTTTTTTTTCTTTTATCTTGAATATCTTTGAATATTTGCAGTGTTGTTTCTAATTTGACTACCCATGTTTGGGGAAGATAAGTTGTTCCTAGATGGCTATTTTCAGAAAGTCTTGTATGGGTGGCTGGTTATAACCTAGTTGAAATTTGAAATTTATCCAGTGACCTGAGGTTTGTGTGTGAGTTAGTTTTGCCTTTACTTCTTCTCAGCCAGTGGTAGTAGCTGGCAGTAGGGTGTTTCACAGTGTAGCCTTTCTTGCAGCTTACTTCTGATTTCTTACTTGGTTCTGCCTCCTGTGCTTCTCTAAGCCAGACAGGCCCAAAATTGGACTCTGCTACCAATGCCTCTTACCTCTCCTTTTTGCAAACAAGGGATTTAGGTCTTACTCCCCAGGTTCTACCTTTCACTGTTGATCAGTGCTCTTTGAGGCTTCTGCTGAAATTTGCTTCCTGGCATCTTGTTTGTGCCTTCCCATATATACCAATACCCTCCAGCTCTGGCTCTGTGGCTAGTGACACTCTTCCCGCCAAGTTTTTTGATTCAGGATTTAGCAGTTTTCCTAGTTTTGCTGAAAATGGAGTTTACATTTTTGTTATTTTCTTTTTTGATTTTGAGTGATTCTATCAAGAGATAGAGGAAATGACAACTTACACTACCATCTTCAAAAGATAAGCCACCGAGTATTTTCTGGATTGTTGCAGCGTGCCCCACACCCCTTGTACCCTTTACCATCTCCATCCTGAAATCCCTCTCAGACACATTTCTGAATTTGAACTTTTTTCTCATTACTTCTATCTCCAGAAGTTTGCCTTTGTTTTTCACACCACTGGTTCAGAGTCACACTTTATTCATTTTGTTATTCAGGCCTCCTGTTGAGGTTTCATTTCTACCGTTATCTTTTTATGTCCCCTTTTAATTCATTAGTTGCTTCTCTTTTCCCCAAAGTCTCCTCATTTCATGAATGCTGTGGCCTATTACATTGACCTTTTTGAGGACCTTAGTTTTTCTTACTGCATTTTCTTTGGTATACTCCACTCTTTCTCTTTATTGGGGTCAGTGTCTCAGCTTTTCAGGTTGATATCTCTATTTCAGGAGTTTGGTTCTCAGGGTCTGCTCACTCTTGGTTGTCCATGTATTTTTGCAAGTGAGGTGCAAAAATGGGTTGATGGTCCAACTTCTAAAACTTATCAGAAATAGCATGTTTCTTCTTTGGCTGCTGATATAACCTACACTGTGTACAAATGTGGTGGGGGAAACAATGAATGTCATGAAGCTGGGTCTCATTCTCTTGGCATGTATCCTTTTTGAGGTGCCCTGGCTCTGATGTGAGGAGACTTTAACAGTCATTCCCCATAATGGGAACGTCTTTCACATTTATCCCCTTCTGTGCTCATGTCTCAGTTTTCTTTGTGCACTCCACCGGTTCCTCTGTTAAGAAGCTTATTACTGATTCTGTGTTCTCAGGCTGAAACTCACCTTCCCCCATTTATGAGCCACTTGAAGGCACAGTTTTTTTTCTTTTCCTGACAAATTTGGGGACTTAAGTAGGGAACTAGCAGAACAGGTACCTAAGTGAACCCCAGTTTAATTATTATTCTTGCACTGTTCAGCCTCACCTGGTCCTGCTGAGTTTCTGCTACCATGACAGGGCAGTGGGTGTGCTAACTACAGCTTGAGCTTGGACAGATTACAGGAGGGTGACTGTAGATTTTACTTGTTTGCCCCCAATTTTAGAACTCTTCTTTCCAGGCTAAAAATGTTAAGGCTGTGCTGACCATGGGCATTTTCCAGGGTCTCCCTGCTGAATTATTCAGGGTCTAGTCAGGAGACAAAATACACCAGTAATTTGAACAGGGAAATGTGATAGAAATGGTTATTAGCTAGTAACAGGGGTTAACTACTAAGAGGAAGAGAGAATCCTGAAGAATGCAGTGAACAGCTACTAGTGCAAACTTGGAAGAGGTCTCTTCCCCCAAGGTCAAGGTTCAGACTTACAGATGGTGGAGGTATTTAATACTTACAGATGGTGGAGGTGCCCCGGGAATGGGCTGGCAGACAGGAAGCTGCTCCCTGGCAGAACTGGAGTGGAAGAGGGAGTCCCTGGAAGGTGCAGCCATGGAGTCTTCTGCACATGGCTGGCAGGGAAGCAACCTACTGGTCATAGTAGCAAGAAAGCCCAAAGCCCCAGAGTCAGGGAGGGAGACTTCTTCTTCTTGTATCCCCCAGCACCCTTTCCTGACAAGGCAGCCTGTAAAGGAGAGATGTCTGTAGGGGCCTGCCCCAGTATCACAAAGCAAGGCAAAGAAGGGTAGATTTGGAGTACAGAAGCAATAGATGGACACCTAGCTCACCCATATTAACAGGTTCAAATTTGGGAATTTTAAATTGTCCTGTTTCCTTGAGTACTTTAAGAGAACCTATTGTAGAAAGAGCTGGGTGCCAATGATCCATTGATAAATAAGCTCTCATGTTATGCCTGTGTCCTGTGGTAGAGATAATCTATGTGCAAGATGATCTTTTCAGTCCAAGAACACTGAATGGATAGGGATACATTTCTTCTTTCAGGATACAGAATCCCCTCTCTGATAAGCAGAAGTGGCCGTTATATCTTTAGGCTCTCAAACTCAACACAAGTCCTTATGGCTTTTAATGCAGTTTGGGTATATCTCTGGTGCACAGCATTTTTAGGGATATGTGAGAGCCTAAGATTTGAAAGTGTGCCAGAGTGGGAATGAAATGCCTATCAAAAATGTTGGTGACCTTTCAAAGAATCTAGAATGAATATAGCTACAGTTTCCAGTGAGCTCTCAAGATTATTTTCATTATACAACATAATATTATAAAAGGAAATTGGGCCTTGATCTAATTATTAGAGAAAAATTTTAAGTAATGAAACCGTAGAGATATGAATTGTATAATAGGAGTAGGCATCTGGGTAGATGGAGGAGTTATAATTTGGCAAATGAACTGTAAAGGGGCATATGAAACAAACAAGTCGAAGGACTAAATCAAGCTTTTTCCAGAATTTTCCCACAGTGCTTAAGACAAAGAATAAAGAAGTACTTTGTTAGCTGAGATTTTGTAGCCCATTTCCATCCAGACAAAATCTTTAATGGTACTTTTGTCTATGTAAATTTTTAACAATATGCTTTATGTCTAAACTTGGAGAAGAACTTTAACACTGTGGCCAACTGGAAAATGGAACACTGAACGAAAAATTTTGGTTTTTAACCTATATTTTATATATTATTTTTTTAATGATGTTTCTCCTCCAGCCTAGTGTTTGAAACACAGTTCTAATTTGGGTGGCTGCTTATTACCTCTGTGGGAAATGGGTTGTGAAGGCAGTTTTCTTCCGTTGTATCTGTTGGTGATGCCAGTGCTTTCACAGTCTGTAAGGCCTTCCCAGCGTAGAGTTCAGAGAGTCTCTTTTCCTTTGCTGCTTTGGGAATGTACAGTGGGTATGGGTCCTACAGTCCACCTGACGGTGCACTTCTGGATTTTAGAGCAGATGATGCTTACCCTAAGCTTTATTAAGGTTTGCCTCTCTGTGATTCGTGCTGAATTAATATTTGTGTATGGTGTGAGGTAGGGTTTGATGTTCATTTTTTTCGCATATAGTTACTCATTTCCGTCAGCTCCAGTTGTTGAAAAGACCATCCTTCCTGCACTGAATTACATTTGTGCCTTTGCTGTAAATCAGATGACTGTGCTTGTGGGGGTCTCGTTCTGGGCTCTCATGTGCTCCACAGGTCTGTTTTTGCACCAGTACCATACTGTCTTAATTACTACAGCTTTAGAACAAGTCTTGATATCTGACAGTGTAAGTCCTCCAACTTTGCTCTTCTTTAAGATTGTCTTTGCTTACCAGGCTTTGGTATCTATATTGTTTTTTAATCTGTTTGTCAATTTCTATGAACACAAGCTGCTGGGATTTTAATTGGAATGGCATTGAATGTATGGTTCACATGGGGAGCACTGATGTCTTATGTGGAGGGATGTGCCATGTTCGTAGATTGGAGGATATCGACCATATCCCTCCAGATGGTTAGGTCTTCTTTAGCTTTTCTCAGCAATGTTTTATAATTTTCGGTATAGCAGACTTCTGGGTCTTTCCACCGTTGATGGCATGTCTTAGATTTCACTTTCCAGCTGTTTATTATCAGTTTATAGAAATAGAATTGCTTTTTGTGCATTGACTTTACATTCTGTGACCTTGCTAAGTTCATTTATTAATTCTGATAGTATAATTTAGATTTTTTTGTTTTCAGCTGCTAGCTAAATTTCTGTATTTTTTATTTTTGAAGCTTTTATTTTGAAGCAGTCTCAAACTTACCAAAAAAATGCAAAAACAGTACAAAGATTTTTTTCTTTCTTGAATTATTTGAGAGCAAGTTGCCAACACCATGCGCCAGCACTCTTATACTTCAAGTATATTTCCTACAAACAAGGAGCTTCTTCATCATTACAGTTCAGGACATTAACGCAGATCCCTTGCTACCCCCAGATCCCCAGGCCCCGTTCAGGTTCCCCCATTGGTCCCACTACTAGTGTCCTTTTTAACAAATGACCCAGTGTACGGTCCGTACAGTCCCATCGCTGGTCTCTAGCCTGTGTGACTTTCACAACACTGACACTTTTGAAGCTCATAGCATTTGATTTGTAGATGAGTCTCAGGTGGACTTGGCTGTTTCCCCATGATGGGATTCACGTGCGTCTTTGGCAGGGTGTTACCTACTGAATGTTTGTGTCCACCAGAATTCATATGTTAAAACCTAACCCCCACCGTGATGGTATTTGGAGGTAGGGTGTTTGGGAGGGAATTAGATCATGAAGGTGGAGCCCTCATAAATGGGATTAGTGCCCCTAAAAGAGAGAGCTCAGAGAGAGCTCTCAGCCCCTTCCATCATGTGGGGACACAGCTGAAAGACAGCCATCTCTGAAGCCAAAAGCAGGCCTTCACCAGACACCTAATCTGCCAATGCCTCGATCTTGGACTCCCCGCCTCCAGAACTTGAGAAATCCTTGTATGTTGTTTTAGCCCCCCAGGCGGTGGCATAGCAGCCTGGATGAACTAAGATACGGGGATGGCCCAGAAGGGGTGCTGGGCCCGCACTGCATTCTCTTGCACGGGACACAATTTCAGTTGGTCCTGTTTCTGGTAATGTTCAGTCTGGGTTCATCCTGCTCTCTTGCTGCCTCAGACCTAGCATTAGCCCTTTCTCCAAGGAAGATTTCTGTTTGAGATGTGCTCCTCACCTGAGTCTTGCTGATCCCAGGACCTTTCAGTGGACAGAGCCAGGGGCTGTGGTTCTCTGTGCCAGGTCATCCTCCCACGTAGACGTAGTCCCTGTCGCTGCTCTCCATCCTACTGTGGGCTGTTGTCTTCTGCGGACATTACCTCCCTCCACTCCTGCCCAGCACCTCACTAAGGGGTGACCACTCCCCCCACCTGGGCTTCAGTATCCTGCACTTGGCCCCTGTGTACAAACTGCCCACCTCCTCAACCCACACTGAGCCCACTTTTTTATTTTTAAAAAATTACACAGGCTTTTTAAAAAAGAGGTTAGTATATGCTGATGATACGGATTTCAGAAAGTGTAGAAGGATGTGCAGGCACACTGTTTAGTTCTCTGGAAACAACCGCCATCCCTAGTGCCTGTGCTCCTTCCACAGCGTTTACCTACCTGTATATGTGTGTGTCTGCGTATTTACATCTAGGTGTGTGTTCCCCACACGGAGGGTGGCATATGCATTGCCCCACACCTTGCTTTGTTCCCTCAACAGTGTATCTTGGAGGTCTTTCCATTTTTGTGTAACCCTGGATGCGCCACAGTTTATTAACCTGTCCTGTCGGGGTAGATTTAGGGTAGCTTAATCATTTGCTATTAGAAGCATTATTGTAACAAATACTGTTTTATATGCATGGGTTTGCCCTTGTGAAATTCTTCTCAGAGTGGGATTTTTTGGAGAATGGTGTGGACATTTAGATTTTAGTAGGTAGCTCCCACCAGGCCTGCACAGCATCGGGGGCAGCGGTTTGCCCACGGCCCTATGTGGGAGTACTTGGCCACGCTTGCTCACATGGCGTGTCAGACTCTGAGTTCTGATCAACACCACGAGAGCCTCCGCCTGATTCTGACCCATGCACCTCTGGTCATGAGTCGCAGCAAGCCTCTCTGTGTGTGCAAGCATCACTTAGGCTTCTGTGCTTGTGAACAGCCTGTCCTTTTGCCCATTGTTCTCATCATTTCATAATCTTTTTACTTACTGGTGTTTATAGTCTGGTGTGTTTTACTTACTTCTTTTTAAGATTTTGTTTATTTGAGAGAGAGAACACAAGCAGGGAGGAGGGGCAGATGTAGAAGCAGACTCCCCGCTGAGCAGGGAGCCTGATGTGGGGCTCGATCCTAGGTGCCCTTGCAGTCTGGTGTGTTTTAAAGAAATTTGCACTTTGCTGTGACATGAGCTGTTTGCTCCCTGTGTGTCTTTGACTTGACAGCGTTTCTTGTCTTTTTTTTTTTTAAGATTGAGTTTGTTTTGTTTTTGTTTTGTTTTTAAGATTTTATATGTTTATTCGACACAGAGAAAGCACGAGTAGGCAGAGTGGCAGACAGAGGGAGAGGAAGAAGCAGGCTCCCCATTGAGCAGGGAGCCCGACGCGGAACTTGATCCCAGGACCCTGGGATCATGACCTGAGCCGAAGGCAGACGCGTAACCAACTGAGCCACCCAGGCGCCCCAAGATTTTTTTTTTTAAGATTTATGCATTTGAGAGAGAGGGAGGGACACTGTGAGTAGGGGAGAGGGACGGTGGGAGAGGGAGAGAGAATCCTCAAAGAGACACCCCGCTGAGCAAGGAGTCTGATGTAGGGCTCCATCCCAGGACCCCGAGACCATGACCTGAGCCAAAATCAAGAGTTGGCTGGCCATATAACAGACTGAGCCACCTAGTTCAGTCCCCTTAAGATACACCCCTTAAGACTGTATTTTTAAGTCAGCCCTGCCACTGTGCGGCTCCAACTCACAGCCCCCAGCCAGCTGGGCGCCCACAGCAGCTTCTTCTTGTGCACTTTATTTGCTGTCCCCCATTTCTCAAGCCCCTTGTTAGGGTGCTGAACTTCCGGCGAGTCCTGAACATGGCCTTTCCCCCCATAGAGTATGAAAGAAAACTGTCTCATTGCAGGACTTTGATGAGTGGATGTTTTTGTGTTTAGATATTTTACTCATCTTGAAATTATTATGTGAGGTTAGGGTACAACCTTGTTTTTTCCAGAGGGACACCAAGTGGTTTCTGCTGGATAATATGTGTTCCTCCCACTGATTGACCTGAAATATCACATTTACCAGGCACTCCAGTACTTGCATATTTGGGTGTATTTCTTCATCTCCTAATCTGTTCTAGTTATTTTTCTATGTGGACAGACACGAGTACCAAACATTTTAATTACTATGGTTTTCAACAGGTTGAATATCTGGTAAGGCTAGTCCTCACCTATTTTTCTTTTTCATTGGCATGCTTGCATTTAAAAAAATATATATACCAACTGTAGAATTAGCCTATCAGGTTCCTCAGAGAATCCTTTTAATCCTTTTATTAGGACAACATGGAATCTGGCTTAATTCAAGGAGCACTGACCCCTCTGTGAGGGTGTTTGTGTGCAAGAAAACCGTGTGCCCTACACCTCTCCACGCCCCTTCTGTGGTCCCCTTTTTCTCTCATAAAACTTTCTCCATGAAGCTTTCTTTTGTTAAGTTTATTCTAAGACACTTCAGCCCTTTTGCGGCTGTTACAAATGTGGTGGTTTTCTTCCTTTCTGTCCTGAGAATGGTGGTTAATTGTATGTAGGTGAAGGCTGTTTTGACGTATTTATAGAAATTTATCCCCCACCACCTAACTGAATTCTATCTTTTTCATAATAATTTTCTAGTTGATGTTCTTGGGTTTTCAAAGTAAATTATCATGTCTACAAATAATGATAGTTTTGCTTCCTTTCTGATTTTTTACCTCTCATTTCTTTCTCTATTTTGATGTTGGTGTCACATAGTAGTGATTGAGTGTACTGTTGGGAGTGGCCTCCTCGTCTTGCTAAATGTTAAAGAATCACTTTTTCTTCCTATTAAGAATTTTTATCAAGGGGGGCGCCTGGGTGGCTCAGTTGTTACGCATCTGCCTTCAGCTCAGGTCATGATCCCAGGGTCGTGGGATTGAGTCCCACATCGGGCACCCTGTTCGGCAGGAAGCCTGCTTCTCCCCCTCCTGCTCCCTCTGCTTGTGTTCCCTGTCTCACTGTGTCTCTCTCTGTCAAAAAATGGATGAAATCTTTAAAAAAAAAAAAAAAATCTTATTTATCAAGGGGGCTCCTGGGTGGCTCAGTCGGTTGAGTGTCTGCCTTCGGCTCACGTCATGATCCCGGGGTCCTGGGATTGAGCCCCGCATCCGGCTCCCTGCTCAGCGGGGAGTCTGCTTCTGCCTCTCCCTCTGCCTGCCGCTCCCCCTGCTTGTGCACGCTCTCTCTGTGTCAAATAAATCTATTAAAAAAAAAAAAATTTATAACAGGGGCGCCTGGGTGGCTCAGTCGGTTAAGCATCTGCCTTCGGCTCAGGTCATGATCCCAGGGTGCTGGGATCGAGCCCATTGTTGGGCTCTCTGATCAGCAGGGAGTTCGATTCTCCCTCTCCTGCTGCCGCTCCCCCTGCTTATGCACATGCACACGCGCGCTGTCTCTCTGTCTCTCTGTCTCTCTGTCAAATAAATAAAAATATTTTTAAAAAAAAATTTATATCAAGAGTAGAAATTGAATTTTATCAGATGCCTTCTCAGCTTTTCAGATTCTGGGAATAATCCTAGGATTTTTTTTTTCTGACAGATCTGATATGATATAGTGATAATTGTGCTGATACTGTATTGAATTATCCTCTGTTTTTTAAATTAATTTTACTTGGTTATGGTATATTAATCTTTGAGTTGTTGTTGGATTATGTTTGCTGGTATTTTACTCAGAATTTTTTTTTTTTTTTTGGAGAGAGGCGGGTTGGGTGCAGAGGGAGAGGTAGAGATAAGAACCTTAGGCAGGCTCCACGCCCAGAGTGCAGCCCAGCATGGGGCTCAGTTTCAGGACCCTGAGATCATGACCTGAGCCGAAACCAAGAGTCAAAGGCTCAACCGACTGAGCCACCCGGAGGCCCCTTACTCAGGATATTTTCACTGATACCTATAACTTGGAATTTTTCTCTTCGGGTTGTATGTGTGTTTGTATGGAGTTTGGGGGTTCTTTCCCAAGAAAGAGATTGAGAAGAGACCACTACCACGACCCACCATACTTCGGACCAATTTAAATAGCTTTGGAAATGTCTGTCCCTACATGGTTTGTGGAAACACCTGATTCTGCTGGTTTTTTTAGGAGTTCAGTATGTATTTCAGGTGACACAGAATACAAAGTTCTTTTTTTTCGCCTTAACATAGGATAATAGACTTGGGAAAGCTTTTTTACTTCAGTAAAATTTACTCCAATCCAGGAGTTAAACACACATACATATGTATACGTGTGTATGGATACCTGTGTGTATATGTGTGTATATTAAAACAGAAATGCGTAATTAAATGTATTTTTATGCCCAGTTTTAAAAACCCTGTTCTGGTTTGGACGCTGGTGCATCGTGAATGTGTCCCTGTGTGTCCGTACGCTTGATACACGTTAGCATCCCTTAGGCAGTTGGGCAGGCCTCCTGGACCAAGCCCAGGCTGTACTGACTGTGGGTAGAGGGCTTGCGTAGGGCTGTTAGTCCTACCATTACAGCACACAGGGTGACCCTGCGGTTGAAAAAGGAGAGGGGAGGGCTTGAGCCAGCAGAGCGGTTGTGGATGTTTGGGGCCTATCCGTGGCGCACCTACCCATGTGGTGGGCCTGGAGATTCGAGGATGGATGACACAGTCTCTGACCGTCTAGTAGTAGGAATGCACCCAAATAGATAGGTGAACAACAGCGCCCTAAGCGTGGTGCTAGGGATAAGTACCAAGGGATGTGGCAGTTAAGTGGAGCTGACTGAAATTAAGGGGACCTTACCCTTGAGGTAATGAGCTCCTCAGGTTCTCAGAGGGTCTGCTGGAGACTGACAGAGGGGGAGAGGGTGTTTCCCTGTGAGGGAGCAACTGGGTATCCAGGTCGCCACTGGATGGGGGAGGCCAGGTCATGTGGGGCCGTGCACACCACACTGTGAGGGTGTTCCCTCCTGTGGTGCTCCCCACCCGCGCACCCCTCCAGTGTGGGGGAGGGTACATGGCTGTGGGAGAGCTTCCTGGGGACGAGCGTTTAGTGTCAGAGGAGTTGCAGTGGACTCCATGATTTCCGTGATCTCTGACCAGTTCACCACTGAGGGGATTTGACTGCACATCTGTCCAAGTAGCCCTAGTGCGAGGGCGTTCTCTACAAGAGCACAGTGGGCACGCTAGCCCCGGCGTGCCTCTTCCAGCACCCCCCACCCCACAGTGAGCCCCCACCATGATCCTTGTAAGAGGTGACGTTACAGTACTTACATCCAGAAGACTTGCTCTTCTGTTCCCTGTGAGATGTATTGTCAGTGTAGGACCCCTTTGCAGCCCACCTTTCCATTCCCGTGAGGTGCGCATTGTGCTGTGATTCGCTGTGCGCTTCTTTGTCACAACACAGTGCAGATTTTTGTATCTTCACATAAGAATTCTCATTTTAGGAGTGTAAACACATCTTGGGTACACAGCAAGAAAGTCTACTGGTTAAACTTAAAGGAACATGAAATCCTTTGGAACAATGGAGATTTGCCTTTCTTCCCACATACATACATTATTTTCTCACTGCAAAAATGACAGATGCCAGGGGCGCCTGGGTGACTCAGTCGGTGATGCGTCTGCCTTCGGCTCAGGTCATGATCCCGGGGTCCTGGGATCGAGTCCCGTGTCGGGCTCCCTGCTCAGAGAGGAGTCTGCTTCTCCCTCTGCTCCCCTCTCGTGCTCTCTCTCGATATCTCTGTTGCTGTCTCTGTCTCTCTCTCTCTCTCTCTCAAAATCTTTTAAAAAATGAGAGATGCTTGGGCGCCTGGGTGGCTCAGTTGGTTAAGCGACTGCCTTCGGCTCAGGTCATGATCCTGGAGTCCCAGGATCGAGTCCCACATCAGGCTCCCTGCTCAGCAGGGAGTCCGCTCCTCCCTCTCATGCTCTCTGTCTCTCATTCTCTCTCTCGCAAATAAATACAATCTTAAAAAAAAAAAAAAAATGACAGATGCCCATTGTTGAAAAATTTAGGCATTACAGAAGTTAGTAAATAAGGTAAAAGTGAGGGACGCCTGGGTGGCTCAGTCGGTTAAGCGTCTGCCTTCAGCTCCGGTCATGATCCCAGGGTCCTGGGATCGAGTCCCGCATCGGGCTCCCTGCTCCGCGGGGAGCGTGCTTCTCCCTCTGCCTCTGCCTCTCTCTCTCTCTATCTCTCATGAATAAATAAATAAAATCTTTAAAAAAAAAAAATGTAAAAATGAAAGTGCTTGTCCCACCCACCACCCCCATTCAGTACTAAATGGCAAATGCAGTGTGAGTGTCTTACGAAATGGAATTCTATTACAGACACTGGAGAGAAGGGGAACCTTCTTTCCTTCTTGACTGAACGTCAGGCTTGGACTTTACTCCACGGTAGCACGTACAGAGTTGGTGGGAGTTGCATGGTTTCAACCATGGATGTACTGTTTATGTCATCAGTTCGTCATTGGATTTGTCCTTGCATATTTATCTCTGTGCAATTGTGTGAGATATCTGCAGGAGAAAGTTGTAGAAGTGGAATTTCTGGAGCAAAGACGTATGTGTACATTTTAAATTTTGGAGGTGTTTCAAATTCTCCCAGAAGATAGGATGGATCGGGGTTCCCCTGGCGGTGTGTGACAGCCACACCACGTTGTTCTCCCAGGCCTCTGAAGTGAAAAATGGTACCTCGCTGTTTTCATTTACTTCCTTATTAGAGGGCTTGAGTACCTTTTTCTATGCCTAAAAGCCATTTATATTTCTTCATCCAATTCATAAGAGCAATACGAAAGATAAGTTATAATTTGTTTCACTATGATTCTAAATTTTAACTTCGTTCACTGTTTCTCTCAGAAGTTTTTTTTATCTTTATTTAATCAAATCTGTCTTTATGCTATACTTAGGAAGACTTTACTTACCCCAAGATTGGAGAAATAGTCTCCTCTGTTTTGTTCTATTCTTTAGCCCACTGGAGTTTATTTTTTTGAGCAGTGCGGACCAGGGATCTAACTCCATTTTTCTTCTAAATGGAGAGCCGATTGCCCACCTCATGTTTGAACAGTCCATGCTCTTCTTGCTAGTGTTGCTAGCAAATAATAAAGTATTCACTTGGATCTTATGCAAACGTGGAGTATGAGACCCACCTTTTTAGTAAATATCAAATTGTTTGATAAAATGTTTACTGAGGCTGAAAATGGGTTCTGCATTCCGAAAATGCCTCAAGTGACAAAGAAAAAATGGCTAAGGACACAACTGAGAACATAAGACTGAAGGAATTGTCTAGCTTTATGTTAGTGTCAGTTTCTGAGCACAAAGAGCCTTGGGCTCTTTATTTGCTTTGTGATGGTTTGTAAGCCTTATAGAAGGCAGAGTGAAGCCAGGAATTCAGTAGGATGGAGTTTAACATGCAGGAGGCCGGGTCATGCCACGGTGTTACACGAACCCATGTTGTGGGAAGGCACGTAATCCTCCTGTGTTCCCCTCCCTGCCCTTCACAGCCTAAGCGCGATGGCCAGACGTTGCTGACCCAGGTGTGGAGGCGCTTGAACCTGACGGAGTGTGACTACTTTGGGCTGGAGTTTCAGCATCCCCGGTCCTACTGGGTACGTGTCCTTGCCTTGTTCTTGCAGGCTCTTGAGAGCTGACCGTGCACGTGGCCACAGAGAGCCTGTGAGGCCCCGCTGCAGGGATACGGCACCATACTTCATCACATTGCTGTTACTGGAGCTGCACCGTGGAGACACAGACCGCACTGGCCTTTTAGCTAAGCTGAGTTCCCATCCTCCCTAAATTTGTTCTCCTCACCAGTACATGTGCCAAGGAAATCCAGAAACAACCGCTATGACATCTGCATGATAATCATTTTGAGCAAACTTTTACGAAATTCGTTGGTTATCCCTCATGTTACTTGATCGATGAACCTTAAAAAGTGTGGAACTTAATATTTATAGGTGGAACTGTTTTAAACCAAAATTAGGGGCGCCTGGGTAGCTCAGTCCGTTAAGTGTCCGACTCTTGATTTAGCTCAGGTCTTGATCTCATGGTTGTGAGTTCAAGCCCTACATTGGGCTCCATGCTGGGTGTGGAGTCTACTTAAAAAAAAAAAAAAAGAAAGAAACCAAAATCAGCCTATTCGATAAGTGTGTCAGCATTACTGAGCTCTGTCCACTCCTTCGTGCAGTGGCACTCTTGTCTATTAGTTGTTTACAGGTGCATCTTGTACCAAAGATTTGTTTGGCCTTAACAGCTGCCCCCCCAAAATAATTATTGGTACCCATGCTGTGCCTAGCAACAACAGTGTGCATGTGACCTAATGGAGGGGTCCGGGCCTGCGTGGTGTCTCATCATCCTCCCACACTTCTCGAAGCAGGTGTTCCTGTGCCTCTCCCAGGTGTTTTGTCAGGATTTGACTGGTGTGTGAGCAGAGAGCCAAAACAGGCCCCACCTTAAATATCTCTCCTAGTTATAAACAGTTCTGTATTTTGTAGCATAGTTATTAAATAGAGAAATCGTTGAATGGATTTGATCTCTTTTCTTAAATCCTCTTTAGATTTGGCTGGAACCTATGAAGCCCATCGTTAGGCAAGTACGAAGTAAGTCCCTTTTTTAAACTCTTTAGAATTCTGTTCATTTAAGATGCTTTTGTTCTTGACTGTTCAAATTGGAGGTATGTCCAGATGTTCATTGTCCCCACCCTGGGGAGCAGTGAGGTGATTGCCAGCGGCGCGTGAACTTGGAGATTGTTTTGCTGTTTAGTCTCAGCCTGCGGCAGCTGCGAACACTCACTAGTTCTCAAACACAGTGGTAACAGGATATGCTCTTGGATATGTCACTTAATTTTTGGCCAATATGCAAAAATAAGTATGCAGTTTCTCCCCCCAAGTTATAAAAAGGCATTGAGGTTCTTCCTTTAATTAGCTTCTTAATTTTTTTTTAACAATTTTTAAAACTTTATTTTTTGTGGTATTATTTTTGAGTATAGTTGACACAATTTAATTACATGTTTAATAAAATAGTTTATACTGTTTTGTAATTATAAACATAATTTTTGTTAGTCTCCATTAAATTTTTAAAAATTGGGGCACATAGTAATACCTCTTAGTTACAGGGTGCTGTCCAGGGGTCCAGATTCACCTGTAATCTGATCCCATGTGAGAGAGAAGGATGGGTGCCAGTAGCCTCGTTAGTCACTGGTGGCCTAAGGCCATTTAGGTCATCGTGGCCTTGTAGCACAACACCTCCTCTTTCCTGCTTGGTGAAAATTACACAGCTGTGTTGTAAAAATTTCAGTAAAGCGGAGATGCTCAGATGAGCTAACACCTTCTGCTTTTTCTTTCCAGTAATCGGGTTGTTCTGGTTCAGTATAGTGAGTGATGACATTTTTCTTTCACTAAAGTATATAAAGATTTGAAAAAATAGTGAGATTGACTTTACTTGTCAAGTTTGAAATGTTTCTTTTCAGGGACGCCTGGGTGGCTCAGTCGGTTAAGTGTCTGCCTTTGGCTCAGGTCCTGATCCCAGAGTCCTGGGATTGAGCCCCACATCGGGCTCCTTGCTCAGCAGGGAGTCTTCTCCCTCTGCCTGCCGCTCCCCCTGCTTGTGCTCTCTCTCTCTCTGTGTCAAACAAATAAAATCTTTAAAAAAAAATGTTTTTTAATAAATAAAATGTTTGTTCTCACAGGGCCAAAAAACGCATTGCTTCGTCTAGCAGTGAAATTTTTCCCACCTGATCCGGGTCAGTTGCAGGAAGAATATACAAGGTAAAGAGCCCCTGCTGAAGCACAGCTGTTGTCAGCAGGGTCTAGAATTCACCTCTGTCTCCTGCAGCACCTGGCTCATGAGGTGCTCTGGGATATATGTATTCCTAGAATGAATGAAGCTGCAACACACATAGAAGGTGTGATCAACGTGTAGTAGAAGCAATTAACTCTTGCACAAACACACATGCCAGTAGAGCTTAGAAAAGGGTTTATGGTGAAATTTGGGGACAAAAAGGGGGGTATGTGTTAGTGTATTGTGAAAGTGCTAGTCTCCAGCTGAGCACAGATTTGTGCTCATGCATGAGGTTCTTAGGAGTTTCACCCATCATAAAGGCACAAAATACACACAGCTGGGAGAAGTACTGAGTTGGAGAGTCTTTATGAATATATGGAGCAGAAATATTTTAGGTGATTTCTTTTATGGCAGAAGTAACTGAAAGAAATGTTTACAGTTGTTTCATCTGGGCAACAGGTTATGGAAGTTTTTTTTCTTGTGTTTTATGTACCAACTCAAAACCCAAGATCAGATGTAAGATAAAAGGGAACTAGTATTAACAGTCCTTCTGACTAAAAATGGATTCCTCCCTGAACCATAGGCATCTTATGAACCTCTCTTCGGAAGGTTTTTGTAGAGCCTTGTAACATCACAAAATCACAGACTGTCAGCCGTAGGGAAATGTTGGTATCCCATTAGTCTAGCCCCTCATTTGATGGGTAACAAGACTGAACCCCAACGACAGCAAAAAGTGTTTTTAAGAGTAAACACAGAACTCATCTTCATAGCGTATCACGTACCTGATGTTTACCAAAAGTCCTTTTTGAGGGAATAACTTTTAAATATATATACTTGGAAAATAACAAGGAATAGGAAGTATTACCTAATTCTGAGTCCTGGGTCCAAGCCATGTTTATGCAGAAGTTCCTTTTTTGTTTGTTTATAAGAAAAATGTACTGTTTATGATAAAAGAAGAGAAACTTCAAAATAAAGCTATGTAAAAAGTGAATGTACCTCTTCACTGTCTGCCCACTGCATTGTGTCCAGAAGTATCACTTGAGGTGTGTCTTCCAGATGAATTCATAGCAATATACAAGTGGACCCAGGTCTTTAAAGAAGTTATTTTACAGAGCAGTATCACTATACCCTTAGTCCTGTAGGTGGTTGTCTCCTGTTTTGTTTTTTACCCGCGTGTCGTAGCGTGCCGCGGGTGCTTTTACCCGCGTGTCGTAGCGTGCCGCGGGTGCTTTTACCCGCGTGTCGTAGCGTGCCGCGGGTGCTTTTACCCGCGTGTCGTAGCGTGCCGCGGGTGCTTTGCAGCAGTGTGTGTGCTGTGATCTACTTCATTGAACTCTTCCTGTCTGTGCATACATACCTAGGCTGTCTCTCTGCTGTATTGCTGCAAGTAAACAGCCTTGCCCACATAGCTTTGTAAACTCTGGAAAATATTTCTCCAGGAAAGCTTCATAAAAGCCAAATTGCTAAGTTCAAGGGTAGGCACATTTCAATTGTAAGCTCACTCTAGAGTATAAATTCCCACAAAGAGAGAGGTTGTCTTGCATCGTACTTCCAACTCCAGAAATAGTACCTGGAATGCAATACTTACTCAGTAATTATTTGTTGATGGAATAAATGAATATATGAATACATTCAAATTGCCTTTCTTACCGTTCAGGAGTGCCTGTTTCTCAGATCCTAGCCAGGACCAAATATCCTCAATCTGCCTGCAACTCTCAGAGCCGCATTTTAATCTATATCTTAATTGGATATTTCTGCTCTTTCACAGCAGAATTGTTGAGTGCAGTTTTGGGTGTGTAACAGAAGTAATATGAATTTGTGAGCTTCCCTTAAAGGTGTGGTGTGTCTGGAAGGCCAGCGTCTGAGTGCTCCTGTGTGTGTGGACTGCTGCACGTGACCCTGTCCACTGAGCTGCCACCAGCAAAGGGCCTCCTGTCACTTTGCCTTTGCTCACCGTCTGCTCTGATGTCCCTGGTCACTGCTGTTTCCTGGGGCGCTGTGCTCTCCTGTGATGGAGACATGCGGGGGGCATGCTCGGGAGCCTCTGGAGTTGATGTCTGTGGTGTTTTGAACTCCCTTCTAGATACCTGTTTGCCTTGCAACTTAAGAGGGACCTCCTGGAGGAGCGTCTGCCCTGCACGGATACCACGGCCGCCCTCTTGGCATCCCACCTCCTGCAGTGTTAGTATCTCCCCGCCCTGGGCACAGGTGCATACGGTCAGAGGTGTGCAACACTCCTGACCACCAGCACCTGATGCGCCTTCAAGGTCAGAGTGTGATGACGAACAGAGGCCCATTTTCTCTGATAAGCTGAAGATTAACATCTACAAGGTGGAGATCCTTGAGGCAAACAGTCTCCACCCAGAAAGAAAGGCTCAAGGCCAAGATCGGCAGCCACACACGTTCTTTGGGAATGTCTCTCCTTTGTGCCTTCTCGCATTTTCCCATAAGTGCCTTCAGTCTGGGAGCCAAATGGTAGCCCTGACCCTCAGCACCCCTGGAAAGAGACCTCCCTGGTGTGCATGTCACAGCCCCCCTGGTGATGAGTTAGGTATCTAACCCTGAGAAAAAAGAACACATTTCTCAGTATGTCACACAGAGCAAGGGATGGCGCAGAAGAACAGGAAGAATTATAGCGTGGGAAGAGGTTCTGAAAGCAGGGTATGCCTTGCCCGGGCCTTGCGAAGCCCCCAGCTGACAAGGAAAGGGAAACACGCTGCTGCTGGATTAGAGTCCCCCTGGCACAGAACTAATGTGTCTGAAAGTTTGAGCACAGCAAGTATAATATAGAAAGTTTTAAGAATCGTAGCAACTAAGAACGTGTGCAGGTTAATTTGTGGTTTCCTTGTCCCCCCTCCGCCCCAACACATACGCACCTACAGATAGCAAGTTCCATCGTAGATTTGCCATCCTGCACTAGGGGCCTTGTCGGCTCTTGTTAATGTACGTTGTCGGTGGGACTGATTATTTACTGGATCTGCAGTCCTCTCAGAGAGACAGATGGCTTTCCAGTGTGAATGGCCGTGCCCCAGAGCCGCTTGCTCGAGGGCTCGAGGGCTCGAGTGCAGTCACAGTCACCTTTGGGACTGTCGCTCTCCTGAGCGTGCTGCCTACCCCGCAGGGTGCCTCTGAGCTGGGCTGTCTGCAGAGGACACGCAGCCACGGCGGAAGCGCAGACGCGGCAGTGGGGCAGAGTCCTGTCCTGCTGTGAGGCAGGCGCTGCGCTTGTGGGCACGAGTGTCCTGGTCCCTAAAGTGGGGCACTGTGCGCGCAACTTTCTGTGAATTTGAGGCTGTCTCAAAACAAAAAAGAAGTGTATCGTTTAAGGTTATTGGGCTTTAACTATGACTCTTGAAACATGAGTAGCCTCAAGATTCATGAAATTAGAAAGAGACATTGTTCCTCAAGAATTTGAGAGGCCCTGAGGGAAAAGATGATTTCAAATACGTTATCCTGAAACAAATAAAATAAGATACATATTCCTGGCTACAGCAGTCTTGAGACTGCAGACGAATAAAGCGTGGTTTAAGACACAACAAACCGCTCAGGATAAACTGGTGGCTCAGCATTGGCCTCCCTGGGGTCACTCACCAGCATCTTTGTTCTTCAAAACTCAGAATGAAACTTCCTTACCTGGCTTTATATTTGCCTTTAATAGCTTAAGATATGTGGAAAAATAAGATACAAAATCCTGTTTATTTGAGGGATATATGCTTTTACTACAGATTTAGAATAATTTTTTTCTACTTTTAATTCATGCATTTGCATGTACGAATGCTTGTAGTTTTCTTTATTTGAAGAATACTGTTACTGTCTCATTTCAGCTGAAATAGGAGATTATGATGAAACCCTGGACCGAGAGCACCTCAAAGCCAATGAGTACCTGCCCAGTCAGGAGCATTCTCTTGAAAAGATTCTAGAATTCCACCGGAAGCACACGTGAGTCCATCAGAGCTGACCACTGGCCCCCTGTCACCACATATGACGAACTAGTGTGTTTATGTAACGGAAGCCGCCGCTGAGGCTTCTGCAACACTGACCGGAGTCACAACTGCGCACTCCCTGGGGGCACAGTCCCGCTGCTGGGGGGAGGCTAGAAGGGAGGTCCGTGCCCTGACAGGAGTGACCAGAGGGCAGGGCATCGGGGCAGCTGTGTGGGAGCGTTCTTAGCTAAGCAGTGTGCGAGACGTCTGTGGGCTGTCCTACAAGGTGGGGTCGAGCTGGCGGATGCCAGCACTGCAGACCTACTGGCAGCCCTGTTCTGTGAGCGACTTCATTTGGGTTTCTCCAGGACTCAATGCCGGTGTGCTTTTTTGGGGTGAAGAGAGGTGCAGGAAGGGGCCGTGAGGAGGGAGGGCCAGGGCCGAGGGCCTGGGGAGGGAGGTGGTGGTGATCTTGAACGCACCAAAGGGAAAGTGGACAGGACAGGGGCCTGATGGCTTGGACTCGCCCTTGAGAAGGGGCCTGTTGATGTGCGAGTTCATTTTGGTCTGATAACCCTCATGAGGAAAGCTCCACTGGGATCCCTCTCAGCTTTTCATCAAAGGTTTGGGTGCCAGCGATCTCTCTGTCCCTACTGTCCATACTGGGGGAGGGGGTAGCTTGAGCAGCACAGACCAAGACTCTCACCCTGGAGGACTTGACATTCGCCCTGCGAGACTGCGTGCTTCTCCGGCGTTTTGCCGCTCACAGGTACTTAGGGAGCGCCTTTTGTGTGCCCGGCATGGGGGCAGTTGGCTACACCAGTGTATGTAGCGTCGTGGTGTGTGGGCTACAGGACAGAGTCTCCTCCGATGAGAGAAGAAGGGTGAGTGGCTGGGCTGCTCGGGCAGGCAGGCATCTTTGAGGAATTAGCCACATGGGGTTGGTGAGGGGCGTTCAGGCAGAGGCAGCAGCCTGGGAGGGTGGGAGGTGGGTCAGGGGAGCCCAGCCTGCCACCCACAGCTCCACCTGAAATTCTGGTTTAAGCAGTGGGGCGAGTAACCGTTCCTGCTGCTGACAGGAGGCTGCGTGTGACCCTACTGTCACGGCAAGACCAAGTGAGGGCACCAGCCTGGTCGTGGGTGTCATGGTTTGGGGCACCTCTTAGTGTCAGAGTTCAGCACATGGGGGCAAAGGAGCAAGGGGCCATCTCCCAGTGCCAGCCTGAGTCCCGTGCCCGTCCCACAGGAGATGACGACCTGTTCGGGATTTGTGCCTGGAGTGGGGGTGGGGCACTGCACTGGCACCAGCAGGTAGATGGTCTGGGATGCAGGCAGAGTGTCATCAGCATGTGAGCAAACAGGCTGTGCGTGCAGGTCTCCTAGGGAGGAGAGGGTAGAGACAGATGGAGAAGAGAGTAAAGACTGGCCGTGGGAGGGTGAGTGAGAAGGGGGCACCACCAGAGGCCATGAGAACAGGGACAGTGAGCGAGCAGGAAGAGAGCCTCGGACACCAAGGGACAGTGTGTCAGGAAAGAGCACAGCGCCTCGGGCTGAGGGTCCGCACCAGGCCTGGCGAGTCTGGATGCAGGCGTGTCTGTGAGGTGAGGCTCAGGGTGAAGGCCAGGCTCACACTGGAAGCGAGGTGAGGGAATGGTGCAGGTCTGTGAGCAGTCACTCTGAGCGCCACCTGGGAGCGAACAAAGATGCCCCAGTGAGGGCGCCTGTGTACGTGTGTGCGTGTGCCTGTGCTTGCATGTCCATGTGCTTGCACGCATGTGCTCATGTGCCCACACGGAGTGTATATGTGCGCATGTTAGGTGTGTGTCTTAAGGTGGCTGCTTTAAAAACTCATGAAAGGGGCGCCTGGGTGGCTCAGCTGGTTAAGCCTTCGGCTAAGGTCACGATCCCAGAGTCCTGGGATCGAGTCCCGCATCGGGCTCCTTGCTCTGCGGGGAGCCTGCTTCTCCCTCTGCCTGCCGCTCCCCCTGCTTGTGCGTGCTCTCTTCCTCTCTCTCTGATTGATTGATTGATAAATATATATATAAAACTCGTGAAAGTCAGTGGAGAAATCGGGTGATGTGCTTCACAGAGGACTAAACCTGGGCTCTTCCCACAGCAGTGCCTCCATCCCTGAGCTCAGCTGTTGCTCTCTGGGCTCTCATGGTTCTTTTTTTTTTTTCCCCTAAAGATTTTTATTTTTAAGTGATCTCTACACCCAATGTGGGGCTCAAACTCACAACCGCGAGATCAAGAGTCACATGCTCCATCGACGGAGCCGGCCGGTTGGCTCTCATGGTTCTCATGTGCTGACTTTATCTTCCATAGTCATCGGATACTTCTTGTACTTCTTTTCTGTACATCATTTTTTATGGTGGGTTTTTTTTTTTAAGATTTTATTTATTTATTTGAGAGGGAGAGCACTAGAAAGTGAGAGCTAGCAGGAGTGGGAGCGGCAGAGGGAGAGCAGGCTCCCCACTGAGCAGGGAGCCCAATGTGGGGCTCGATCCCAGGACCCTGGGATCAGGACCTGAGCTGAAGGCAGACGCTTCACCGACTGAGCCACCCAGGTGCCCCTAACCGAGATAAATTTCTTACCTAGTGTATAGTATCTTCTTGGGCCCACTGGAAACACACTTCAGTAATCACTGAATAAGATATTGAAGGAATGGTTTTTTACTTTTATCACAGTTCTTTTGGACCTTTGAGATTGAAGGAAAAGATTTGAAAGCTGCTCTCTTAGTCCTTTGTGGCTGCTGTAACCGAGCACCCCAGGCTGGGCGGCTTGTAGCCCACAGGCCTTGGTTTCTCACAGTTCTGGAGGCACTGGTGGATTCGGCGTGCGGGGGACCTGCTTCCTGTTTCATAGATGGCATCTCTTGCTCTGTCCTCTCAGGGCGGAAAGGGCTGGGGGCTCCCTGGAGCCTCTGCTTTGAAGGCACTAATATTCATTAGTCCTCTACACAGCCCTCTCCCAAAGACCCCCTCCAAATACCATCACACTGGGGGTTCGGCTGCAGCCTAGGAATTTTGGAGGACACAGACATTCACCCTGTAACATTCCACCCCCCACAATTCATGTTCTCCTCACATGCACAATATATTCATTCCATCCCAACAGCCTGAATGTTCCCACTGCTCCAGCACCGACTCCAAAACCCTCCCAAGCCCACAGCCTCTCCTGAATCTCATCTTGATGAGGTCTGGCTGGGATTCCAGCTATGGTTCTGCTTGAGGCCAAGTCTCGTCCAGCTGTGAGCCTCTGAAAACAGAATACTATGCTGGGCGACAGCATAGGATTGGCACTCCCCTCCAAAGGGAGAAATTGGAACAAAGGGAAGGATAACAGGTCTCAGACAAGCCTAAAACCTAGCAGGGCAAATGACGTTAGACCTTAAGGCTCAGAAATAATCCTCTTTGGCTCAGTGCTCTGCCCTCCAGGCAGCCTTGGCCTTGGAAACCCCGTAGAGGCCTTGGGGCCCCCAACCCCCTCCACCTTCCACTCCAGCCTGTGATGGGAGGGGCAGCCCTGACCTGAATGCCTTTGGGGTCCTTCTCCCACTGCCTGATTTCTGTCCATACTGATCTCCTCAGCCATTTAGCCACACCCTGAGTGTCCTCATTTTCTGCAGTATGCATAGGCTGAACATTTTCCTAATCTTAAAATTCTGTTTCCTCTTAGTTTCACACTTCCATCTCTCAGGCACTTCTCTCTTGCGCTTTCCTATCAGCAGTCAGAGGAACCCAGCCGCACCTTCCCGACTTGGCTTAGAGATCTCTTCAGCCAAGAATCCAGTCCCGTTGTTGGCAAGTTCTGCCCTCCACAAAACACTTTAGGACATAAATATAATTCAGCCAAATTCTGTGCCACTTTACAAAAAGGATCACCTATCTCCCGTTTCCTGTTGTTTTTTTTTTTTTTTAAAGATTTGTATTTAGGGCGCCTGGGTGGCTCAGTCGGTTAAGCGTCTGCCTTCAGCTCAGGTCATGATCCTGGGGTCCTGGGATCGAGTCCCACATCAGGCTCCCTGCTCAGCGGGAAGTCTGCTTCTCCCTCTTCCTCTGCCTCTCCCCCTGCTTGTGAACTCTTTCTCTCTTTCTCTGTCAAATAAATAAATAAAAATCTTAAAAAAAAAAAAAAAAAAAAAAAAAAAAGATTTGTATTTATTTGAGCAAGTGAGAGAGAGAGCATGAGAGGGGGGAGGGTCAGAGGGAGAAGCAGACTCTCCGCTGAGCAGGGAGCCTGATGCGGGGCTCCATCCCAGGACCCCGGGATCATGACCTGAGCCGAAGGTAGACGCTTAACCGACTGAGCCACCCAGGCGCCCCTTATCTCCTGTTTCCAATAACGTATTCCTCACTTCTTCTGAGACCGCACCAGAATAGCCTTTACCATCCTCATATCTACCCAATTCTGTTCACAAAGGCTTAGAGCTTTTCTGAGAAGAAAGGCTTTCTCCACTCTTTTCCTTCTGAGTCCTCACCAGACTCTCCCTTAGCCTCCCTGATTCTAGCTACACCTCAGAACTCCCCCAGCCTCTGCCTGGCACCCCGCTCCGAAGCTGCAGCAGTGGTCACTGGAAGCGTTAAGAATGAGCAAATCTTGAGGCGCCTGGCTGGCTCAGTCAATAGAGCATGCAACTCTTAAACTCAGGGTCATAAGTTCAAGCCCCACATAGGACATGGAGCCTACTAAAAATTAAAAAAAAAAAAAAAAAGTAATAAGCAAATCTTCCCCATTAGGACACCTTAGAAAATGGTTGTCACACGGTGTTTCTCTTTTCTTTTTTTTTTTTTTTTTTTTAAGATTTTATTTATTTATTTGCCAGAGAGAGACACAGCGAGAGAGGGAACACAAGCAGGGGGAGTGGGAGAGGGAGAAGCAGGCTTTCCCGCTGAGCAGGGAGCCCGATGCGGGGCTCGATCCCAGGACCCTGGGATCATGACCTGAGCCGAAGGCAGATGCTTAACGACTGAGCCACCCAGGCGCCCCACACGGTGTTTCTCTTGATGATGATTTATTAAATATAAGCTGATAGTCGAGTGTCCATATCAAACTCCCAAGAATGGAAATTTTAGTCCAAGAATAGAAACCATGGGAATGGCATAACCCAGACAGTTGTGTTGTTCCTTAAAGATCCAAAAGCTCAGGGGACCCTGGGTGGTACATTCGGTTAAGCATTGGACTCTTGGTATTGGCTCGGGCAGTGATCTCAGCGCTTGCTCAGCCGGGAGCCTGCTTAAGATTCTCTCTCCCTCTGCTCCTCCCCACTGCCCGCTCGCGCTCTCTCTCAGATAAAAAATCTTAAAAAAAAAAAAAGATCCGAAAGCTCAGTCAGGCATTTGGAAGTAAGAGGAAGGGTTGTTGATGGAGAGCCCCACGTGTAAGGCTCAGGCCTTGAGTGGGGGTGCTCTGACTAGGACCCTCTCCCCTTGGCCCCGCTGTGCCCTGTCTGAGCAGTACCCTCCTGGAGGCTGGTCCGTGTGACATGGGTCATGGGCTCTTCCCTGGGAGCATGACGGGACTGTGAACTTGAGAAATTTCTTGTCACTCAGTTTCATAATTTTATCCTTAAAAAAGTATATTCTAATGGTTAGAATTGTATATTATAAAAGTTTTTTTTTTATTAAAGTATTGAAATGAGTTGAAGGAGATACTGATGTTATCTTTGGTGTTTCCTGCATTTAATATTTGTCTCTGTGTGTAATGTTTGCATGTGACTGTGTCAGTATTTAGGACGAAGTATAAGGCTGAGCATCTAGTGAATACAAAGAAAACATTCTGCCCATCAGGAAATGGATTATAGGATAAAAGGAAGCAGACAATTTCTTTGGTCTGTGTGTGCGGTATGCTGCATTTCTAGTGGGTAAATAAACTTACAGTGAGCAGTCTACTCTGAAACAAAGCCCCTTATGTTGGTTTGTTTTATTGTGTTTTGTTTTCCTAATCAATTTTGTTGTATGTTTTGGCTTTTTGAGAAATGAAGTTGTTTTCAGTGCTGTGATCATGCCGTCCTTTATTATAGGGGCCAGACGCCTGCCGAGTCGGATTTCCAGGTGCTTGAAATTGCCCGAAAGTTGGAAATGTATGGCCTCAGATTTCACAGAGCTTCTGACAGGGAGGGGGCCAGAATTAACCTGGCTGTCTCCCACATGGGTGTCCTCGTGTTCCAGGTAGGGAGGGCGGGGGTGTGCTATGACTTGGTGGGGCTTGATTTTACACGTGCTGGTAAATTTTTGTTGTCATGCATAAGGTCTTGGACTTGGAGGAGGAACCTTGCATATCTTCTGGTCCCACCTCTCACTCCATGGAGTGGAACAGTTGTTTCCTTATCTCTGTCCTCACTGTCGCAGAGCCCTCTGCCCTGCCCCTGCCCTGGGCGCCTGGTCACATGCTACCTCTGATGTTGACCCGAAGGTCATCCCCATAGAACCTTCAGGGAAACACTGGCTCCTCTCTGTGGAGCTGTCTCCCTGCCTCGGGCGTGGACCTGCGGCAGGTCTGGACGAGTTACACTGTGAGGTGTCTGTGGTCCTCATTTCAGGACATAGAAATAGAACAGACTGAAACTATCAGAGGCTGTTGCGCATGATAACCATCAGTACGATCTTCGGGTATCTTTGTGTTGGTTGTGTGTGGAGAGGCCGACAGTTCCATAAAGGGCCACTAAGTTCTGCCTGCAGTGAAGCGTGTGTGTGCTGGGGTTTGTGGTATGGAGGCGTCTGAAAGCAGCTGCTAGAGTGCAGGCCCTCCGTGGCCTGGAGATGCCGGAAGGGCTCCCACACCCTCTTACCCAGGCTCAGTGTCCCACTTGCTGCTGCGATCCCCCTCTAGGGAGCCCTCTGGTCTGGCCTTTGCAAAGCTGTGGGCCTCCAGTTGCACATAGACATCCTGCAAAGGCCTGCTCAGCGCTGACCGCCGTGGGAGGGTGCGTCCTGGGAGTCCAGGGGCTGCATCAGCGGCTCCTTCCTCTATGGGCTCTTCTTAACCTACGGTCACCTAAGACGGCTCAGCTGATCCAGGCCCCCATAGCCAAGCCACACTTGTTCTCTTTTTCTCTCCCTTTCTTTTTTTAACCTAGCCATCAAATTTTCAATTTCCTATTGGGGGAAAAAAATCTTATTTTGTAAACAGTGTTAATTGTGTTCTATCGTACACTGACTGACAGGTGGAGACCGTGCCAGGCACACTGAGGTGATGGACCCAGGGCCTCCCACACCTTCTCGCTCACATGATAGTTCTTGTATCGTGCAGAGACGAAAATCACACATCCATCCCAATCGAGCTAGGGTAATTTTTCCAGAAAAGGATAAATTTGTAACTGGAAGAAGTTAAAAGCAGGGATTAGAGACTTCAAATTAAACACATCAGATGGTATTTTTATTCCCTCAAACCCCCAACAGAATGACAATGAAGGATTTTGTTTTTTTTTTTTTAAGTTTAAACTAGTAAGAACAAGGACTAGATAAGGAAACCACAGAAGGCGAGTGTCAGCGACGTTTTGGAAGTTGGGAGATGGGCAGATGAGTGGGAACAGTGCGGAGTAGGAAAGGCTGAAATCCCACAGTCTGCAGTGGGAGAGGAGTGGGGGTCAGGCTGCGGTCTGGCGGCCCGGGGCAGGCTGGGGCCGGCCGCCTGACGTCACCGCGGGAGGAGGAGCTACAGCAGCGGACCTGCAGCCCCTCCCGTGCTGGGAGAGGGCAGGGGTCTTCCTCTCCAGGGTATGGCTCGGATGGCAGGGATTTAAGGGGAAGCCTGTAATCTCAGCGTTGCGGCGGGCCCTCCCCGTCTCTGCTCCCTTGGAATGGTGGCCAAGCTGACATCTTAGAGACAGGGGACTGTGATGTCCAGAAAATCCGCGTGGACTTACGGGAGCCCTGCAGGTGTTGACACTGGGACACCGCATAGTAATGGGCCTGGGTCCTTACCCCAGCCCACAAAGAGCCTCCAGCCAGCATTTTAGAGCCTTCTGTTTTAAAGACTTTTATTCGGAAATAGTTTCAAACTTACAGAAAAGCTGTAAGAATTAGAACAGCACATAGAGCCCCCATGTGCCCTAACCCCAGATTTCACCCGTTCCAGCATTTTACACATTTGCTTTGTGTTTGCACTTCCCCCTGGCATGCTTCCTCACCCCCACTCTGTGTACATGCACAACCACACGTGAACACACGTGCACACACATGCACAAGTCTTCTGACGCATTTGAGAATGGGTTGCAGACTCCAGAATCCTTGACCACTGAAGGCATACATTTCTAAGAATAGAACAGTGCCTTACCATTATCAGTGAAGCAGCTGATGTGCTGGTCATCTTCCAGTCTTATCAGCCAGCCAGCTGATGTCCTCATGGCTGTTATCCCTGCAGGACAGGGCCCAGGCTAGGACCAGACACGGTGTTTAGCCATCGTGTCTGCTGTGTCCTTGAAACTAGAGCATTTCTTTTTTCTTCATCTTTTAGGACATTGACAGTGTTGAAGAACACAGTCCTTTTTATTTTTAATAGGACATTCTCCATTTGTGGTTTGTCTGCTCTTGTCCTGGGATTAGGTTCAGGGGACACATTCCCAGCTGGACCACTACCCAGGTGCTGTCACGTCCTTGACAGGGAGTCACGACTGAGACACCATCCAGCCTCACTGGTGGTGTGAATCTTGATTCCTGCTTTGTAGTTCTTAATTACTAGTCTTGGTTAATAGTTACTAGCTTTAGTTATTACTGGTTATTATAGTTACTAGTTTTTAAACCTGTAAGCAGTCCATGGAGAGACACCTTTAAGACCATGTAGTTATCCTGTCCCTCTCCAGATCACCCCTAGATTTCACACCCAGTGACCAGATGGTCACAGACTCTTACAGTCCTAGGACCTCACTTTTAAACTCAGGCAGATAACCAGGGATCACCAGAAATTTGAGGAAATCCTCTCTCTTCAAGGACAGATATCAAATTAGTGTTCAGAGGAAACAGCCTGTGCCAGGAATGGAATGGAGAAATAAACCCTATAGACTCCTCAGAGAAGACGCTGTCTTCTATCTGTCCCATGGACAAGATAAAGAAAAATCGCTTTACACTGTGTCATGCTCATGAGGAGTAGGAATCAGACATGTAAAATTTTTGTCTTATAATTTTAAATTTTAGCCTTATTTATAATAGTAAAATACTGGTAATTGATCATCAGGAGGCTGGTTCATCCATATTATGGAATATCAGGCAACTGCACAAAGAATGTGGAGGCTTTCTGTGTTGTGATACGTTGGACATTCAGATGCACTGTTGTGTGGATTCAAGTGTGTGTAGTTTGCTCCTACTTGTGGGGAAAAGAGGGAAAATGACACACTCTTTACACCTTTCAAAATAAACAGGTGGCATTGACAGCCAGTGGGAAGGGAGGGCAGCCGCAGGCTTTGGGAGCAGGTGAGAGGGGGCTTTTCCCTGCAGACTCATCCTGGTGAGGTTTTGAACCTTGTTGACACGTCACTGCCTTGCGTTTTCCGGAAAGCCTCACAGAAAGCCTGCATCTCGGAGACACGAGCAGTCCCCAGTCACAGAGACACACGGAGGACAGGAGTGTTTGCGGATCTGTGGTGTTGCGGAAATGTGGTAGCAGAAAGGACCGTGCTGCAGAGTGAGGCTGTCTGGAACATGAAGTTGAGGAAGTCTCCACAGAGCAGATAGAGGACTCACGATATAGGAGGAAAGTGACCATTCAGCGAACAGCACAGAAGGCCCACCAGCACCAGGAGGCCCAGAGGCCACAGCCCAGAGCAGCAGAAGAAACCGTTACCGAAATCACGTGAGAAATGTGTCCAGAACTCAAGGCACGAGTGTCCATATTGGAAGTGCCTACACGTTCCTAGTGTAGCTGATGAGTAAAGATCACCGCAGGACACACCAGCATGAAATGTCAGAATGGGGGAGAGGACCAGAGAGCTCCCAGGAGGAGAGGGAAGGAAATGGTATCTGGCTTGTCAGGGGCAACATTGGAAGCTATGAGAAATAGGGCAGGCAGTGGTGCAGAACGTGAAAGAAAATCATTTCCCACCCAGGATCCTGTGCCCTGTTCAACATGACTTCTGTGCAGAGGAAATAAAAGCATTTTCCAGATACACAGTTTTTCAAAGGTTTGACTGCTGAGCACCTTTTAAAGCACACGACCAGAGGAGAGAGCAGACCAGCGGCAGACGGGCCACACGTTGGAGGCCTGGCCCAGGGAGCACCCATCAGCATGCGAGCAGCATGGAGGGAATTGTCTCCTGGATCAGACCCCACTGAAGAGTGTTAAACTCTGCAGGGATGGGGCACCCCGGTGGCTCAGTCGGTTGAGCATCTGACTCTTGGTTTCAGCTCAGGTCCTGATCTCAGGGTTGTGAGATCGAGCGCCCATCAGGCTCTGCAATCAATGCAGAATCTGCTTAGGGTTCTCTCTCTCCTCCCTCTGCCCCATTTGTGCTCTCTTGCTCTCTAAATAAATAATCTAAAAAAAGAAAAATTCTGCAGGGAGAGTTTGGGCTGAATTAGTGGTAAGAACACAAAATTGAGTAAATGGAAAGAGGCACTTAGTCTCTCAGGGAGAATTGAAAGTAAAGGAGCAAAATAGTTATGATTTACCATGGCTCAACCTGTGAGAAGCACTCACATGATGAATAATATAAAAACCAAATTTAAAATTCAGCCACCGCGGAGGGGGTGTGGGAGCGCTCAGGAGGCCGGGTCTCCAGCAGGAGCCAGAGCTGCTGAAGGGAGTGCCGTCCCAGCAAGAGGGCCCAGAATGGCTGGGTTTTGTCTCAAGCCTTCCTAGACATTTATAATTAATGCCATGGATTATTGGATAAAAATTAAAATGAAAGCAGTAGCTCTGAGTGTTTACAGCCAGCTGCTCAATTTTAAAAGTTGAAAAGTCAGAGTCTGTCAAGGTGAGGCAGAGTTCATAAACACTCCAGTTGTGATCGGGTTTTGTTTCTTCTTTTGACTTATGACAGTGGTTGAAACCCTGGAATATAACTTTTTTTTTATTTTGGCTACAAGGAAGTGGAAGGGTGAGCAGGCTGGCAGCACCAGTGTGTGAGACCTCTCTCAGCTGGTCCGTGTCTGTCTGGGGGGTACACACTGTCTCTGCCTTGCTCACAGCCCCAGCCCAGGCACATAAACCATGTCTGGAGTTAAAAATGGCGCCGGAGGGGGGTGGCGGACGTGGTGGGGGGGACGCGGGAGGGAGGCTTCTGTTTTCTTTCTTTTTTTTTTTTTTTTTAAAGATTTTATTTACTTTTTTTGTTTGTTTGTTTTTTTAATTTTTTTATTGTTATGTTAATCCCCATACATTACATCATTAATTTTAGATATAGTGTTCCATGATTCCTTGTTTGTGCATAACACCCAGTGCTCCATGCAGAACGTGCCCTCCCCAATACCCATCACCAGGCTAACCCATCCTCCCACCCCCCTCCCCTCTAGAACCCTCAGTTTGTTTTTCAGAGTCCATCGTCTCTCATGGTTCTTCTCCCCCTCCAATTTCCCCCCCTTCATTCTTCCCCTCCTGCTACATTCTTCTTCTTCTTTTTTTCTTTCTTAACATATATTGCATTATTTGTTTCAGAGGTACAGATCTGAGATACAACAGTCTTGCACAGTTCACAGCGCTTACCAGAGCACATACCCTTCCCAGTGACCATCACCCAGTCACCCCATCCCTCCCACCCCACCCCCCACTCCAGCAACCCTCATTTTGTTTCCTGAGATTAAGAATTCCTCATATCAGTGAGGTCATATGATACATGTCTTTCTCTGTTTGACTTATTTCGCTCAGCATAATACCCTCCAGTTCCATCCACGTCGTTGCAAATGGCAAGATCTCATTCCTTTTGATGGCTGCATAATATTCCATTGTATATATATACCACCTCTTCTTTATCCATTCATCTGTCGATGGACATCTTGGCTCTTTCCACAGTTTGGCTATTGTGGACATTGCTGCTATAAACATCGGGGTGCACGTACCCTTTCGGATCCCTACTTTTGTATCTTTGGGGTAAATACCCAGGAGTGCAATTGCTGGATCATATGGTAGCTCTATTTTCAACTTTTTGAGGAACCTCCATACTGTTTTCCAGAGTGGCTGCACCAGCTTGCATTCCCACCAACAGTGTAGGAGGGTTCCCCTTTCTCTGCATCCCCGCCAACATCTGTCATTTCCTGACTTGTTAATTTTAGCCATTCTGACTGGTGTGAGGTGGTATCTCATTGAGGTTTTGATTTGGATTTCCCTGATGCCGAGCGATATTGAACACTTTTTCATGTGTCTGTTGGCCATTTGGATGTCTTCTTTGGAAAAATGTCTGTTCATGTCTTCTGCCCATTTCTTGATTGGATTCTTTGTTCTTTTGGTATTGAGTTTGATAAGTTCTTTATAGATTTTGGATACTAGCCCTTTATCTGATATGTCATTTGCAAATATCTTCTCCCATTCTGTCAGTTGTCTTTTGGTTTTGTTGACTGTTTCCTTTGCTTTGCAAAAGCTTTTTATCTTGATGAAGTCCCAATAGTTCATTTTTGCCCTTGCTTCCCTTGCCTTTGGCGATGTTTCTAGGAAGAAGTTGCTGCGGCTGAGGTCGAAGAGGTTGCTGCGTGTGTTCTCCTTTAGGATTTTGATGGACTCCTGTCTCACATTGAGGTCTTTCAACCATTTGGAGTCTATTTTTGTGTGTAGTGTAAGGAAATGGTCCAGTTTCATTCTTCTGCATGTGGCTGTCCAATTTTCCCAACACCATTTGTTGAAGAGACTGTCTTTTTTCCATTGGACATTCTTTCCTGCTTTGTCAAAGATTAGTTGACCATACAGTAGAGGGTCCATTTCTGGGCTCTCTATTCTGTTCCATTGATCTATGTGCCTGTTTTTGTGCCAGTACCATACTGTCTTGATGATGACAGCTTTGTAGTAGAGCTTGAAGTCCGGAATTGTGATGCCGCCAGCTTTGCTTTTCTTTTTCAACATTCCTTTGGCTTTGTGGGGTCTTTTCTGGTTCCATACAAATTTTAGGATTATTTGTTCCATTTCTTTGAAAAAAGTGGATGGTATTTTGATGGGCATTGCATTGAATGTGTAGATTGCTCTAGGTAGCATTGACATCTTCACAATATTTGTTCTTCCAATCCATGAGCATGGAACGTTTTTCCATTTCTTTGTGTCTTCCTCAATTTCTTTCATGAGTATTTTATAGTTTTCTGAGTACAGATCCTTTGCCTCTTTGGTTAGATTTATTCCTAGGTATCTTATGGTTTTGGGTGCAATTGTAAATGGGATCGACTCCTTAATTTCTCTTTCTTCTGACTTGTTGTTGGTGAATAGGAATGCCACTGACTTCTGTGCATTGATTTTATATCCTGCCACTTGACTGAATTCCTGTATGAGTTCTAGCAGTTTTGGGGTAGAGTCTTTGGGATTTTCCACATAAAGTATCATATCATCTGCAAAGAGTGAGAGTTTGACTTCTTTGCCGATTTGGATGCCTTTGATTTCTTTTTGTTGTCTGATTGCTGTGGCTAGGACTTCCAATACTATGTTGAATAGCAGTGGTGATAGTGGACATCCCTGCCGCATTCCTGACCTTAGGGGGAAAGCTCTCAGTTTTTCCCCATTGAGAATGATATTCGCTGTAGGTTTTTCATAGATGGCTTTTATGATATTGAGGTATGTACCCTCAATGCCTATACTCTGAAGAGTTTTGATCAAGAAAGGATGCTGTACTTTGTCAAATGCTTTTTCTGCATCTATTGAGAGGATCATATGATTCTTGTTCTTTCTTTTGTTAATGTATTGTATCACGTTGATTGATTTGCGGATGTTGAACCAACCTTGCAGCCCAGGGATAAATCCCACTTGGTCGTGGTGAATAATCCTTTTAATGTACTGTTGGATCCTATTGGCTAGTATTTTGGTGAGAATTTTTGCATCCATGTTCATCAGGGATATTGGTCTGTAATTCTCCTTTTTGATGGGGTCTTTGTCTGGTTTGGGGATCAAGGTAATGCTGGCCTCATAAAATGAGTTTGGAAGTTTTCCTTCCATTTCTGTTTTTTGGAACAGTTTCAGAAGGATAGGTATTAATTCTTCTTGAAATGTTTGGTAGAATTCCCCTGGGAAGCCATCTGGCCCTGGGCTTTTGTTTGTTGGGAGATTTTTGATGACTGCTTCAATTTCCTTAGTGGTTATAGGTCTGTTCAGGTTTTCTATTTCTTCCTGGTTCAGTTTTGGTAGTTGATACATCTCTAGGAATACATCCATTTCTTCCAGGTTATCTAATTTGCTGGCATAGAGTTGCTCATAATATGTTCTTATAATTGTTTGTATTTCTTTGGTGTTGGTTGTGATTTCTCCTCTTTCATTCATGATTTTGTTGATTTGGGTCATTTCTCTTTTCTTTTTGATAAGTCTGGCCAGGGGTTTATCAATCTTGTTAATTCTTTCAAAGAACCAGCTCCTAGTTTTGTTGATCTGTTCTACTGTTCTTTTGGTTTCTATTTCATTGATTTCTGCTCTGATCTTTATTATTTCTCTTCTCCTGCTGGGTTTAGGCTTTATTTGCTGTTCTTTCTCCAGCTCCTTTAGGTGTAGGGTTAGGTTGTGTACTTGAGACCTTTCTTGTTTCTTGAGAAAGGCTTGTATTGCTATATACTTTTCCTCTTAGGACTGCCTTTGCTGTATCCCAAAGATTTTGAATAGTTGTGTTTTCATTTTCATTGGTTTCCATGAATTTTTTTAATTCTTCTTTAATTTCCTGGTTGACCCATTCATTCTTCAGTAGGATGCTCTTCAGCCTCCATGTATTTGAGTTCTTTCCGACTTTCCTCTTGTGATTGAGTTCTAGTTTCAAAGCATTGTGGTCTGAAAATATGCAGGGAATGATCCCAGAGTTTTGGTACCGGCTGAGACCTGATTTATGACCTAGGATGTGATCTATTCTGGAGAATGTTCCATGGGCACTAGAGAAGAATGTGTATTCCGTTGGCTTTGGGATGGAATGTTCTGAATATGTCTGTGAAGTCCATTTGGTCCAGTGTGTCATTTAAAGTCTTTATTTCCTTGTTGATCTTTTGCTTAGACGATCTGTCCATTTCAGTGAGGGGGGTGTTAAAGTCCCCCACTATTATTGTATTGTTGTCGATGTGTTTCTTTGCTTTTATTATTAATTGCCTTATATAATTGGCTGCTCGCATGTTAGGGGCATAGATATTTACAATTGTTAGATCTTCTTGTTGGATAGACCCTTTAAGTAGGATATAGTGTCCTTCCTCATCTCTTATTACAGTCTTTGGTTTAAAATCTAATTTGTCTGATATAAGGATTGCCACCCCAGCTTTCTTTTGGTGTCCATTAGCATGGTAAATGGTTTTCCACCCCCTCACTTTAAATCTGGGGGTGTCTTTGGTTCTAAAATGAGTCTCTTGCAGACAGCATATCGATGGGTCTTGTTTTTTAATCCAATCTGATACCCTGTGTCTTTTGATTGGGGCATTTAGCCCATTTACATTCAGGGTAACTATTGAAAGATAGGAATTTAGTGCCATTGTATTGCCTGTAAAGTGACTGTTACTGTATATTGTTTGTGTTCCTTTCTGGTCTATGTTGCTTTTAGGCTCTCTCTTTGCTTAGAGGACCCCTTTCAAGATTTCTTGTAGGGCTGGTTTCGTGTTTGCAAATTCCTTTAGTTTTTGTTTGTCCTGGAAGCTTTTTATCTCTCCTTCAATTTTCAATGACAGCCTAGCTGGATATAGTATTCTTGGCTGCATATTTTTCTCATTTAGTGCTCTGAATATGTCCTGCCAGTCATTTCTGGCCTGCCAGGTCTCTGTGGATAAGTCTGTTGCCAATCTAATGTTTCTACCATTGTAGGGTACATATCTCTTCTCCCGAGCTGCTTTCAGGGTTTTCTCTTTGTCCCTGAGACTCGTAAGTTTTACTATTAGATGTCGGGGTGTTGACCTATTTTTATTGATTTTGAGAGGGGTTCTCTGTGCTTCCTGGATTTTGATGCCTGTTTCCTTCCCCAAATTAGGGAAGTTCTCTGCTATAATTTGCTCCATTATACCTTCTGCCCCTCTCTCTCTTTCTTCTTCTTCTGGGATCCCAATTATTCTAATGTTGTTTCGTCTTATGGTATCGTTTATCTCTCGAATTCTGCCCTCGTGATCCAGTAGTTGTTTATCTCTCTTTTTCTCAGCTTCTTTATTTTCCATCATTTGGTCTTCTATCTCACTGATTCTCTCTTCTGCCTCATTTATCCTAGCAGTTAGCGCCCCCATATTTGATTGCACCTCATTAATAGCCTTTTTTATTTCTACTTGGTTAGATTTTAGTTCTTTTACTTCTCCAGAAAGGGTTTCTCTAATAACTTCCATGTTTTTTTCAAGCCCAGCTAGTATCTTTAAAGTGATGATTCTGAACTCTAGATCTGACATCGTACTAATGTCCATATTGAGTAGGTCCCTGGCAGTCGGTACTACCTCTTGTTCTTTTTGTTGAGGTGATTTTTTCCATCTTGTCATTTTGTGCAGAGGAGAATAGATTAATGAGAGAACAAAATGCTAGCAGGATAACAACGTCCCCAGAAAATATACTCTAAACAAATCAGAAAAGACCTGAAGCAGTGGGAAAAGAAAGGGAAAGAGAGAAAAAAGAAGAAGAAAGAAAAAAAGAAAAAAGAAAAAGATAAAGATAAAGATAAAAACAAAAACAGAACAAAACAAAACAAAACAAAAACAGAATGTGATCAAATATGATCAGGCTGGTTTATAGATCAGTGCCACACACTAGATTTTGGGTGTATTTTGGTCTGTTAAAAGAAAGTGCCTCCCAAAATTTTAAAGAAAGAAAAGCTTATATATGTACAAAAATAAGGGTTGATATGATGAAGGGATGGAATATGACTGTAAAGATGGAAATTATACACGAAAAACAAACTGAGGGTTCTAAAGGGGAGGGGGGTGGGAGGATGGGTTAGCCTGGTGATGGGTATTGGGGAGGGCACGTTCTGCATGGAGCACTGGGTGTTATGCACAAACAATGAATCATGGAACACTATATCTAAAACTAATGATGTAATGTATGGGGATTAACATAACAATAAAAAAAATTTTTAAAAAAGATGGAAATTATACAAAATTTTATAAAAGGAATTGATAAGTTGTTTGAAAAAAGAAAGAAGAGGATTTAAAAAAAAAAAGAAAGAAAGAAAAAAGGGAGAGAATGTGATCAGGCAGGGGAGTACACTAGAGATTTAGAGTATATTTTGATCTGTTAGAAGAAACTATCTCAAAATTTTAAAGAGAGAACAACTTATATATATATATGCCAAAAATACAGGTAACTACTATGAAGGGATAGAATATGACTCTAAAAATGAAAAATAAAAATGTTTTTTTAAAAAAGGGATTGATAAGATGTTGGTTGAAAAAGGGAAAAAGAAAAACTCAAAAAAAAAAGACAGTTAAAAAAATTGACTTTGAAAGCCTAAAGAATCATGGTAAAAAAGCCATGGATTCTATGTGCAGTATTCCCCTAGCGCTGGAGTTCTGCGGTTCTCATTGATCGGTAAACCTGGTCTTGGCTGGCTGTTCTCGCTGATCTCCTGGGGGAGGGGCCTGTTGCCGTGGTTCCCAAATGTCTCTGCCGGAGGCGGAATTGCCCCGCCCTTGCCGGTCCGGCTAAGTAATCTGCTCGGGTTTGCTCTCCGGAGCTTTTGTTCTCTGCAAGCTTTCCGTACAGCTTTGGAGGCGGAGAGTGAAAATGGCGGCCTCCCAGTCTCCGCCCCGGAGGAGCCGAGAACTCGGGGTCCCGCTCCTCAGTGCGCCCCCAGAGAAAAGCAGTCAGTCACTCCCGTCTCCCCAGTCTCCGGCCGCACTCTGCGCTCACCCGGCCTGTGACCATGCGTCTCTATCTCTGGCCCCCGACCCCGGGTGGAGTCTCCAAACCCAGCAGATCCCCGCGGTGCGCTCCCGCGCCGCTCCTCCCGGGGGAAGAAGGTGAGTCTCCCCGGATCTGCCGCTTGTTGGGTCCCTGCTGGAGGAGCTGTGGCCCGACTGTGCCGCGGATCACGGTCTATGGCAACCCCGAGCTGAGAGCCCGCGCCTGGGCTCCGTCTCTGCAGCCGGCTTCCCCGCTCCGATACCTGGGAGCTCTGCCGCACTCAGGCACCCCCGGTCTTTCTGTGACCCCGAGGGTCCTGAGACCACACTGTCCCGCGAGGGTTCCACCCCCCGCTTAGCCACCAGAGTGATGTCCCTCAGCGGAGCGGACTTCTAAAAGTTCCGATTTTGTGCTCCGCGGCTCTATCACTTGCCAGAAGCGGCCGACGGAGGCCCCTCCCCTGCCGTCTATCCTCCCAAATATCGCCTCGGATTCACTTCTCTGCACGTCCTACCTTCCAGAAAGTGGTCGCTTTTCTGTTCAGAGAGTTGTTGCTATTCTTTTCCTCGATCTCCTGTTGAGTTTGTAGGTGTTCAGAATGGTTTGATCCCTATCCAGCTGAATTTCTGAGAGGAGACGAAATCCAGGTCTCCTACTCCTCCGCCATCTTGCTCTGCCCCCCCCAGATTTTATTTACTTTTTGACAGAGAGAGACACAGCGAGAGAGGGAACACAAGCAGGGGGAGTGGGAGAGGGAGAAGCAGGCTTCCCGCGGAGCAGGGAGCCCGATGCGGGGCTCGATCCCAGGACCCTGGGATCATGACCTGAGCTGAAGGCAGACGCTTAACGACTGAGCCACCCAGGCACCCCACTTCTGTTTTCTTTTGTTGATGTTACGTATTTGGGTTATTTTTGTTTTGTTTGTTTGCTTTTTTTGAGAACATAGTTGAAAATTTGAGCAGAAATTAGAGTAATTAGTGGTTTGGGCAGTATTTGGAAATCTGGGATGCTTCAGTTCTCATGGAGACCCGAACATTCCTATCAGGGCTTTCAGGACACCTCTTAACTTGGGAATTGTTTTCCTGGAGATGTAAATCACAGACGATAAACTTTACCACTTTCCAGTACACATTCATGTATTCTTAATGTGTTTACAAAATCATGCAGCCATCACTCTATGTAATCCAGAGTGATTTTAATCACCCACTTCCTGCCCTGACTGCCACTGAGCCACGCCCTGCCTCAGGCTCTCCTCCTTCCGGGCTCCACACCTAAACCGGGTCCACACGCCTGGCTTCTTCCCTTGTTTTCAGAACAGGTCCATGTGGTGGCGTGCGTCAAGTCCCATCCCCTTTTAAGGTTGAAGGTTTTTGGAGTTTCTGAAGGGAAACTTCATTCCCTACCTTCCTGCCCCCATCTCAGGTTTGCAGAGAAAATGATCACGATGGTCAAGAGTAGAGGGGAGAATACCAGGAAGGTGTCTCAAAACATTGAATTTTTATTCTGAAACAATTCAAAGCTTACAGAAAAGTTACAGGAACAGTACAAAGAGGGGCGTCTGGGTGGCTCAGTTGGTTAAGCGTCTGCCTTCGGCTCAGGTCATGATCCCAGGGTCCTGGGGTCGAGCCCCACATCGGGCTCCCTGCTCAGCGGGAAGCCTGCTTCTCCCTCTGCCTCTGCCTCTGCCATTCCCCCTGCTCATGCTCTCTCTCTGTCAAATAAATAAAATCTTTAAAAAAAAAAAAAAAAAGGAACAGTACAAAGAACTTCTTCACCTGAGACCTCCATCCAGATTTCACCAGTTGCCCTAATCTTGTTTGTTGCAAGAGATCTAAGGTCAGGCGCCATGCGCGGTCATCTGCTCTTTCCAGTTTGGAACATTCTTCCTTCTTTCCCTGATTCTCGTGATTACAGGCCATTCTGTGGAATGACCATGATATGGGCTTGTTGAACACTTGCTGATGATCAGACCCTAGGCTAAGCTTCTTGGGTAAGTCACAGAAGTGACGATGTTCCTGGTACGGCTTCGGGGTGGCCCTTGGGTAAGTCACAGAAGTGACGGTGTTCCTGGTACGGCTTCGGGGTGGCCCTTGGGTAAGTCACAGAAGTGACGGTGTTCCTGGTACGGCTTCGGGGTGGCCCATGGCGCCAACTGTCGCTGGTGGGGTCAGCACTGAGCACTTGGTCAGACGGCGCTGACAGGCTGCTGTACTGCAAAGGTTCTTCTTGTCCTTGGTGACTAATAAGCCGTTTGTGGAGAGAGTTTGAGGCCACGTACATGTCTGCACCTCACCCACTCACCTGGTTGGATTACTCTGAGGGCTGCCACATGGTGACTTTTTTGATGCCATTTGTTGTGCTCCTGGAAGGGTTTTCTCTGCATTTGCTTACTTCATACCACTGTGGACTTGTGGATTTGTATTACACTCGCATCACAGTTTGAATTCTAACAGTTCAGGTTATACTCTGACGCCTGATAATCTGCTGCTGTCACTATTTATTTTGGTCTGTGAATTGTCCCATGTTGGCCCTTGGACATCCCTCCAAGCAGGCGCTTGTGTCTCCTGGGCTCGTACCATCCCGCTGAGCACTCATTTACTTTCTTAGACAAGATATTCCAGGGTCAGTTTGTGCTTGGCCCACTTCACCCCGAAGACTGAAGAGCCCTGGTCTTCCAGTGGAGCATCAGATCTAGAAGCCAAAACCGCATGCACTCAGCGTGCCCATTGCTGCTCCAAGAGTCAGGAGCTCGTGCTACCAGCTGCCACTCCAGGGCATTGCCCCACGGCCCGGCCCAGCATTCCCCACCCCCGCAGCGGGAATCCCGGCTCTGCTCCCGCCCCTGCCTGGCCACCACTGTCGCTCCTCCTGACCACCCTCTTACAGGGGTGGGCTTCAAGGAGTGTTCAATATTGGCCTTGATAAAAAGTAATTTGTAAGAAAACCTTATCAAAGAAATCAAGTTACTGTCCTAAAACAAGTACATTCCTATGTTTAATTGTTGACATTTTAATTCAGTCATTCCAGATACAATTATAAAATGTCAAGTGCATTGCTGTGCTATCTGGCAAGGTTGTAATTTAAACATTCTCTATTTCATGAAAAGTTGTGTGTGTGTGTCTGGATTACAAATGTGTCTGAGTGTCCATCTCTTGAATTTCAGGGCACCACCAAAATTAACACTTTCAACTGGTCCAGGGTCCGAAAACTCAGCTTCAAGAGGAAAAGGTTTCTCATCAAACTGCACGCAGAGGTCCGTGTAAGTGTGATTTCAAGCACTTTCTGAATTACAAGAAAATTTATTCTCCTAGAATATTGACTTGTTAATTATTTTATGAATAATGCACACATCATGCACACAAGAATTTAAGGATGGGATTTGGAATTGGGGTGTGGAAGGGCTTTGGGTAATCTGCCCTGTAGGTCTTGCTCCTGAGCGTGGGTCAGCATCCCTGAGGGGCTGCTTACACCACTCATCGCTGGGCCAGATTTCAGATTCAGCAGGTCTGAGGTGAAAGAGAGAAGCTCACAGGGGCTGCTGAGAACAATCAGTTGATTACAGCGTCTTTGTTCTCTAGGTTAGGAGGCTGAGACATGAGGTATTTAACTGTGATCTGAAGCCCTACAGCAGATTAGCGTTAGAGCTTCTGTCCAGAGTAAGGGACATTCCCAGTATGTATTCAGAAATTGACCTTTTGCTAACTCTAATTGGAGAAGCCTTGATTTTCAGATTTCCTTTTGAGATTGTCAGTCAATAAAATAATAATTACATGGGAATTTACTGAAATGGGTGAAGATGGGAAAAAGTACATGTCTATACAGTCTGATAGGAAAAATCCAATACTTGAAGCGATTCGAAGGTGTCCAAGTTGGTACATTTCCAGTGCACAGAGGAGGTTAGGAACTGAGAGTAGATCAGCCACGCCGCTGCGGGAGGAGGCTGACGGGGCTGTCTCGGCGCAGACACACCATGAGTGGTGGGCCCTAAGCTTCTGAAAGGCACTCAGTCAGCCAGAGCTTTGGTCAAACAGCAGATGCACGTGCTGCGTGCGCATTTACTTTCTGCAGAAGCACAAAAGGTGGCTTGTTTCTTGTTCAAATATCTGTTGTAGGAATGAAAGGAAAGTCTAAGGAATACGAAAAACATACACAAAATGCAAGTAAAGGGCTGCTTTTTTCTCTGAGTACCAGAACTGTTTCCGGGGCGGTTCTGACAAGCGTGGGAACGAGGGGGATCACTGCTCTGGCACACGGGGGCTCAGAGCCCTGACGACACCTGCCCATGGCAGAGTTGCAGCTTGCGTCCCTCAGCACTTAGATTTCAAAGACTGAATATAGGAGTCCAGGTAGGATGGTCTTTCTGAAAGGTAATTTGGTAGGATGTCACAAGGCTCACAAGTGTGCATTGTTGGGGCACCTGGCTGGCTCTGTCGGTGGGAGCGTGTGACTCTTGATTCTAGGGTCATGAGTTCCAGCCCGATGATTAGTGCAGAAATTACTTAAAATAAATAAATACCATTTTTTTCATGTGCATTATTTTAAGCTCACTGTAACATTTCTAAGAATTTGTCCTGAGGAATAACTAAGAGAACGCAGTAGTTGCTTGAAGATGACATATGTGAGCCTTTAAAATCATGTGTCCTGGACATCCAGAACACCCCCAGAACCCCACAGGAGAATGATTGGGCAACGGCATGTAAATAGTTGGCTGACAGAGAAGATGCCCTGGTTTGCCTTGTGGGATGTGTCCCAAGGGTGCACTTGGAAACGTTAGCAGTTGTGTAATCGTGGGTGACTGCATTCTTCTGATAATTTCTAGTGAATATGTGTACACCACTTTTCTTCTCTTAAATGTAAATGGCACCAGAAGTCTTTATAGATAATTTTCAGAAAAAAATATTTTCCTGATTTTTAACATTGGAATAAATAGCCTGTTATCTGAATGCTTCCTAAATGTTCTTGAATTAGTTACTTTTGAAACTTCCTGTTTTGTTTCTAGGGACCTTACCAGGATACGCTGGAGTTCTTGTTGGGCAGTAGAGATGAATGCAAGAACTTCTGGAAGATCTGTGTGGAGTATCACACCTTCTTCAGACTCTTTGATCAACCTACGGCCAAAGCTAAAGCCGTCTTCTTCAGCAGGGGCTCGTCCTTCAGATACAGGTGGGGCAGTGCCACGCACCCGCTGGGCTCTGGCAGCTTCGTGGGACTGAGATGTCGCTGTCAGATGTGTCAGAGAATTACATGCAGCATGCAGCGAGGCAAGCTGGCAGAAGCATATCAAGTAAAACAATGGGAAAAATAGCTTTGATGGAAACTGTAGAGTGTCAGCTATGCTTCCTACGAAGCATAGCTGTAAAACGTATGTGTGAACTTAGAGGATTGGCAAGTGTTACTTTGCCTCTGTGGAAGATTAAGGCTGTGAATTGCTGTTGGCTCTTTTCTTTAAAATCTGAACCTTTATTCACAGTGGAAGAACTCAGAAACAGCTGGTGGATTATGTCAGAGACAGTGGGGTGAAGAGAGTTCCGTACGAAAGGTAAGCACAATGGTCTTTATGCTGTGAAGTATGTGCTCTTAAAATCAATATTCCCATGTTTTAACCTTTATTTAAACAGACATACATACATAAACATGTATTTTGACACTTGAGTCAAATTATCTTTTAAAGATAACGGGTGAGCATCTTGATGGAGGTGATGTGCACAGCCTCAGGTCCTGCTGTTGGGGCTCTACTCTGTGTAGTTCATCTCACATAGAAGGTTTTCATGTAGCATGGTAACTTCTGAATCTGAAAATTCATCTAGTTTTTTTTTGCGTGTGGAATTTTTCTTCAGCGCGGGAGATAATTTTACCTCTTCTACAACATCTGTTTTTTGAGTTTTTGCTTTCTGTCACCTGCCTGCTTCTAGCTAGACGTCTGTGGCATGTTAGCAGACCTGAGCCCCATTCTTCCCCAGGGCACGGCTGCCCTCGGCACAGGTACCAGGAGAGGTGGGCATGGTGGCTCACACCTTGTTCTCTGTTTGCAGAAGACACAGCAAGACTCGGATGTCTATTCGTGCTCTGACTGCAGACTTGCCAAGGCAGGTTAGTCCTTCTGGTTGAAATACACATGATGTTAATCACCTGCACTCCTTCGGAGGATACTCTGGCATTGCTGTAACAGGAGTCTTAGAGTCGGTCCTGCTGTTTTTGTGGAGATTCCAATCCTGGGGCTGTTTGCAGAAGCGGAGTCCTAAGAAAGGAGAAAGCTTTGTGCATTGAGGCGTGCGTTACGGTGTTTTTGTAATGCTTGAAATCCAGAACACCACCAGCTGTGCTGGGCGACTCACTAGCACAGTACTGGGTGTGCCCATTTGATGAGGAGTGCTCGAGAACCACTAACGGTCTCATTTTAGGAAAACAGTGTGTGGCTAGGGACACTCGAGAATGGGTTAGCAAGTGAAACTAGCAGGTTGCAAAGCAGCCTGTGTAATAAGGTCTCATTCTGAGCTGAAGTGACAAACAGATGCCCAGAGAGGACAAGCTAGAGGCATGAACCTCAGTGTCACGTGTCCTCTCTGAGTGACAGGGCTCCAGGCAATTTTATTTTCTCTTTGTACTTTTTGTTTTCTGCAGTGGGCTCACACTGCTTTTTGTTTCCAGGAAAACAACTGAATGAATATTACCTTTATAAAAGTTAGAAACAGTGTAAAATGCCAGCTTAGGGAACTAGTTTACTTCATTAAGCTATATTCATAGAGTGAGATTTTTTGCTAATACGTTAAGGGTAAAAAGCAGGAAACAAATTTATATCTGTGTTTGGCATGATTACAACCATGAAAGCAAGGGCACACGCGGGCGCATGCAAATACTTCACAGAAAAACGCTCGGCCCCAGCATCCAGAATGTGGAGGCAGCGGAAAGAGCCGGCGTGGCAGGCATGGGTGGTCCTCTGCCTCCATCTGCCCCTCTAGAAGCTTCCTGTTTTCAGGTTTGCACATCCGCTTCCACACGCAAGCGCACTTCCACGGAGAATCTCGCTCTCACCATGTGGTGTCCTAACTGCCCCCTCAGGCGGCTGTGTAGTTTCATATTGATGATTTTTTATTTCTCTACAATGTTAGTTTTTGTTGACAGTTGGTCATTCATATTGTTACAGTATTTCCAGAAGCTACACTTGCACCTCACCTATCAAAGCTCATGTGTCCCAAACTTTTTAAATTAGGTCTTTTAAATAAAAACATTCTTTAGCTCTTCTAGGTATGTTTCCTATTTAGAAATTTTTTGCTAAATCAATTGAAATTTAAAAGAATTTATTTTATTTATTTTTTTTAACAAAGTTCAACTTTTTGAATAGTCTAAAAGAGTATGCATGGGGGCACCTGGTTGGCTCAGTCAGGAGAGCCGGGCACCTCTTGACCTGGAGGTCATGAGTTCAAGTCCCACATTGGGTGTGGAGCCTATTTAGATAATAAATAAAATAGTATGAATATTATAGTATGAATATATAATATGAATATCTAAAAACTGCATTTAAGCTTTCAGTTCTGATACTTTTTTTTTTTTAAGATTTTTTAAAGATTTAAAGAGAGACACAGCGAGAGAGGGAACACAAGCAGGGGGAGTGGGAGAGGGGGAAGCAGGCTCCCCGCTGAGCAGGGAGCCCGATGCGGGGCTCGATCCCAGGACCCTGAGATCATGACCTGAGCCGAAGGCAGACGCTTAACGACTGAGCCACCCAGGCGCCCTTGATACTGTCTTTTATAAAACCACAAGAGAATGTTGAATATGGTTGAATGATGAGGAAAAGGTGCTGAGCACCTGAGCATCTGAGCACATTAACCTGTTGCTTGAGAGCTGCTGTTTTGTTGCTGGTCGGTCGCCGCTGTGGCTTCTACCTCAGCATTCGCCCATGCTGCACACTGCTCCTCACACACGAGTTACTCAGGACCGTTGGGTGGTATTTTGGTCTAAACACCCTCTTGATGATGTTGTGAGTGTACGTGTCATTTGGAGCTTCTGAGAGGCATGACTGTCTTGTGAGGACTCACTCCATGTCCCTGCGTGTGGGGCTACGAGTGAGGGCCGGGCTCCCCCCCCTCGCCTGTGAGCCTCTTCTCACTCGTGCCGGGGGCTACGCCAGCCCTGCCGAAACGCCTCCGGCCCCTGTGCCGCTGGTCTTCACTGCCCGTGTGAACGTACCAACGCACTTCACCGCTCCCGGGCAGTGACGCGCTGAGCAGTGAGTGCCAAGTGCAGCAGAATCTGGATGTATGTCGCCTGTGGTGCTTTGCTTTAGGGTCTTGTTAGCTGAATGGTATTGGCTCACAGCCCCCCGGAAATGAGGAGTCCCCAGCATGTCCTCATGCAACTCCAGGGTGACCCGGGACACCCAGGGGACATGGGTGCACATGGCTAGGTTTTCATGATGGAAATTTTCTTCAGTGTAGATACTTAATAACATAGGAGAAAAAATGAAATTATAAGGGATTTTAAACAGATAATCCTGGGTCCTTTTGGGATCCTGTCTGCATTTACAAATCTTCAGTTCTAATGGGGAAAGTATGGTCGATTGCCCTACTTAGCAGAGGCTGAGGTAGAAGTGTGTGGCCATACTAGGTTGGGTCCAGTTAGTTCTGCAACTTTCTAATGGTAACTTGTAATTTCATGTGTTCCTAGAGCATCTCATTCACCGAGGGCATGAGGACTTCTGCGTCCCCATCTTCAACAAATGTCTCCTTCTATTCAGTTCCTACCTCCCCTCTGGCCCCTCGAGGCCCGCCCGATTTCAAAGACAGCGGTGACTCCCTCACCGAGCCCCAGGCTCCCGACGCCAGGAGGCCAGCTGCAGAGAGGAGCAGCGGAGCGGCGGCCAACGGCGACACCCGACGGGCCCGGTCCCCGGGGCCTCCTGCGCTGCAGCCTTGTCAAGGTGTTGGGTTTTGTCATGTTGTCAGGAGTTGTAGCCCCGGCCGTCCTGTGGGGCAGAGTCGCGGCACCACCGTAGACCCGGGGGCAGGGGGTGCTGGCAGGGAGCGCAGAGCCGCTGGTAGAAGCGACCGTGGGGGTGGCGGTGGCTTCATCGTGGGCCCAGCCCCCCCCGAGGGGGAGCATCCGCACGGCCGGCAGGATAGTGCAGGGGGGCCTGTTTTCACATTGACAAACACCCGGCTGCAGGTGTCTGAAGAGTTCATAGACGATGACCCGGCAGACATCTCCTTCTTTGCTGGAGGCTCAGAGGCCTTTTCCTTCCCTTACTGTGCATCAGGCCCGCAGGCCCCTTCCTGTGCTCACCCCGGCTCCGCCCCATCCAGCCCAGACAGGTACCCCACTGAGGCCATGCTCGTGCACATAGAGCACGGCTTTGCATTGGAGGGAGAGGGTGGCTTTGGCGGCGATGTGCACCCCTCGGACACCTCCGAGCTGTTTGAGGTGAAGGCACAAGCCAGCCTGATGCAGAGCCTGCTGAGCCCCTCGGAGACCAGCTCGCTGAGGAACAACCAGTCCGAGAACAGCTCTCTCAGCAACTTGCCACTTCACGGCGGCTTGTCTGTGCGTACCCCCAGCTCGGCCAATCAGTCTGAGGCCAGCTCCATGGCCAACTTCCCAGCCTGCTCGGTCCGCTCCGAGGCCAGCTCAGCCTTCCAGCTCTCGGACATCATCGACCAGTTAGAGCAGCTCAGCTACCCACCCACCACAGCTGAGGACTCCAGCAACACAGACACAGATTCCTGGGGCGCTGAGGCTGGGGCCCCCCTAGACGTGAGCCTTTTCTTCAGCAGCCCTTTTGCACAGACAAGTGGAGAGAGAGTCATTTTCGATTTGCAGAGCATAAAGGATTTGACTCCAGGAGAGCGGATAGATAAAAACCCATCTTGACCAGTCCTGGGCTCCCTTGCAGGATGACCCAGCCACACACTCAAGTGCAGTGAGAGCTCAGATTGTTCGCTTTTAGACAGAGGAAGGGATTCTGTGTTCATGGCTAGAGAGTCCTCTTTTTCCTAATCCTCTGATTGATTATTCTGTTTTGAATCTCAAAGGATAAAACTTTTCCTTAGAATGATGTTAAAAGGCTTAAGATAGATAAGTATTTCCGGCTAGGGACTGATCAGTTAGTCTTTACAGCTTTATTTTTCTGGCATATGCTTTGGTTCAACTAAAAACTGGTGCTATACGTGTTGAATGTTACACAGTTCTGATTCACATTGGCCTTTAATGGAATATGTGTTTTATGCCGACAGCTGCTTTTTAAGATGAAGCTGCTCATGCTTCGTTAGGATGGAGGTTTTGTTTGATTTGTCCAGCCACCGCACGAAAGCTCGAGTAAGCCCTGCAGAGCCCAGATCCTGCTGGGCTCTCCAGCTGCACGTGGCGGGGTCCCTGGCACTGCCCGGGGCACACTCTGTGCCTAAGGCTTCATCCAGAAGCAGTGCTGTGTTTAGTGAGGGGGCTTAGAGAAGCTTTGGTTTAAATGCAGTGTAAGTTTGAACTGTTTTCTTCTATCTAGCTTAATAGGAATATAAGATATTTGGTTGTAGAAAAAAGCAGAACCGGACACACAAATCTGCCCGAGGGTTGGCGTGCAAGCTCTCACCAGTGCTATCTCCTTCAGACCCAGGGATCGGGTCGTTCACTAAAAATCGGCACCCCAGGAGCTCTGCACAGGTCAAGGGCTTAGATGTTCATTCTTGGTATGGGAATGTTGTTTCCATCTGGTGAGGTGGTGTGTGGTAGACAGTCCCCAGCTGTTTTTAACAAGCCCCATCATGGACGGTGTCTATTTCTGAGGCCGTGGGAAAGATCACATGAGCAGACAGGCTGAGGTGGCCGTGCCCAGCCCGCGGGCACACTGCCAGGGCTGGAACCTGTGCCACCGTGAAGTCAGGGCGGCTGCCCACAGCACCGGCTGTGTCCATCTGTGCACGTCAGAGGGGAAATGCGGACGGACACTGTTGACTTTGTCAAATCAGTCCACAGATTGGGTTTTGTTTTTTCGGTTTCGGTAGCTTATTCCTTGTGGTCTCAGCTAGTAGAGCAATGCCATGTTAAAGGCCAGGTTTCTTCGGTGTTCCTTGGTAACTTCAGGCCTCCCCTCTGTTCCTGTGCAGGCCCTGGAGTTCTCTGCCTTGGGGGCACGTGAGCACACACCAAGTAGCCCGCTCTCTGTTGCGGGGGCACAGTCTTTCTTTTGTCATCAGTATGATTGAACACCAGCAGAGGCCTTCTGTTGAACATACAGATTTTCTGTGTCTGTAGCCGCCTTAAACCTACGCCGCAGGGTCATGACTGTGGTCTGCGGGACTGGCGCTTGGCACGTGCCCACCCCTTATCCCTGGGCCTGCCCCCACGCAGTGTGGAGGCGTTGTGGCACGGCGTCGTGTCGGCTGGCTAGTGTCTGTGAAGAGATGTCGCAGCCTGGGTGGAAGGGCAGTAGGCAGGACAGTTGGGAACCACGAGGTGGAATGTTCCAGACACTTTGTTTTCCCCTTGGTGTCACTCAAACAGCAGACCTTGGATCTGTGCGATGGGGAGTTACTATCTGTTACGTGTGGAATGCTTTTCCTGGACCTTAGTCGTCAGGAGGGCTCCCTGTCTTCTAATGAATGTCCTGGGGTGTTGCCCTCAGCCGACCTGCGCTGTCCTGTTTTGTGGTAAGTGTCTGGGCAGCAGGCCCCACGGGTGTGGGTTTGAGCCAGGCCTTCAGCCCCGGCACGGCCAGGGCTGCGGACGGCGGCAGGCGCCTCGCCACTCTCTCGTCCTGGAGATTCGAGGAAATGCTTCTCTCCGCCAGCTTCTGCCAGGGCTTCCTGAAAAGGGGTGTTGTTTCCTCAATGAAACTTCATTTTCTGGAGTTGATTTTTTAGCTTTTTATTTAGAAAGTTTGCAAAATATGCAAAAGCAGAACGGGGACTAAACACACCCCTGCCGCCCCCCAGTCAGCGTTGCCGGAGTTGGACCCTGCTCATGGCCTCCCTCCTTTTCCTTCTTCTCTGCGTTTGGTGCTGTAGTACTTCCACGTGGGCCCTGACGTTGATAGCTGCCCTCAGAACTGCGTGCACCTCTGGAGCACGAGGACACCTCCCCACATGATACCACAGAGATAGGATCAGTAGCCCTTGCTGTCCTCTGATACCAGGATATACTTGAATTGGCCCCGTGGCCTGAAGTGCCTGTTAATACCCAGTTTGTTCAAATTGGGCTCCAAACACAATCTGCTCACTGCACGTGGCCGTGACCACTCTTCCCATCTCGTCTTGTTGAGAAGACCCCCACTTTGTGCCAGTGACTTGTGGGAGAAGCCAGGCCCCTGGTCCCCACTCACCTCCCTGCCTGTGCCGCCGCCTGTCTGCCCCTCCCCTGCTTCCCTGGAGGCGGGACCCAGAGCTGCGTGGACCTCAGAGCACACACCCTCCCCCACACTTGCCATCGCCCCACAGCCCCGACGTGGCCGGGGCCTCCACATGGAGCAGCGCGGGGCAGCACAGCTCTGACACAAGCCCAGCGCCCCAGACGATCTGTGGGCACCACCGGGGCAGGTGTTACGTTCAGATTCGTCTGGAGATGTTTGTACAAGCTTTTCTTTTCCAGAGTGTTCTTAATATGTTTAAGTTTGCAGGTTTCCCTTTCTAGGGAAGCCAGTTCCTTAGAAACCAATTGGGGCTCTCCTTGGAGGCGCCCACCGTTCAGCCTCCCTCCCCTCTTGCCTCTGGGTGAACTGTAACCCCCCACTGGGAGGGAATTCTTTAGAGCCCAGGGAAGGTCAGCCTGAAGGACGCTCCCCGCTGCAAACAGCAGGCAGTTTAGGCAGCGACATTCTGTCTTGTCTTAGTAAGAGATGGTTTACCATAAATACTAAAATATCTGGAGCAGTTCAGATCGAGGGTCATCACTTCCTGAAGCAGCATTGGGTGGGTCTTTCTTTTGTTTGCTTACGGCTATTGACCACAATTGCCTTTTCTTCGGAAGCCCTCTTGGAAGCCCTCTTGTTATGCAGTGCTGCCCTCTTGGGAGTGTGGTTCCGTACACCCGGGTTATAGGATGAATATTCGTATCCGAGTGAGATATGCAAAATCAGGAGCCAGTTTGCTGAGAATGTGTAGTTGAAAAGTGCCTGAGAGTGCTGACGGTTTTCTCCTTGAACGTGCTGCTCTCCTTGGCCAGACGCAGGCCTCACCTCTGACAGGAGGGGCGCCTGCCAGCCCCGCCACGGCCAGGAGCCTTGGGGCCACAGGTGACAGCAGCCCTGCCACGGACAGTGCCCAGTGCCCCCGGTGAGTCCGCCTCGCAGGGTACACCTGCTCTAGGCAGACCAGTTATTTGTATTAGTTATCAAGTCTGTTTTTGGACTGAAGTTTCCAAAGTCCAGGTATTTTATGTAAGCCAATATATGAGTATCTAAAGTCTAATTAACAGTAAAGTTTCAGCTTCATAAGGTTGACCGCACTCAAACAGGTAATGGCGTGTGCTGCATAACTTCTTAAGTCACAGGTACGGACGTGTACCTCTCCTGTACTCCGGAGGAATTCTCTTAAGTATGGAATTAGGTTGGGACTCCTCTTTCCATTTAGCACAGTGTAATCGTGTGACCGACCCACAGTAGTAATGTGGTGTCGGCTGCACGACAGTGACTGGACAAGTCTGGTCGTGAGCGGTGCCCCCTGTGAGTCTGGCTGCCACCTGCCCCCCTACAGCCTCCTCACAGCCCCAGTGACTGTGTTTCCCATGCTTTCCCTTTCATCCTTGTGACAGTTAACACATTTTTAAAATAGTAGTAACGGTAGATGGATGGACAATAAAAGTGAGACATCAAACAGTTGAGGGGGAAACCTGTAGATCCGTTGGCTAAGTCATTCCCCTCTTTGTTGTTCACAAAGTCCTTTTTGAATCACGCCACGTTTGGTTCTCGGTACAAGCTCTGCACCACGGGCAGCCCTGCAGGAGTCGCCGTGAACACCCCTCACGCTGTGGCTGGGGTCACGTGGTACCCACACAGCACACGAGCCGTGTCCCCGTGTGACATTCGATGCCAGCACCTGTAGTCTTCAAGGTACGCTTACTCCTGCCCGGTTCATGGAACATCACAAAGAAATCCATTTCTAGAACAATTACATCACAGACGAAAATGTGAACATTCTCTCGGGTGCTTACAGTTGAGAATTTTAGTATGGGTTTTCAGGACCATAGGGTCACTCTGCCGGGGTTTTGCTTTGGCCTTTGTCCTGAAGTTACGGAGCTTGTCACAGCTGGGGTGCAGGTGGCCGCGTTGGCCCCCCTCCATGCCGTGGCTGAGCCCGAGGTGTCCCGGGGCTCTACCCGCCCCTAGGAACTGTGGAGAAAAGGAACTAGCGCTTCCTTACGCACTTAATTTATTCATTCTCTGCAGAAAACAGTGATGTCGCCTGGTCTGTGGTACTTAGAAAATTTGTTTTCCACTGAAATTGCCATATAAATTCTCAGATATGTACTAATTCAGAATTTAATTGTTTATTCAATAAAATAAGGAAATGTTTACTATGAACTTTTAATGGAGTTTTTAGCTTCCTTTCCCTCTCGTTTATAGTTTCAATTTACATATATTAAAGATTGTCTCACATATTAAATGAATCCCTAAAACAGCTACATACTGTTTTTACAACCTCTTCACTGACGCCTCTTTCACCTCATAGGCTTCTGAGCAACAAATAGGCACCGTGACGCCCTACAGACGGTCTTACTTCAGGTGTGGACGGTGACGTCCCTGTGGAAGGTGCTGTGCGTGTCCACGGTGTTAGCGCTCGCTCGGGGCTGTCCGCTCAGGCCCGACAGGTGCGGCCAGCGTGCAGGCGCGGACTTGGGGGCCGTGTTCTGCTGCTCTGGCCCCCCACCGTGCCTCTGAGGTAGTGGCCCGAGGCGGTGCTGTTTGCAGTGTTGGGGATAAATGTGGTCCTTAGGTCGTAGTGCACATAAAACACTTGCTGTTGGCTTCTTAATTCTGAAGGTGAGAACACTGTTGCCCTCCTTCCCCGTCAGCTAGCATCCACCCTGTCAAATCTCCGACCCAGAGCGTAGCAGCTGCTCACATTCTGACCAGGTCTTTACCCCAGTTCTGAACTTGAGTTTCCCACTTGGCCAACACAAGCGTTTGCTGCCTCCACACTTCTCCAGCCCCACTCAGGCCTTGGAGCGTAGGGGGTACTGCCCCCACCTCCTGGTCAGTGGCTGCTGCCAGCCCTGAGGGGGCAGGTACCGGGCCTCTCTGGCCGCTCTGGGCAACACAGGCACCTGGGAGCGGGTGCTGGTCTTCCCCGGGGATCCACGGTGCCCAGCACGCAGGGCAGCCAGGGCAGGAGGCACCTGGCAGTGAGCTCCTCCCGGGGCTCGGAGTCTGTGCCCTGACGCACCCCAGAGCAGGATGCTGCAGCACAAACCGCCCAGAACCCTCTGCGGCGGCCTCTTCCCCACTTGGGGGGCCGTGCGTCACGGGCACGTCTGTTCCCTCCCACGACACGCAGGCCCTGCTCCCTGCCCGGTGCCCCTGCTTGCGGTAAAGTGGTGACATGAGTGATTCCCCAAAGAGGTATTTCATTAACAAACCCAGATTTCAAGAAACTGCTCAGAAGCATTCTTTTTTCCATCCCATCTCTGGGTTGACTGATGACGAGGGTAAAAACTGGATGACTCTTACTTTTTAATTCTTTTAACCCAGACTACGTTTCTTTCCTGTCGAGCATCACCTGCAGATTCTTCAGTTTCTTGGGGTGGTTTATTTGGGGTACCTTGCCCCCGTTGCTCCACTAGTTCCGAAGACCTGTAGACAAGATTCGTCCTCTATTAGAACCCACATGCACGTGTGCGGGGGACTCCGCACCTGCAGGTGCTGATCTGGACAGACGGCCCAAAGCGTGACTGTTGTAGGCTAGAACACATATTTTCCTTAACAAGGAAAGAGTCTTGTTTATTCCTTAACAAGGAAAGACTGAAAATGCTTCCTGGGGGCACCATGTGTGTTGACGTCACCCTCTGAACTTCGGGTCACCACAGCCGCCCCCACACCCCGAGGCCCCTGTGTGCCAGGCACCTGCTCACAGCCTTGTGGGTGTGGCCATGGGTGAGCCTCCCCCCCACAGCGCCCTGGAGAGGGTATGGCCCAGGTCAGACCCTGCTCTGCCATTTGGCAAGTGGCAGAGATGAGGCAGAGGAGGCCTGCAGAAACAGAGGAACTAGTACACCACCCTGCGTACCAGCCATTCTTCTTCCTCCCGCTTTTATTTTTGAGCCAGATTTTGGGTAAAAGTGACTCGTGACATCCTAGTCCAAAAGTGGAGCCAGATGTAGTTTTCTGCTAAGTTGTTAAGCTCACATTTACCTGGCTTCTTGGTACAGTTTAGCTTTTTCCTTTTATAGAATTAACGACCCATTGTTCTAGCCAAAGAGGGAGTTTCTAGATCTTACTTCAGACTATCATGTTCAGAGTATCATGTTAACCTTCAGACTTGACCTTGAATTTTCCAAACCAAAGCTGATTCTTCTTCCACCTCGGGCAAAATTTTCAAGATTATTTATTACAGAGTTTTGAAAAAGAATTTAATGGTATGAAATGAAAATAAGCTTAAATTTTGCTCTGTGATATTGATCTTTCACCACCCAGTTAGGTGAATAAAGTGAAGGTGAACGTAGAAGGATAATACTGTGCTTTTTAAAATGACATTTCAAAAATTATAAGACAAATACTTAGAAACTTTTAAAAATAAAATCACCTGTCAGAATTGCTTACTGTTGACAGTTTGGAATGTTTTAAATGTGAGTCCTTGAAGATGATCAAACCTTCTGACTTGCCCCTTTGGGCGCAGAGCCTGTCTTGAACCCCGGGTTGGAAGGTGTGGACCCCCTCCAGCAGGAATGTGGAGTTTAGTAGAACATAACTACCATTTGTGTCTATCAATTTCAAATAATTTGATGTTGGAAATTGAAGAATTTCCAAAAATTCCTCAACCACAGGTAAAGGAATCGGTCATTCTCGATACTGCAGTGGGACGTAGAGCACCACCTTTGTGTCTAAGTGGATTCGATGGTAGGGACTCCCGTAATTCAGAAAAATATCCTTGCGATTTTTTGGTAGAGGACCTTGGACACAGGAGTCTGTTCTTACAAATATTTAAGATTCTTTCCATGGCAGTTAAGGCTAAATGTATTCCGTGGTATCTAAAACGATGTTTAGCATTTTAAAAATCCTAAGACCTGGATTCTGGTGTGCACTGTCCGTGTTGACAGGGTTTTCTGCGGCAGGGAGCTTCTAACATCAGTGGCCTTGCACACTCACCACCGCAACCACACGCCGGCCTCAGCACCTCTGACTTCTGCCTCCCCAGGAGCGCACAGCTGCAGAGCCGCGGCCCATGCCTGCGTTCTCCGTGCAGACTTCACCCACGTGGTGTTAAGGCTGACCCTCACAGGATAGGGCACGGAGCCGTGGGTGCACGCTCTGAACAGCCTCGAGCGTGGACGGGCTGCATGCTTGTGCGCTTGCTTGAAATCACATCTCCCCACAGATTTACTTTGGTAGGGTCTGTGTTTACATAATATGAAGTAGATATGATTTATAATGTTTTGCTGTAGCTGACAGATTTAATAAAAACAAATGTTTAATGGCAGTTTGTGGTACTTTTTAATCTATTCATTAAATTATGAGTTAATGATTTTTGGAAGTGTCTGCAGTGATCATATCAAAGATGATATGAACCTTTGAACCTATGAACTTTGAACCTCCCTAGAAGCACAATAGTTTATTCCAAATGAGAGTCTATCCTGAAGGGTTAGCTCCTTTCACAAGTTCATCACCAAGGGGCCATTTATCGGAAGCTGCATTCTCTAATTCGATGGCCCGATGAGCCCGCACCGGCCACAGCCTATTTGCCAGCCCCACGGCCCGTGGAACCCGTTCCCAACGCTTCAGTGGAGACCACCTCCTCGAGCTCCACCTTCTGCTTTTAACATAAAGTCAAGTTGGCAGCCAATTTTTGGGAAACCGTCCACTATTAACTTGCAGTAGGACTGCCCGTCTTCAGGGGAGGCACTGTGTGGGGCACTGGGGGACAGATTGGAACAGTGAACTTAGCTTATTTTCATAACCAGTAAGTGTAAACATCGGGTTGCCTGCTTTGGTACAATTGAAAAATAAGACCTGTTGCTAGTAGCTTCTGGACTTTTTTTCTGAATTCTCCACGTGTAAAAACATCTCTGCACAATTCTGGGCCTATTCAGGACAAAAAGGGGTTTGAAGTACCCACCCCTTCCCCACGTAGGGAGTCCTCCACGCTGCAGGGACCAGCAGAGCCCTGGGCTCCTGCACGCCGTGTGGGGCAGGGGAGACAAAGGAATTCCATGTGATTTTAAGGTTGCTTAGCATAAATGTATAATAAAAGCAAATTCTAATAAACTGGTTGTTAATAATGTCATACTCTTAACGTCCAGGTTTTCACTGTCGGTGAGTGTCTGCTCATACTTTCACCCTGTGCAGTGGTGAGAAATCCCGCAGGAAAGCTCTGTCGTCCTAGCACTGCTGGCTCACCCCCAGAAGCCCCTGGGTGGGACCCCTGACTGCACACTGCAGCCTTCCAGAGCTCCAGATTTGTCAATGTGAAAACAAGGACCCTCCCTGCAGCCCACTGGCCACGCTGCGGGGTCGCTGGCGCCGGTGCCCATGCCCGCCCGGTGAGCCGGCGCTCGGCACAGCAGTGTCCTCCGGGGAACTCCTCCGAGCTAACCTGCCTGCCTGCACGTGTACGTGCTTTAGGCCAAATAAGCCAAGTTTGGGTGTTCCAAACCGTCACTGTAGGCGACTGTGTTTGAAGTCTGACTAGGGTGTAAGACGATCGTGCTCTGAAGCCGGTGGTGGGTGGAGGGGAGGCGCCAGGGGTCCCGGTCCAGCTACTTCTGTGCCAGCACTCTGCACGCTCGCTCAGTCGCGGTCAGAAACCGTGGTAGTTGCAGTGTTAGAACGGCTCTGCGTTTGTAAACCTAAGGTAAATTTCCATTATAAATAGCTTCTAAGCCAGTTAATTTCTTGGATAAAACTCTGCTATAAAGTTATCTTTAAAACTTGGCATTGAACAATTACTGATTTCCCACAGAAAAGCATAGACTTAACTCTTGATAATTCCTTTAGTACAAAGCATGTGACGGAGTACGCCTCATCAGCAGCCGCCTTAGAACTAGGCCAAAATTTGGACTTCTGCCTAGTTAAAAGCAAACTGTGTTTTAAGAAGAAAAACAGTATTGGCTTTGTGGTGTAATTCTAGAAAACCAATACGAAATCCTTGTTCGTTAAAAATTCAAAGTAGAAAACAGTATGGTAAGTTTACATGATCCCGTTTTTTTTTTTTTTTAATGAGTGACAAGTGTGTCCTTAAATCACACTTTTGTTTTTCAGATATGTTAGCCCCGCTTTGACCCCTCAGGTCCAGCCTCCACAATCTGCCTTCCACTGAATGTGCAGGGAAAGTGCCCCTCTCAGATCACGCCTTCTGCTTTGCACACTGTGCTGCTTATTTTTATCACGGTCGCGTCTTGTGTACAGCAGAGGAAAACCCCCGGACACACTGAGCCTTGGGTGTCCCAACCGCCTGTGGTTGGTCTCTGAAATTGGATTGGCCAGCGCCAACCTGTTTTCATCTTACTTTATGTCACATCGAGAATTGCGTGTGATGGAGGCTTTGTTTACACACCTCCCAGAAGACGCCTGGTCGTAGCATTAGGCTAATGTTGGCTAAAGCGCGGTAAGAATTGGTGTCTGGCCAGCGTGGCGGCCCTTTCTCATTTCTTGCTCCATCCCCTGCCCCGTTCAATTCCAGGCCTTTCCATGGAGAGTCCTCAGCCTTCTCCCTCCACCCGGAAGAGCCCACTGAGCCTGAGCCCTGCGTCTCAGGTGACTCTGGGCCCAGCTGGGCAGGGCTTGTGCCCCCTCCTGAGCCCTGCCCTTAGCGACGCTGGCGGAGCCAGGATGGACGGCGAGGAGGAGCTGAAGCACAAGGTGGGCACTGCCCCAGCAGACGGCTTGCTGCTCGTGGGCCTGGTTTGCAGGGACGCCTGAGCGGGCAGGGCAGGCTCTGCGCGGGGTGTGCTGTCTCCGCCAGGGAAATCTGTCCTGGGAGCCGCACCTCACCTGGGACTTCTCAGCTCCCTTCCTTATTCATTTAGTGGCAGTTCCTGGCACCTATGGATTCAAGTGGGGATGTGGGGGGGAATGGCCAGGCCTTGGGGGAGCCCTCAGCCTCCTGCCCTCCCTCCCTTGTTGGGCACTCTTCTTGAACAATCGTGTTTGGGAGGAGAAGGCTTGGGTGCTAAGGGAGGGTGACCAGGGACCCCATCTCGTTGGGCTCGTGGGTGAGTGGGTTCTGAGAGAGGGTGCGGGTTGGGTGGGGGGGTCCACACTGGGGAGTGTTGTAGCAGGGGGTGTGTGAGGTGTGTGTGACTGTGGTAGAAAGTTGAGGCGATGCCACAGGACAGGAGTGAGGGCGCACACTGGGAGGCTGGCAGGTGGGAGCGCCCGAGCTCGAGGAAGAGGTGTTGGCCGGAGGCAGCAGCACCTGCCGCGTGGTCGTCCCCGTTCTCCTGGCCCGTGCCTCCTGCCTGAGTGCTGGCGACGCAGATAAGGCAGCCCGGGGAAGGCAGCTCGGTGGGAGGGCACACCAGAAAGGACAAAGGGGCCAGGCATTTGGAGGTTTGGGAAAGAGAGTGGTTGAAAAACTGGGCTGTGGACTGTGGCAACCCAGGGGGCATCTGTCCCCCTGCACGGAAGCGAGGGGGGTCCCTGAGGAACAAGAGGGCCACAGTGGGTGGGACCCCGCCTCACAGGCTCCTCGTGACAGAGGAGAACGCCCTGTCATGCCATGGGTTTCATCCTGAAGTGGCCAAAGAGAGTGAGTCAAGCCAAGGGCCACTGTGTGTGGGACACATGAGCTTCCCTGAGAGGTGGGGTCAACCATGGGAGGACTGCTGAGCCCTCTGAGCACACACTCCTTCCTGGGCCCCACTTCAGAGAGGGCAGACCCTGAGCCGGAGGGCATGCTGTCATGTGAGGTGGCCCGGCGAGGGCGGGGGTCCCAGGACCCCGGCTGCACGTGCAGGGCGTGCAGCCCCCACCCCTCAGGCGTCCATCCTCACTGAGCTGGCTGGCAGAGGTCGTCCCTCGGGCGCTGTATTTGGCAGCAAGACAATTGGGTTGAGGATGTTTTTATTTATTTACTTTGGAAACCTAATGACCATCTATTTAGCTTATTGTTGCTTTAGTGCAAAAACAAAATGGCTAGAAAGCTGTATAGAAAACTAAATTTTAACTTGTACTTTACTACGAAAAACAGTCCTTTCGGTGGTTCTGTAGGGTAATGATTTGAAACACCAGAGGGTCACCAACCAGGGTCATGGTGGATGGCCGCAGCATTCACATCCAGACCAGGCCTCAGAGCAGGAGCCTAGGGGCCGCACCAAGGCACCTCACCGAGCCGTGGCTGGGCCCGGCGCACGGGGATCCCAGGCTCGCCGCCCCCCCCCCCAAAGCTCCCCCTGCCTCCCTCTCGCCGACAGCGCTGCCTCATGATTTCCAGCCCCTCGTGCCGCCTGCCTGCCCGCCTGGGGCCGCACAGCAAAGGCAGTGGTGGGAGCAGGCGGGCTCCCAGACGGCCGGGGCGGCCTTTGCCCCAGCACTGCCCCACGCAGCCCACAAGCCAGCGCCGAGACCCGCGGGCTTCAAGGCCGGTGAGCCGGCTGCGCTCCGTGCTGGCTGCAAGCCGGGCCGCGGGCGCACAAGGACTCCCCGCAGCTCGGGGAGCGCAGCGCTGTGGGCCTGCTGAGCCTGCGTCTGGTTACTCGGCTGTGTGCCGACCCCTAGTCGGGAGCTCCTGTGCCCGTTTGTTTCCTGGTGTCCCGCCTCACCAGTGTGTCCCACGTAACATGCTGCTTCTCCCCCTGATTTCCGATAGAAATCAATGAGGGCCAACGGTATTCGGAAGGTCTGAAGGTGGAGGTGCCGCCTGCCCAGGGCTCTCGGGCTGCCTTCCGGGGAAAGTACGCTCTGCTCCCTGGCTGGTGCCGGCCCAGCACCACTGACCTGCCGCCCGGCTGGCCCGCCCTGTGGCTCCCAGGGAACAGCAGTTGGGCTTCTGCTCTCCTGGGAGGTTCTCTAAGAGGTTTTCTCTGCACTGGAAACCAGCAGACCAGCCATGGATACACAGGCCGTCCATGAGCGCTCCTGACCACCGCACTTCTTGTGTCTCCTGTCACTGACCGGTGGCCCCTGGGACGTGATTGTGAGCTCATCAGTGACGCTGCCATGGCTGTGTCTGAATGTTTCCCTCTGGGCATCTCACCCCCCACAGGAGAGGAGTGGGTCTAGAACCTCAGGGTGACCCTGTTTCTGCAGGATACACTAAGGGCTGAGGCGCTGCTTGGGACCCCATGCAGAGGGGACTGCAGTTAGGAAGCCGGCTTGCCGGCATGGATGCCCCGCCCAGAGCCCCAGGCCAGCAGTGTGCCCTGATGCGCAAATCAGGGACACTTGGCTGCATGGGGGCCCAGAGCCTCCAGACCATGAATGTGGGCCTCTTGGGGCCGGCTCTGACCCCAGAGAGCTTGCTGGGAACATCAAGCTCCAGTAGAGATGTGACATTTTAAAGAGATTTGACTGAATTAGGATTTGAAAGAGTCATGTTTTAATAGTAAAAGCCTAAATAGAAAGAATTGGAGAGCATGAAGGTTGCCGCTCTGCAGGGAGAGGGACTGGAGCTCCAGGGATCAGGGGTGGACACTCCAAGATGCTATTGGGACCCCAGCCTCATGAGACCACAGAGCAGGCCTGGCTGCTAGGACAGAGCGGCTATTGATTATTTGGGAAGAGTGGGTCACGTGGAATATTCCTGGTGGGATGGACGGGACATGGCCATAGCTGTAGTCTCCAGGACCATGCCTGTGTCATCACTGCGAGAACACTGCAACCTCTGGTACACTTCACCTGGGGGCAGGGGACACAGGGAAGAGGCGGGCCCCCAAATACCAGCCTCCAGCCCAGCCTCCCCTGTCAGCTTCTAGCTGGCATCGAAAGACCATCCCAGACTCGTGCAAACCTGACCCCTGACCTTCCTCCCCAAACCTGTTACCTTGGGGACAGCAGCTTTTTCCCTTGGTTTGGGCCCCAAAACACAGTCCACCCTTGCCTTCGGACCGCCACCCACACCAGAACTTGACCTTGACACTGTGTTTGGGGTCCTGCTGTCCCCTCCCCGGCTGCGGAGCCTGGATGGTGCAGAGGCCTTCTGCTGAACCCCAGCCGCTCGTGCTGCTCTCAGTGCTGCAGCCAGCCTCGTCCTGGGGACCCAGCGCACATGGATGTGCTCTGATCCACCCCAGAGGACCACCCTACCTTTCCCACCAGTAACCAGCTCACTTATCTCTTGCTCCTCCCCTCATCCTTGATCTGCAGCCTGTCTCCCACTACCGGGCCGCCCTGTCTCCTCTGCTAGATGCTGTGGCTACCCCGCGCCTCTGGGCCTCCACCCCAACCCCTTCTGCTTTTACTTCCATAACTGTCAGCTGCAGGGCAGGGACCTCTATTCCTGGGCATGTCGCAGGTGTCTATTTGGGGCTGGCACATGCTCTGTGGATGTTTGCATGGTGGCCTCAGGGACAGGCAGCCCTAAGGTCCTCAGCCTGGTGGAGGAGCCTCAGCGGAGCATGCGCGGATAGAACAGGCCAGGTGCAAAAGGACGGAGGAGGGGCCTTGGAGCTGGACCTTGACAGAGGCAGCTCCCTGAGGTGCTCAGGATGTGGAAGGGCCCTGCGGGGCCAAGACACAGGCCTGCCCAGGTGCAGCATGAGGCCTGTCCACTGCTGGAATGCCAAGAGCTGGGAGTGGTAGGGCCCAGGTGCCGGGGGGCCCAGTGCAGCCCTTTCTCTTCTTGACTTGGCTGCCGGCATCTGAACATCAGGCAGAGGCCCCGACGGAGAGTTAAGAATTCCTGGGGCTGGGCCATCTCTGGCCACACAATCAAAGTGTGTTAGCCAGCCCAGTGCTCTAACATAGGGCACAGTTAGAATGTACGGCTTTTGGCAGTTTTAATGACCTTTGGACGTTAGACTTAATCGTTTATAGTCACATATATGCATGTATACATACACGTGTATCTGTGTGTTAACCAGCTACACCCCTGCCGGTGATATCAGAACAATAATTTCATCACAAAACCAGTAATAAGCTTCAATAATAGATGTTGATGTTTGAACAGTGAATTTTTTCCTCAGAAAGAATAACATAGGGGCGCCTGGGTGGCTCAGATGGTTAAGCGTCTGCCTTCGGCTCAGGTCAAGATCTCAGAGTCCTGGGATTGAGCCCCATGTCGGCTCCCTGCTCAGCGGGGAGTCTGCTTCTCCCTCTCCCTCTTCCTCACCCCCTCCCCGCCTCTTGTGCCTGTGCGCTCTCTCTCTCTCTCAAAATGAATACAATCTTAAAAAAAAAAAAAAAAAAAAGGAATAACAAAATGAGAAAAACATGTGAGGGAGATCCAACTGGGTTTATATTTTTACTCAGAAGGAAATCCCTTCAGGAATTATGGATGAAAAGTGCATGATGATGTGAACTAGAGCAGAAGAAAGTGAGTGTTGTGAACATCAGTGACGGACGTGACGGACGCACGCTCATACGGTCTATGCTTCTTGCAGAGTACGACAGCAGATGAGGCCTATTTCATAGCGAAGGAGATTCTCGCTACAGAACGAACATACCTGAAGGATTTAGAAGTTCTCACTGTGGTATGAAACCTAAGTCCTTTATTACTTTGTCTTCTTTAATACTTCGTAAATCTAAACCAGAGCTAGAGGATCCCTCCTGAGAAGGAGCTCTTGGCCATCATGAGACGTACATGTTTATGGTCTGTTAAATATATTTGCCTTAAAGCGTATCTAAGATAAGAATATTTCATCCAGTTTTTTTGTAAAACTAGAAGTATCCATTTGAAGCTTTCCCCCCAAAATTGTTTTCTTCTGTGGTGAAAACGGGTGGTCAGCCGAGAGGATAGCTGTAGCACTGAGTGAGCTGTCCCAGTGGGGACTCTGGGGTCAGTGCTGGGTGTCCTATGGCTACAGACTTTCAGGGGCGAGGTCCCTCGGTCACCCTGACTCTTCCTGCAGTGGTTCCGCAGTGCTGTGGTCAAGGAGGATGCCATGCCTGCAGACCTGATGACCCTGCTCTTCTCCAACATAGACCCCATCTATGAGTTCCACAGAGGCTTCCTGCGTGAGGTGGAGCAGAGGCTGACACTCTGGTAACACCCTGCACGCACGGGCGTCCCCTACACTGGACCTCCATGTGGGCAGCTCTACCCTGTCACTATCCCTGTTCTCAGGAACTTCCCAGCTTCAGAAACTAATTCACAAGAACCATTGTTTCATTGAAGTATATTTTTTAAACTTGTGGGAGGAGTAAACCTGTAACAGCCACTTTTATTCATCCTATTCCAGAAGAGAAAATGAAAGAAGTAAGTTAAAAGTAGATGACCCCCCCCCTTTTTTTTTTGACCGATTACCATCTTCTAGAGAATGGTCAAAATATTATCATCATTTCTATCAAATGTGGGCCTTCCACCTCAAGCATCTCATTGCCATTCTGCTTATGACTAGGACAGCCAGTCACACAAGCACCCATCAACATACAGCGCACAAGCTTTAACAACGTTTTGACCATATTTGTCCATTTCTGCTCCAGGGAAGGGTCTTCCAGCACCCGTGCCACAGGCGGTCATCAACGAATCGGGGACATCCTGCTCAGGAACATGCATCAGTTAAAGGTAGCGTGGGTTGGTATGATGACTCCACCCCTAGCAACTGACAGTGCAACCTCAGTGTTGTCCCCAGGACAGCTTTCCCCTCAGGACAGTATCGCCCCCAGGACAGCATTCCCCTCAAAACAGTTTTCTTCTCAGGACACTGTTCCCCTCAGGACAGCATTCCCTTCAGGACAGCGTTCCCCTCAGAGCAGTTTTCTCCCCAGGACAGCATTCCCCTCAGGACTGCATCCCCCTCAGGACAGCGTTCCCCTCAGAGCAGTTTTCTCCCCAGGACAGCATTCCCCTCAGGACAGCATCCCCCTCAGGACTGCATTCCCTTCAGGACAACGTTCCCCTCAGAGCAGTTTTCTCCTCAAGACAGCATCCACCCCGTGACAGCATTCCCTCAGGACAGCATCCCCCCCAGGACAGCGTTCCTCTCAGAGCAGTTTTCTCCCCAGGACAGCATTCCCCTCAGGACTGCATCCCCCTCAGGAGTGCGTTCCCTTCAGGACAACATTCCCCTCAGAGTAGTTTTCTCTTCAGGGCAGCATCCCCCTCAGGACAGTGTTCCCCTCAGAGCAGTTTTCTCCCCAGGACAACATTCCCCTCAGGACTGCATCCCCCTCAGGAGTGCATTCCCTTCAGGACAACATTACCCTCAGCAGTTTTCTTCCCAGGACATCATTCCCCTCAGGACAGCATTCCCCTCAGAGCAGTTTTCTCCCCAGGTCAGTGTCCCCCACAGGACAGCATTCCCCACAGGACACTGTCCCCTCCAGGTCAACATTCCCCTTAGAGCAGTTTTCTCCTCAGGACAGTGTCCCCCTCAGGACAAGGTCCCCCTGAGGACAGCGTTCCCCTCAGAGCAGTTTTCTCCTTAGAACAGGATCCCCATCCCAACAGCATTCCCCCAGCGACAGCACTCCCGTCAGCTCAGCGTTCCCCTCAGGTGTCTGTTCCCATCAGGACAGCTTTTTCCTCAGGACTGCATTTCCATTAAGACTGCAGACTGTCAGGACAGAGTCCCCTCAGTCGAACCTCCCCCTCAGGACAGCATGAGAGGTTGAAGGTGCTACGGGCTGACTGCTGACCTGTGATCCACAGTGGGACGTCAGCCCCCGCCTTACCAGTCCGCATGCACTTGTTGCCCCCCTTGCTGAGCTCACCAGCCTGCAGTGGGATGTGCAGAGCCTGTCTAGGCTGGCGTTGGGGTCTCTGTCCACATACCTGCTGCCTCATAATTCAGGTTTTTTTCCTCAGAGGTGATAGGGCTCCCTCAGGTAAAGTGCCAAGGAAAGTACAAACAGAATGTCAGCGACGTGGCAGAAGCAAGATGTCCTCTCATTAGGACTAGTTGTCACAGGTGTTGAAAACAATGGGGCCAGCTGTGATTTCACTGTTCAGGGGTCTTACTCTGGCTAAACAGACCTGGAACAGGCCTGCCCCACCTGTGTGTTCATCCTGGGGCAGCCCTGCGGCATCCTGCCCAGAGACTCAACCCCACTCGCACTTCTCTGGGTTCCCAAGCCCTCATGGCCACTCACCAGACTGGCTCCCACCCCCAGCCGAGGCCTGTTGCACTTTCTACCCAATCCAGCCAGACTCCTGACTTACTCATAGGCCCCATTCCATTCCTAGAAACCCGAAGGACCCACAAGATCACTCAGTTGTGTCTTCAGATAGCCCTGCTCAGGGCCCCCTTTCTTAACCTGAGACTTTTTTTGGTTTTCTCAGCCAGGTGGTAAATTAGTCATTTCTATTTATTCCAAAAGCACTTGCACAAATTTAAAATCAAAATTCACACAAACCTCTTTGAGGATATCATACCACAGACGTTACGTTTAGTAATACTAGTAAAACAGGGGCGCCTGGGTGGCTCAGTTGGTTAAGCGACTGCCTTCGGCTCAGGTCATGATCCTGGAGTCCCGGGATCGAGTCCCGCATCGGGCTCCCTGCTCAGCAGGGAGTCTGCTTCTCCCTCTGACCCTCCCCTCTCTCATGCTCTCTGTCTCTCATTCTCTCTCTCTCAAATAAATAAATAAAATCTTTAAAAAAAAAAAAAAAAAAAAAAAAAGTAATACTAGTAAAACAAATTGATTTCATATTAAAACCTTCCAGGAGGTAAGGAGGGATTGGTTGGGTTTCGTATCTGTGTAAGACTCAGAATCCATGCGCGCGTGTTCTTGGATGTGTGCTGTACAAACGCTGGGCCTGACGACTCCCTCCCCGGTGACTGGGCCCAACAGCCGCTCTGCTCTGCGTGGAGGTGGGGACGTGCAGCCTCTGCAAGGGCCGAGGGCAGAGCCAGAGCAGGATCTGGTCACTCCCCACCGAGCACCGCTCACCGGCGCCTGTGAGGCAGTTTCCAGCCCTCTCAACCTCAGCCCTCCGTCTGTCAGGCACGTGCGGCGGTCCCTGGCTGTGCGTGAGCCCCGCCCTCCCGGCCCACACCTGCTGGGCCGTTCTTTGCTGTCCGGCCCCGCTGGGACTCCGGCTAGCGTGTGACATCCACGCTGGGAAGGCTGCCCAGCTGCGTGCCGGCCGACCCCCCTCTCCCACGTCTCCTGTCCTAAAGCGCCCCCCCTTGTGCCTCCACAGGAGTTTACCAGCTACTTCCAAAGGCATGATGAAGTCCTGACAGAACTGGAGAAGGCCACCAGACGCTTTAAGAAGCTAGAGGCAGTGTACAAAGAGTTTGAGCTCCAGAAAGTCTGCTACTTGCCCCTTAACTCCTTCCTGCTGAAGCCCATCCAGCGGCTGGTGCACTATCGGCTGCTGCTGGGCCGGCTGTGTGGGCGCTACGCGCCTGCGCACCCTGACTACGCCGACTGCCGCGGTGAGTGTGGGAGCTGGACCCCGGCCCCCCGGGGCTGCCCTGGCCTCGTGGTTAGGAGCCAGGGGGGCGCCAAGTGCTGGCAGCCAGCGTGGCCTCGGTGCCGGGGCCCACAGGGCTACCAGGTAGGACCTGAAGGTTGGCTTCCTTACGTGGGAAGTACAGGGTGCGAGGCCTCACCCCAGAAGGGCCCAGTACCACGGTGGTCAGCGCTGGCCTCGGCCCTCCCCTCCCGTCCAGCTGGTGGAGGGAGCGGGTCTGTGCCTGTCCTTTGGCTCTTCCACTCCGGGGCAGGGCCCCTCTCTGCTGCACATCTGAAGTGGGGGGAAGGACTCTGATCGCCTTGGAAGGGCACAGGGAGTGGCCTTCTGCTCCGAGGGGCCCCTCCACAGCACCCCCTTGTCCCCCCACCCACCCACCCAGTGCACTGGGGGTGGAGAGCAGCTCTCAGAGTGACCTGCCACCGTGGGCGTTTCTGTCCTCAAAGCCTTGGCTCTAAAACAACCGTTTGGGTCACGATGGCCTGTTAGAAGGTTCTGATCTAGATGGACTTGGTCATTTTTTGTGTTAAAGAGACAAAGGAATAAACCCTGACCTTTTAAACCTCCAGAGGATTTCTAGTTGTGTACATCTAGTGCCGGAGGTTTTTACAAGTAAGTCTACCACTGTCATTAAAAGATGAAAGATGACTTAGCTTTTCCTTCTAGCTGGTCTCCCCTAGTCCTAAAGGGGAGAAATAAGATGCTTTCTGATGGGTCATATGACATCTTCCTTTCTCATCATTCTAAAAGCAAGTGTTTTCTGTTTGCTAAGAGAAAGGATAAAATTGTCAGAAATGCTTTGAGCCATTTTAAGGGAAATCTGAAGTGCGGCGCATTTATAAAGCTCCCGCTGGCGGCGGGGTGGGTGCTACGGGCTGATGGGAGGCGCGGGGGCGGGGGGGGGGGGGGCGCCAGTGCGAGCGGAGAAGGCTGGGCCCACTTGCCACTGGGGGGTTCCTCCTTAGTAGGACCCAGCCTGTAGGCTGATGCAAGACCCCAACAAGGTTGCATTTCTGAACGTGCTGTGTGAACTGTGAACACAACAGACGGTTGATAACCCAACAGCCTAGACGGGTTTGCTGCAGAGCCTGGCTGCCTCCGAGCCCTGGGAAAGCCACCGATGGGGGCCCCTTCCCACCTGCTCCCCTACCCATAGGCCTCAGGGAAAGCTTGAGTTTGAACCTACTGGGCAAAAGGGGGTACCTTTAGGTTGAGGTTTGAGAAGGTGGCTTTGCATCGTTGTTTTATCCTTAGTTCAGTGTTTCCCAAGGGCAGTGCCTGGCGCGGGCCAGGCGCCAAGCGTGTTGATGATCCTTCAACAGGACGATGGATCTGTGGAGACCCAGGCGCAGGTGGGCCTGGGCACATCAGTCTGGCATCAGGTCAGAAGTGCATCCCCAGATTCCAGCAGCTTCCAGTGCCAGGGCAGGGGCAGCGCGAGCCCATGTGGCAACCGAGCTTCCGGCCCCGCGCTCCACGCACATGCGGTGGCTGAGTGGTGCGGGGTGCCGTCTGAGGCAGACACGGGCTAGGCAGCCCGCAGTGTCATCGATGAGCAGAGCAAAGCGAGTCTCCGCCTGACCTCGTGTCCAGACTTGAGTGGGGCCCTGAAGGACAGTAAGGCCAGATGGGGCAGGAGCTCAGGAGTGTTTACAGAGCTGACCCTGGGTGTCAGCCCTGTGGGAGCATCCCTGCGGCTCTTACGGTGGTCCACTTTATGGAGGAATAACTCGCCAAAGCATGTGCTTTCTTATCTTTCTCCTCTTAAAACCGTGAGGCAGGTGTCCTCACCCCACTGGGAGCAACCAACTTGCAGGGGCGGAGCCAAGGGGGCAGACGTTTCCTGCTGCGCCTCTTGGGACCACCAGGCACTGTGGCCAGGGTGTCAGTAGGGGTCCTGGCCGGAAGACAGCAGGTTCTCTGATGTGGTCACTGTGCTCCGGCTAAGCAGCTGATCCCAGTGTGGCCTGGTCAGGACCGCACAGACCACCCTCCATGTCTGCTTCTGTGTTCTGTCTGCATGAGTTTCCCTTTCTGATTAGAAACCTTCACATCTGTACTGGAACTGTAAGATCAGCACCTGTTCCTCCATTCGAGGAGAAAAGTACAAATGTTTTAAAGATGCAAATTATTTAGCCTCTAAACTACAGTCGGCAATTCTCCCAAAAGAACAAATACTGCTGCGCCCAGAACATGAGTTCTTCACAAAGACTCTTCTCTTTTTACCGAGCTTGAGTGTCAGCTAGTCCACCATTTGGGCTGAATAAGTCCAAGTTTCGGGTCAACTGCGGGGACCCCCACTTGCTGCACCGGCAGCTGAAAACCAAGGGTGGCAGTCCTGTGAGGAGTTGGGAGTAGAACGTTCCTTGAATTAAACCTGCCTTTTAAAATGCGAGTTCCTGTCCCAAAGGGGTGAGTGGGGGGGTTCCATCCGTGCCCACCTGCCTGGGCACCTGTACTGAGGGGTCTTTCCCCACAGATGCCCTGCAGGCCATCACAGAGGTGACCTCCACACTCCAGCACAGCCTCGCTCGGCTGGAAAACCTCCAGAAACTCACAGAGCTGCAGCGCGACTTGGTTGGCGTAGAGAATCTCATCACTCCCGGCAGGGTGAGTGACTTTGAGAAAGGTTTTTGAGATGGTCACTTCATTGTTTTGTTTTGTTTTTAAATACAGTGTTCTCTGAGTTTCAGGTGTAAAATCTAGCGGTTCAACAGTACTGTACATGACTCAGTGCTCGTCACACTGAGTGTGCTCTAATCGCCGTCACCTGTTTCACCCATCCCCCCCACCCGCCTCCCCTCTGGTAACCATCGGTGTGTTCTCTATAGTTCAGGGTCTGTTTCTTGGTTTGCCTCTTTTTTTCCTTTGTTCATTTGTTTTGTTTCTTAAATTCCACAAAGAGTGAAATCATATGGTATTTGTCTTTCTCTGGCTGGCATATTTCACTTGGTATCATACTCTCTAGATCCATCCATGTTGATGCAAATAGCAAGATTTCATTCTTTTTTTATGGCTGGATAATATTCCATTGTACATACACCACACCTTCCTTATCGATTCATCTGTCAATGAACACTTGGGCTGCTTCCATGTCTTTGCTATTGTAAATAAGGCTGCAATTAACATAGGGGTGCATATATCTTTTCAGATTAGTGTTTTCTTTTTCTTTGGGTAAATACCCAATAGTGTGATCACTGGATCATGTGGTAATTCTATTTTAACTTTTTGAGGACCCTCCATACTGTTTTCCAGAGCGGCTGCACCAGTTTGCATTCCTCCAACCTCGCCAGCACGTTGTTTCTTGTGTTTTAAAGTCGTCCTAACAGGTGTGACATGATATCTTGTTGTGGTTTCCATTTGAATTTCCCTGATGATGAGTGATGTTGAGCATCTTTTCATGTTTTTGTTGGCCATCTGTAGGTTTTCTTTGGAGAAATGTCTGTTCATGTCCTCTGGCCATTTTTAATTGGATTATTTCGTTTTGTGGTGTTAAGTTGTGTAAGTTCTTTGTGTATTTTGGATATTAACCCTTTATCAGATATGTCATTTGCAAATACTTTCTCCCATTCAGTAGGTTACTTTTGTGTTTTGTTGATTGTTTCCTCTGCTGTGCAAAAACTTATTTTGATGAAGTCCCAATAGTTTATTTTTGCTTCTGTTTCCCTTACCTCAAGAGAGGTATCTAGAAAACTGTTGCTAAGGCTGACGTCAGAGAAGTTACAGCCTGCATTATCTTCTAGGATTTTTATGGTTTCAGGTCTCACATTTAGGTCTTTAATACATATTGAATTTATTTTCCTGTATGGTGTGAGAAAGTGGTCCAGTTTCATTCTTTTGCATGTTGCTGTCCAGTTTTCCCAGCACCATTTGTTGAAGAGACCATCTTTTCCCCATTGCATATTCTTGCTTCCATTGTCAAAAATTAATTGACCGTATTAATAGTGGGTTTATTTCTGGGTTTTTCCGTTGTGTTCCGTTGATCTCTGTGTCTGTTTTTGGGCCAGTACCATACTGTTTTGATGACTACAGCTTTGTAGTATACCTTAAACCCTGGGGTTGTGATGCCTCCAGCCTTGTTCTTTTTCATTTCATTGCATGTACCACAGAATCCACTGTGCAGTCCAGTGATCTTTAGTATATCCACAAGATTGTGCCATCGTCACCAGTAATTCCAGGACATTTTCATCCCCCCAACAAGAAAAGCTGTACCTGTTAGGTCACTCCCCACCCCCTCCCCAATCTATGGCAGCTACTCATCCACTCTTGGTGGCTTTGCCTCTCCTGGACATTTCCTATAAATGGACTCACTCTGTGGCCTTTTGTGTCTAGCTTCTTTCGCTGAGCCTCCTGTCTCCCAGGTTCTTGCTTTAGTAGGTCAGCACCTCCTTTCAGCGACTGCATCAGTTCCAGTGTCTGCACGCACCACATTCTGTTTGTCCGCTCATCTGCTGTACTCTCAGGTTGCTTCCCTTTCGTGGCGATTGGGAATAATGCCGCTGTGAGCATTTGTGCACAGGGCCTTGTGTGACCATGTGCTTTCAGTTCTCCGGGGTAGATACCTAGGAGTGGAGCTGCTGGGTCACATGGTAACTGTGTTTCACATTTTGAGAAGCTGCCGGTTTTCTAGTTACTGGGCAATTTTACATTCCTACCCGGAGTGTGTTAGGGATCCGGTTTCTCCATATCTTATCTTTTTGATTCTGGCCATCATGGTGGTATGTAATGGTGTCTCATTGTGGGTGTGATTTCCATTTCTCAGATGGCTAATGTCAGGTTTCTTGTCCTGTGTTTATTAGCCACTTGTGTGCCTTCTTTGGAGAAATGCCTATTCAGATCCTTTGCCTACGTTTTAATTGGGTTGTCTTTTTGCTGTTGAGTTGTGAGATTCTTTTTTTTTTTTTGTAAGATTTTTTAAAATTTATTTATTTGACAGAGAGATAGCACAAGTAGGCAGAGCGGCAGGCAGAGGGAAAGGGAGAAGCAGGCTCTCTGCTGAGCAGGGAGCCCGATGCGGGGCTCGATCCCAGGATGCTGGGATCATGACCTGAGCCGAAGGCAGCCGCTTAACCGACTGAGCCACCCAGGCGCCCCAAGTTGTGAGCTTCTTATCTATTCTGGACCCCAGACACTTAATAGGATTTGCAAATATGTCCTCCCATTTTGTGGGTTGTTTCTTCATTTTCTCAATGGTATCATTTACAACACAGAAGGTTTTTTTATTTTTATGAAGTCAAATTTACCTATTTTCTCTTGGGTGGCTTGTGCTTTAGTTGTCACAGATGAGACACCACTGCCCGGTCCACAGTATGACAATTTACCTCTATGTTTTCTTCTAGAAACTTCCTGTGTTTCAGCTCTTACATTTAGATTTGATGGTTTTGTAATTCATTTTTGTGTGGTGTGAGGTAGGGGTCCCACTTCATTTTTTTCCATGTGAATATCCAGCGCCATTTGCTGAACTGTCCATAGACACAGATGTGCAAGTTTAATTGTGAACTCTCAATCCTATTCCATGGGTCTACATATCTACACTGTCTACTTTGTCACTAATGCCTTTTTGAACTCAGTACTGTCAACAGAAGAAACCCATTTTACGGGTTGCATGAGGATGTTTCCTGTCTCAACACAAACATACATGTAATAGAGTGTGGCTGTGTTAGTCGTTTCCATGTTAGCCTTGTTAGAAGGTACAGAGAATGTGGGGTCACAAACTCAAAGAAATGAACTACACTAAAATGTACAGGAAGGTTCTGATCTCCTGGAGTTAGGGCTTTGGTTGGGTGCCAGGATAGCTCCGTTTCCTTTCTGTCCTTAACCACGGGGCTCTGAGTGGAGCTGTTGGCTGGGAGCTCCTGGAGGTCCGTAGGGCTCTCAGTACAGGTGGTTTCTCGTCGTGCCCCACCCAGTGTGTTACAGATGGTGGCCCCTGGGAATTGTCACTGAGGGGTAAGGAGAGTAGCCACAGAGGAGGGGTCGGGGTAGGCTCTCTGTGGGGCCTGGGCAGGTTGCTTCACGTCTGTGACATAGAGGGTCTTGGGGCAACAAGGGGACTGCTTGGCCCAGTGCCTTGCACAAAGTAGTTGGTATGCGAACACTTGCTGCCATTGTTGTTGTTTTTAGCTGAACTCTCTAAAAGTCCGAACCCAGGGCTACCGGTCTCCTTGTTCAATATGTGTGTCAGTCATAGACAGAAACCACACTAGTTATGTGAGCAGACGACTTTAAGAACAAGGGTTGTTAACTAGGAAGAAAGTTGATAACGAGGTATCAAAGGTAAGAAGAACTGGGAAATACCTAAGAGGCAGAATGCAGGGCCTGCCAAGGGCGGGCCCACAGTGTGGCGGGGGTGGGGTTTGAGGGAAGAGCACCCACAGGCCCGGGACACGCTCCCCTGGAGAAGGGGCTGCTGCCCAGCTGGGTCCTTGGGTCTGGGGGTTGGGGGGTCGGGTGGTGGAGCTGGCTCTGTGAGGGCAGGAACCCCTGCAAATAGGATTTGTGGCTGCAGGAAGAGGCAGGGGCTACCCACTCGCCCTCTGCCAAAGAGCAGGGTGGGGAAGGTGGGTCTGACGTCAAAGCCGCAGAAGCCTGGAGCTCAGAATCACACTCAGAATCGGGCCCGGCCCATCGTGTGCTGCTGGCGCCATGCCAGGGCACGCCATCCTCATCTCCTTTTGTCTGCAAGGCTCCTGTCAAGTTCTCCTCTCTGTGCCTCTGCTCAGTCCATTTGAGGGCTGGGGTCTTCTGGCAAGTTCTCAGGGTGTGAAGCTCGTGCTCCTACTTATCTGAAAGGACCAACAGATCGGCAGGAGAATATCTGGAAATTGTTCAAACCAGAATTCTTCAGACACTTTCCGCCAGTGGCGCGGGCAGTGAGGGGCCTAGGGGCCTGTTTTGACATCTGCGCCTTCAGGGGTGTATGTGTGGGCCTGGGCGGCGGCACTCCAGCACCAGTGGGGACGTGTGAGGCGTCCCCAAGTCCCGGCGGTACCATCAGGCCCTGGAGGGAGAGGCAGAACCTTCTCCTCTCCCTCTGTGGCCCCTGCTGGAGCTCCAGCCCCACCAGTGTCTCATCACTTTAGGTTGGAAACCTTGTGGTTTCGGGAACCCTCTCTCCACGTGCCAATGCCCGGGTGGCAGCTGACGCTCATTACCTGTCAGCGTTTGATGAGAACCAGGTGTGCTGTCCTCAGGCTGCTCTGGCCCAGTGTTTCTCAAAGCTGAACTCAGAGATCTCCGTGCCTAAGCCTTCCAGGAGCTTCCCCTCAACAAGAGCAATACCGTTTGCCTTACATGAAGGCCCTCAGCATAGCTGGCCTGTGGCGAGACGCTGCAGGTGCTCAGCAGACAGTCTGGGGACTGATGTGGATGGCCACAGCAAGCAGGCAGCAGGGAAGAGGTTGGAAAGACGTGGAGGGTCCTGGGCAGGGGGGCGCCGTCAAAGGGCCTGTGAGGGGCTCGGAGAAGCATAAACAGTGACATCAGCCTGGCCCTCAGCCCCGCCAGCCCACCACCCACGGAAGCGGCCTGGGACTGGCACCAAAGGACCTCCTCTCTCTCTTTCAGGAGTTTATCCGCGAGGGCTGCCTTCACAAGCTCACCAAGAAGGGCCTGCAGCAGAGGATGTTCTTTCTGGTAGGTGGGATGAGTGTGGTTCTGTTAGGGGAGCCAAGGCTGTGGTCCGGGCGAGCGGCCCCAAGTCAGCCAGCCAGGTGAGGACCGCAGAGAACACTCCCAGCGAGGTGCCATCCTCACTGGGTATTCTGGGCGCCTGTCTGCGGGACCCTCAGAAAGCCAGAAGATAGCAAATCCAAGTCCCTGTTGCCGCAGGAATGTTATGCTGAGCATTGGCTTTGCCATGGAGAGCCGAGGCCCTCCCAGCGGGGACCCTCGATCCCTTCCTTGTGCCAGTTAGTCGACTCAAGCCTGAGCCATCCTGGCTGAGGGGATGGACCAGCCAGAACTCCCCACTGCCTCTAGCTGGCGGGTGCTGGGCGCTGGCCCAAGAGACCTGCTGACTCACGGGGTTACTAGCTACCTCTTGTCAAAATAATTTAACTTTTTAAAAAATATTTATTGGAGCGAGAGAGAGAAAGCATGGAGGGGAAGGGCAGAGGGAGAGAGAAACTGAAGCAGACTCCAACCTGAGCACAGAAGCCGACGTGGGGCTCCATCTCACGACCCTGAGATCACGACCTGAGCTGAAACCAATGACTATTAGACATTGAAACTTGTCACTTAAAGCCTCCCGTCTCAGTTCTCAGACATGCTGCTGTACACAAGCAAAGGTGTGACGGGCACCAGCCACTTCCGGATCCGGGGCCTCCTTCCCCTCCGCGGCATGCTGGTGAGTGCTCGGGCGCCATGCTGGTTCTTCTCAGGCCGCCGTGGTTACTGTTCCTGGTGCTCCACGGGCCCTGCCTGCTGCCTCAGCCCCTGAGGACGAGGCCCCGGCTCACATGTCCACCTCCCCCGGGGAGCCTGGCCTTCAGGAGGAGGCGCAATGAAAGATCCCAGTTGGGCGCTTGGGAGGGTGGAGCTGACACAGCTTCTGAAAGAGAAACCTGAACCACTAATTCTAAAGACTATAGAGCCTTTCTCTGTTCTTGTGCTTCTATCTCTTCCTATAAGAGCAACTGTGTTCCCTTTCTGTCACCCTAACTAGTTGTCTCACACACATGCATGTGCACACGCACACCTTCAAAGTGGCAAGACAGCACCACGGACAAGTGAGGAAGGCTGCGGTTCGGGGCTGGGCTCGGGTCTCCCCTCCGCGTTGTGTGAGCTGCCGGGGGGACAGGTCCCATTCCACCCGTGCGCTGCCGTAGCAGGCCTGGGCCATCGACGACCCTGTTGCACAGCGAGCCCTCTGTCCATGCCACATACCTGTCACACGTCCATGTCACAGGTTCGACAGGACGCTTTGTGTCGTCTCTGACGAGCCCTTTGTTTTCACGTGACCCAGTTCCTCAGCCTTACCCTTTGTGCTCAGTGCTTTCCGTGGCCTGACAGAGACCCTGCTTGAAGGTCACAGAGAAACTCCTACACACACATTGACTCATTCTCCATTTGCCCTTGAGTGTAGACCTGCACTCAGCCTGGAACCCATCTTTGGGAACAGTAAAGAAAGGAGGCCAAGTTCAGGTTTTTGACAGGAAGCCCCCAGTCCAGGTGTCCACGGGTGGGGGGTCAGACCCCACTCTGTTCTGTTACACTTGGCCAGTCTGCCTCAATTTCTACCGCCTTCTTCAAGGGTACCTTCCGTGCTTAGCCCTCCATGGTCCTCGGCACTATCCCTCCTTCCACTGGGCACCTGAGCCTTCGGCAGGCGTAACATTTGGTTCAGCTTTTTTAACCCTCAGCAAAAAGGGGGCCTGTTTGAATGGCACGTCTGCCATCGCCAGAAGCACACCCCATCTGTTCTAAAGTATACTTTTTAAAAATGATACTTTCATCATAGAAAAAAAACTGAAAATATAAAATAAAAATCACTCATGACTGGACCACCTAGTAATACACACTGTGGGCATTCTGCGACACGCCCTTCGGTCTTCGGAGGTAACTGATATTCTTGGCGGCCACGCAGTTCATTGCTAACGTCTCCTGTGCTTGTAACCCAGGAGCTCTGTGTTCATTTCGAGGAGATGAGCAGCAGGCTGGCAAGCCAGACTCCAGCTTTCCTATTTCCCTACACTGGACATTTTGGCTCCATTTAGTTTTTCAGAATTAGAAATGACACCATTGGATCTCTTTCGACACATCCTTACCTACGCCTAAAACATACTGTTTGAGCAGCGGATACACCGGCTTTTGAGTCTCTGAACAGGACCGTGAGTCACCGCTGCAGCACCTGCCCCAGCCGACCTTCCCACTCAGTGCGTCCGAACCTGTCTTCCCACAGCCTGGGGTGGGGGAGCACGGGGCGTTCACCCCTCACCCTCCGCCGTTTGGTGAGGGCACAGCCCTTGGCGGTCAGTGAGGCTGACGGAGTCCGTGTCTCCTGGAGTCTGGGGCCTCCCCCTGGGGTGGCGCCCAGGCATGTCTGTCACTCTAGTCTCTATTTATAGACACCAGCCTGCTCTCAGGGGTCCCAGATACTTTCTCCAGTTTGTAATTCTTTTTTATGTTTCCTACAGTTTGGTTTTATCTTGTAGAATTGAAACCCCCCTGGACAGACACTGTTGTCTTACTCCTGGGACAGCATCTGGCAGAGAGGGCCCCACAAATACCTGTTCAAGGAGGGAAATCAGACATCCCTGTAGTCCTCGTCCAGCTTTTGAGTGCAGACTCCAAAGTCCTTCCCCACACCAAGATCATATTGGCACCTTTTTCTTCTGACACATTTACAGTTTGATTTTTCTTACTGCATAAACTGTCTCCGCGTGTGTCCCTGGGTGGCTGGACTGGGCCGCACCACTTGCTTTCCCCCGTCCGTGCAGCTGCCCTCCTCATGGCAACAGTTCCCGCCTTCACGCTTGGGGTTCTTTCTGGGCCTTCTATTCCATCTCTGCGCCACCATCCGTCCACATTCTCCTGAGTCATGTGTTGTGTGGAAGAGTCGCTATGTGGGGGAATAAGCATGTCCCTTACTTGTCCTTTTTAAAAAGTGCTTTGTGCTCTCAAGTATTTAATTCTCAAGTATTTAATTCTAATAAATAAACTTAGGAATCATTTGGACAAATTCCTTCAAAAAACAGCACTCAGATTTCTATTGAAATCGCATTACATTTACATGCTAACTCAGGGTAAGGGAAGACAAACATCTTGACCTTTTCTTGCTGGCCACTGCTCCTGCTCATTTCGGATCGTGCGTGCCCCACGAGGCTCCATGGTTGGTGTCTCCTGGGCCCCGCGCAGGCCAACTGTCCATCCTGGGGCCGCCTGTAACTGGCTGGTCCCGGGGGACAGACAGCCGGCCCTCATCCTGAACACAGAGGGAAGGGCGACAGGTCTTGGCTTCAGAAAGAGGACCTCTTTCGTGTTTACATCTTCCTCGTGTTTCTATCTAAGAGATACTATCAGAAATCACACGTTGGATTTTAGCAAAGGTGTGTGCAGCATGTAGAGCTGTCCGCCCCTTCCCTGTGGACTCAAGGACAGGGTTGAAGCACCCTTGCATTCCTAGAACCTTACTTGGTCCTGGGACAATTTCCTGTCTGTGCTTTAGGCTGGGTTAGGTAGTATTTTATTTGGGAGTTATTTCAGTCACTTAACACTGAGAGCAGTCGTGTAGGTTTTTCTTTGAATCTAACTGTTAGGTTTTGGTACCAGGTTTATAAAGTGAATTGTCCAATTCCCTTTTTAATAATGGAAATGCTCAATATTTTTTCCTGTGCTTGACTTTCAGCTAATAGTGCTGGACCCGCCGGTGAGTAGTTGGGTGCCCTGTGGCCCACAGCTCACCCAGCTGGGTGGCAGGTGCCATGGCGTGGGGATCCCCGTGCCTCCTGTAGCCCCTCGTAGTCAGCGTAGACTCGCACAGGGCTTCCACGGCGCCTGTGTCGTGCTGCAAGCACGGGTCCCGCCCGCCCTGCGCTAGCTCCGGACGTTTGCCTCTTCTCCCGCCGCAGGTTGAAGAAGGCGAGCCTGAATGCTCTGTTCCGCACTGTTTCACCATTTGTGCAGCGCAGAAAACGGTCGTGGTGGCAGCCAGGTACGAGCTTTCCACGCCTGCCTCTGGTGGGCCCCGCTGCAGTTGTGTGACCAGGGGAGAGCAGCTTCTCCTTGGGTGGGAAGCTTGTGACCACTGAGAATGTCCGCACAGAGCGGCCCCCGAGCCTCAGTCCACGGCACTGGACCAGGGGCAGCCTGCGCGCACCAGCAGTCTCCCGGGCACGCGCACTGAGGCACCCTCAAGTCCGGGGGAGGGCCTGCAGGGCAGCCACACCAGGGCCGTCTCACCTGCATCCTGTCCCCACAGCAGGGCTGTAACTTGGTAGCAGCCACTTTTCCCAAATCACGTCGGCGGGGAGGAGGCCTGAGCCCAATGGTGAGCAGGCGGCTCAGTCTCTCCCCTACGGGAGCCGGGGGTCCCCAGCACCTTCCCGGGGGCAGAGGCTATCCTCCTCCTGGGTGGGCACCTGGCTCTCAGCTCCCACCCTGCCGTGTCCTGACTGACGTCCTGGCTGATGGCAGCGAGCACGGGACACGAGCGCCCCCCGCAGCCTGGGCACCTGGACAGGAACCAGCGACCAACCCTGTACCTCGGCACCAGAGACTCCAAAGTCCTTGTTTCGGGAACCAACCCCCCTTACAGAAGCCCCTGTCCCAGCGCTGAGGGGCTGCCTTCCCTCCTCTGCCGCCGCCGACAGCTCCCTAGGGGATGCGGCCTGGGCCCCCAGCGGCATTCCCGACAGCCCCCGGGCCCACAGCGCAGGGCACTCCGACCGTCTGTCTTGCTCTGAGGAGCTGGCGGCCCTGCCGAGCCGGCTCTGAGCCTCGGCCCTCCCCCCAGCACTCGCCTGGAAAAGGAGAAGTGGCTGTGTGACCTGAACACCGCCATCGACGCGGCCAAGAGCGGGAGTGACCAATCCCTGGCGCTGCCGGGCGGCGTGGTGTGCGCTCCTCCCTACAGTGAGTTGCCCCTGTGGAACCCCCTGTGCACCTAAGCAAGCTTCTCCGCAAAGCCCTTTTGTTTTGGAGAGCGTGAGTGGGGAGGAGGGGAGGGGGCCGAGTGAGGAGCCGGGAGCCCAACGTGGGCCTCGACCTCACGACCCTGAGATCGTGACCTGAGCCGAAGAGTCGGGACGCTCCGACTGAGCCACCCAGGCGCCCCTACAAATCCATTTTCTTGGTCACAGGCCTCCTGCTAGAGCCCATGTGCTCTCCTTCCACAAGGAATGTTCTGGGCCCCCCTGGGGTGGGGAGGGACCAGGAGGGACAGCGAGCTCCTCTGGCAGAAGCACATGGTGTGGGCCCTGGGCCCTAGGGCTCCCTGGTTCCCCAGGCCCAGCCCCTCTGCTGAGCACCAGACCAAGGGCACCCCGGGCCCTACCCGCCCCCTGCCCCATGTCTGAGGGGGTGGGCTCCTCCCCCAGGATCCTCTGAGGAGGTCGCTCTGGAGCAGGAGTCCGAAGGGGCCCTGGAGGGGCAGGGCCAGCACCGGGCCAACACCACGGTGCACGTGTGCTGGTACCGCAACACCAGCGTCTCCAGAGCGGACCACAGCGCAGCTGTCGAGGTATGGCTGCCGCGGGCGCCCTCCGCTTGTGCGGGCTAACGGGCGGGGCGCGGGGGTCGCCCTCCTGCCCTGTCCCCGTGGGCAGGAAGCCAGGTAGGCAAGTCCCCTCTGGCAAAGCGGCCCAGGCGGCCACCAGGCTGCGGGCTGACGGTCCCCGCGAGACCAGCTCTGAGCCGCGCGTGCGTGAGGATCCAGGGGGTAGGATCCCCAGGGTTCTCTGGAAAGGGCTCGTCTCACAGCGGCTGCTGCCTCCCCTCCAGCACCTGGAGTAGCCGCTTTGGACTCCAGCCCTTCAGCCCTCAGGCTGCCTCCCACTCTGGGCGGGGGGGGGGGGTCCGAGTTCCTGTCACACCCCGGGCGGCAGCAGCAGTGCCAGGTGAGGAAGCCTCCAGAGCCCTGGGCTCACGCCGCAGCTGGGGCCCGGCATGCACGCAGGCCCCACGAGCCTGGGGACGGGCACAGTGGCAGGGCGCCCGTGGGCACTAGCCCTGACACGGGGCCCATGTGCCTTGCCCCACAGGGAGGGTTATGAGGAGACAGTAGGGTCACTGGGCCACAGGGTGGCCATCCCTGGGTCAGGACTCCAGCCTCCTCACAGCCCGGGGCAGAGGGCAGCTCACTCCTAACCCTGCTGGTGTGGACGCCACGCTCAGGGCCGGGAGCTGGGGCGTCTTGTCAGAACTGCGTTTACTTGGCTCCGTGTGGTCTGTGTTGGGTCAAAGCTGGAATCACTAAATAGGGAAAAGAAACGTAGTGTTCTTCTACTTAGCGCCTGGGATTTCATTCTCCAGAGTTTTAAATCTCCTTCCGTTAGACAAACAGGCCGACAGGCCCAGAGCAGAGCAAGGCCGTAGGGGCCGACGTTGCATTCTGGGGGAGCAGGCGCTACTCTGCGTGGAGTCCTAGGACACGGACCGGGTCCGGTGGCTTTTTCTTTTCTTGCAGAATCAGCTTTCAGGGTATCTGCTGAGAAAATTCAAGAATAGTAACGGCTGGCAGAAGCTCTGGGTGGTCTTTACCAATTTCTGTTTGTTCTTCTACAAAACTCATCAGGTACAGGTGCTTGGGGGGAGAGGAGGGCGGGGGGGGGGCTGTGCCCCTGTCGCTGGCAGACGGCGGCCCCTGCTAGCCGCGACTCTTCCACTTCAGGGGAGGGAGGTCTTCCGGCTCCTTGACCGGCTCCCCCAGGGCTCCCCAGGCCCCAGCGTGGGGAGGGCGGGCCATCAGGACAGGGCCGGGTGGCGGGGACAGCACCTGCAGAGCTGCATGCCACCTCGCAGGACGACTACCCCCTGGCCAGCCTCCCGCTGCTGGGCTACAGCGTGAGTGTCCCCAAGGAGGCTGATGGCGTCCACAAGCAGCACGTCTTCAAGCTCCAGTTCAAATCCCACGTCTACTTCTTCCGAGCTGAGAGCAAGTACACGTTTGGGAGGTAATCCTGGGGTCTGCCGCCGTCCCCTGGGGTCCCCTGCTGCTGCTGAGCACGGCTTCCAGGGTTTTCGCCGGTCCTTGCTTTGTCCCATTCACTCCATGTCTGGGGTTGTCCTTGGGAAGAAACTTGAGCACAAGGCCACGGGTATGACGAGAGCATCCCTTGACTCCCAAGTGAACATCTTGGGAGCTTCTGATGGTCCCACCTCTGCTCTAGGTGGATGGAGGTGATCGAGAGAGCCGGCAGCTCACCTGGGAGGGCCAGGCGTCCCGAGGAAGAGGCATGAAGCCCATCCTGCCCGACGAGGACAGAGCCGAGGAAGCAGAGCTGGGTCAGCACTTCCCCCGCAACTGCATGTCCCAGCGTCCCCAGCATAGGATGGGGGGTGCGGTAGGATGGTGTGCGGGGGGGAAGCCTCGGTGACCTCTGGGAGGGGCAGCATCCCCTCAGCCCCGTGGGCACCAGGAGGATCCCACACGCACGTGAAACTGCAGGCCCAGCTCGGGGTGGAGCGAGCCCCATGCTCATCCGCCCTCCCCTCTCCCCGAGCAGCGCCTGCTGAGGACTGCCCTAGAACAGGACCCCGCGACACGTGCTGCACACAGGCCCAGCAGAAGCCACTGTGGTGCCCGCCCCGCAGACCTCTGCAGAAGGGGAAACCAAAGTTCCCCCAAGGGCCTCTAATTTATTAGTTCCCAGTGTTTCCTAACAAATTGGAAGTGAACGGACACGAGCTCTGTTCGTTCGTGCTAACGTGCTTGCGGGTGCCAGATAAAGGGCTTCTCCCCGCACCCTGCGTGCCGCCCTGCCCTCTGCCAGCGGCCCCGCGGTCCCCATGTGCCGGGACAAGGACTCAGAAGCCAGGAACCGGGCCCCACCCACCACCAGCATCTCTCCAATTCAGGTCTTTATTCAAAGTGGCAGGAGCCGCTCCATGTTCTATGAAAACTAACACCTTAACTTCAGAACATTTAGGGAAGCGAGGAAGTTCATTTTCTTTAAAAAAAAAAACAAAACAAAACACAACCAGTTCTGGCTGACTCGAGTACTTTGGAGACGCGGTACCTGATCCGACACCAGCAGGCCAATCTACGACCCGCGTGGCCACCGCGGGCCCCCGGGCAGGGGAGGAGGCGGACGGGCCCGACAGTCCCTGCTCCTCAGTCCAGGGCGCCACGGGGTTCGCCGCCCCGCTGCCGGGAGGGGGCGGAGGCTGTGACCGGGCAGCGAGGCCCACGTGGCCGCAGCAGCCCAGGGGTTCCCAGTCAGCCCCGGCCCGACGAGCTCCGCACAAAGACCCTTCTCCCCACGCTCCACGAGCAGCCGCGCCCTTCAGCGGGTTGACGTCAGGTGGTTTCTGCTGTGCGAAAACCTGCGGAGAAGAAGCCTGGCCTGGAGCGCAGACCGGGCAGGCCGCCGCCGGGGAGCGGGCAGTGGGCGGCCGCACAGGGCGGGCCGCAGGCTCGGGGCCCCGGGTGCTCGCCGAGCGGGCGGCCTGCTCTCTGAATCGAGCCCGTGGGCACAGCCGCTAAAGGCAAGCAGGCCGCAGGTACGACGGAGAGTGGGGAGATGCGCACAGCCTCATCTCCAGCGGGAGGGCCTCACCTCTGCACCCGCTCCACCAGGTGAGCCATCAGCTTGTCCGAGATGCCAGGGCAGGACTCCTCAGCCAGGCTGAAGGCGTTCTCCAACTCCTCCAGCGCCCCCACGCCCCCGCCGCTCTGCTTGTGCTTCTCCTTGAGCTGCAGAGAGACCCCCGTGCGCCTCAGCCGTGAGCTCCCGCCCGTCCCCGGGGCCTGCATCTGCGGGACCCAGCGCACCGCGCCTCCTCCTGCACCAGAGACCTGGCGGTCCTTCCACCACGGGCCGGCTGGGCTGGGTCCCACCAAGTCCCGAGGCTCTGGTGAGGGACGGAGCCAGAGCCCAGGGCGCCGGGGAAGGCCGGTGCTGCCCCGCCCCCGCGCCCCAGGCAATCTCAGGTCGTGGTTCCCCGTGGTTCTCAAGAGGGGTCGCTACCGGCCACGGCCACTCACGCTGGGGCGGGCCAGGCTAACCACGTGGCTTCCTCCCAACTGAGGGTCACAGAAGCTCAGAACCCCAAGTGCCCCGCACGGCCAGATCCAGACAACCTGACCCCTGGCCTCCCGACCACCCACGCGGTGGGAACCGGATGGAGGATCCCCGCCCTCCAGCCGACCTGGCAGGCAGCAGTTAGAGACCGGTCAGCCCCGTGCTCCTGCCGCACGCCTCACAGAAACAAAAAGGGAAAGAGCCTGTGTGCCTCCCAGGGCACCCTGTCCAGCAGCCTCGACCTCAGGCCCAGCCCACAGAATCAGGAGCCTCGGGGTGCACCTGACCAGCTGGATGAAGCCATGCTCGCCGCCTCCCTCCTCCCCACGCACGTGCAGGGGCTCCAGCGGCCCACGGCCCCACCCCCACACGTCCCTCAAAGCCCACGCCACCCGCTCAGCGGCCCAGGGTGCTAGCGGCCCTGGCCCGCCCCTCTGACACTCTGCCACCTCCCTCCTGGCCCTGCCTCGCTGCCAGCGTGGGCACATGTCCCAGCTGAGCCCCACAAGCTCCGGGCGCCTAGCCTGTGACAGTCCCTCTCTTGCCACCTCCCCCCTCTAAGCTCCCCCCTTGCATTCCAGGCCCCTCTGGGTACCCAGATGCCCCTCCACCCCACCACTTCCCTCGGACAGGCTCTCAGCATCCCGTCCTCGCTCCCTGGGCTCCGGGTGCTGCTGTCACCTGGGTGGGAACCAGGCCTATGACCGGGGTGTGGGGTACCTGGCTGCATCGTATTCCTGGGGTGTTACCAATCACCCATCAGCAGGTGACACGAAGGGGGACAGGACCACTGGGGAGTCACCCTTGAGGCCTCCCTGCCCTGGGCCGGACATCCAACACCGAGAACTGAGCCTCCCAGGCTCCCTAAACAGGTGATCGTCCCGTGTTTATAATTCAAAATAAAAGGTCACAGAACACTAGTTTTGTTCAAGGACCCCAACAGGCTGAGAACTCGGGAAGGTCACATGAAGGTACTTTGTCCCAACCACTTCTCCTTTGCTCAGAAAGCCTGGCCCCCAGATCCGGGCCCAACCACAGTGGGTTCCGAGGGGCCCAGAAACCCCACACACAGGGTGGGCTGGCGGCACCCCTCACTGTAAACCTTGTGTAACACTGCGTGGGAAGTGTCCGCAGGGCAGCACCACGGCCCTCGGCCCCAGGGGCCTCCCTGGCCCGGCCCTCACCTCTCCAAAGACAGGCCGGACCAGCGTGGACAGGCACTGGGACCTCGGCTGCCTCTTGATGGGCTCCGCAGACTGCAAGGTCAAAGCGAGAGCAGGGTGAGCAGGGCAGAGGAAAGAGTGCGCACCCAGGGGACAGGCGTGCTCCCTCCCCGCTTCCGTGAAAGCACCCACGCCAGGGTAACCACCACCCCCAGAAGCAACCCCCCACCCTCCTGCCCAGGTCAGACCTTCTGGGGACCGTGCAGGGCTGTCCCCTTGTGCAGCTTGCTGTGCGGGCTTGGCCGGATGGTGGGGGGGAACGTCCAGATGGGACCCTGCTCTCCGTCCTCAGCATCTGCATCACTGGGGAGGAAGGCGAAGGGTTGTGAGGGCCCTGGGGGCTGGGATTTGGGAGTCCCAAGGCCCACACCTTGTCTAACCTCCCATTTATTTTAGAGGCCACCTCATAGCCCTAAAGGCTAAGTAGGCCCGCCTGGGCTTCAGGGGCCCGTGGCCCCAGGCCGCGAGGGTGTGCGCCGTCCCGAAGGGCCCCTACATGTCCGAGTCCTCGGAGCTGGACTCCTCGCCGTGCCCTTCTGACTTCCAGCGCTTGTAGCGGTCGATGAGCTCGGTGAGGAAGGAGGTCTTCTTGGTGTAGCGTGTGATGAATTTGTGCTTCAGGAGCTCCTTGGCAGTGGGCCGCTGCCGGGGAAAAGGACGCAGGTCACCCGGCGCCAGGGACAGCTGAGCTCTGCCTTCAGGCCCTGCAGCTCAGTGCTCCCCAGGGAACCCAGTGGGAGGAGGCAACCAGGAGGCTGGGGGGAGAAGCCCCCCTAGAGCTAAGCCGCTGGTGGGTCCCACCCTAGGATCAGGAGGGGCTTGGAGCAGGGGGACACCTGGCACAGGGAAGGGGCCTCAGGCCCACTCACCTCCCACGGGGCCTGGTTCCCAAGCAGCCCCACCCAGCCCGCCCCATGGAGCCAGGGCCCCAGGAGCCAGCGCCACCACGGGACAGGGCTTACGAATCGGGGGTCTTTGTTGAGGCAGGCCTCCACAAACTCCTTGAAGGGCTTGCTATGGTGGCCCTCCAGGGTGGGCGGGCTGTTCTTGGGGATCAGGAACAGGACACGCATGGGGTGGAGGTCTGAGTTCGGAGGCTCGCCCTTGGCCAGCTCGATGGCTGTGATCCCCAACGACCAGATGTCGGCCTGGACAGAGACCCGCACAGGACCGTGGCTGCCGGGGGCTCCCGCTGTGCTGCAGCCACCCTCCTACCCACCTGCGTGCCCACCTTAAAGTCATAGGCCGACTGCTTGATGACCTCCGGTGCCATCCAGAAGGGGGTGCCCACAAACGTGTTCCTCTTGATCTGCGTGTCTGTGAGCTGCCCCGCCACCCCGAAGTCTGCCAGCTTCACGTCCCCCTGCTCCGAGAGCAGCACGTTGGCGGCTGCTCGACAAAGGACAGCAGGTGTCACCCTCAGCACCAGGCAGGGCCCCAGCCTGCACGCAGCTGCCCGAGGAAGCACAAGGCCACCTGGGGACACAAGCGCGTCTGATTCAGGGACCTTAGCTTTCCTCTCCAGCCAGTGGGCCGGACACCCAGGACCAGAGGCACTGCGGGGGGGGGGGGGAGCTGCAAGCACGGGGGGCCCACCTGGGCGCCCCCCAGCACGAGCTCCGGGGCCCCCCCAGGGTTTGCCCCTCATAACAGAGCCCAAGAGCAGAGCCACGGCGCGGCAGGCAGAGTGGACTCTGACCCTTGGCCTCACGCTCCCACAGGGTGGGGTGGCTCAGACCCACAGCTGACGCTCGGATGGGGGACCACGAGCAAGGATCGTCCCTTCTCACACGAGGTACAGAGCTAGCGTCTGCACCATACAGGGACAGGCGACTACCTTCTATCCGGCAGAACTGCTCGGTTTCCGGCAGCAGCAGAGAGCACAGGCCAGAAGCGCTGAGCTACAGGGTCCCGGGCAAGCAGCACCCCCAGCCGCACACCCCGCCCAGCGACCTGCCACCTCCCACCGCGGCGCTTCCAGGGTCGGGGGGCACAGGGACCTTTGATGTCTCGGTGGATCTTGCGCTCCGAGTGCAAGTAGTCCAGGCCCTTCAGGATCTCCCGCAGGATGGTGGCGATGTAGGTCTCCTCCAGCGGCCCGGGTTTAAGCTGCAGGCAGAGGAGGGCCTCAGGTACCCCCAAACACAGACCAGCCCTTCCTTCCACGCCACTCCAGACCCACCGCCAGGGCCCTAACTCGACCACCTCTCTACCAGGGGAGGGGCCCTGCGGACAGCGGGGACCTCTTGTTCCCTTAACAGCTCCTGATTAAACAAAGCTCCGTGTGCTGAGTCAGGTGGGAGTGGGGGAGGTTCTCGAGAGCGCGGACACTGCTCTCTTCTTTGTTGCAAAGGGGGTCCCAGCCACACTGCCGAGCCTGTCTGCCTGGGGGCCCCCACCTCACCTGCACCCTACAGGCCCCGGACCCCTCAGCACAAGCAGTGGAAGGGGACTGCAAACAGCAGTTCGTTTTTTGGCTTAGATGGCTCCTAAATAATACATAATACACCAGAACGGCGAAGGAGAGGCCACGGGGCCTCAGACAGTGGGTCCAGGGGTGCTGGCGGCACAGCCCCCCACAGCAACCTCCTCCTGTCTGCTCCTGCCCACGGCAAGCTGCCCACTGCTGCGGCCTACACCTCACCAGGTCCAGCGCAGAACCGCCGCCCAGATACTCCATGATGATCCACAGCTTCGTGCTCTGGGACCAGAGGAACACCTGTCAGCACGGGGCAGAGAGCAAAGGGGCACAGCCGGGCCAGGGCCCCAGGACACACCCTCCCCAGCAGGGGTGACTCCACAAAGGGGCCCCAGCAGCCCTGTCCAGCTCCCCTCCTATCAGACCCCCAATGCAACCACTTTGCAGACAGACCAGTGGCCGAGTCCCCTACGCCCACACCCCATCAAACCCAGGCCAGGAAGATGGCAAGCCCGGCCAGCTCTCGGGCTCCCTGTACCTGGACCCCAAGCATCCCCCTCCCCCGGGCAGGCCCCCCAGGAGCTGACACTGGGCTCCGGCTGCAGGGGCTGCAGAGTGCCCCCGCAGGGCCCAGACACTGTCCCACAGGGGCTGCCCCAGCCCTGGGAGATGCCCACAGCCAGGCGAGGGGTCACCACGACCCTTCAGAGCTAACTAGACCCCACTCACATCCTACACGCCCACCTGGCCCTTGGGACGGCTGTTTCTGGGGGACCCACTCCACCGTGAAGATGGGTCTGTGTTCAACTACTGGGGTCCCTCACCCTTCAGACCAGGCCTCTCTGCCCCACTGTCCCCCCGGGGGGCAGACCCAGCCCAGGCCTTCTGAGCAGGTACAGGGACTTCCAGGGTCCCGCAGCTCCAACCGCATGAACACCGGGCATTATCACCCCACCTCTCCGGACGCAGGCCGGGCTGGGGGCGGCTGCCACCGGCATCTACCGACGCAGGCCCAGCACAGAGCAAGCCCTCCCCACCCCCAGCACCTTCAGGTAGGAGCCGAAGTAGCGGGTGATATACGGGCTGTCGCACTGGCTAAGCACAGTGATTTCCTGCTGAATGTCCTCGATCTCATCCTCGGCCTCCTCCAGGTCGATGATCTTGATGGCCACCACCTCCTTGGTGCGGTGGTCAATCCCCTTGTACACCTCCCCGAAAGAGCCCTTGCCGATACGGTCCAGCTTGGTGAAGAGCTCCTCGGGGTCCACGCGTGAGTGCTGCAGGGACATGGGGCGGGCAGCCCGTCAGGGGAGTGGGACGGGCCAAGGTGACCATCCCCAAAACGAGGAGCCAGGGAGCTCACCCGCATTCTCTTCTCCTTTCTTCTTTTATCCCTTTTTGTTCAGGAAAACTAAATGTACCCTCCACACAGAGGAAAAGATCCTCCGAGAGCAGAAAGGCCCGGGCACTAGGCAAGGGATAGGTCATGGAGCAGGTGGAAGGACGTTGGGGACAGCGAGGCTATCCCGTACGACCGTGGGAACGGTGGGGACGGCGAGGCTATCCTGTACAACTGTGGGGACGGCGAGGCTATCCCGTACGACCGTGGGGACAGTGGGGACGGCGAGGCTATCCCGTACGACCGTGGGGACAGCAAGGCTATCCCGTACGACCGTGGGGACGGTGGGGACGGCGAGGCTATCCCGTACGACCGTGGGGACGGCGAGGCTATCCCGTACGACCGTGGGAACGGTGGGGACGGTGAGGCTATCCCATACGACCGTGGGGACGGTGGGGACGGTGAGGCTATCCCGTACGACCGTGGGGACGGTGGGGACGGCGAGGCTATCCCGTACGACCGTGGGGACGGTGGGGACGGCGAGGCTATCCCGTACGACCGTGGGGACGGTGGGGACGGCGAGGCTATCCCGTACGACCGTGGGGACGGTGGGGACGGCGAGGCTATCCCGTACGACCTTGGGGACGGTGGGGACGGCAAGGCTATCCCGTACGACCGTGGGGACGGTGGGGACGGTGGGGACGGCGAGGCTATCCCATACGACGTGGGGACGGTGGGGACGGCGAGGCTATCCCATACGACCGTGGGGACGGTGGGGACGGCGAGGCTATCCCGTATGACCGTGGGGACGGTGGGGACGGCGAGGCTATCCCGTACGACCGTGGGGACAGTGGGGACAGTGGGGGCGGCAGCCAGAGTCTCTCACGGACCGCGGGCCTAGTTAGTAAGAACAGACCCAGCTACCTCTGCACTCGTAACAAACAGGCTACACTAAAGCAAGCGTAGAGATGTGAGCAGCAGGCGGAGACCCTCCAGGGAGGGACGAGGAACGGACCGGCACTCACTCGTTCTCCTGTAGGCCTGGGAGACTCTTAAACAACAGAGTCTATGAATTAGAACAGAAAACAACCCCAGTACGCATTATCCGAGTTCTCCCTGCTCACCTGCAAGCCATGCCCCTTGGGAAGGGCTCCCTTTCTCGCCCCACATCGGTCTTCAGGGCAGCTACACCCTCACACCCGCACAGACTTGAGAACTGATGCTCAATCCTGGACATGCAAGTATCCCAGAAAACCACTGCACGCAGTCCTCGGACCGAAATCCGAACCAGGCCTGAGGGGTGCGGAGCGGCTGGGACAGACAGCGCCCAGGAGCCTGAGCCCCAGGACACGGCGCAGAGAGGCGTCCATCCAGGGCTGAGGACCACACTCTCGATGCTGACCCTCCGCGTCAGGGGCTGAGATAGTCAGCGTGGGGGCTCCGTGAAGGATGGCAACACCCCGGGGGTCCCCTAGCCCCCGCCCACATGGCTCCCTAGGCTCCTGAGAACACCAAGCCGCTAACTGTGTTCTCAGAGGCTGTGCGCACAGTTCCAGAGCGACGAGGAGGGGCGGGGTGCCCCAGGACCCACGCAGGGGTTTGAGGCCCTGGGCAGAGGCGAGGGCGGGGCCTAGCGTCTTGTCCAAACAGAGGCAGAAAGGGCTTTCTCGGGCCCGGGGACTCAGACCCACCAGGAGGTGCCTCCCTCCAGAGGCTGCTCCCACACCCCAAGCACCTATCAACAAGGGGGCGTCTTGGCGCAAATCTAACGGGGCCAGGCATAAAAAGGAAAAAAGTCCCAGCTCACCATGCACCATACAGCACACACTGACCGCTGTGTGCACCAGTGCTGAGGGAAGGCCCATCCTGGGGGCAGTGGGTGCCCCACGGTGCCAAGGAGAGTCCTCCAAGCACAGACTCCGCACACACCTGGGAGCCCACCTCAGGCTCCCCCCCAGGCTGGGCCCGCAGTGAGACCACACGTCAGCAGAAACTGCCAGTCAGCTGCCTCTCCCAAGGTGTGTAACTGGGAGGGATGATCACCCAGCACACGCAGGCCACACCCGAACACACCACAGCACCTTCCCCGGCCCCGAATCTGAGCACCAGGCAAGCCAGAAGACCGAGGGCCCCCGGTGCTGGGAACCTGGCAGGAGAGTTGAGTGGAGCGGGTCCTGGCAGGGGTCAGGGGCCAAGAGCAGCATCGCAGAGTCCCCTGCACGAGGCAGGCTGGGCAAGGGGCCAGAGGCAGGCCCTCCGGCAGCCCAGTGAGGCGTCCACGCTCAGCCTGGCCCAGCCAGTTCAGGAACGTGGCCCTCCTCACCTCCTCCCCGGGGCCGGCGGCCCGGTCCCAGGCCAGCGCATGCAGAGGACAAGATGCATGTGGCCAAGCTACTGCCAAGTCCCCAGAGCCAAGGCTGAAGGCTTCAGCAGGACACAGAGAGCTGAGCGCCACTCAGGTCTCTCGGGCCCAACTGCCGGGCAGCTCCGTGCCTGCTGCGCACGCTCTGAAGAAAACCAGGACAAGTGAGGCATGGGGCTGCGAGTCACAGCTGCTCAGCTGTCTTCGGAGTGTGGACGGGGGCGTGGATCACAGGATTAGAACCCACCCGGACCTGAGAGGAAGGCCTGGCAGGGGCGCGCCATCAACTCCCAGCCCACAGTCAGCACGAAAACGCCTTCCTGCCAGAGAGAGAGCCTTCTCCACCTCTGCGGGGGGAACCCCACCATTCCCTGCTCAGTCCCGGGCTTCTCAGGGGAATGTGGTCGGGGAGACGGCCCCTCGGGCCCACACAGCACCTCCCCACCTTCCCGAATGCTCCTTCCGTTCACTCAGCCAGCAGTGCCCCTGGCGTGCGGGCCGGCACACCGCTAGCCTACAGCCCTGCCCCTGCCCCTGCCCCACACATGCTGCCACAGCCCCGCAGGGCACCCCAAGAGCGCCGCCCCGGAACTCCAGTCCATCTGGGGCCGTGCCATCGTGTCCTCTGTCACTGGAGAGAAAGTCCCTCTGCTGAGGTGGCCTACGAGAGAGCCGGGGCAGGCAGGGCTGACACCCGGCAGCACCAACGAGCACCAGTGCACCTCCAGCTCTCAGGGGTCCCCTGCCCACCCTCAGCCCTGCGGAGTGCACCGTGTCAGTCCCCACACAGGCCCAAAGGTGTGTCTGTCTGCTCCGCCACAGCAGCCCCACCAGGGAAGCCCCCAGACAGGGTGCTGAGACCGCCACCTGCCTGGGAGCAGAACACGGTGGCCCCCGCAGCCAGAGTTCCAGGCCCCGACCCCCAACTCTCACCCTCCTGGAGTCTCCACCCCTGCAGGCCAGTCAAGTCAGCAGACAGCGTGACAGGAACGCCCCTGCCTGGGACCCTCACACGACAAGCGACAAGCGTTATCACAGGGACCCCGTGTTCCCAGCTCCACCAGGAAGGAAAGGCAAGCAGCTCCCAGGTCTGGGCTGCTTTTCTAGGCAATGTGCAGTCTGGGAAACCACTCAAGGCTCGAGTGGCTCTGCTGGTTGAGACCCTTGCTCTCCAGCCCTAAAGCTGCCAGGTCTGGGGCCACCGTTCATGTCACCCCACAAAACGAAGGGAGTGAAGCCATTCCCACCCAGCACACGACAGGCGGGGCAGCCAGCGCCAGGGCACCTGCAGCCGTGCCGCGGGCAGGGCAGGAACCACCGAGGCGGAGGGGAGCCGGCCACCGCACGAGCACAGGCTGTGGGGGAGCACGCCCCACGCAGCCACAGTGACCACGGTCTCAAGAGAAACCCAGGCTTCCTGCCACTGACAAAGGCCGAGTCTACTGGCCTCTGAAAGGACAGAAGGCTTCCTTCCTTTGGGGCCCCGTCCCCAGCTCCTCCACGCCTGCACCCCCGCTGCAGGTGTGACCTGGCCGCCCGGGGCCGACACCGAGCACCATCGGTCCACAGGGACAGGCGCAGCTCACGGCTCCAATTTCTCATTCCGGGACCCACGGGAACTACTCCCACAGCTTTTTTTTTTTTTCTTCCTGTATTTCAAGGAGGAAAAGAAGAACAGCAAAGAATATTTCTATTCTGAGAAAAACGAAACCTTGAAGTAAGACACGTCCTGCCATTTGATTACGGGACAGTTGAGAGCTTCGGCCCCACGTAGACTTGGATTTGAAACCTCAATCTGTCACTTTCTAGCCAACTAACATTTCTAAGTATCCAGTTTTTAAATCTGGGGGCAAGAGCACCTGTGGGATGACAGGGAGCACCTGTCGCTAGAGGACCTACAGAAGACAAACACGTGACAGCTGAGCGCAAGGCCTGCCTGGTTTTAGTGCCCTGTTAACGTGTCCCGAATAACCGTCACGTAGGTAAGATGTTTTTTTCAACTCAATTCTTTTTTCTAGTCAGCACCTTTGCATCTGAAGTATGGAAATAAACCCCGAGGCCCATGACACGTGGTCGTGTGGCATTCTGTGGAGGCGGGAACAGCAGTCGTGGGATTTACAAGGTGGGGTTTGACAGTCACTCAGCGCGCGCCCCGCTCCCTTCTCAGGTGCGCCTTCTTGCAGCTTCTGTCACTCACCAGAACCAGGACGGGGCTGAGGCAAGTGAGGCTCTCTTCCCGGTGCAAAATCTGCCCTACAGCTCTTAAAAACAAGCTGGAGGCCAGCTTCTCCCCCAGCGTCACAGGCATGCAGTTACCAGACACCAATGTCTGCTGGCTTCGCTGAGCATCGGTCAGCAAGGCCCGGTCCCCGTCTGCGGCCACAGCTGGTCCAGGATGCCCTGCTCAACAGGAGCCCCCTGGGGCTGCAGCTGAGCCCTTCTCCTGCTCCTCCTGCCCCAAGTCGGGCCCACAGGCCCCCTGCTCCTCCCTCGTCCCAGTCCCCCCCAGCCCCCCGATTCAGCACGCAGGGGCCAGCGGAGGGTGCTAACAGACAATCCCAAAGCCCAGCAGTCCGCCTAAACCTTGCCCAAGCCAACCCTTCCAGGAGAACAGAACCAAACGGAAGAAAACCTGGCAGTCAGAGTAGTTTCCTCGACTTCACGTCAGCCTCAGCTCACACTGTTCTCAAGTAACAAGGGAGGGGGGCACAGAGGACCAGCCCCCGTGCTGGCTGCCCTGACCCTGCCCTCCCAGGGCCAGCAGCAGGTGCTCGCTCCAGGCACCCTCAGGGCACACCGTGGAAGGCCCCCCGGAGTCCGCGGGTTCACACGCAAGGCCAGACCCCTCGGGGCGGCTCGGGGCTGGGAACGACAAGAACTCATCCGTCAGAGAAGACCCACAGCAGGCACCTTCCCGGTAAGACTTCCAGCCCAGGTCGCACAGGTGCTTCCAGCAGCCTTCTCCACCTCCCCCCAGGGCAGCACGCTCCTGGCCTCCGCTCTCCCACACGCCAGCCTCCGCCGCTGCATCACGTTCCCAGCCCCTCCTGCCTGCCTGTCCGCAGACGAGTCCCCACAGCCTGTGCCCCAGCCCAACACGGCCAGATGACCTGGCCCGATCCGACACTCAGGTGCGACTCTGACCTTCAAAGACCCTCCCGGTGGGAAGACCAGGTTCCCAGAGTCCCCCCGGGCCGCCCAGCCCGCTCTGCCCCAGGAGTAAGGCCCTGCACGCTCCCCACGGTCCTCGCAGGGTAGCTCCGTTTTGACGAGTCTTGTGGGCTTCTGCCCCAGGACACTTCACACCAGCCCCCGCCCCGCCAGCCTGCGCCCCTCTGGACTGCTCCCTGTCTGGCCCGGGGATGCACCTCACCGGGGTCACCGACGAACACCTTCCCTTCAGCCCACCCTCCTTCGCGGGCTCCGTGCTTCTGCAACCCCAGGATGTTTTGGGAGAGACACCCCTTGGCGACACAAATGTCCCTTCGTGACCCCGCGCTCCGTCCTGGTCAGTGCTCAGGTCTCTAGGAGTTCGGGCAGGCCACTCACAACCCAAAACCAACTCTTACCTGGTTGGCAAATCCCCTGAGGTGAGCCATGTCTGCGATGCCCTCAGACCATCCGTGGCAACCCCAGGACGCCCCTAGATCCCGCCTTGAGGCTCTGGAACCCGGCTCCCTCGCTTCAGTCAACTGGAAGGAGAGCAGGCCCGCTCCACGCTCCATTGGGGCGCACGGGGCTCCCCCGGGCCAGGCGCCCCCACCCATGTCGTTCCTTGACGACCCCTCCCACCTCCCCCGGCCTCCGCCCTTCCACCAGGCCCGCTGACCCCCACCCAGGGCCGGGTCCCCTACGGCTGAGCCCCGCCTCCAGCGCCCTGCCCCACCCGAACCCCGCCCTGCGCCCTGCGCCCTGCCCCCACCGCAAGCCCTGCCCCCACCGCAAGCCCCGCCCCCAGTTCCCTCAGCGCCCTCCACCCGCCCACTGTTCCCACTGCCCGACCCCCCACCACCGCCCGGCCCCCTCCTCAACCGCCCCAGGCGCGGGCCCACCCCGCAGCGCGCCCACCTCCGGGGGGCTCCATCCCGGCCTCCCCCGGCCCGCTCCTCAGTGCCCACGAAGGCTCCCACCCGCAGCCTCCCCTCGCCCGGGGACGCCCGGGCCCTCCAGCCCGCGAAGCAGCGGCAGCGGCGGCGGCAGCCGGAGAAAGCCCAGCAGCTGCGACGGCGAGAGCGGTGCGCGATGTCGTGGCCTAGCGCGGGGTTCTCTGGGACACCGAGTTCCACACTCGCTCCGCTTTCGGGTGCCCGCCGACGCTGGACTACAAGTCCCGGCAAGCCACGGGGCAGAGCTGTGTCGCGGGGCTCGCTGGGACTCGGAGTCGGGCTTCCTGAGCGGCTCTAGACCACGTCTCCCAGCAGGCTCCGGGGAGGGGCGGGGCCGGAGGCGGGGCCAGGTGGGGCGTAGCTGCCTGGGGTTGGGGCAGCTCTTCGCTGTGTGTCCTCCCACTCCTCTCCTCCCTCCCCTTCCCGCCTTCCTCCTCCCGCTCCCCTCTCGCCCTCCCCTTCCCCATCTGCCTCCATCCCCCTGCCACTCCCTCTGCGTCCTCCCTCCCAGTCCCCTCCATCCCCATCCAGCCTTCCCTTCCCCTTCTCTCCACACCGTTTCTGTCCTCCGTCCTGGTCCCTTCCATCCACCTCCCCTCCCTCTACTCTGCATCCTCTTCTCACTCCCCTCGCTCTCCCTCCTCCCCTACCACCATAGAGGGCATTTGGCTGATGCCCTATTTTGTAGGCCCTGCCCAGTTGGCCAACCAACCCAAGTATCTCTGGAGAGACTGATGGAGAAACAAAATGTGGAGTATACAAGCCATGGAATATTATTCAGCCTGAAAAAGGAAGGACATTCTGACACCTGCTACAACTCGATGAACCTGGAGGACATTATGCTAAGTGAAACAAGCCAGATACAGAAGGGCAAATATTGTGTGGTTGTACATATACGGAGTCCCAAAAGGAGCCAAATTTATAGAGATAGAGAGTATTTGGTGGGCACCAGGGTCTGGGGTAGGGGAAATGGGGAGTTAATGTTTAATGGCCACAGTTTCTGTTTTGCAAGATAAAAAGAGTTCTGGAGACTGGTTGCACAACAATACAAATGTACTTAGAACTATTAAGACGAGGGATGCCTGGGTGGCTCAGTCAGTTAAGTGTCTGTCTTCTGCTCCAGTCATGATCCCAGGGTCCTTACTCATCAGGGAGCCTGCTTCCCCCTCTGCCTGCTCTGCCTGTGCTCTCTCTCTCTGCAAATAAATAAAATCTTAAAAAATTAAAAAAAAAACTGTTAAGATGGTAAATTTTCTGTTATGTGTATTATATCACTTTTTTTTGTTTTTTTTTAAAGATTTTATTTATATATCTGAGAGAGAGAGATCACGAGCAGGGGGGAGGGGTAGAGGGAGAAGCAGACTCCCCGCTGAGCAGGGAGCCTGATGTGGGACTCGATCCCAGGACCCTGGGATCATGACCCGAGCCGAAGGCAGATGCTTTAAGAACTAAGCCACCGAGGCGCCCTACTATATCACAATTTAAAGTAAACAAAACACAATGAAATAGAAAAGGAATTAAGTTCTGACACATGTTACAACATGAGCCTTAAAAACATTATGCCAGGGGTGCCTGGGTGGCTCAGTCAGTTAAGCGGTTAAGCATTAGACTTGGTTTCAGCTCAGGTCATGATCTCATGGGTCATGGGATAGAGCCTTGCTGAGCAGGGAGTCTGCTTGAGATTCTCACCCTCTGCCCCCCTCCCCCCGCTCATGCTTGCTCTCTCTCTCAAATAAATAAATCTTAAAAAAAAAAAGTTTAGGGGTGTCTGGGTGGCTCAGTCAGTGAAGCATCTGCCTTGGGCTCAGGTCATGATCCTGGGGTCCTGGGATTGAGCCTCCCTATGCCATTCCCCTCTCCCCTTCCCTTCTCTCCCCCCAAGCCCCCTCCCGCCCCCCCCCCCCCCCCCCCGCCGCTTGTGCTCTCTGGCTCTATCTCTCTGTCAAATAAATAATTAATAAAATCTTTTTTAAAAGTTTAAAAAAAGGGGTGCCTGGGTGGCTCAGCCAGTTGGGCGTCTGCCTTCTGCTCGGGTCGTGATCTCAGGATCCTGGGATTGAGGCCCAGGTCGGGCTTCCTGCTCCGCGGGGAGCCTGCTTCTCCCTCTCCCACTCCCCCTGCTTGTGTTCCCTCTCTCGCTGTGTCTCTCTCTGTCAAATAAATAAATAAAATCTTAAAAAAAAAAAAAAGTTAAAAAAAACACTTTATTCCAGGGGCTCTGGGACGCTCAGTTGGTTAAGCATCTGACTCTTGGTTTCAGCTCAGGTCATGATCTCATGGGTCATGGATTCTCTCCTTCTGCCCCTCCCCCCACTCATGCTTGCACACACACGTTCTCTCTCTCTCTCTCTCTCTCTCTCAAGAGAATAAATCTTTTTAAAAAATTATGCCAGGGGCCATAAGCCATTCACAAAGAGGCAAATACTATATGATTGCACACATATGAGGCATCAAGAATAGGCCAATTCAAAACACAGAAAGAAGAGAGGTTTCCGGGGGCTGGGGAGGGGGATGTATTACTTAATAGGGACAGAGTTTCTGTTTGGGGTGATAAAAAAAAAAAAAATCCTAGAAATAGATAATAGTGATGGTCACACAACATCGTGAATTTACCTAATGTCACTGAACTGTATATTGCATATTTTATGTTATGTGTATTTTTTTAAGATTTTATTTATTTACTTGAGAGAGAGAGAGCACAAGCAGGGGAGGGGAAGAGGGAGAGAGAGAAGGATCATGACCTGAGCCAAAGGCATATGCTTACCTGGCTGAGCCACCCAGGCGTCCCTGTAATGTGTATTTTACCACAAATAAAGAAAAGCAGTGATAAAGTGGACCTCAACAAGTTTCTAAATTTTGCTTTCACAAAGACATTGCTAAGACAATGAAAAGACATGCTACAAGACTGGGAGAAAAAAACTGCAAATCACACTTCCAACTATATTTATATACATATAGTGAATATATAAAGAGCTTTCCAAACTCAACAGTTAGAAAACAACTCAATTAAAAAAAAAAAAAAAAAAAATGAGGCCAGACTTGAATAGCCACTTCGCTGAAGAGGATATATGAATGCAAATAGCACATGAACAGGTGCTTAACCATCATTAACTATCAGGGAAATGCAAATTAAAACCATAGTGAGGTACTATCTACAGGCATATTAGAATGGCTAAAATAAAAATAAATTAAAATTTAAAAAATTGGGGGGGCACCTGGTTGGCTCAGTTGGTTTAGCGTCTGACTCTTGATCTCATCTCAGGTCTTGATCTCAGGGTCATGAGTTCAAGCCCCACATTGGGCTCCATGCGTTGAACCGACTTTAAAAAAATTTTTTTTAAACAAAAAAGACAAAAATAAATAAAGGGGCACCTGGGTGGCTGCTCAGTCGATTGAGCATCCGACTCTTGGTTTCGGCTCAGGTCGTAATCTGGGGGATGGTGAGATGGAGCCCCCCTTGCGTTCCACACTCAGCACAGAGTTGGCTTAAGATTCTTTCCCCCTTCCTCTCCCCTCTGCTGCTCCCCCCCACCACGCACACTTGAGTACTCTCTCTCTTAAATACATACATACATACATATATAAATAAAATCTTTAAATAAAAATAAAGTAAAAGAGAATGGCTAAAATGAAAAGTACTGACAATAGCAAGTGCCCTAATTTTCCCAGTTTCCCAGTTTAGCACTGGAAGTCCTGCATCCCTGGAAATCCCTTGGCCCCAGGCAAAGCGGAATGGTTGGTCGTCAGGGAGAGGATGCAGAACCAGAACTCTCATAGGTTGTAAATGGTCTGAATGCAAAACCGTGCAGCCAGTCTGGACAACACCTGGACAGTTACTTAAGTCAACCAGACACCTAGCATATGACCCAGCCTTCCTAATCCTGAGTATTTATCCTAGAGAAATGAAAAGTTATCTTCACAGAAAAACATGAATATAAATGTCTACAGCATGCCTATTCATCACAGCCCCAAAATGGAGACAAGCCAGGTGCCCCGCAGCAGGTGGGTGAGTGGTCCACGCACGCCAGGGAACACCACTGACACATGCACAACCCTGGTGAGCCCCCTCGTGGAGCCCCCCTCACTGCGGAACCCCCCCCCTCGAAGAGCCCTCCCCCTCCCCCACGGAGCTCCCTTGCAGAGCCCCCCCACCACAGAACCCCCCTCCCTCGAACAGCCCTCCCCCATGGAGCCCTCCCTCCCTTGCAGAGCTTGCCCCCCCACTCAGAGCCCTCCCTCGTGGAGCCCCCTCACCCCCAGGCCCCCCCGCACCCTGTTCTGTTCTGTGCCCCCCGGGGCTGTGAGCACAGCTGTGCTACGTGCTGTGACCCTGCCCCTGCGGGTGGTCCAGCATGCTCCCCTGGGAAGGCAGCCGGCTCTGGGGACAGGCTCAAGGCTGGGGGTCCTGTGGGGCTGGAAGGCACAGTCATCCCCACCAGCGACCAGCGTCTGTCCCGGGAGTCCCCCACAGGCTGGGAACGGGGGGCCTCCTTCCGGGCGGCTGCATGTTCTTCCTGCTGCTGGCCAGCCCCCGCTTCTGTCCAGGGACCCAGGTCTGTGAGGCCCCGCAGGCCCGCAGCCCACCCAGTCCCCCCATGGAGGGGCAGGCGGTGGGGAGAGCTGAGGCTTCCGGTTCAGACTGTGCTGGGTGGGGAAGAAACGTTGGGGAGAGGGATCTGGTGAGCCTTCCTGGACCTCACAGAGAAGCTTCTCTCTCCACCAGGCACCATGCCTGTGAGGACAGGAGCCCAGGTGGGCAGAGCTTAGTGCCCACCCCCTTGGAAGGGGGCTTCTCTGCCTGAGTTCAGATTTTCCTTGGCATCTGGAGGCCCACTGGCCTCAGGCGAAGCACACGTGTTTTCTCTCTCTGGGCCCTCTTCCAGGGCTGTCCCTGCCCTCTATGGCCTAGAATGATCCCACTGGCCCATTGGGTCAGAACCTCTGCTCTGGGGCCCCGGGGTTAGGGTGAGGTGAACTGGAAGCCTCTGCGCTGACATGTGGGCTCTTTTGGACAATGTCCAGTCGAACTGACTCATCTTGGGAGGGCCACAGAAGCTCACCCCATCCAAAGGGGCAGTGGGCCGGCGGTGTGGGCGGGGGGACCAGAACCGCCTCCCTGGTGGGAGGGCTGGGCAGTTTTTGGACTTTACCTTGCCCCTAGGAGTAGGTCTCAGAGGGGACTCCCCAGGCCTCTCAGACCTCAAGCCAGGCAGGGATGAGAGCCTGCAAAGGCCCCCCGTGGGTGGGCAGTGGGTGGGGACAGCCTTGCTCCCTCTCCTTGGGACACAGGCTGCAATGGGGGGAGGGTGCAGACGGCCGAGCCTGCCCCTAGGGGCTCCCTTGTCCCACGGTGGGCACACATCAGCCTCCATCCCCAAGCCCAGTGGTTGAAGAGAATGGAGAAGGGGAGGGTATTACCAGCCGCAGACAGTGCTTACCACTTGGGATTGTGGGTGGGAGGCAGCGGTCAGACAGCAGGTGTCACGGGACCACGGGGGGTGTCCTGGGACGTCCGGGCAACCAGCGACTGCAGGGAGGGTATCGCACATGAGGAGGTCGAAGGCCGCTGGGCTGGGGTGCAGGATGGCACCTGGGTGGTGAGCAGGCCCCTTGGCCTCCCTGGGTCTCTGCCCAGTCCCCCGGTGTTTGCTCCTACCCCCCACCCACTAGCTTTGTGCAGGCCAGGTGCACCCCTCCCCGGGCCTCAGATTCTCCTCTGTGCAGTGAAGACTGGGGCCCTCTTCAGATTGTGACAAAGCCCCAGCTGTGCACAAACGGTCCCTGGGGGTCCCCAGGACCGGGAGGGTGAGCGGGGCGCCAGGTCTCTCTTCTGAGCGGAGGCAGCTTTGAGTGCAACCCCAGGAAGGCCTCACATTCCAGCTCCGGGATGAGGCAGCCCGCCCCCAAAGCCAGGGCAGCCACTGGGAAGGGCAGTTTCCCAAGCACGCTTGTCTGTCGGAGCGCGTGGATGAGGACTGGCCGCTGGAGGGGGGTGGGTGAGGGACAGAACCCCACACAGCCTCCCCGAATGTGAAGGGAGGCCGTGCAAACACACTCACCCTGTGCTACTGAGGGAAAATCCAGGTTTTAGAACCACACCCTAATTTTGTATCCTTAGGGATACTATTTTGAACTGAGGATTTTTGAACTATACACAGTGATGTGGATGTTAAATATTATTTTTACTTGCTTTTCTAGCTTTCCAAGTATACTTCAGTGACCAGGTTTTACTCTTGTGCTGGGACAAATGCCTTGGCTGTAGCTGCTGGCTGTGACTTGGAAATCTCAGAACAATGAGGATTATTTCAAAACAACATATTCATGAGTAAAGTAGGCCTCCAGATCTCAGGAGCACGGCTGGGGAGGCTCCCTGGGCCTGCTGGTGCCTGCTCCCTGCCCCACGGGGGCTGCAGGGGGGGGGCCCAGCCAGCCCTGGGGAGCTGACCCCCCCACCCCGACAGCGGCAGCCTCGGGGAGATCACCCGGGTCAAGGTCTTCTGTACCCCCACAGACAGCAAATCTTCACTTTCTAAGATTGAATTTAAGTTTTGGAAACATTCAAACCCAGTTTGGTGAAGCCTGATGCTTTTGGGGGTTTCCTAACAGGCCACCCTCCTCTGCCTCCCATCCAGCTTCCCAGATGCTCCAGCCAGCTTTGTCTCTCTGGACACAGACTCGGTGGGGGCACCAGGCTCCAGATCAAATGGTCGCTTTGCCCTGTGCCCACTGGACGAGCTCAGACCCCTTGGCCCTGTGTTCGGATCCTGCCAGTGGGGTTCCATGGGGGACAACGTTCCCCCCCATAACATGACCCAGATGCAGAGCTTTAAGAATGCCCCCTCCTGCTGACCCAGCAACTCTGCTTCCAGACATCAGCACTAAGAAAATGGACACGATTTCGCTCAATAGGGGAACAGGTGCAAACACCTCAAATACCCAGTGATAGTAGCAATTAAATCGAACTGCAGCTGATAACACATTGTATGACTTAGGAAAGAGCTCACCAGCCACAGAGCAAGTGGGAAAACTTCTACCCTGCTCCTCTCAAAAGCCCACCTCCCCTCCCTTCCTCCCTCATCCCCGTTCCCTCTCTCCTTCCCTCTCCCCGCCCCCCCCCACCGCCGTGGTTGGATAGAAATGTATCAAACATTTATAAGCGTTGCCTGTGAGCCACATTATGAATCTTTTATGCAAATTCTTTATTTTTTCTATACTTTCCAGACTTTAACAATGCCTATGTAGTCTTACTTTTAGACCAGGACCCCCCCCTCGGGGTGGGGGGCAGTAGATCGGCTCCCAAAGTGTCCCCACGCACCAGGCTCCCCTGCACTCCGCAAGCAGGTTCTAATGCAGCCACACAAGGGGAGCTCACAACCACAAGCGCCGAGCACACGCCTCTCCCGTGGCCACCATAGGCCACGCACTGAACAGCTTAACTTACACGCATTTATGTGATGGTTCTGGAGGCAAAAGTCTGACATGGGTCTCACTGGCGAAAATCAAGGCGTTGTCCTTCCTTCGGGAGGTTTCCTTGCTTTTTCCAGCTTCTAGAAGCCGCCTGCATCCCTTGACTCCTGCCCCCGCTCCCCACCCCATTCCCCCCCCCGCCCCGCCCCGGCAAAGCCAGCGTCTCTCTGACCCTGCTTCCCCCAGACCCTGTTATGTATCTCCTCTCTGAGCAGACCCTCTTTCCTCCCTGTTATTACAGGGACCCTCGTGACGATACTGGGCCCACCTAGACAATGCAGGTGACCGCCCCGCCTCAAGATCTTCACTCTAATCCCACCTGCAAAGTCACTTTTGCCACGTGAGCTAGCAACGCACAGGGATTAGGCCAAAGACATCTTTGGGACTTGTTACTCAGCTAGCACACCAAGCGTGGAAGATGCACACACACTCAGACACACAAACACACACAGACCACACACACTGAGGCCCACATACTCAGACACACACACACTCAGACTACATATGTATGCGGAGACACACACTGGGGAAAATGTCCCCAAAATTGAAGAGAAATGTGGGTTTTCAGGTTAGAAGGGGTAATGAAGTCTTGACCTAACACATTGTAGTAAATTTTGGAATCGTAAAGATAAAGACAGTCTTAAAAACTGAGAGGGTCGAATGGCGTCACTCTTAAAGATATGTTGAGTCCTACCCCCGTACCTGTGAACAGGACCCCATTTGGGCAGGGGGTCTTTGCAGTGGTCGTCAAGGTAACGATGAGGTCCTGCTGGAGGAAGCACGCCTGGACGGGGAGCTGTAGACACAGACACACAGGGAGAAGGGAGGTCGCGTGGCGGAATGGGCAGACCTTGCAGGGACACAGCTACCAGCCAGGGGACAGCAAGCAACACCACCAGGAGAGAGGCAAGGACAGACCCTCCCCGAGGGCCGCAGGGAGGCCAGCTCTGCCCACACCTGGAATTTGGGACCTCTGGCCTCCGGAACTGTGAAAGAATCCGTCTGTGGTTCCATGCCACCAGGTCTGCGGTGCTCTGTTGGGGGCCCCAGGAGATGAACAAAGGGACGGAGCAGGGGGAGGATTATAGCGGAGAAAGGAACACAGAAGGATGGCTTGAGGCATCAGGAGCAGGAGCGGTGTCTTCTAGCTCTAGTCCAGAGCGGGTTGCAGGCATCTTCCGCCACCCGAGGGCTCGGTATTTGCCGCCCAAGCCCGCGGTGAGGGACGGAGCGGGCGGCGTGGCCAGACGGCAGGTGGGGAGGCCCGGGGCGCAGCAGCAGGGCTGGGCAGAAGGCACCGGAACGTTTGTGAAGAGACGCACGCTGTAGATCTGGAAAGCCGGAAACCCACAGTCCCCGTTTAAAATGCTCATCGGCCCTGGCTCCTCCCCGCAGCCTTCTGAAATGTGGGGGCTTTGGGAAACTCGGGACAGAGTCTCAAAGACAGACGTGCACAGGAGGCACCCGCAGAGGAGAGAGCTGAGCGGACCCCCGCCGCGGCGGGACGACCGTGGAGCGCGGTCCGAGCCCCCGGAGGGGAGCTGGCAGCCCCGCGTGCTCAGGCCGCCAACAGGTGCCCCGAGTTCCCGCGCTTGCGGCAGCCACCGTGTCCCTCCCGGCCTCTCCCTGCAGCTCGCCCCACATTCGGTCTTGTTCCTGCTTCCAGGAGCGGCTTCCGTGGAGGCACCTGTCCCGTGGCCCACGCTCTGGTTCGGCAGGCTTCTGCCCCGCTGTGGCCTCATCGGCCCCCTCATGTGTCACGGGCAGGTCTCAGGGCCTGGCTAGACGTCTGGGGTCAGGGGCGTCCACCCCCCCCCCCACACACACACACAGGCAGGGACGGTGACAGTGATGGGCTCACCACCACCTCCAAGAGTGTATGAGTGTCCTAGCCCAGGCCCTGCCAGGGATGAGCAGCCGGGCCTGACCCCCACGCCCCTTCCCTACCGCCCACAGCCAGGCTGGGCAGCCTTTCCCAAGCCTCCTGCCCCCAGGACAAAACAAGAGCAGACTCCGGTCTCCAGGGAAACTGGGTCTGAGGGATTCCAGCTGTGGGGACTTCAGGGAAGGCGAGGCCGGGGGAGGGGTGTCAAGGAGAGACTGCCTCCCAACCTGTGGACGCCGGTCCCCCTTCCTGCACTCTGCTCCAGCATGCTGCCAGACAGACAGGGACCCCCACCCTCACCCCAAGCCAGAGACCTGAGGAAGCTTCTCAGGAGAAGTCGGACTGCTCAGGAAAAGGACCTCCTCTCAGGGTTCCCAAGAAAGACGTAGGCCAGTTACCAGACTTTGTGCAGACACCCCGTAAGGAGCTGCTGGACCTTCCTGGCCACCTGGAAGGACAGTCGGGGAGCACCTCCCTCCCAAAAGGGAAGGGCCAAATCAGAAGGAGAAGTGCGGGGGGAGAGGGGGCAAAGCAAGAAGCATGGGAATGTCACCTGCCCAAAAGTCTCTTAAAATCACGATCCTCAGATAAGATACTGTGTCCGTAAAACAGAGAACAGGAAACCTCGTTAGGGCAACAATCAAAGAAGGAGAAAGAAGCATCAGAATAGAAAACAAGGAGGATAAAGCTAAGGTACTCGTCCAGAAAGCAGAACCAAAGACCAAGAAATGGAGTGGAGAATCTGGACAAGAAGGTGGAGCAGCCAGGAAGTAGGTGTGGGGTTGGGGGGCTATTTCCTCACCTTCCAAGGTAGCAAACCAGCGGGCATGACCACGGCAGGGGAATGCAGAGCTGCTCGGAGCTGTGCGTTGAAATGAACCGTGGGCTGGAAATGGCGCTTCTGGAGAGGGGCCCCCAGGCAGACGCTTTTCATCCAAAACCTCGTAGAGCTATTACATTTTTTAAATCATGGATGTGCATAATTTTCATTAAAGTACACAATAAATGCAAAAAGATGCACATAAGTAGAATTCACTGTGCCAAGGGTCAATACACATATGAAGTAGTTAGAAGTATGAGGAATTTTTTTATTGCATTTGGATCCAACTTTATTTAATACATCATGAACAGGGGTGCCTGGGTGGCTCAGTCAGTTAAGCATCTGCCTTCGGCTCAGGTCATGATCTCGGGGTCCTGGGATCGAGCCCTGCATCCAGCTTCCCGTTCAGCTCAGCAAGGAGTCTGCTTCTCCCTCTCCCTCTGCTCCTCCTCCCTGCTCGTTCTCTCTCTCTCTCTCCCCTTTTAATAAATAAAATCTTTTTTAAAAAGTACATCATGAATAAATTTTTTTTAAAGATTTTATTTATTTCTTCGAGAGAGAGTGAGCATGAACAAGGGGGAGGGGCAGAGGGCGAGGGAGAAGCAGACTCCTTGCTGAGCTGAGCGGGAGGCTGGATGCAGGGCTCGATCCCAGGACCCCGAGATCATGACCTGAGCCGAAGGCAGATGCTTAACTGACTGAGCCACCCAGGCGCCCCGAATAAATTATTTTTATTATGGGAATGTAAGTTGATTTTAACATTGGAAAAGTCAAACATTGTTATCACACACATAGGGGGAAAAATTGTTTTCATCTCATCTTGAGAGATGGAGAAGCGTTTGCTAATATTCAACACACATTCACGATAAAAACTCATGATAACTGTAACCCACTACATGATATTCTCTCACTTGGATAAAAGGCATTTGCCGTATTTTTAACCAACATCATAATTAGTGGACTTATTGAATTATGTCCCCCAGAGATAAGGAATAAGAAATAATGCCAAAAATCATCACTTCTGTTGAGCATTCTAGTGGGTCTTACATTTCGGTGCAAGAAAGCCACAGATGAAGATGAATGAGCGAATGTATTTGAAAGGGAGAAACAAGATTGCCATTACTGAGAGATGGCATTGTTATATACAAAGAAAAGTCTAACAGAGGGGCGCCTGGGTGGCTCAGTTGGTGAAGCATCTGCCTTTGGCTCAGGTCACGATCCCAGGTCCTGAGAACGAGTCCCACATCGGGCTCCCTGCTCAGTGGGGAGTCTGCTTCTCCCTCTGCCCCTTCCCCTGCTTGTGCTTGCTCTCTCTCTCTGACAAATAAATAAATAAAATCTTTAAAAATAAAAAAAAAATTGTAGTTAATTAACACACCGTGTAATATTAGTTTCAGGTGAACAATGTAGCGATGCATCACTTCCATAAACACCTGGTGCTCATCACAACAGGTGCACTCCATCGCTATCACCCACTCAGGCCCCCACCCGCCCCCTCCCCTGTGGGAGGAACTGAGGTAGGGCTGGTCGGAGGCGGTATAGACTTGGACTCAGGTTCAGCTTTGAGTTTAAAAGTCCTGGAAAAGCACCAGCCTCTTCAGCAGGAAGTGCTGGACAAACTGCCAACCCAGTTTTGAGAAGAAAATTAACATCTTTCTTACTAACATCCACAAAAATGGATTTTAAACCCCACCCCAGAAGGTCAGGAACAAAGCCTGGGGAGCATGTTTAGCAAGGCAGTATGGGTAGCCCTGCCCAAAGGCCCCAAGGAGGGGGGACGGCCTGGGGGGATATTAGAGACATTTTTAAGATTTTTTTTATTTACTTGGGAGAGAGCGCAAGGTGGGAGGACAGAGGCAGGGGGACAAGCAGACGCCCCACTGAGCAGGGAGCCTGACTTGGGGCTCCATTCCAGGACTCCGAGATCATGGCCTGAGCTAAAGGCAGACGCTTAACCGACTGAGCCACCCAGGCGCCCATATGTGGGACATTTTTAACAGACAAAAGATTAACACCCAGAATATATAAAGACTATGCACAAGCCAGTGAGAAAAAATAAATACCCTGGAGGAAATGGGTGAATTCTGTGCTTAGAAAATCTCAAGAGCTCAGCTGCCCCATAGCTGGGTGGAAAGCTGCCCAGCCCCACTGGCAAGCAGGGGGCAGCGCGTATCAGAACAAGGCCATATCGCTGTTCACCAAGGCCCTGACCGTATCCCAAACACTTCATAACTTACAGTACCCAGGGTGCTGCGGGGGGCAATGGGGGCCCTGGCAGAGGGGTACCAGGTGCTGGGGAACAGGGCTGGGCCCGCTGACCCCGCGTGAGGCCACCCTTCCAGACGTGGGGACCAGGAGGGGAGGGGCAGGGGCGTGGGGGGAGGCACGTGGACCCCTCCCTGCCCCGGCCCCCTGGCTGTTTACCCAGCACTTACCCTAGTGTATACAAAACCCTCTGTCTGGGCTCTGATCCCTGGGAAGAAGCCTGAGCTGCTAGAGAAAAACAGGGAGGGGCCAGCCCAAGGAGCAGTGTGGGCAAACGGTGACGGCTCCCCAGGCCTCGGCCCCAGGAGACTTTGAGGTACGGCCTCCGTCACCCAAGCCCCCTCTGATCACCTCCTATTACAGTAGGATTGTTGTAGCAGAGGAAGAGTGGGGAGTGGACACCCACCCAGGCAGCCTCCGCCCCCACATGGCTTTCCTGAGCGTTACCTGCCCTGCAGTAACACCTGCAACAGTGTGGGGAGGTGGGTGCAGCTCTGAGGACGGGTTCTACACCATCCTCGTCCGCTTTGTTCCTGGGGTGGGGTGGGGTGCCACAGAGCACAGAGGGGAGACTGCCCTGGGAGCCAGCCCACCGCGGACCATGCACATCACCCCCAAGGGCCCCTCCTGGGGTGTTCTGATTTGGCAGCAGGGCAATGGCCTCCCCTGAGGGCCTGGGCCAAGCCGCAAGGCTTTGCAGGTTGCTGTCCACTTGACCATGTTATTAGCTTCTGCTTCTGGGACTCTTTAAATGTCTCTAGGGTTCAAGGATGCTATAAATTTCTGGTCAGGATCCTGTCTCCTTTTCTGCTCTAGTGTCCATCAGCCTTACATGGTCAGGTGGCCCTGTCCGAACTCCCTGCAGAGAGGATGGGGACCTGGGGGGCTGTTTCCCCTCCTCTGTCTTTTCTGGAGGCTCCTGACCTCCTTCCAGGAGGCCAAGCACATAAATTCCTTTCCTGTCAGAGAAGCTTAAGGAGCACCCCATCACCACGGGGAGAACTAATAGTGAGAGGTGCCCATCCTGGACCTCAAGAGAAAAGGGATGAGAAGGCCTTGGGGTTTAGAGTAAACATGAACCCCTAAAAACAGATGATCCAGGGAACCCACTGAAAGGGACGGGGGCTGCAGCAGCCCCCAGACCCCTGCCCCTGCGTCCAGAAGGAGCAGTGCACCTGCAGAACACCTGAGCAGGAGGCCGGGGGGAGCCCTGACGCACCGGGAAGGAAGGGTGTGCTGTGCCCAGGAGAACAGACACAAAGTGATGCTAAATAAGGATACCCACCATCGGGGCACCTGGGTGGCTCAGATGGTGAAGCGTCTGCCTTCGGATCAGGTCATGGTCCCAGGGTCCCGGGATGGAGCTCCGCATCGGGCTCCCTGCTCGGCGGGAAGCCTGCTTCTCCCTCTCCTTCTCCCACTCTCCCTGCTTGTGTTCCCTCTCTTGCTGTGTCTCTCTCTGTCAAATAAATAAAAATCTTTAAAATAAAAAAAAAATTTTTTTAAAAAGGATACCTACTGTCAGTGATGCTTTGGACTTCCAGGAGGGCAGACCCGGGTGTGTGAGTGGCGGGCTGTGTCACCGCTCTTGGGGACTCTACCTCATGTCCTCCTGGCCCACCTGTCCTCCGCTACCCCGTAGAGACCTGCTTTGCACAGAGGCTGTGGGAGTGGGGAAGACTTTCATGGGGGTCAGGGGAGAGGCAGGAGACGGGAGAGGGCATCTCTGATGAATGATACATGAGCAGAGCTATGAAGATAATAGAGAAGAAGGCACAGCAAGTGCAAAGGTCCTGAGGCACAAGTATGCTGGGGGTGTTGATGATCTACAAGGAGATGGGTGGCTGGAGCCCTGAGAGCAAGGCAGAAGGAGAGGAGAGGAAGCCACAGAGGTTGGGGAGGGTGAAACCAGGTGCTAGCGAGCTGGGAACTAACACAAATGTTTGGTTTTGAAAAGGCACTGGGTCCCCATGCACATGGTGGAGAGGCCATCCAGAAGAGAGGGGTGCTGGCCAGGATCAGGGTGCTAGCAGCAAAGGAAGCAGAGGTAGCTCTCTTAGGATGCATTTTGAAAGGAGAATGAAGAGGCTTGGAGAAGGCCCACCCCACCCATGGGACATGGGTCCCTCCCTGGACAGCAGGCATCGCGTCCGCAGCCCGCACACAGGAGGAGCTCAGCAATGCCTCAGTGCAACATGCAGCCTGCCCCGCCCCCCGCCCCCGGAGAAGCAGCTCCATGACTGCCTGGAAGGCCTGGACCTGATCCAGAAGACCAGACTCCCACCGAGAACCTCACATGAACCCTCCCAGCCACAGTCAGCTCTGTCCAGCCACTTCCATGCCCATCCACACGTCCACGAGCGTCCACGTCCCTGCAAACTCTGGCTACTCCATCCCCTCCAGGGCCAGGCTCAGGGAGAGGCCCACACGGGCTGTGCAGGTGGCTGCGATGGTATAGACAGGGGGTTCCAGAGGCCCGGGCATTTGTTCTGTGGGACAGGACACTGCCCTGCATGTGCCTGTCTCCCTGCATGGCTGTAGGGGGACCAGGCAGGGCCCCTAGTCCATGTCTGAGGTAGGTACTACCACTCAGCTTTCAAACATGGCATCACTGGGTTATGGACCCCCTGCTCCCCAGATTGTGACCCCCACAAAAGCCTTGAGCAGATTTTTATGGAAAGCCAGGCTCCTTCTCCAGGTCGTCTTAGACAGGGGCTCATGACCTCACCCTCCATACTATTTGGTGGCACTGACAGGCCCCTGCACCCATCTAGGGCCGGCTATGTGGCTAGGCCTGACGACGGGGCACTTCAGCCACCTCCAGCCACAGTTGGTTCAGGGAGTGGCACATGACCGAGGCTGCCAGCCCCCAGGCATCCCCAGGGGAGCTCTGAAAAGACTGGCTTTTTTTTTTTTCCACCAGGAAAGGCTGAATTAGTGAGGTGTAGACAGGGGGCTGTGTGCATTGTGATCTGCAATCACTCGGGGACAGCCTGCCCAAGAGGGAAGCCATCACAAAGGAGCACAGCCAGACCCACAGATGAAGAAGAGACTCCTGGATCCAGTCATGCTTGAAACTCCTTGGACATTTTATTGTATTTATTTATTTTTTTACAGGGGGAGGGGCTGAGGGGAAGGGAGAGAGAGAATCTCATGTGGACGCCATGCCCAGTGACAAGCCCGATGCAGAGCTCCATCTCACAACCGTGAGATCAAGACCTGAGCCTTAATCAAGAGTCGGACGTTCAACCAACTGAGCCACTCAGGAGCCCCACTCTCCCTGGACATTTTAGTCACATGAATCAACAAACCTCCCCATGCTCAAGCAGTTTTGGTATGCAGAAGGGATGCACCAATGAGGGACCAAGCTCCACACTTGGTCAACGGAGGGGTCAGATGCAAGAGGAGAGTGCAGAGCAAGAGTTCTGCAGAGGCGGAAAATCAGGGCCAAGGGGCCCTGGAGGAGTGTCAGCACTCTTGGGAATCTGGGAGCTGGGACGGGGTGAATTGGGCCAGCTTCCTCCAGGCCTCAGGGGATAAGAAGACCTCAACGCATTCCAGCGCAACCCAGTCTTTTTAAGATCTGGATAAGGATTTGTGCTCGGACTACTCAGGATTGGTTTAACCTCCTCTCTTAACAAACACTTGGGTCATTTCCAGTTCCTCACTGCTATCAGTATTCTGTTTTGAACATTCTGAGACATGGCTTTGATCTGATCTAACATGTCCCGGGAGAAGTCCACTGGTTTCAGGCATGGCTGGATCCAGGCCTGGCATCTCCTGGACTGAACGGACTGTGCTAAACATGAACATCTATCAGTTATGTCCAGTGATTTGTCACTCCCACATGAGAGTCCATGAAGTCTTCTGCACCCATCCGCGCTCCCCAGGACACAGGAAGCAGAGAACGGGATCTCATTTTGTATAGAAGGCTGTGATGGCGCAGGAAGTTGCCTGAGGCCACATGGCGGGAAGGTAGCAGGAGGGAGCACCCCTGCCTCCCATCTGCAGACATAGGATTTTCCCCTGCCAGAGGTACATTCCAGAGACCCCAGGGTCAGACTCCAGGGTCAGACTCCAAAGTTCACAATCTGATGAAACCCGGTTCTGCAGTGAGTCCTTGGGCAAGTCCCTTTCCATTCTGAGCTTCCATATTCCCATCTATAAAATACAGAGAGTCCCAACCTAAGCACTCTGCAGAAATGCCAGAGGTGGCTCAGTCTGTTAAGCATGTGACTCTTGATTTCGGCTCAGGTCATGATCTCAGGGTCGTGGGATCGAGCCCTGCAGGTGAGCCCCGTGGCAGAGTCTGCTTGTCCCTCTCCCTGTGCTCCTCCCCCCACTCACGCTCTCTCTATCTCTCTCTAAAATAAATAAATAAATGAAATCTTAAAAAAAAAATCAAAGAAAGAAATGTCAGAGGCAGACTCTGTCCTGGTGCTCCAGCTCCTGCTTTGAAGAGTACATTAAAATGCACACTTACATTTTAGAACTCTATAGGTTTTCTGCATAAACAGCTAACAATTACTGAGCACTTCCTATGTGAGAAGCAAGTTTTTACATGGATTCACTAATTCAGTCCTCTCAACAACCAGAGAAGGTAGGTATTGCTATTCTCTGTATTCTATGGATGGAGAAGCCAAGACAGATAGAGGTTCGATACCTTTCCTCGATTCTAGTCGTGTTCTTGATAGGTTTGGCCACCAGTGCTTTGTTGGCCTCACAAAATGAAATGGTAAACATTTCCTCACTTTTTAGTCTCTGGACAGGTTTGTGTAAGGTTGGTGATATTTCTTTAACTGTTTAGAAGAATTCCCCAATGAAACCATCTGAATTAATCAACTAATTAATTATTATTATTATTATTATTTTTAACTAGGCTCCATGCCCACAATGGGGCTTGAACTCACAACCCTCAGATTGAGATTCGCATGCTCTACTGATTGAGTCAGTCAGGCGCCCCTGAAACCACCTGAATTTAGAATTTTCTTTGTGGGAAGATTTTAAATTATGGATTAATTTTATTTAATTGGTATAGGACTACCCAGATTTTCTACTTCTTCTAATGTCAGTTTTGGTAAATTGTGTTTCATTTAAATTTCAAATTTATTGTCATAGAGTTGTTCATACTATCCTCTTATTATCCTTTTAAAAATTTTAATTAATTAATCAATTAACTTATTTACTTATTTTTAAGTAGCCTCCACACCCAGCATGGACCCAATGCAGAACCTGAACTCAAAACTCTGAGATCAAGACCTGAGCTGAGATCAAGAGTTGGATACTTAACCAACTGAGCCACCCAGGCGCCCCTTTAAATTTTATTTTTAAGTAATCTCTACACCCAATGTGGGGCTCAAACCCCAAGATCAAGAGACTTATGCTGCACCAACAGAGCCAGCCAGGTGCCCCTTGTTATCCTTTTAATGTTTATAGTATCTCTTGATGTCCTCTTTTTCATTCCTGATATTGGAATTTGTGATTTCTTTTTCTCACTAGACATTTCCAGGAGTTTATGAATTCTATTAATCTCTTCAAAGAACCAACTTTAGGCTTTGTTGATTTTCTCTAATTGAGAAAATTGTTGATTTTGCTGTGTTTCATTAATTTTTGCTCTTGTTTTTGCTATTTCCTTTCACCTTTGGGTTTAATTTATTTTTCTAGTTCTTGAGTTGGAACTTAGAGCATTCATTATCAACCTTTCTTCTAAAGCTATAAATTTTCCTCTAAGCACAGGTTTACCTGCATCCCACTGTGTTTGATATGTCATATTTTCACTATTTCTCACTTCAAAATATTTTACAATTTCCGTTGTGATTTACTATTGGACTCTTAATTATTTAGAAGTGTGATGTTTAGATTCCAAGCACTTGGAGGCTTTCTAATAGTTTTCTTGACATTGAGTTTTAATTTAATTCAGAGAGGACAAACTTGTATGATTTCAGTCCTTTGAAATTTGTTGAGATTTTATGGCCCAGGATATGGTCTATTTTGAATAACATTTTTTTTTAAGATTTTATTTTTAAGTAAAAAAAAAAAAAAAAAAAGCCCCAACATGGGGCTCAAACTCGCAACCCTGAGATCAAGGGTCAGATGCTCCATTGGTGGAGCCAGCTAGGTGCCCCTATTTTTTTTTTTTTTTAAAGATTACTTATTTATTTGAGAGAGATAGCAAGAGAGCACAAGCAGGAGGGAGGAGCAGAGGGAGAGGGAGAAGCAGACTCCCTGCTGAGGACCCTGGGATCATGACCTGAGTCAAATGCAGATGCTTAACTGACTGAGCCACCCAGGCGCCTCCGCAGGTGCCCCTATTTTGATTAAGATTCTATGTGCACATGGAAAGAACCTATATTCTACAGCTATTGGGTGAAATGCTGTATGTATGTGAATTAGAGCAGGCTGGTTAATCAGAGTCCAGAACAGGTCCTCACATACACAGTTACTTGATTTATGATGGATGCTCTTTTCCAATTCAAGGGGAAAATGATGGTCTTTTCAATAAATGATGCTGGGTCAACTGGATATTCATATTTAAAAAAAAGCGCTCTGGCCTCTAAGACACTATTCAGAAGAATAGTGACCCATCATAGATGGTAAAACATTTAAGCTTCTAAAAGAAAACGTAGGAGAATATTCCAATGAAAAAGCACTAATCGTAAGAGAAACGACAAATAAATTGGACTTCACTGAGAATCTCTTCCGTTCATTATAAGCAATAACAAACCACGAGTGGCAGAAGATTTCTGCAGTATCTTCAATACTGTACATTCTCGAGTATCCATCGACAATACCGAACCATGTGCCAGGGTTCGGTCCGCACATATCCAGAATATATAAAGAACCTCTACGAAACAATAAGAAAATGGGGCCGGGTGTGAAGCCGGGCGGCCGATGCCAGAGCTAGGCTCCAATCACCGGGCCTTGCAGGAACAGCTCCTGCCCCGTGGCCCTCTCCGAGCCTTACCGGGAACTCGCTCAGTCCTCCTTAAGCGGGGAGGCGGCGGGGAAGCTCTGGGCCGCGGCTCCGCCCCGGGGGCTGCCTTTTCCTTAGAAGGCGAAGCCCCAAGCCTCGCCTCTCGCCGGCAGAGAGCCGCGCTGTGCGCCCCGCGCGCCCCTCGCCGCCGCACCCCCAGGAGCGCGGAGGCCCGTGCACTCGCGCGCCAGCCGGGCCCAGGCGCGGACGGGCTGGCGAGGGGCGGGCGCGCGTCCTCGCCGCTGTGGATGGAAGGATCGAGGTCGGCGGAGACGGCGGCCAGGAGATCCCGAGGCTAGAGCTCCTCCACAGCCCCGCGCCCGCGACATGCCGCGGGAGAGGTGAGCAGGGCGACCTCGCCGTGGGAACGGCGACGCCCGGGACAAACACCGAGGACGGCGAGGCGCGGGGGCGGGTGTGCTCCGAGCGCGCGGCCGGGCAGGGTCCTGGCCGTCGCCTGTCACCCGCCCGCGCCTCCGCTGCCCGCGCACTCGTCTTCGAGCGCGGGCACGGCGGCCCCAAAGCATATCGCCATCTCCCCGCGGTCCTTCCTATCCCGGGCGGCCGTGGGGATCTTTGTGATTTAACTTGGAATCCGAAAGAATGTGACACCAGGTTCGGTGTCACAAAACGAACGGTCCCTCGCAGTTGGCGGCAGCCCTTCCCCGCGCCCCGCTGCGCCCTCCCTGCGGGGCGACCTCTTCCCGGGGCTGGCTCCCCGCCGCCAGCCAGGCCGGGGCGCTGAGCTCGTCTCCCCGCAGGTGCCGCGCCCCTGGCCCGCGTCCTCGCCATGGAGGTGCTGCGGCGCTCCTCGGTCTTCGCCGCGGAGATCATGGACGCCTTTGACCGTTCGCCCACCGACAAGGAGCTGGTGGCCCAGGCCAAGGCGCTCGGCCGGGAGTTCGTGCACGCGCGGCTGCTGCGCGCCGGCCTCGCCTGGAGCGCGCCTGAGCGCGCCGCTCCCGCCCCCGGAGGCCGCCTGGCCGAGGTGTGCGCCGTGCTGCTGCGCCTGGGTGAGTGCGGGCCCGGCCGGCGGGTCCCCCGGAGGCGCCCTCCGCTGCTGGGCCTCAGTTTCCTTTGCGGGCAGAGAGGGGGTGGCCGGGGGTGTTGGGGATAGCCTTGTGCAAGGCACACCTACCCACACTCCCCGCTTTACCCCTTAGGCTCGCCCGCCCACCCGCCACAGAGCTCCCCAACATGCCTGCTCAGCCCAGATTTCAGACATTCTGGCCATAAAGACTAGAAAGCTCCAGGAAGAACACTGTTTTGGTGGCTGAACTTCCAGAGTGACCCTTGTACTGAGCTGGGCACAAAAATCCTTTGTGGGACCACGTGTCCCGATGTTTGTTTTGGAAAGTAGGTCTTTGCGGCTCCTGCCTGAAATCCCACTGCTCTTTCCTCTTGATGTGATGTGGAGGCCCGGTAGGGCTCCCTCTGGAAATTCGGTGCCCCAGGAGGGTCAAAGCCACCATGGGTCTGGGCAGCCAAATCCCACCTGGCCAGCGGGTCATGCTGAGACAGCTAGGGGTACTTAGTTGGAGTGGGGTCCCGCCCAGCAGGGTAACTGTTTCCATCTTCGGAGGGGGTGGGGCCAGCCCAGCTGATTCAGTTTACTTCACCACCAGGACTCAGGTCGCTCACTCTATAACTGGTTGTTGGGAGTGGGGAGCAAAGATGGAGCCCTGATGGGGTGGCTCTCCACACCGAGTGTGGGGAACTGCTGGTCCAGGATGCAGGGCTGTAGGGGGTGCTCTGTGAAAGGGGACACCCTCTCTCTTCCCAGACTGACACCAGTGTCTCCTTGTGCCCTGTTTGTGCTGTGTAGACCCAGCTGCCCAGGTGTGGGGCAGACACACAGATTCCATGGGGGCAGTGTAGAAGATTGTTAGGAAGCCTGCTAGCCCACCCAGGCCTCGGGGGAGGTGGAGAGCCAGTGGGGTTTGGGGAATCAGGCAGGGGTCCAGAGGACCTGGGCTCCCATGAGGTCAGCCACCAGTGGCCGTTCCCTCAGTTGGGCAGTGGGGATGGCACTGGGGGAACATTCTAGAGAGCCTTGGAGAAGATGTTTCTTTGGTCTCCCAAGAGGCCCCCCAAACCCTGGGGTAGCCAGAAGGAAGTCTTGCCTCCGTCCTGGCCTGCTCTGCGACTCTGCCCCCAGCCTCCCCGTCTCTGTCTCCTTGTCTGTGAACAGGAGCTGGGTCCTGCCTCTGCCCTGAGCCCAGAGTCCCTATTGTTTAAACTTGTCTGGAAAGTCTGCTTTGGGCTCTGCCGTTCTGAGCAGACTGGTTTCTGTGCCCTCAGTCCCCTGTGTCCCACCGTGGAGCCCCAACGCTTCGGGCCTGGTCTTGGGGAGCAGGGGCTGGCCAGGTGCCCAGCACTGGCCCTCTCAGGAGCAGGGCCTTCAAGGTCCTTCCCCAGTGCCAGGCTCTGTGTAGTCCCTGGGACTCTGCCCTGGCAGATGGCTAAGGAGGGCGATGACTTGGACCCCCAGAGCCCTCGTTCATGCCTTTCTGCTGCATTCTGCTCTTGGAGCTGCTCCGCGTAGCCCCCTCATGGCTGGCGCTGTCCCCCTGCCCCCCCAGTGTGCCCCTAACCGCCCCCCCAGCACAGATGCCTAGCTCCTGGTGCAGCGGCTCACAGGAAGAAGCCTGGGTCACGTCCCCATGGGTGGTCTCTTGGGCCCTGTCCCCAGCAGCCCCGAGGTCTGCATGTGGGAACGGTCAGGCCCGCCCTGGGAATTTCCATGCCCCCACCCGCCCCCAACCGCCCACCAGCCTCGCCAGTTTCTGCTCTGCATCCAGATCTTAGTTAATTAGATGGAGTGCAGCTGGCCCCAGGGATGACGCGGACGCCCTTATCGGCCCGGGCTGTCCTGTCCACAGCATTTCCCTGTTTGCGTTGGCTGCATAAGTGACTGGGCTGGGGGACACCCAGTCCGCGGGCTGTGTGGAATTCCCGGCACATCCCCTCCAGGGGCGCCGCAGCGAGCGCGGGCAGCGGGCAGGGCTGCTGAGAGGGCATTTCCTCTGCTGAGTGTGGCCGCCCATCCAGACACACCCACTTGACACCGGGAGCCCAGGTTTGAGCCTGGGCGGTGCTGGTGGCCCCGGGCAATGGCTTCGCTTCTCGGTTCACGGAGCGGAGCCAGGGCCTGAGCCAGGACGCCCCTCTGAGGCCGCGTCCAGGGGCCTCACCTGTGTGGGGTCGCTGGCATAGCCCCCGCCCATGCAGGGCTCTGGCTGCCGGCCCAGTCCGCCTGCCGCCCGGGCAGCTCACTGCGGGCCATGAGTCACACGTCAGGCACGGCCCTTGCTCCTGCTTGGGATTCCCGCCCCACCGGCCCAGCCGGCTTGGCCCTGGGTGGGGGTGGGGGGCAGCCGGCTTGTCAGAAGGCGCGGGCCGCAGGGGCAGGTCTGGGGGTGCCCACGGTGTCCCCTTGGTCTTCTTGTCCCCAGGGGCCACGGTGGGGTCAAGTGGGGGTGGGAATTTGACAGGCTGGGGGGGTGGTCAGCGATCAGGCCTGTTCAGTGCCATGGGCCATGAGCAGTGGGCTGGTGACGGCGGGGCTGGGGTCAGGCAGGCACGACCACCTCTGACCCCCTGTGTGACTGCCTAGGGGACGAGCTGGAGCTGATTCGGCCCAGCGTCTACCGCAACGTGGCTCGCCAGCTAAACATCTCCCTGCAGTCTGAGACCGTGGTGACCGACGCCTTCCTGGCTGTGGCCTCTCAAATCTTCTCCGGAGGTAGGCCTGGGCACCCACCCTGGGGCGCCCACGGTGCTGCGGTGGGCCGGGGTCTGCGGGCCAGAGCAGGGCCTTGCTGCAAGTAGCCCCCACAGGTCCCGGAGCCACCTTCCGGCTGCACAAACCGGCCCAGAAGCTTGACTCAAACAGGGCTGTGCGGTGCCTCCCCGGGTTCTGAGGACGGTGGGTCCGTCCGCTGGGCAGCTGGCCCCGGGCCTCTCACGTGGCTCTGACCGGCATTAGCTGGGGTGCAGTGGACCGAGGTCTTGCTGGGCTGCGAGGTCCAGGTTGCCCGTTGGTGTTGCTCGTTGGCTGGAGGGGGGCCAGGCTGTCCCCAGTGTGTCCTGCACGTGGCCCGGGGCCTGGGGAATGGGCGTCTCACGGCGTGGCACCAGGTCCCCAAGGGGAGGGTCACAAACAGCCTGGGTGGGCATCGTCAGGCTCTTGTGCTGTAACCCCAGAAGTTACACTCTCACTCTGCCGAGTTCTGTTGGTCAAAGGCACGTCGCGGGGGGAGCCCCACATCCCAGGGAGGGGGATTCAGGAGGGCATGAGCCCCAGTGCAGCGGCTTGCTGGAGAGTCTCTGGGGAATTGCAATACACCTGTCTCACCTGGCTGGCCCACACTCACCTGGGAATCTCCTGGTGCCCCATCTGTGCCCTCACCCCCAACTTCAGCTCCTGCTGCTTCCTGTCTGTACACCCACCTCCAGGTTCACAGGAGGGTACAGGACCCCCCCAACCCTTCTCCTGTCCCCATGTCCTCTCCTTGGAACCCTGCTGGGCTCTCTGTGGTCCGTAGACCTCCATAGACCTCATCTCCCCACCTGTGACCTCATGTCCTATCCTGGCATCTGCGCTCTGTGAGTCTGTCCCTGCGTCCTGCTGTGTAACGGGCCAAGCTCTGCCATCTAAGCCACCGGAGCCCCAGCCCCACTCAGCACCTCCTCTGTCAGCAAATCCCGCAGGTGTTCCCCGGCACCCCGAGGTGCTGAACGGGACAGCCAGTCCCAGCCCTCAGGGAGGGAAAGCTGGGGGCCGTGGAGCTAGAGAGCTCCGGATGCTGCATCCCAGCTGGAGCGGGGAGTGAGTGGTCATGTGCCAAGTGGGGAGGGCCAGCCTCCCTCTGGTGCTTTCTGGAAGGTCCCCAGGCAGCAGGGAGGCCTCACACCCCCTCCTCTGGGAGGCGGTTCTGGGTCTGTTGCTGACCAGCCGAGTGACCTTGGCCTTGGTTTCCTTGTCCATAGGATGATTGGGACAGCAGCAGAGTTAGGGTAGGGGGTACCAGGGGGAGCCAGAGTCCCCACCCCCTGCAGATGCAGCCCACACTCTGCAGGGGAACACCCCCCCCCCCACTGCAGGGGAAAGGACATGGAGTAGAGGGGCTGCCTCATCCCATTGGAGGTGGACCCCCAGCCCAGCTGATGTCCAGCCCCACTGACCACACCCCTCTGGGGTGACCACATGTTGACCTCTAGTATCCCTTCCCAGTGAGGCCCCACCAACTCCTGGTGGGTGCGGTGGGGACACCGGATGGCCAGCTGCAGAAGCCAGCCTTCTCCAGGCTGCCACCAGTCAGCACTGACACCCCAGGGGTCAGCAAGGCTAGGACATCGTGACGGGGGTGCTTGGGTGGGCTGGTCGGAGGGCCAGTTTTCTTCAGAGTGTTCTAACAGTCCTGACCTCGGTCCTGGGGGAACCCGTGAGGGTGACGTGAGAAGGTGCCTTGAGGAGGAGGCAGCAGGGGGGGCCCAGGAAGACTGGGGTGCAGCGGGCATTTGAGGCTGGTGACCACCTTCAGCCCTCCCTGGGCTTCTGTGTCCTGGGCCTGATGCTGGTGTGTGGGTGGCCGCCCTGTGTCTGTCTTGGGGGTTGGGCGGCTGGTTTATGAGCCGAGGTCTGGCTTTAAAAGGAAGGCTTATCTCTGAGAATGCAGCTCTGGCCTGCTGGTGGTTGGGACCGAGCCGGGAGGCCCGACTAGGCCCCTGGGTGGTGGCTGGTGTGTGGGCAGGAGACAGTGGACAGGGGGCCCAACACAGCGCACCCAGTCCACCTGCCCGGCCTTGCTTGGTGTGGGTACAGGCCCGAGAGGTTCAGAAAGGCTCTGGGCTCTGGGAGGGCGATGGAAGGCCTTGGGACCGGGGAGGGGTGGGGATAATGGACACAGGCCACTGGCAGCTCAGTCCACTTGTGGAGTGCAGTTAAAGTCCTGTGATTTTCATTTGAGATGGGGCAGAATAGACCCCTTCACGTTCAAGCACCTCCAGCCACTCAGCGCCCGCAGGCCTGCCCCACGCGGCCCCCGCCCCTTCCTTCCGCACACCTGCACTCGCCCCATGGGGCTCTGGGGCAGCTGCTCTCTCACTGGCTGTGTGACCTGCAGCTGGTGTCTTAACATCTCTGAACCTCAGGGCCACCTGGAAAGGGAGCAGGGGCGGGGCTCCGTGGAGCGTGGCGTTGTGGATCTGCCGGCTCTGCGGCGACCTGGCTCTCAGACCGTGCCCCTCGCCAGCTCAGCTGCCCCTCCCACCCTCCCCCTTGCTGCCAGGCCTCCCCTTTGCCCCTCGTCCACCCCCCTTTCTCCAGAGGGTCAGCCCCAGCCACAAGGCGCTGGCCAGCCTTGGTCCATCCCTGTCTCCCCGTGGCCCCCCCGGGGGGCCTGGCCTTGCACACACTGACCCTCACGCTGCACCCTGCGCCCCCACTTCCTCCTGGCAGGCCCTCTGGGGTGCGGGCAGTGCCTGAGGCAGGGCTCTGGCTGGCGGCGGGGGCCGCTTGGAGGGCAGGGACCTGTGGAGGTGTCTGTGAGCGGCGTGCTCCCGTCAGAGGCAGCAGCCACCAGCGCGGCTCCTGGCAGCGTTCGCCCTCTGGCTGCTCAGCTCCCTTCAGGGGAAACACTGATTTTTCCCTCCCCGATTAAAAGTTGGCAGGAGTTTTTGTTTTCTTCTTATTACAAGAGCAAAATAGTTTACCCCACAGAAAGATCGGAAAATTCAAAAGATAAACAACTCTTAGAAACCAATACTAAAAATGAGCAAAGGATCAGAATAGAAGTTTCTCCGAGGAAGATGTGCAGCTGGCTGGGAGCCCGCGAAGAGTGCTCCCCCCAGCCCCCGGGGTGACGCCGGGGCCCCAGCGCGAGGCCCACCGCCGGCGCACCGGGGTGGCGGGACTCAGTGGAGTCGAGCACCGGCGAGGTCGTGAGCGGCGCGGCCCGGGAACGCGGTCTGACTTGAACGGAGTCCCCACTCCTGGGTGTCTGCGACACAGACGTCCAGAGCGCGCCACTCCGAATAGCCACCACGTGCGGACACCCCAGACGCCCACCGTCTGAACGGGTGCGCGAGGTGTGGTGTCCTCGCCGGCGGGACACCACGCGGCCGTGGGGGAGACGCTGAGCCCCGCGGCCAGGCGGATGGACCCTGCGGACACTGTGCCCGGTGCAAGGAGCCAGACCCAGCATGGAGAGCTGGGTGGGAGCCCTTCCGAGCGGATACCTAGAACGGGGAAATCCGCGCACGCACAGGGCGGAGGTGCGCTGGCCGGGCGGGGAAGGGGCCTGACTGCTGGCGGCGGGGCTGAGCCAGGGCTGCTGGACGCAGAAGCCCCTGTAGTTTATGGGAATTTATTACCAGCTCACGGTAATGGGATGGTCTCTCCAGCAGACCCGAGGCCCGCCCCCCGGAGACCGGCGAGCCGGCGCCTTCCAGGCCTTCAAGTGTGGCCGCCACGGGGAGCTTGCCGGCCCTCGGGGACCGTGAGGCCTCTGCGGGTCGCGGCACAGAACGTGGCGTCCACCTCGGGGCGCACGGTGCGAGACCCCTGTCACCGTGACCCGGGGCCCTGGCGGCCCGGCCGTGGAGGTGGGGGTAGCGTGCGCAGGACCCGGGTGGAGGGAATGGGGCCTCGGGGGCCGGGGCTCAGGTGAGATTTCAGACTTGGATTTTTTTCAAAGTAAGCTCCACACCCACCGTGGGGCTTGAACGCACTCTCCCGGGATCAGGGGTCACGCCCCCCCGACTGTGAGCCGGCCGGGGGTCGCTCCCTAACTTGGATTTATTTTGAAAGAGACGGAAAGTAACAGTAACAGGAGGGTTTTAGGCAGGTCCAATTTATGGGCTTCAAAATTTTTCTTGCTCTGGAGATGAAACTTACGTAACACTCAGGCATCGGGAAGGGCACCGTTCAGTGGCCTTTGGCGCATCGGCCCCCCCGCCGTTTCTCGGCGCCGTGGGAGGATGCCGGGAGCCCCCTCGGCACTCACCTGTGCTCCTCCCCCCGCTCTGTCTGTCTCCCTGCATTTACCGGTTCTGGACCGTTCACGCGCGTGGACTCAGATGGACCCGCACCGCATACGTGGCCTTTTGAGTCGGCTGCTTCTACTGAGCGCCGTGTTTCTGAGGCTCTCCCCGCAAACCGTGGCAGGTGTCAGGGCTCCATCCCTTTCCGTGGCTGAGTCCTGTCCCCCTTTATTTTCCTTTCACTTGATGGGCGCTTTGTCGCTTCCTCATTTTGGGGACTGAGGGCTCTGGCTGCTGCATGCAGGTGCCCTGGGGGCAGGGGTGCCCTCTGCCGACGCTGCCTCCTGGGGCTCCCATCCTGCCAGCACCGCGGCGGCGGCGCGTGTGGGGCGTGCGGGGCGTGTGGGGCGTGCGGGGCATGTGAGCGTGCGGGGCGGTGGCGCGTGCGGGGCATGTGGGGCATGTGGGGCGTGCAGGGCAGCGGCGCGTGTGGGGCGTGCGGGGCGTGTGGGGCGTGCAGGGCGGTGGCGCGTGCGGGGCGGCGGGGCGTGCGGGGCATGTGGGCGTGCGGGGCGGCGGCACGTGCGGGGCGTGTGGGGCGTGCAGGGCGGCGGCGTGTGCGGGGCGGCGGGGCGTGCGGGGCGGCGGCGCGTGCGGGGCGTGCGGGGCATGTGGGGCGTGCGGGGCGGCGGCGCGTGCGGGGCGTGCGGGGCATGTGGGGCGTGCGGGGCATGTGGGGCGTGCGGGGCATATGGGGCGTGCGGGGCGTGTGCGTGCGGGGCGGCGGGGCGTGCGGGGCGTGGCCTTTCACGGCGCCTGCGGGCGCGCTCCGGCTGTGCCCCCCCACCCCGGCCCACAAGGTGCGGCGCGCAGACATGTGCAGCTCTAATCTGATGGATGGCAATCTTACTTGTGTTCTCTGACCTTTCTTCGGTTATTCGTGAGGGCAGACATTTTGCAGACGTTTGATGCGTTTGTAGTTTTTCTTGTGACGCAGCTGTTTACTCTGTGCTCCCGTCGTTGCGAGGCGTCCCTGTGCTCCCGCTGACTCGTGCGCGTCCTTGCGCTGTAAGGGGGCCCGCGCCCCAGCGTCCGCAGGCCTGCTTGCCCGCACTGTCCTTCGCGGCCTCTGCCCGCCGGCGGGCTCCGTGGTGGCTCTGCGTCCCAGCAGCTCCTTGGGCTGGAAGGCGGCTCCCCCCGGGCCTCGGCGGCTGCGTGCACACCGCGTCCCGGTGCCCTCACCTGGCCCCTCAGAGCAGACGGGCCGGCGCAGGCGCCCCTGGAGGCCGCTCCCTGTGCGGCGTGCGCGTCTCTGAGTCAGTCGCCCGCCCCAGCCCCGGTTTCCTCTTTCCCGCGTGGCCTTGCTGTCTCCTCACCTCCTCCCGTGGCCGGCGGGCGGCGTGAGGTCGGCCTGGGCTCCGGCGCAGGGGCGCAGGTGTGTGATGGAGGCTGGGGAAATCTCCGCCCGAGCACTGCCCTCGAGCGTGGCAGGGCCGACGCGTCGCGGGTGGTGGCTGCGGCCCGCAGGGCGCCTGTGCGGGCGGGAGCTGCGGCGAGGGGCAGCGTCGGAGGAGTGGCAGCGGCGGGGCTCAGTCTCAGCCTTCCGTGAGCGCGAGGGCCGGACCGGAGCCGGGGCTTGGGCGGCCTTCTGCTGACCAGCGTGTCTCTCTCCCTGCAGGCATCACGTGGGGCAAGGTGGTGTCCCTGTACTCGGTGGCCGCAGGGCTGGCTGTAGACTGCGTGCGGCAGGCCCAGCCTGCCATGGTCCACGCGCTCGTCGACTGCCTCGGGGAATTTGTGCGCAAGACCCTGGCACCCTGGCTGCGAAGGCGCGGTGGATGGGTGAGGGGGACCTGCGGTGCCCGGCGGGGGTGGGGATGGCCGAGAGCCCGAGCACCTGCGGTGGGGGTTGTGGGGGCTGGAGGAGGGGTGAGGCCGGGCTGCCAGGCCCAGAGCTGCTCCTGCTGCCCGGCTCCGGTGCTGACCGGTCCTCTGCTACCTCCACGCCCAGAGCCTCCCCCGTCCAGCTCCGGTGCTAAAGACCTGCCGCCCCAGAGCCCCTGCGTGGCAGAAGGTGGTCTGCAGACGTGGGCCCCTTGGCCTGTGAGAGGGAAAGTCCTGTCACTGCCCAGAGCCCCCGCACCCTACCCCCTCCCAGCCATGTTCCGATGCCAGGATGAGACCAGCCCAGCCCGCAGGGGTGGGTGCGTGAGTCATACCCACCACAGTCTCCGTGCCCCCCACCTGCCCGCCCAGCCCCGGCCAGGCCTCGGGGGCTGCTGGGCCCTGGGCTTGGGGCGCCAGCCCCCCCAGAGGAGATCTCCGTTTTCTCCTCTGTGATGGGTGGTGGGCAAGGGTGTGTGACGTCCAGTGGCTGGGACGACAGAGCTTAGCCTCTGCTGAGGCCGCGCGGTGGCTGGGGCTGTGGTCTCCTCTGGAGTTGGCATTGGTGGGGACGAGAGTGCTTCCAGGTTGACCCTTGGCTGTGGTCATTCCTCAGCAGAGGGAGCTCGCCGAGGCCTCTGTCCTCCTGCTGTCCACCCCCCCCCCCCTCCGGGGAGCCAGCACCGGTCGACCCCACGCTCAGCATCCAGACTGCAGCAGGAATAGAAAGAAATAAGGAATGGCCGTTCACTGGGCTTCTGGAAAGCTCGGTTCCCACTCCTGTTCTGAGGGACGGTGTAGCTGGATTGGTCGCTTCCTGGACCCCAGGCTCCACCGTGCCGAGGCAGGACGCGGGGGTGTTTGTGGCCCTGTGGGCAATAGGCAGGCGGCCGTGTTGGAAGCTGGCACCTGGCCTGGGGATGGTGGTGGAGTCCCCAGCTGGGCAGTGTCCCATCTGCCGGCCTCTGCCCACGTCGAGCTCCTCCCTTCCCCTCCCGCGGTCCAGAGCGGACCGCAGACCTTCCCTGACAGCCTCAGGCAGCTCCTCACGGGAGTCCGCTGACGTCCCGTACAAGGTGCTCTGTTCTCTAACTGTGTCCTCTTGCCTCCCAGACCGACGTCCTCAAGTGTGTGGTCAGCACGGAGCCCGGCTTCCGCTCCCACTGGCTCGTGGCCGCACTCTGCAGCTTCGGACGCTTCCTGAAGGCTGCCTTTTTCGTGCTGTTGCCAGAGAGATGAGCTGCTGGCTCCAGCACAGGCTGAACCCGGGCGCTCCGACCCAGGAGGCCCCGGCCCCCCGAGAGCATCCACATCCTCCTCGACCGGGCCGGGAAGGCTCCGACGCTCAGAGCCCCGCCTTCGTGCTGGAGGCCCTGCCCTGAGCCCCTCGCCCGCAGACCCGGGCCCTCCGGAAGGGGCAGCAGAGGGGGCCTCCCTGGCCTGGAGCTGGGCCTCAGTGCCTTCCCCGTTGCTCCCCTTCCTCTGGAAATTCTGCTCGTCCTCTTTCTGGAGCCAGAAAATCAGGGTCACCTCCCGGGCCTGAAAGGAAGGGAGATGGGAACACCAGGCTCTCACTTGATGCCCAGGTCCCCTCCGTGAAGAGGGACTGTGTCAGGACATGAGCTGGCCTTGGTCCTTGTGGGCAGTGGGCCCTGCTCACTCAGTCAGAAGGTGACGCTGGCCTGGCCGAGGCTGGAGGAGCCGTGGGGTCTTACTGACCTTGGAAACAGGGCATAAAGCTTATGTGCTGGTTGCTTAATCCATTTCTGGAGGGATGGGTGTGTCCCCCTCCCATGGCGGGGTCCCTGTGTGGCAGGGACCAGGGGTGAGGGGCTCCAGGATGGCACACTGACTTAAGAGCGCACGAGCCCATGAACAGGAAGGTTGGTGTGTGCGTGTTCAATTCCAATAAAGTGTCACGGCCATGGAGAGTGACCCATCTGCTTTCTTGTGCCTGTCCTCGTGCCACCGCCCAGGGCCCGCACAGAGGCAGTGAGCCCAGTGTGATAAACATGAAGCCCACGAGTGTCCCAGCGTCTTCCCTGATGAGGGGTCTGCGGCCACGCTCCACGATGGGGAGCTCACGTGCGCACATACATGCATGCACGCACACGCACGCGCTCCTAGTCACACTATGCGCATGCACCGGTAACGAGTGGCGGGTTGCTCGGCTGTCCTGCCCGGTGTGGCTCCACAGTCCAGCCAGGCCATTCGATGCCTTCTCTTGGCCAACAACAGCCTCCACCCCCTTCTTGGGCTCCCCCGTGGCCACCTCGGGGCCGGCTCCAGGCAGTCCTCACTCTGCTTTCTGATGCAAGGACATTGTCCCCAAGCGGGCCCGACTCCTGCTCGGCCACAGGCACACGGTGCCGGGGGGCTGCGATGTGGCCTCTCTCAGTCTGGTTCCTGTTCTGGACGACAAGTGGCTGAGGCCTGCCGAGGTCAGCTGGCCCTGCCTTCCCATCCAGTCTCCCAGGGAGGCAGGAATCCTGACAGACGAGGCTTTTGTGCACGAGCGGCAGCCTGTCCACATCTCGCCGGGAATCGGCTGCGCTGGGAGGCCCGTTGCTTCCTTCAAGCCCTGCCTGGCCCCCTTGCACCCTCCCCAGGGCTGATGCCCTGGTCAGGTCAGGTCTGCTGCACCTGCCTCGTGTCCTCCCTCACGCCTGGCCCCAATCCTGAGGCAGGCAGGCAGCAGAGGGGATGCTCAGGACAGTAGTGAGGTCTGAGGCCGCTCGGACACACGGGGTTAGAAAACGCAGCGGACGAGATGCCCCATTTCTAACAGCAACAAAAAGATCAGATTCCTACGCATCAACCACACAGGAAGCCTGAGAGCCCGTGTGAGGAAAACTATTGATGTGCCTTCAAGACCCCAAGTGGGCTTGAGCAGACAGAAACGCCATATTCTGGAGACAAAATCCATCTCATGAAGACAATTCTTCATTAAGTCAATTTATACATTTAATGCCATCCTTGTAAACATATCAGAATGGGTTTTTTTTTTAAGATTTTATTTATTTGACAGAGAGAGACACAGGGAGAGAGGGGACACAGCAGGGGGAGTGGGAGAGGGAGAAGCAGGCTTCCCGCTGAGCAGGGACCCTGATGTGGGGCTCGAACCCAGGACCCTGGGATCATGACCTGAGCCCGAGGCAGACGCTTAACGACGGAGCCACCCAGGCGCCCCAGAATGGGTTTTTCTAAACAAACTAATTATAAAGTTCACGTGGGAGGAAATTTTTTTTAAAAAAGCAAAAATAGCCAGGAAGAACCTTAAAAAGGAGAGAGGTGAGGGGGCAGTCTGCCTGCCGCCGAGCCCTGTGCGGCATCTGGCGTGGAACCTGGGTGGGGGACCACATGCAGGTGGTGGCCGGGGGACCCGGGACAGCCACAGTCAGACCCCGGCGCCCACGACACGGAGTCAGTGAGGAAGGTGTGGAGAAGATGCGTTTGCTGACAAGCGTGGACAGAGACCAGGTGGGATCGTAGGTCACCTTGTACACGGACACGAGTTCCACATGGACCACAGGGCTAAGTGTAAACACGAAGTAAGTACTACAAGAAATGGGTGATTTTTCTCTGTAACTGGGGAGTAGACAAAACCTTCCTAAGTATGACTCAAAATTCAGGAACAATAAAGACAAAATACTGGGTAAAAATGTTTATAACATTTAACATTTTCTTTTTTTTTTTTTTTTTTTTTTAAAGATTTTATTTATTTATTTGACAGAGACAGACACAGTGAGAGAGGGAACACAAGCAGTGGGAGTGAGAGAGGGAGAAGCAGGCTTCCTGCTGAGCATGGAGCCCGATGTGGGGCTCGATCCCAGGACCCTGGGATCATGACCTGAGCCGAAGGCAGACGCTTAACGACTGAGCCACCCAGGCGCCCCACATTTAACATTTTCAAAAATATTTTAACTGAGACAGAAAGCAGGAGTGGTCTCCAGGGCCTGGGGCTGGGGGGGTGGCAGTGACCGTCACGTGGTTACGGGGCTCGTGGGGCGACAGAAACGTCTTGGGAGTGGATAGTGGTGACGGCTGCACAATGCTGTGAATATACGAAATACCACTGCATTGCACAGTCTAGTTTTTATACACCTTAAGATGGTGAGCTTTATGTCGCAACAGTGCATTTAACCCAATAAAAAAGCCGTAATTGAACATTAAGAATATCAGGATTAATACTGCTAATTCAAAAGAGCTCAGCTACAAAATTCCAGAACAAAAAGAAAAAAAAGAAATGCAAACCCAGTCGACCCAGCTCCCTCTCCCCATTCGGTAGGCTAGCCCGTCCCAGGGCCAACCACAGCCGGTCAGTGGGGCAGGCGGTGGGGACGGGATGGCACAGCCCTGCGGGGACGGGTCCCGCGTGCCGTTCCCTCGGCGCTTGCAACCCCACCCCCTGACATCTAGCCCGCACACGCCGGCAGAAACCCCCAGCGACAGGTTGTTCATGTGACGTCATCAGCCGAAGCCGGGAAGCAGTGCGGGCGTCCAGCAGGAGGGGACCTGCCTGGGAAGCGGGGCTTGGCCGCGGTGCCATCCCCGCCCCGTGCTCCTCACCCGGGGCCGCCAAAGCGCCCCTTACTGCAGAGTTCCGACAATAAAGTCACGGAGGAGGTGTCTCATAAGAAAGCCACCTTGGGAACGGTCGATCTGTGGAAATTAAACAAATGAGCTTGTAGGTCGGGTCGCTGAGCTAAGCTTAACCAGGAAAACCAATTATTCCAATTATACTATATTTTCACTTTATTTCTTTGCTGTGAAAGGTGCAAAAACAAGAGGAACAACTGCAAGCTCTAGGCGTGGTCCTGTTGTTAATTAACAGTATTATTATCCTGAAAACATTACAGGTCTCTGTAGCATAAAGCAAGTAATATTGCAAAGAACCAAGATTTTTTTTACCTTAGGAGGTCAAAATCCAAGCACGTAAGTAAAACATTCTGTGATCCTAAAACGTGCGTTGGAAATGGTTCGGACACATACTACTTTGTCTTTAAACGCAAAGCGTGGGACGCACGCGGGGCGGTGAGAGGGCCCGTACCACCATCTCCGCCCCCGCAAGGACGGACAAAACGAAGCACGAGGCCGTTTGCGGGCGGGAGGCAGGGCAGTGCGCCCGCGGCCTCGGAGCCCGCCCCACCCGCCGTGGCGCCGGCTGCCCCTGGCCCGGAGTCGCCCGCTACCGCTCCGCCACAGCCCCGCGTGGGCTCCTGGGCTCCCTGATGCCAACAGCCGACAATTAAAGGAAAGAATCCCTCTTTCACGCTGGGTTTCTGGCGGGAAGTTATTTCGGGGCAACCAAGCTGAGGCTGATGCACGTGCAGGGAGGTTCTTCCGGGCGCTTCATGCCCGAATGCAGAGGTGACCACAGCTGGGGCGCCTGGCTGGCTCAGCCAGGGGCGCATGTGACTCTCGGTCTCGGGGTCCAGAGTTTGAGCCCCATGCCGGCCAGAGAGATTACTAAAAAACAAGTCGGGGGTGGGAGGCCTGTCTCTTCCCTACTTCGGGTGTCTGTGGGGTCTCCTTCCTTGTTGCCTGTCCCTGAATGTCCCTCTCCATGTCTGACGAGCTCCTTCTGTTCCTCTCTCCACGCTGCCTCTCTCACACCATGGCTACAGGGCAAGAACATCGTGAGGCCCATGCAGCTCTTTGACGGGGTCACCCAGCTCCCCAGGAGAGTGGGTCCGTTGTCCTGGTGGAAGCCCCCCCTTCTCTTCCCGGGTCTGTCCTCGTCCTCGCCCTGCCCTGGGGGCTGTGGGGGCTTCAGTGATCCAGACTGCTGGAGCCAAAGGGGCCGGGGCGTGGGCAGAGTGTGTGTGTGGGGTGTTCCCCACTCCCAGCGGCCCCTGTCCTCTTCCTGCCTGACACTCAGTGCCCAGGGTGCCCCTGCTGGAGGAAATAAGTGCTTCTCCTCTGCTCGTCCCCACTCGAGGAACTACAGCACTGGACGGAATGCCTCCTGCTACGGCGCTCCCCCGTCCCTGATCTCACCCATTTCCGCTCAGATTCCCTTCTTAGGCCTCTCCGTCCGTGGCTCTGCCTGGCCCTTCAGACCAGGGCCTTTGAGAGCCTTGCAGGAGGGGACAAGACTGTGGAGGGAGCCAGAGGCCGGGACAGAGCGTAGAGGGGCCTGGAGACTCGGGGACAGTGCCCATGTGCCGGACCACAGCTCCGAGCTGCCACCCCAGCTCTTCAGAAGACGCGGCCTCCTTGGACACCCCAGGAACTTCCATACTCTCCTCAGGATCCCGGGAGGGCCTGACTCATGCCTGGACTTCCTCCCTCTCCTTCCTTCCTGTTTGTAGGGGTGGCGGCAGCAGCAGGGGAGTGTAGGTGAGAGAGGTCCCAGCTGATACCCTCCCTGGTGGCTACAACTTCAGCCTCCATTTGCCGTCCCTTCCAGACCCGGAGGCACAGAGTGAGTCAGGGGCCACCCAGTGGCTGCTGCCAAGAAAGGGGGAGGGGGAGGCAGGCACAGCATCTGCGCCCGGGGCACCCGGCCTCTTGCTTTGCTCAGCGCACCCAGAGATGCCCCTGGGCACACCTAGAACGCAGGGCCACAGGACCCAGTCCCACCCACGTCAGCACTCCTGCCGGGCAGCCTCCTGCTCGCTCCGTGTAGCCCGCCCCCCCAGTCCGTCAGGACCTGAGGGCAAGGGCCCAGGGGAGCCCCCTTGCCCATCACAATACTGTTGACTGCTCTGCATTTTTGGCTCCCCTGTATATTTTCTAAAATAAAAAATACACCAGATCCAGTAACATACAATGGCTATGTGCAAAAAAAGGGGAAAAAAAAGTGCCTGGCTGTTTCAGTCACAGGAGCACATGACTCTTGATCTGGGGGTCATGAGTTCAAGCCCCATGCTGGGCACAGAGATTATTAGATGCATAAGCAAACCTAAAAACAAGGAAATGACCATAGTAGGAAGGCGGCCAGTCTGTGATGCTGACCGAGGGGCTGGCTCAGGAGCAGGTGCCCCACGGCGGCCTCTTCATTTTAGCATCAGCAGTGGTGGCAGGCCGACAGGTGAGGCTCCTGGCGCCAGGACAGAAGCGCTGGGCACGCCTTGGGAACAGCGCATCCGGTGAGAACTTCCCATCCGCAGGGAACAGAGGGGACAGAGGAACCAGATAGACACACCCAGAATCCAGCCCGGGAACCCTTCCGGGATTAGGGACCCGCTCCCCACCGAGTCAACGGCATGGGGGGAGGAGACCAGACAACCGTGCAGGGCGTTTGCGTCTTGTCCTGGGCTCCAAGCCCACCTTGCATGCAGGTCTTGGGGCTGACCTCCCAGACCCCCGGGAGGCCTGCGAGACTCAGGAGGAGGGAAGGAGGACTTCCTCGGCTCTGAGATACTTGCCGGTTCCCTCGGTGCTAAGGTCTGAATGCTTGTTTTCCCCAAACCCGTATACTGAAATCCTAACCAGAGGGGCTTTGCTATCTCCACCTAGATTTTGGAGGGTGAAGTGGCTAGGAGTCTTGGCCTCGACCCAGGCAGAGACCGGCGCCCCACACGGGTGGGGCCACTGCTGTGTGATTTCAGCCACAGAGATCCCAGAGAACGGCATATAACCCACGTGATGTAACTGCATAATCCCATAAGGGGGGCATCCAGGACACCGGCGGCGTGGGCTGCGCCCAGTGAAGCTGTGGAGGCAGGACCTCCGCCCCACGGGCCTGGACGGCGACAGGGAGCCAAAGAGAGTCCTCTGACGCCTTCGGGTTCTGGACGTGCCCAGGAATGTCCACCCAGCCCTGTCCTGCCATGGTGCTTTGGAAGCTCATGGTCTGGTCTCATCTCACAGGTTCCCAGCTAGAGGGGATCCTGCCTCAGGGTGAATCTGTACCCCGAGTCTCCCACACCTGATTTACTCGGCAAGCCAGCAGCAACCTCCCCACCCCTTGGCACTGGGGGCACCAGCCCTGGTCCCTCGTCTGAGCTCCGAGGTCCTGGCAACCCCAGCTGGTAATGTCTTTGGTCCCCCAGCCCCGGGGCTCCCACCGGTCCTCGTCTCCCCAGGCTGGAGCACCACCTCCCTCGCATGTGGCTCCGTGTTCCTGGCATGGCTTGGGATATGGTGGTGTGTGAGGGAGAAGAAAATGGCTCTGCTTCGTTTTTACATGCATACTGAAGCAGTTAGGGGTGAATGCCCAGAATTTGTTTAAAAATATGCCAGCCTAAAGAGGGGAGAACAGGAAAAAAAAAAAAGGGAGAACAGAGGAAGCCGTTGGTGGGAAATAGCAGGGTGACAGGTATGAGGGGTTCAAGCGTGTCTGGGAGACTTCACAGTGAACACACAAATGGAAGCAGTGTTCTGCTCCAGCGTAAGATGGACCTGAGGACGCCGAGCTCATGACCGTCCTCTGGCCTTGGGGATGCCCTTCATCTGTGTGGACGTGGGGCCCGAGACTGTTAGCTTCAAAAACAGTAACGTAACTGTGACCCTTTCTGTCCGTTTGTCGTCAGCTTACTACTTCCTCCAGGAAAACATATAAATATTTTAGGTCTTGCCAAAACTACCAGCAGAAAAAGAAAGGGAAAAAGCATCACTCCTTAATTTTTTAGGGAAACAACTGGAAAACAAGTACTCACCAGCTGATGAAAGGAACGCACAGTCTACACGAGTGATAATATTCAAAATGCTCAGTCATAAAAATAAAGGCCTTTTATTTGGTTTTTCTACGCCGTTACAGGAACCCGTGGCAATACTCTGGAACCCACGAGGCCTGCGGCCACACCCGCACCTGCTGCGAGCGTCTACGGAGAAGCCGAAGGGTCACGACACACACTCGGGGTCACGGGGTCACCTTCTTGTAGGTGATGTGAAGATGCTGAGTCATGGGCTGGGTAGTGGTCGCCATGGAGACTGTCTGTTCAAGTTTGCCTTCAGAATTCAGCCTGAATTTTCGGGTGATCTGAGCAGAACAAAACAAACACCTTAGTTTTACCTTCTAAAGGCGGCCCGCCATGGGCCAAGTGCTCTGTGAGGGCTGCAACACGCCGCCCCCGTTGTCAGAGGCCTGTGGGCCGCACAGTGTCCCCGCCAGTGCGTGACGGACACTCAGCCCACAGCCGCTGCGGGGCGTGCCAAGATCAAGGGGTCCTGACCCCTGGGTCCTTCCTCTGACCCTCGGCTGTCTCCAGAAGACCAACAGGCATGCATGGAACTTGGTCTCGTCTCAGCTCATTTAGAACCCAGCCACTTTTTCCTTTCAGACAAAAGCTGACCTTCCGATGCATTCCTGCTTTACCCCCCTTCCCTTTCATGCTTACAACCTGAACTGACGTCACCCGTGTTCTCGAAAAACTCAGCGCGACCACCTTTGGAACCACTAGTTTATCCCAACGAAGTGTGGCGGCCAATGAGAAAGTCCTATCCTTACTGAGCGTGAAGCAACGTGGAGACCCAAGCAGATGGCCGACATCTCCCCAGTGTTCTGGAACACACCGGGGGCTCCAGAAATGTATGCAACAGGAGTTCTCCTCCACAGCCAACCACTCTGTAACTGACCATCTGGCACAGAAAAACCAGAAAAGCCACATCTCAGAAAGTCCATTTAAAGGCATAAGGGAACCAGCCCAGAAGGCAAGACAAAGGTCCCGGAGAGAAGAGAGTAGAGACGCAGCTGGGAGCAACCGTTCACCTGAGGAATGTGCGTGCGACGAGGGGACAGCAGTGGGGCCAAGAGGCTGGGGAGCCGGGCCAGCGCTCTGATTCCTGGCATACTTTGGAATGTGTGCCCATCGAGGAGGAGAGGCCATGGAAAGACCCCAGACCTTTGGCTGGGGCCCAACAGGCTGCACTCTAGGAGTGAGGGCTGACCAGAAACGGACAGGGAAGACCAGCTTCGAAACAGCCCAGCCGCCAGCAGTCAGGCTCTGTCCTCCTGGACCGATGGCCAGCAGCACGAGGACCGCTCCGTGGTAGCAGAGAGCATCGCACGGAGCCTCACGGCAGCTACAGTTTTCACATGTGGTGCCGAGAAACAGAACAAACCGACCGAGCAAGCGAGGTAAGAGCAGCAGAGGTGCCGGGAGCAGATGCCCCAGGGCGGATGCGCCCACACCAGAGTCACCAGGAAAGGACACGGAGCTTTTCAGCAGAGGCCTGCCGCCACCAGAAAGAATAAAATGGGAATTCCGTAACTGCAAATGCAATCCGCAGAATAGACACCGCCAGAAAACAGTCTGTAGGAAAACCCGGGCTGGAACCGGGAGGAGGACGGACGGAAGCCATGACGGAAGCGAAGAGACACAGTGGAGACCCGAAGTTCTGACATGCGCGCTGGAGATCCCAGGAGATGGGAAGAACGGGACACAAGCCAAACGTGACGGGGTCACAGCCAGCTCTCGGAGGCTGGCTGAACATACAGCAAGTCGCAGATGCAATTACATCCTAGCAAGACGCCGGCTGCTCACCAAGGACCAGCCAGACACCCAGGGACACGTGGGAGGACAGCGTGTCCAGGGACCAACAGGCCACATGGGCTCTGGGCTTCCCCACAGAAGGACGGCAGCCAGAAGACGACGAGACGGCATCTCAAACCCATTAACATAACCACCACCCAAAGCATTCTCGGTGCAGTGAAAATACTACTCAAAAACTAAGGAAAAGGGCGCCTGGGCGGCTCAGACGGTTGAGCGTCTGCCTTCGGCTCAGGTCATGATCCCGGGGTCCTGGGATCGAGCCTCGCATCGGGCTCCCTGCTCGGCGGGAGGCCTGCTTCTGCCTCTCCCTCTGCTGCTCCCCCTGCTTGTGTGCTCTCTCGCTGTCAAATAAGTAAATAAAATCTTTAAAAAAAAAATGAAGGCAAAACGAAGACATTTCTAGACCAAAAAAACTCCGCAGAGGACTTACCAGCAGGAGTCCTCACCGCCTGGAAGAAAGTACCAGAGGAATTCCTCAGGCTTTCAGGGGAGAGGCCCACGGCAGCACGGGGAAGCAGGGACAGATGCGGCGCAGGCGAGCAGGGAGCCCGTGGCTGACCACGGCAGCGACGTGGCCCCAGTGCGCGCCGCTGAAGCGCACGAGTCGGGAACCCGAGGCGGCGGCGGCGCGTGTGAAGGGAGCTGGCCCATGTCCAGCTCATGGACGGGCGCGAAAAACGGCCGAAATCTTAGTGCTGTTTCTGAAAATGCCCCTCCCCCATTCAAAGTCAAAACGCTGGTGTGGCCCATACTATGCCCTTACCTCAGAAATCTAAGTTTTTGTTTTTGAGCGAAGAGCGCCGCCTGTGACAGGTTTTGACGAGGCTCCCGGCTCCTTTTTAGCCAGCGGTACCAAGGAGGGACACTCCTGTTCTCTGGAAAGGTGCTTACCCATGTTTTCAAGTGGGAGAGGAGATTTCCAAGGGTTATCTGCGAGGAAATCTCGGACTCGTGCGAAAATGACATAAAACATCTGTATTTACTCATAAGGAAAAAGTTTCATTTTGTTGCCATTAGGAAAAAGGGTACTGTAAGACCAGGAAAAGTAAAATAAAAAAATAAAACTGATACCCGCCCCCCCACAAAACCCCACGACCGCAGAAGCAGACAGGGCAAGGGAGACACATGGAGTCCGAGACCCGTGTCCCGAGCGCCGCCGCCACGAGGAGCTGCACACGCGGCCCCAGGCTCCGCCCCAGGTGCATGTGGAACCGACACGCCAGCGCTGCAGAGCCCGGGCGCCTGGCATGCCCGCCGTGGTCTGAGAGGGCCTGTCCCAAGGTCCCTGCGGCGGTCTGGAAGCAGTCCGAGCACCAGCTTATGTCAGACGCCCGCGAACGCAGACCGCATCTGTAGTCCGCGGGCATCACCGAAGGACAGCAGGACGAGGTACCCCAAACGAGCCGGTAAGCAGGAAGACAGAAGACTACACAGGGCGGGAAGGGGGAGAGCAGAGCGCCCAGAACCAGACAGACAGGAGGACACTTCGTGGGCCAGGCAAGTATTCCCATGCTATTTTAGCGTCTTTATTTTTTTTAAGGATTTTATTTATTTGACAGAGAGAGAAAGCGAGGGAGGGAACACAAACAGGGGGAGTGGGAGAGGGAGAAGCAGGCTTCCCGCTGAGCAGGGAGCCCGATGCGGGGCTCGATCCCAGGACCCTGGGATCATGACCTGAGCCGAAGGCAGACGCTTAATGACTGAACCACTCAGGTGCCCCTTGATTCTACATTACTTTTTCTGGAATTTCATTTACAGATAAACAAGGCTTTTACCTTTGAATCACTTCCCAGAGGAAACGAAGTGGCGTGGAGACATGCCCCACCTGCACCCACACTTGCCTTTGTCATGGAGACACGGTGGTCTTACGGCGCCCTCGCCTGAGGGCCTGTGACAGACTGTGCTCACAGAGCACAGGCGGGGCAAGGGGGTCAGCTGCGCAGGGGTGTTCGGGTGGGGCGGCCCCGTGGGAGCCAAGGCATCGGGCAAGGCCACTGCTTGTTTCCTCGGAGCCTGATAGGTGCTGAGGCTGACAGTCACCTCATAGACGCATCCAACGCCCGAGCACAACTGGCCTTTTCCAGGCGGCTCTGTCCCTGTGGGCTGCAGGGGCTCCTGGCAACACCGGGTTTCACGGCACAGCGATCTAAGTGTGGGCCCCCCACAGCCCTTCCCTGGGAACCCTGTCACGGCCATCCTGCTCCAGAACAAACATGGTGACAAGCAGCACACGAGGAAGGGACAGGGCACAGGCCCAGGAGTGCACACCACGACTGCCAGGTCCCAGGAGGGGTGGGGAGCTGGGAGAGCAGGGCGAGGGGCCGCCCGGTGCCCACTGCCCCAGGAGCGCACACTCACGGGGCTCCAGGACCACCGCCCCCGCCACAGAGAGGACAGCCACCACAACTAGCAACAGCACTGCCGTGCACGGGCCCTGGAGTCGCCTGTCGGCTTCCTTTGGGTTCGCAGTCCCTCAGAGGACGTTTCCCACGCCATCTTCCTCTTCCAGTGGAAGTCATTAGAAAGATTTAACGGGGACGCAGGCTGCACGTGGCCTCGCTCTGGTTCCCGTGGCCTCTGGCAACAGCTAGCAATCTGGTGAGTTCACTCGTACTCTGTGGTCATCCCGAGTCGGCCACCACAGCGAAAGCATCATCGACCCAAGACCCGTCTGCGCCACAGACGGATCCCCGTGTGAGGAAGAGGGGGTTGGAGGCCACCACCAGCCTGTACAACGTCAAGGGGAGCTCGTTCAGGCTGTCGGGGGTCAGAGGCCACGCGCCCACGCAGCCCAGAGCCCAGCCCCCGCACACAGAGCCGGGTCAGGGGGTCCCGTGGCCTCTGAAGGTTCAGGAAGAGTCCGTGTGAACAAACACAAGTTCTTATCTTAGCCAAGTGTGCTCACTTTCCCGAGACTGCAGCTACCCCACAGAAACAGGACTGTGCAGAGAAGTGCGCTGTGAGAATTTCTCCATGTTTTAATGCTTTCTCAAAGCGTTTTTTTTTTTCTTGTTTCCTTCAGCAGGGAAAAGGTGGAAAAGGAAGCTCAGGAGGAAGATGGCTGTGGCTGTGTTTTAGGCCCTAAAACAAAGACGTCAGGAAGCCACGGTGGCTAATGCGCCCCCCGTGGAGCAGGCGTGGGTGTGGAGGCAGGAAGGGCCCAGCTTGTCGGGCACGGGAATCCCAGTGTGCCGACAGCTTCCAGGCCGTCTTTTTTTTTTTTAAGATTGTATTTATTTATTTGACAGAGAGAGACACAGCGAGAGAGGGAACACAGCAGGGGGAGTGGGAGAGGGAGAAGCAGGCTTCCCGCTGAGCAGGGAGCCCGATGCGGGGCTCGATCCCAGAACCCCGGGATCATGACCTGAGCCGAAGGCAGACGCCTAACGACCGAGCCCCCCAGGCGCCCCTTCACGGCCGTCTTTACAGAAATGATGGCCTGCCGCCCGTCAGCACAACCGGGGATCAGAGCATGTGCATGCTGTCTGCCGCCAACACTCAGGTTCTTCCGCCAACCCCGGCTTTCCTGGGATGGGACCAGCACACAGGCTGTGGGTGTAAAGCTACAACGTGACGCTTGCACACGTGTGTGTACGGCGTCAACACCCCGTCCCCTCACAGTTACCTTGTGTGGAGCGTGAGAGCTTTTAAGATTTACTCTCTGAGCAAATTTTACACGATACAGCATTAACCACAGACGGCGTGCTGTGCGTAATTTCCCCACGACTTGCTCCTCTTACACCCGGACGTCTATGCCCTCTGACCTACAACCTGCCATCCCTCTGCCCCCAGGCAACACCATTCTACTCTGTTTTTTAAAAATCTCACATATAAATGAAGCCATGCAGTATTTCTCTTTCTCTGTCGGACTGGTTTACTTCACTTAATGTAATCCCCTCAGGGATTCACGTTGCAAATGGCAGGATTTAATTTTTTTTAATGGCAGAATAATCCTCCTCGTGTGCGTGTATGTATACGCATACATCCGTGCGGGCACGTGTTTCCGTGTCCTTGAACAGGCGAAGCAGCTCACCCAGGGGCTCCAGGGCCAGAATCTGTTTCACAGCCAGACACACAGCTGTGCCACAACTGTAAGCAGACCCCTCCCTGCCCCTCACGGACGACAAGGAAAGGTCGGTGTGGGAGGAGGGGAGGCAAAGGAGAGGAAACTGGGGGAAAGTGTCATTTTGAGAAAAGGCACAAAGACAGAAAGACGAAAAATTCACTTAATAGCTTAACAGCAAACTGGAGACAGAAGAAAGACTCGGTGAATTTGAGAACAGGTCAATAAAAATGTCCAGATTGGGGGTCCCTGGATGGCTCAGTCAGTGGAGTGTGTGACTCCTGATCTCAGGGTTGTGAGTTCAAGCCCCATCATGGGCGCAGAGATTAAAAATAAAATCTTTAAAATATCTAAAATGACTAATATAGAGAAAAGAGACTGAAGAAGAATGAACAGTCTCAGGGACATGCGGGACAGTATTAAATGGCCTAACATCTGTTTAGTAGCAGTTCTGATGAGAAAAGTTAAGAATGGAACAGAAAATGTTGGAGAAACAATGGCAGAAAATCCCCAAATATGACCCAAAACACCATCTTACAGATCCAAGAATTTCAGGAGACCCACACAGGATAAGTACAAGGAAACCAAACCCAGGAACACCATAGTGAAAGGAAGATGAAGGAAAAAAACCTCAAAAATGACTAGAGAAAGGACCCCTGGGTGGCTCAGTCGGTGAAGCACCTGCCTTCAACTCAGGTCATGATCTCAGGGTCCTGGGGTCGAGCCCTTCATCGGGCTCCCTGCTCCGCGAGAAGCCTGCTTCTCCCTCTCCCTCTGCTGCTCCCCCTGCTTGTGCTCTGTCTCTCAAATAGATGCATGAAATCTTAAAAAAATGACTAGAGAAAAAAGACAAATCACGTGCAGGGCATGAAGAATTTTGGCTGACTTTTCAACAAACACAATTAAGGTCAGAAGGCAATGGAACAAAATAATTACTTTAAAAAACTATGCCTGTTGACCCAGAATTTTATTTATGGTAAACATATCCTTCAAAACTGGGAGTGAAAGAGGATTCCGTGAAGATGGCTGAGTAGGAAGTCCCTGGAATTGGTCTCCCCACTGGACACAACTGCACTAGCCTGTCCAGCAGCCAGGAAACAGGCTGCTGTGCGGGTGTTTCTGGAGCAGCCTGTGGGGGCCAGGGTGGGCAAGGACCCTGTCCTCCAAATACGGAGGACCTGTCATCAGTGGGCAGCAAAGGCCCCGCCCCCTCCAGCTCAACAGACTCACGGGAGATCCGAAGGGCCAGCACCCCCTTACCCCACTTCATTTTAACTTTTTCTGGTTTGGGGACCCAGATTTTAGAGACTAAGACAAACAATGACATATATGGAGAAATTAGAAAGTGAGTGCTCATGCCCAGGGAAAGGCTCAGAAAAGACCCGAGAAGACCTTCAGTTTACATCTCAGGTGGCTCCTGGGCACAGAGACAGCCCACAACAACCAACCAACCAAACAAAAATAAACATAAATAAATGGAAACACATCCAATGTTCATGGTTTAGAAGACTTAATATGGGTAAGATATCACTACTGCCCAAACATGTATAGGATTAATGAAATCCCTATGAAAATCCCAATGGTATGTTCTGTAGAAACAGAAAAACGGATCCTAAGATTCACATGGAATCCCAAGGGACCCAGAATAGGAAAAATAAAAATCCTGAGGAAGAAGAACAAAGCTGAAGGACAGGTACCTCTTGATCTCCAAGCACACGGCACTGGCACAATGAGAGCGATACAGACCGATGGAGCCGAACAGAGAACCCAGAAATGATCCAACTCTCACATGTGTGGTCAGATGATTTTCAACAAAGCTGTCAAGACCACTCAATGGGCAGAGGACAGTGTCTTCAACAAACGTGCCGGGAAAACTGGGCATCCACATGCGGAAGAATAGAGTTGGATGCTTACCTATCACCACACACAAAAACTAACTCAAACACGCTGCAATTCATGAAAATTAAAGACTTTTATGCATCAAAAGATATTATAAGCAGAGTGGAAAAGCAGCTCACAAAAGGAGAGAAAATATTTGGGAACCGCGTATCTGATAAGGGATTCCGAGATAGCGGAGACTCCAGCTGCTGTAACACAAGCAGAAACAGCTAGTGTTGGTGAGGCCGTGGGGAGCTGGGGGCCACGCACAGCTGACGGGGGCACACACTGGTGCAGCCACTTGGGAAACGGTGTGGTGGTGCCCCAAAATTAAATAGAGCTACCCTACGACCCAGCAAGTCCATTTCTGGGTACACCCTCAAAAGGACTGAGAGCAGAGTCTTAAAGAGATGTCTGTACACCCAAGTTAATGGCGGCATTATTCACAGTAGATAAAACACGGGGGCAACTCTGCCGTCCACTGACGGATGGATAAGCAGAACGTCAATACACACATACGACAGACAACCATTCAGCCTTAAAAAGGAGGGAAATTCCACAATATTCTACAACATGGAGGAACACTGAGTGAAATAAGCCAATCACAAAAAGACTAGTGTGGGATTCCACCTACACAAGGTCCCTAGGGTAGTCGGTTCGTAGACACAGAAAGCAGAATGGGGGATCCCAGTGGGTGTGGGAGGAGAGAGGGGGGAGTTATTGCTTAACGGGCACGGGGGCTTCAGTTCTGTAAGATGCAAGGGTTCTGGCGATGGATGGCGGTGACGTCTGCACACCACCTAAGTGTAGCCTCAGGAACCATTAAGATGCTGAAGTCTGTTATCTGTATTTGAACCACAGTTAAATAGTTAGGGACTGAAATAACCCCGAGCGAGCTGCCGACAACAGACCTATACTGCAAAGAAGGCGTGAACGCATGGCTTCCAGATGAAGGCAAACTATGCCCCGGGAGACGTGGGTCTAAGGAAGGTGAAAAGAGCAACACAGAAGAAAAATAAGTGGGTAAGAAAGAGATTGCTTTTACCCCCTCACTGTAATGTCTCTGAAAGTCAGCTCATTATTTAAAGCAAAAGTACTGGGGCGCCCGGGTGGCTCAGTCAGTTAAGTGTCTGACTCTTGGTTTCTGCTCAGGTCGTGATCTCGCGGTTGTGGGATTGGGCCCCGTGTAGTCAGGCTCTGCGCTCAGCGCGGAGTCTGCTTGAGATTCTTTCTCTCCCTCCCCCTCTGCCCCTCCCCATCCGTGCTTGCTTTCTCTCTCTCACAAATAATAAAATGTTTAAAAAAATAAAGCGAAAGTAACAATACTGTAAAGGTTTATGGTATATGTGTATGTACAGTTCTTACACACGTATTTACATATATAGGTTAGTGTAACAGAAACGGTCAGTGGGGTTACAGAGCTGTAAGGTCACGACCCACAAGCAGGACCAGGAAAGTGTCAGCTGTAAAGTAGGGGATTATCCAAGATCAACGTGAAGGGGGAGATGTAACGGTACCACATTGATTATAGACTTTGGCAAGTTTAGGATTTACACTGTTAGCCTCAAAGCAACCATTAAAAGAAACAAGAAAGACACAGATAAGAAGCTAACAGAAGAGGGAGCCTGGGTGGCTCAGTCGGTGAAGCATCTGCCTTCGGCCCAGGTCATGATCCTGGGGTCCTGGGATCGAGTCCTGCGTCGTGCTCCTTGCTCAGCCGGGAACCTGCTTCTCAATCTACCTGCCCCTCCCCCTGCTTGTGCTCTCTCTCTGTCAAATAAATAAATAAGATCTTAAAAAAAAAGAAGCTAACAGAAGAAATATCACTCAGCCATAAAAAAGGAGATCTTGCCATTTGCTACAACATGAGTGGACCTAGAGGGCGCTATGCTAAGGGAAATAAGTCACAGAAAGACAAATACCGCAGGATTTCACTTGTATGTGGAATCTAACACACAAAGCAAGTGCATAATCGCACAAAGAGCAGACTCAGACCCATAAACGCACAGGGGGGAGGGGGTGGAGGGTGGACAGAAGGGGTGAAGGGGCGGGAGGTGCCGCGTGCAGTTACGGAGCGAGTGCGTCCCGGGGATGACAGGCACAGCACAGGGACCGCGGTCAGTGATCCCGCGATGGCGTCGTGTGCTGACCGGGGGGGCCACACGTGCGGCGAGCCCAGCGTAACAGAGTTTATGGAGTTGTCCCATCACTAAGTTGTACACCTGAGACAAATGTAACATTGTGTGTCAACTACACTTCACTAAAAAAAGAAAAAAAAAGCTAACAAAAGAAAGAAAACAATGCTAAAATTACTTAAACCAAGAGAACACAGTAAAGGAAAAAAACAAGAAAGAACAAAAGACAAATCAAGATGGTGGTCTTACAACCAACCATACCAGCAATATTTTTATTAAATGTAAATGGACTAAACATTCCAATTAAAATATGGAGCTTTTTGACTAGACAAAAAAAGCAAGACTACAGGAGATATACTGTGAATATAGAGAGATAAATAAGTAAAACGTAAAAAGGAAGGAAAACAGATGCACCAAATAAACAAGCATTGGACAGCAGCTGTGGTTCTGTTACCATCAGACTTCAAGGTACATACTCCAAGCTACCAAGAGGAACATTTCATAAATATAATACATATCATCACACGTACGCATCTTATGACAGAGCTTCAAAGTCATGAAGCAAAAACAGACAGAACCCAAGAAAGGAACGGAAATAGCCCCGATCATCTTTGGAGATTCTAGCACCTCTCGGTAATCAGACAGAACCAGACCCCCCCACCCCGCCCCCGACCAAAAAAATCAGCAGTATGAAGGAAATCGGAATGACGTTATCAATCGACTTGAACTAAGTCCACTACACCCAACAACTGTCAAATATGTATTTATTTGGAGTGTGCATGAAGTATTCACCAAGTTACATCATATATTGTGGCAGAGTAACTCAGAAAGCATGTGTTCTGGGCCTTACAGAATTGAATTAGAAATCATTAGCAATAGATTATGTAGAAAATCCTCAAATATTTGGAAAGTAAGTAACATACTTCTAAATGACCCAGTTCAAATAAGAAAGTCACCAGGGAAAGTATTTTGAGCTGGAGGTGATAAGAGCACACTCTTTATACCTGCGGGATGCAGCTGAAGCAGGGCTTGGAGCAAAATTCATAGTTTCAAGTGGTGCATCACAAACTAAAAATGGGCTAAATACCAATGACTTAAGTTTCCCATTTAAGAAATCAAAAAAGAGGAAATTAAACTCAGGATAATTAGAATAAAACAAATAACATGATGCAAAAATCCTTCAACTTACATATTTTAGTAATATAAACAGCAATAACTAAAAATGACAAATTATCTGTCATTGGGGTTTATCTGAAGAATGTGGGGTTGGGTCAACATCTGAAACCCTGTTCCTATAACTCACCACATTAAGAGAATGAAGGAGAAAAATCACAGAAGCATCTCAATAGCAGAAGCACCTGTCAGAATTCAACACCCATTTATAATTTTTAATAACTGGCAAACTAAAAATATAAGAAAACAGAATGTGGTAAAGGGCACTGGTAAAAACCCGACAGCGACCATCACACCCAATGGTGAAAGACGGAGTGCTTCCCATGAACAGAGAACAGGGCCTGGCATCTACTCCCACCACCGGTCCCGAACATTACATAGGCTGCCCTTTCCAAAGTCCTAGCACAGAAGAAAGAAATGGCATCGAGACTGGAAAGTAAGAAGTGACACTTTAACAGCAGATGACATGACTGTGTAGAAAACCCCAAAGAATCTATTAAAAAATGAGTAAAATAAAAAAGTGAATTTAAGAAGGTTACATGATATAAAATCAATGTGTAACAGTCAAATGTATTTCTATACGCTAGCAACAAATAATTCAGAAAATTAAGAAATCATTTCTAACAGCATCCAAAAACCACAAAATACCCAGGCATAAATTTTACAAAATACATGCAACACATGTACTGAAAACTACAACACAATTTAGGGTGAGGAAATCCTATATAAATGGAGAGATTTACACGGTATTGGATTAGGAGAGTCAGTTTGCTGAAGATGGTACTTCCCAAATTAATCTCGAAATTCAAGTAATCCTAAAAAAATTCTTCTAGAAGTTGACAAGCTAATTCTAAACTTCATACGAAAATGCAAAGGGTCCTTGGGTACCCAAAACAATTTTGTAAAAAAGAAAAAAAAGTTGGACAACCAATATGATCTGATTTCAAATATCAGTCTAAAGCTACAGTAATCCAGATCGCGTGGCCTCAGTGTACACAGAAACTCAGAGATCACCTGGGTGTAAGACAGTCCAAAATGGACCCACGCCAAGTGCACCTCACTGCGGGACGAGGGAATAACGGCAGTCTTTTCAACAAACGGTGCTGGAACAATGGGGTATCTATCCGGGGGGAAAAAATAAAAGAATCTTGACGCCTACCTCATACCATACAAAAACACAAATTCCAAAATTATAGACCCTAAAGCAAAAAGGAAAACCGTAACAATTATTGGAGAAAATGCAGGTTTTCTCTGCAGCCTGGGTTAGGCAAAAGAATTTAAGACAGGGCACAAAAAGCAGAGCATAAAAGAAAGCGCTGGTAAGCGAACATGAAAAGTCAAACATTTTGTCATAAGCTGGGAGCACATGTACCTGATGAAGGACCCGTACTTGGAACATGTAACTCTCAGAACTCAACCCGCTGGAGAGAGGGGCCCAGGATCTGAATGCTTCCTTCACAAAACAAGAAATAACTGGCAAATAAGCACCACGGAAGGAGGACCAACATCATCAGTCATCTGGGAAATGTATTTTTTTTTTAAAGATTTTATTTATTTATTTGGCAGAGAGAGAGAGAGACACAGCGAGAGAGGGAACACAAGCAGGGGGAGTGGGAGAGGGAGAAGCAGGCTTCCCAATGAGCAGGGAGCCCGATGCGGGGCTCGATCCAGGACCCCGGGATCATGACCTGAGCCGAAGGCAGACGCTTAACGACTGAGCCCCCAGGCGCCCCTGGGAAATGTATTTAACCGCATGAAACACCCCTGTGCAGCCACCAGGACGGCGGACACTCAAGGACCAATGTGGCTGGGGGGGGGGCGGTGGGGGTGGAGCGGCACAAGACCCAGCCTGGTGGTTCCGGCTCGCTCACCTGGCCCTCCCCACGGGACTCAGCAGTCCCAGTCCTAGGTCCTCACCCAAGAGACGGGAAGACACACGTCCACACACATGCTCACAGCAGCTTTATTCCCAACAGCCCAGCACTGGAAACAAGCCAATCGGTGTCTGTCAACAGAGGGGAGACAGACGGAGCTGTGACATATTTGCCCAATGGAACACTACTCAGCAATCAAAAATACCCAAACTACCGCTAAATGCAACAGCATGGATGAATCTCACAAATGTTACCTTGAATGAAAGGAGCAAACACTGTACGGCCCCATTTACAGGGAATCCTACAAGATGCAAGTCTAGTGGAGCGACAGAGATCTGGCCCTGGCTGTGGGGGGCTGGGGGCTGGTAGGGACAGCACAAGGCTCTTTCTGGGGTGAGGGGCTGTTCTCGTCCTGACCGGGGCATAGTCCAAGGGTGTCCACCTGAACTGGATGCACTAACTGTATGTAAATTACACCTCCAGGCAGCTAATTTTTTTTAAGTAAAAAAAAAAAAATTCTAGTAAGCCACGGTAATTAGCGGGAACTGGCAGGGGTGGGGGGAAGCGGGAACTGGTGGGGGGCGGGGAGGGCTCTGCCACCAGGGGCCGGGGCAGCCGGCATTCAACTGCACAAAACTCAAATCTGGGTGAATTAATGACCTGAAGGGGAGATTTTAGGTCAAGCTGTAATGCTTCCAGGAAAAAAAATACAGAATATATATTTTTTGACCTGTTTTCAGGGAAGCCTGCTTAAGTAAGAAATTCTAAAACCAATCCAGAAAGGAGAGCCTGGGAAACGGAACCACATAAAATCAAGAACTTCTGTTTCTCAGAAGCAGAAGAGGGGAGCAAAGATACAAACTGGAAGGGATATTGGCCACACCAGTAGCTGGGGAGGAGCTTACATCCAACTCAGAGAAGAACGAGTGTCAGGAAGGACAGCAGACACAGTGGAAGTGGTCAGAGGACCTGGACAGGACTCCACCAGAGGAGGGCCAAGCAGGACAGGACGGGACGCTGGCCATCAGAGCAGCTCTGGCCGCAGGAGTCAGCCGCTCAGGAGGCAGCGAGCATTAATGGAGGGAGTTTCTGGAAGGCAGCGGCCTCTCTGATCCTCAGCATCAAATGCGGGCACAGGCCTGGACCTGTCCTGTCTCAGGGCTGCTGTAGGGCACCACCCTGTGGGCTGTGTGGGGTCCTCAGTGACCGAGCACCGACAGCAGGGCAACAGAGAAGGGGTGAGGTCAGGCTTCAACAACAGATAAGCAAGGACCCCTCCCAACACCTGCCGCTCCCGGGCATCTGCAGAAGCCAGGCATTCTGCCCACCAGCTGCTGGGAGGACAGACAGATGCTTCCAGCCCCAGCCTCCCTCCCTACCAGGTTCTGTGCATGTTGACCCAGCAGGAAGGCCAACCCAGTCGCACCCAGCCAGCCGTGGTCAGCATGTCACCCTGAAGAGCTGAGCCCTCCTCTGGCCCCACCCCATGGGGGTGCCTCCCCTCACTGTGCCCTCAGCGGCTTCCCCTCACCTCCTCTCTCCTTTTACAGAGAGGGATTCTTGTGTTTAATTAATAAAGCCCAAACTTAGTTCTCTAGCAAAAATAAACAAACAAAATCCACCCCTCCAAATCCCTGATAAAGTCAAGTATGAGCAAGAAAAAGAGAAAACAGACATATGCAAAAGATCAGAAATATAAAGGGGACACAGAATGGCAGATGCAGAGAAAGCAGTGAGTGTTACTTCTTCCTCAAACTCTGAAAATCTAGATGAAAGAGCACGGGTCCTGGGAACCTTGACCTTGCAAATGCAGGGAGGTCGGAGGGCCAGGTAAGCAGGGAGGAGAGCAAGGGCACTCCCCCCACTGGGCCCAGATGCTTTCCTGAGGACATCTAGGAGGACCAGGCAACGTTGATGGGGCTCCCTCCTTGTCAGGGAACAGACACAGCTAAAAAGTGCCCAGCTCACTCTATGAATAACTCTGGTACCAAAATCAGGACAAGTAGGAGTTATCTTCAAAAAGCAAACACGCCTCAACACTTAGAAGTTATTAATACAATTCACTGCATCAACAGCTTCAAGTGGAAAAAACAGAATCCTCCCAAAAGAGGCTGCAAAAGCATTTAATGGAACTCAAAACCCATTCCTGAATATAATTCTTACCACAGTAGAAATAGGACATGCTTACCCGACACATAAAATCAAGAACCTCTGTTTCTGAGAAGCAGAAGAGGGGGGCAAAGATACAAACTGGTAGCCTCGGGCGAGCACCTTGCGGGGTAAGCGCTCTATCCGGGCTGCGCCCGAGAGCCAGCTGTCGGACGGGACGTCCCGTTCAGCAGAGCAGCACAGAGCCAGAGCCCCCCCCAACACACCCAGGAGACGGAAGGGCAGCCAGGTGCCAGACACACCCTCGGAAACCAGAAAGCGCCACAGCGCCACGCAGCCACGCAACGTCCAAGGCCTGCATAATTAACATCATACAGGAATTAACCGGGTACCCACTGAAGTACCCCAAACTAGACCACCACGCTGCTGTCCACTGCTACCAACCCGAACTCCTCTTGTCCTCAAATTAACCCATGTGTTTATGTGATCCTGGCGTAAACGGTGTGGACCTGGACAAACTCACCGGACGGTCCGCCCAGAAGAGGGAATGCAGAAGAATTAACCAAGAAAATGTAGAGTAAAGAATATCGGGAACTTTCCCCAGATACTAAGATAGGACATAGAGCTATGGTAACCTCAGTTATTACATGACTTTTAATTACTGTCGGTAAAGAAGTAGACAAAAGGAACAGACCCTCCTCCCCTACTTATGGGGATGGGCTTAAGACAGGCATGACATCTCAAATCTGGGGGCTGCTGGTCACCCGTCTGTACACGGCATCATGTGAAAACCAATCTGGGAGGGACTAAGGTCTAAGTGTGAAAGGGAAAGCTACAGGAGTGCAGGGAAACAAAAGACTAATTTCATCATGTGAGTAGAAACGCCTTCCAGAGCTAGAATCCAAATCCAGACCCCATAAAGGAAAAGACCCCCAGAGAGAACCACAGAAAAGCTCGCAATCTGTTGAGTAGAACACATCATAAACCACACTCACATATACCACCAAATGGGGAAACATCTGCCGCACAAACAGCCATGGTACATAGAAAGCTCCGGTAAACCAGTCAGATGGCAGTCCACAGAAACACAGGCAATGACTCTGAACACCAACCATGCAGAGCAAGAAACACAAACGGCCCACAAGTGTGGGAAATGCTCCCTTGCATCCATTCAATTTCAAACACAAATGAGCCACCATCTTTTACGGATCAGATTCAAAAGACCAGTGAGTCTGGAACACGCCGTGTAGACGACGGTGCAGAGAAGCAGGTAGGTCCCTGCAGAGCTGGAGGGGACAGTCGTCAAGAAAAGCAATGCAAAATGTACCTGTCCTCTGATCCAGCAACTCAAATGGGAGAAATCTCCCCAACAGATAATGGACTCATTTGGCAAAGTGGACAGCCCAAACGTAAAAGGATGTTTGTGACTGAAAAACCGCAGTCGACCTGAGAACCCCTAAGTGCCCACCTGCCAGGGACCGGATTCCGCTGTGGCACACCCCCACCTCAGCATGTGTGGGGAGCGACCACATGACGGTGCAGACAGGCCAAGGGGTGATCTGTGGCCCCTCTGAGGACTGCAAGTGCGTAGTGGAAGGAGGGAAGGCTGCAGGGGCAGACTCACCTGCTCCACGTGAGGCTCCTTGGCGAAGGAGATCCTGGCGATGGAGTGGGACGTGATGCTCAGCTCCTGCCCGTTCACCTCGCCCTCTTCCACCTCCACGAGGCCTGCAGGGGGCCGCCAGTCCTCAGCAGCCTGCCCACGGCCTGCTGGTGCCACTGCTCCTACCACCACCTTCCGCACCCAGCGCTTCAACAGGCCTGAACTCGGAAGCCAGAGCCTCCCAGGCACCAAGGGGGAAAGACTCGCAAGTCCTCTTATAGGCAGGGCAGGGGGTCTATGGAGGGTCACCCTGTCGGGGGGGGAGGGGGAGAGGGAGGAGGTGCCCTGACCCCAGCCCTGCCCCATCAAACAGGACAGGGAGCCTCCCCCCAGCCCCAGCTGCTGGCTGCCCCCCGACTTCTAGCTCACCAATGCCTTGGGCAGGCCCACTCCAGGATGGGCTAGTTTCTGACTGTCCACCAGCTTCTAGGACGTGAGACTCACTCGAGCCAGGGAGCAAGGTAAAGGTGAAGCAGGTGTGTTTTTGAGTCATTTCTAATTAATGAGTCTGGTTAACTATCTTAGGGTGGCCTCCCACTGGGGACAGAGTGGATTTCCGGACAGCTTCTGGCTGCACAGCGAGCCTCCCATTCTCGTGCACACATTCCACACCTGTGCGCTGCGGCAGACAGAGGCTCTGTCGTGAGCTGTTGCTGGGAGAACTCGGGAGAAAAGGGAATCAGCCCCTCTCACCAGCTCCCTCCTGCCAGCCCTGCTGAATCCGTCCAAAGGCCTGACGCTTTCCACCCTGACAAGCACTCAGTCCCTCCCCACAAATGTGCCCACGAGCACGGACACCCCCAAAGGTCACTCTGAAAGCAGGAGGCAGATGCCGCCTCCCCGGCTGGCCAGCCCTCTGCTGGCATGCATGGTGCGTGGGCAGGGGCAGGCCAGGGACGGCCGCCAAGCGGGGGGTACCTGTGTTCTGGGCGCTGACGAAGGCCACCTTGTTGGTGTCGGGCTTGAGGCGGATGAAGCCACACTCCCTGTGCATGGGTTTGCGTGTGTCCGGGTGGAAGGCGTTGAACCTAGTGGGAAGCAGGAGACGTGAAGCCCCAGGGATCAGATGCCCCCCTAGAGCGTGCCGGACTTTGTGGATACATTTTTCTCACTCTATAAAGCACCCCACCCACCGAATATAAATAATGCAGTTAGTTGGGGCGCCTGGGTGGCTCAGTCAGTTAAGTGACTGACTCTTGATCTCAGGGTAGTGAGTTCAAGCCCCATGCTGGGCGGACAGATGACTTAAATAAAACTTAAAAAAAAAAAAAAAAAAGATGCAGTTTCTTGTTCATGCGGAAACAGAGGGATGCATAAAAGACATAGCATAAGGGACATGAGAGACCACATGTGTGGGCCCCGGCCGCCAGGCACCCCAGGACCTTCCACCTCTGACCCGGAAGCAGCTCCCCCACATGCGCCTCCCCCCGTCGTTTGTGTGTGCTGTCCCTCTCTTCCCAGCCGCCATGACTGACCCTGACCCTGAAGACGGGACCCTGAAATCTGTAAGTTCGGCAGACCCCCGCCCCCAGGGCTCCTTCGTGCTTCGCGGTCCCAAGCACCCTACGTGCACAGTAAAATCCCACCCTTACACCAGGCTCTGCCTCTTGTGAGCAGTTCACAGGTGAGAAACAGAACAGGTGCTGGGTCAGGATGCGGCTGGAGGACTCCGAGGACTCTCGCTTTACTGTGTAGTAAGACTCTGAGAACCACAATACTAACAGCCTCTCTGGGACCTCAAACAGCTCGGGGGGAGATTCTAAAAGAAATCCAGGTCATTTTATTTCCAGTAATGTGTGTCGGGGGGACAGCATAGGCACTTACTTCGTGTCTGCATTAGCAAGCCCGAGATTTTGTGGTCACCTTCAAAAACATGAGACCTAGAAAGTACCATTTTTACCCACCGTGTGACCAGGTTCAGGGCAGGAAGAGGGTGCCTCTCTGAAACACAACCAGGTTCCTTTTGCATCTTCCGGCCTGCCTGTCTGTCAGCCTGGAGTTGCTGGGGCAGGCGGCCGGGGGAGGGGGGGGGGCACTTACGAGAAGTTGAGCACAGGTTGACCCACGTGGGAGATGTACACCTCCTCCAGGTACTGGAAAGGCTGCAGCGTCGGGAAGGTCCCGGCTCCCGGCGGGTCTGACAGCCAGGTACCCAGCATCCAGGACAGGGGCTCCACCACTGGGTTCATCGTGGGGGGCTCTGTGGACAGAAGGAAGAGGCGGTCAGTGGGCTCTGTGTCCACTGGACTCCTTGTAAGCGTGCCCTGCTGAGCTCTGTGTGGACACACACACTCTCTGTGGAAGCACGCCCTCACACGCCCCGCGTGACCAGAATATGCCACTAGCCACCTGTCAAGAGGGGGAGAAAAAGGGCAAACAATTAGCAAAGGTCACCTTGCCACCGCCAACCCTCTGCAGCTCCTACGCAGAAAAGACAAGAGGGTCTGGAGGCCAAGGACAACGGGACCTGAGGTGGAGGGTCCTGCTCCACAGGCTGGCGGCACCGCTGTGGGTGGAGAACGGAGGGCCGCACCTCCAACTTCTGAGCTCGCAGGGGGCAACACGGGCAGCCGGGACTGGGAGGGTGGGCGAAACCCGCTCTTGCCCCACCTAGCTGGCGCCTCTAGTCCTGCCTCTTCTGATCGCCTGCGAACAACTGGGAAGGGAGGAAGGCTGCGGTTGAGATTTATGCGATCAAACTCTCCTAATCAGACCCCAAAGAAAGTCAAGTCAGGACGCTAACCACAATCTAGAGTGCAGGTAAGGAGTAAAAGCTTCAGAACCCAAGGTCTGGATCGCAGGGCTCTGCTGCCACCAGCCGAGTGGGACAGGCGCTGACCCCTGCCCACCCGGGACCCCTGCGCCCCACTGAGCGAAGACAGCAGTGCACCGAGAAGAAAAGGATGCTGAATGTAACGTGTCTGAGGTGACAAGCCAGAAAGGGACACGGGGCTGTTGGACATTTTGAGGTCTAAACCGTGAGGACCGAGGACGGCTCTCTGAGGAGGGGGCCCACAGCCACTCTGCAGACACACCGTGGACTGGGGGGTTCTGGGCGGGGCAGGCTGGGGCCGGGGAGGCCCCCAGAAAGGCCCTGGCGAGGTCTGAGCAGGAGGCACAGAGCACGGGAGGAGGGCGGCCGGGGCTCAGTGTCACCGGTGGAAAGGGCCCGATTCGGGGTCTGGTGTGAAGGCAGAGTGTGGGCTGATGGCTGGGACGTGGGGCAGCAGAGCAGGCAGCAGCCCCAGGGTTCACGGCCTCCACAACAGAGGAGGTGAGAGGAAGAGCGCCGCTGGTTCGGGCTGGGGGTGGAACAGCCACTCGCTCGGCTCGGACAGCCCTCGTTCTGCGGTTCGCAGAGTAAATAGAAATCGCTGTTTTTTAGCCAGCCGTGGCCTCGGAGACGCCGTCTGTCTGGTGCACCTGTCGCGCTCGAGGCGACACGGAGGAAAGCCGCCGGCCCGGCCCGCCTAACCCTCCCCTGGTGTCCACACGCGGCGGAGGCGGGGTGGGGCAGCGCGCTTTCCCTCTCGGGCCGGCCCGCCGCCTAGGGAGCCAGGGACGCAACTGCAGCGGCCTGCGCCTCCAGGAAGGAGCCCTCCGCGCCCCTTCTCCCGGGTCAGAGCCGCAGGACCACGCGCTCCCGCTCCTGCCACCCAACGCTTCCCCCTGGGACCCCCTCAAAGGCAAGCATTGATGGGGATGAGCGGAGCCCCGGCCCAGATGGCGCCCCCCAGCCTCCAGGGCCACCACACCCCCTCCCCAGCAGCTCCTCAGCCCGCGGGGCGGGGCGGCCTCTGCAAGTCCACACACAGCCCCTCCTCTTAGACCCGGCCCCACTGGGGGGCCCCTGAGGGCAGGAGCCCCGTCCTCATCAGATCTGCTCTTCAGGGCCACCGAGGGAGGGGGAGCGCCTCCACTGTGGGGTGAGGGGGAGAGAGGCAGAGGGACAGTGACAGAGACGGAGAGGGAGAGAGGCAGGCAGACAGAGAGACAGGGAAAGACCCAGACAGAGAGAGCTGGGTGTTGCTCTTATCCTCCCTCACAGTCTCTCGGGGTCTCTCTGAGGGAACAGGACTGGGTAAGTGAGCATTATCATCTCTACCAGAAAATAATAAAAAACAACAGAGAATTAACCCCCCTGCCCCCTGCAGCCTGGCCTTTCCAGGAAGGTCACAGCCCCCGAATATGCTGAGGGCCGTGGCGGAGGGGATGGCCTGGCAAGGGGCCCTGGGACCCCGTCTGTGTTGACACACAGGGCATCATGTGCCACTCGCCAAGGTGCACTCAGCTTCTCCTTCAGACCGTGTGAAGGGTGGCAGTTGGCCTGAAAGTGGACGCCCTGCCTGGAACCCGACGCCCGGGAGGAGCAGTGAGCGAGCCAAGGGACAGCACACCACCCGCCACCGCCAGGGCCCTGGTGAGGCTGCGAGCACGCGGCTCAGCACCGGCTGAAGCAACCACCTCTGGGGAGAAAGAGCCCTGGCAAGAGATGGGAGAACTGGGGAAGGGGGGCGCAGTCGGGTGAGCTCAGGTCATGATCTCAGGGTCCCGGGTTCAGGGCGTGTTGGGCTCCCAGCTCAGTGGGGAGCCTGCTTCTCTCCCTTTGCCTCTGTCCCTCCCCCTACCCGTGCTCAGTCGAGCGGTCTCTCTCTCTTTCTAAAATAAATAAATCTTGGGGCACCTGGGTGGCTCAGTCGGTGAAGCGTCTGCCTTCAGCTCAGGTCACGATCTCAGGGTCCTGGGATCGAGCCCCGCATCGGGCTCCCTGCTCAGTGGGGAGCCTGCCTCCCTCTGCCCCTCCCCCTGCTTGTACGCTTGCTCGCTGTCAAATAAATAAAATCTTTAAAAAAAAAAACTAAAAAAAGAGATATAGTAATGTTTATTTAAAAAAAACAACTAAGGAAAGAAGTGGCAAGAAAGCAGGAGGTGCAGGAAGTCAGGAGAGACAGACCGAAGCTCCACCACAAGGAAGCTGGAAGTGGCCCGGGACGGCGTGGAACTCAGGGCAGACCCACGCCACAGAGGGGCGAGAAAAGTGCAATGAAAAAGTCAGGAAGGCCAAGAGACCCTCTTGCTGGGGGCACGTGCAGTGCGTAGCCTGCGCGGGGACAGTGGGCACCCCTCCGAGCCCCGCCTGGCCAGTCCCGCTGCTGGGCGTCCCCCGTGACAGGACGACACACATCCACATGGGGTCTCTGTTCACAGTTGCTAGACGTGGATCATTGGCCATAAAAAGGAATGAAGCACTGACGCATGCTACTATGTGGATGAACCAAGGAGAGAAGCCAGAGCTAAGGCCACACGCTGGAGGGTTCCATTTACATGAGGAGAGCAGAGCGGGGGGCTCCTCCACAGCAGGGCCCAGCAGGAGCTGCCAGAGCCACACTCACAAGATGCACAGGAGAGTGAGCACCACCGTTTTCTCTGACACCGGCTATGACCTCACGGCCACACGTGGACATCTGACGTCACTGGTCCACCGAGATGTGCTTTAAGGCTAAGACACACACTGGATTTCAAAAACTCAAGGCAAAAAGGAGGACTTCACACATCTTATTAACTTTTAGGTATTGATGGTTACATGTTGAAATGATAATATTTCAGACAGTATTGGGTTAAGTAAAATAAACTAAAATATATAGATATTTGAGAGAGAGAGCATAAGTGGGGGAGAGGCAGAGGGAGAAGCAGACTCCCTGCTGAGCAAGGAGTCCCACACGGGGCTTGATCCCAGGACCCTAGGATCATGACCTGAGCTGAAGACAGACGCTTAACGACTGAGCCACTCAGGCGCCCCTATTATTATTTTTAAAGTTTTTATTTATTTACTTTTTAGTAACTCCTACACCCAACTTTGGGGCTCCAACTCACGAGGCCAACATCAAGAGTCAGAGCCAGCCAGGTGCCCCCAGTTAAACAGAATATAAAGTTAATTTCACCTGTTTGTCTTTACTTTTTTTTTTTTTAAGTAAGCTCTAGGGGCACCTGGGTGGCTCAGTCAGTTAAGCGTCTGCCTTTGGCTCAGGTCATGATCCCAGGGTCCTGGGATTGAGCCCCGCGTCGGGCTCCCTGCTCAGCGGGAAGCCTGCTTCTCCCTCTCCCACTCCCCCTGCTTGTGTTCCCTCTCTCGCTGTGTCTCTGTCAAATAAATAAATAAAATCTTTAATAAAATAAAAGCAAAATGCCACAGGCACAATATAAAAAGTAAGGCAGAACGAAGGCCAAACACACCTGAAATCACATATGAAAAGAACAAGCTTTTCAGAATGGATCACAAATTAAGACCCTCAACTCTTGCTGTAAGTGAGAGATGCACCAGAACTAAGAGTGATTCGGAAGGGCATTTCAGAGCCAGGCAAAGGGAGGCAGCAGGAGAGCAAACATCATGATCTCACTATGAGGGACAATGAACTTCAAGCCAAAATGCATTAAACAAAGAACGGCCAAGTCAGGACGAAGACCCCGGTCGGAGAGACTGACGCACCAAATGCAGCGCAGATTCACAGCCCAGGACCTGCGGGAGACACACGGATGCTCACGGAAAGCAACGAAAGGGAGTCCCGCCTGCACTGTGTCCAAGTGACCGCCACACCTCCTACAACGAGGAGCTAGTTCTGGTGGGGGGGACCCTGCACCTGAAAACTAGGGAACACGCCTTCAAGTTCCTCTGGAATATTCATGAAAACGGACCTTATAAATGGTTGGAGAAAACCCCCTAAGTTTCAAAAAGTAGAAAGAGTTCCCACCACATTGATGACGATGCAGCAAGGCTAGAAATTAAAACACTATCAGATTTCCCTCAAAAATGTTATGCCACAAAAGAGAAGACAGACACAAACACGTACGTATTCTGTGATTCCATCTGCGTGAAATTCTAGAAGAGGGTGAGGAGCACAGCAGTGGTGGGGTGGGGGCTGGGGTGGGAGGGCACAAGAGAACCTGGGGATTCTGGATGGGGGTGCGTCACACAGGTGTCCGCACCCATCTGAAGTCTCGGGGGGAGCACCTAAGGGCTGTTTCACTTACTTAAATTGTACCGCAATGAAAACATTCAGAGGCAAAACAAACAAAAAATCAGAGCCCGAAATGCCTTCCCAGGACCTGTTTACTATGTCGCCGCAGCACGGGGTCGTGGATGGTGAGGTGACACCAGCCTAGCCTCCCAGGGCCTCCGGTCTGTGCTAGCCAACTGCTGCCCACGGGGGCGGGGGGGGGGGGCCTTCTGTTGCAGATCTTCTATTTTAAGAAAATACAGAACTATTGATTGGGGAGTTAAATATCCCAATTTCTAAAGATGTGTTTGAATTAAAGCAACAACAGTTTGCGTGTGAGGCGTGGGTCAGTGGGGAGTGAGAGCACAGCAGTCCCAGGCCGGGGCCCGGACGTGTGGACGTCCTCCGGACACCCCTCCAGGGGCCCAGGCCCTGAAGACGACCCTTGGTGAACCCCAGAGCTTTCTGCCTTGGCCCTCGTCTGCTAGTAGGCAAGAGACACCTGTACAAACAACTGAGAATGACACCAGCAGGAGAGAGACAGGAAAAGGTGCCCCAGGGAGGGTCCTGTGGAGGGACAGGGAACGGGAGACCGTGACCAACCAGCCGGCTAACAAATGCACACAAACACAGAGCCCAGCCTGCAGACTTCATACCTTCGGGGCACTGATGCAGGGCCTGGGGGCACAACAGCTGCCCGCGGCGGTCCGCTAGCCCGGTCGGACCTGTTCGCTCCTTCCTGGGTGTCAGTGTCCCCAGGCCGGCTCTGAATACAGGTGCTGTGCCGTGGGGGCTCAGGCCGGGGCGGGAGGCCCGCAGGGGGGAGCTGGGTGGGGTGGGACAGGGGGACGGCCTGCCCGGGGCGGGGACGGAGGCTGGAAGCCCGGAGAACAGAGCTGCCAGAACCAGAACACAGGAATGGGGGTCAGGGAAGTGGATGAGGACAGAGGCAGGAGGCCAGGCGGGGGTCAGGTGGAGCCAAGTCCAGCAGTGGCTGGTGCCCCAGGCTGGCAGCCTAGAGGGGTATGGGAGACCAGGGTAGAGGCCATCCCAGGATTGGTCAGGGCCCCGAGAGGCGCGAGCGCAGCATGGTCATGGCACCTGAACACGGGGTGGGAGGGTGTCTCCAGAAGAGCAAGTGGGAGAGATGGCCGAGGGCCTAACTTCTGCCTCTAACCAGTTCTGTCTAAACCCATTCCATGACTCTGCTGCGGTGGGAAGGCGCACGCAGGTTACGTGGGGCCTCCGTAAGTGAAGCTGGCCAGGCCTTGTGGAAACACGACTCACCTCAGACGCTGGCTGTTTCTGAGGCCCACAGAGCTCCTGAGTGAAAGCCTCTACAGACAAACGCTCCACAGCACTGCACGAGGTGAAAGGGGAGCCTTTTACCTGGCGGCACGTTAAAAAATTCTAAAATGACGCTCAAAAAATCAGAAGCACCATTTTGAGTAGAAAAAGCAAGCACCGGGGCGCCTGGGTGGCTCAGTCGGTTGAGCGTCTGCCTTCGGCTCAGGTCATGATCCCAGGGTCCTGAGATCTCGAACCCCGTATCGGGCTCCCTGCTCGGCGGGAAGCCTGCTTCTCCCTCTCCTGCTCCCCCTGCTTGTGTTCCCTCTCTCACTGTGTCTCTGTCAAATAAATAATCTTAAAAAAAATAAATAAAAAAAAATAAAGGGAAGAAAAAGCAAGCACCTGCGTGGAGTGAAGGCGCACGCTATGAAATCAACGTCAGGCCCAGCTTCACCGACCAGCACACACACAGAATGCCCAATACCATGAAGCCACATCTGATTCTGCGTCAGCACTCCTGACGGCTCCCAGAAACACTTCCAAGTTAGCTCTCCTGGCTGGCTGTCATAATCTTACCGCAATATAGGGCAGGCGGTAAACCACCAGCAGCGGGCAGGTGGGTCCCACGCCTCCTTCCAGGTCTGCCGCCCCACGGGCGGCCAGCACAGCCAGGTTGCTTGGTAGGGCGGGCTCCGCAGCGCCCACCCCCTCGCACCACCGCCCACCGGCCCACCACAGCCTCGGTCTCTCCTCTTGTTTCCAATGAAGCGTTGCAGGGGAGAACCAACAAGGTAACCCTGAGACCCAAATGTCAGGTTACAAGAGTCTACATGTGTATATCAAAATTCATCCAACTAAATCCTTAGGATTTGTGTATTTACTCCATGTAAATGATACTTCACTAGAAAAAGTAAAATGAACTTAAAGTCAAACAAAAAACATAAAAAATTAAGGGATTTTAAGCCTATTTGCCACTTTTAACCTCTTCAAGTAAACCAGACAGGCTTTTATATGCAATTTTTTCTTATTTCTTTTTTCTTTTATTAACATCTCAACCAAAATGCAAAAACAAGAATTTAAATTTTCTCCAAGAAAATTAAATTTTCACTTTTTGGCCTAAGAGCGCAAGCAGGCTTACCCATCAGTGATGGTAAATTTTCTGAACTCCAGACTCGGTCAAGGTTCTTCAAGGTTGTTTTCTGCCCATTGACGGGAAACGTTTGCACCTGGCTGTTAGCAGCTTGGCAGGAAGTGAATACTACCAAACTGAAGACGGCATTCTGGGAACTGTAGTTCTACTCTAGGAGATGGTTCCTCAGAAACCCGTGGGGACACAGAGACCTGGAGGGAACTGAACCTCGGATGTGGGAGCAGACCCAGTCGACTCGGACGACGGTGGGACAGGCCAGGGAGTGAGGAGGGGGCTTCCGCCCTCTGCTGCTTCCACCGGGGACCCCGGAGGGAACCGATCTGTGTCACAGGGAAGCGGGCGGAGCCAGGCACACAGCAAAAGCTGTTTCTGGAAGAGTCACTCTGGAAACTCCTGATGCGTCCCCATCTGTCTGTCTCCTAGAGGGCTGGTGGCCCACTTATCTTGGCTTTAAGAGTGGAGGCTCGGACACTGCTCGGTCTCCGGGCAAAGGTGTCAGCAGGCGGGAGGGCCCCAAGAACAGGAAGGGAGCAGACACACTCACTGGGACAGACTGCTTCCTGGCGCCTCCCACCCTCACACTGCTTTGTGTTAGTGACGACAGTTTCCGACACAACAGGGAGAGAGCCCAGGCTGCACTGGCCGTCCCAGGTGGGGCAGACACTGTCCTGCCACGGGTGACCAGTCTGTACCCCACTTGCACGGCACAGCAGGGGAGGCTGTTCTTCTAAAATGATTACCCATGAGATGGGAAGGTGTGTGTGCACGCAAGGAAAAAAAGAAATGACAGGAAGTAGAGCATGTTTCTGTAAAATACAAGACATAAAAGGAGACCCAGTAATTTTAATTTGCAAAAGTTATGGTTGATTACCTAGTTAACTCAAAAGTCTCCACTGAAAAACTATTAGATTAAGTGATTTTTTTTTTTTAAGATTTTTTATTTATTTGCGAGAGAGAGAACGAGAGACAGAGAGCATGAGGAGGAGGAGGGTCAGAGGGAGAAGCAGACTCCCTGCTGAGCAGGGAGCCCGATGTGGGACTCGATCCCGGGACTCCAGGATCATGACCTGAGCCGAAGGCAGTCGCTTAACCAACTGAGCCACCCAGGCGCCCCTAGATTAAGTGATTTTGATAGAATGATTGGTTATTAAAATTTGTAGCTTTCTTATATATTAACAATAACCACATTAAAAGCAGGGGTGGGGGCTTCAAGGTTCAACTCTGACCTATAAAGACCTTAGAAGCCTTAACTCCTGTCCTTACAACAAGAAAAACATGGAACAAACTGAAAATCAGTGACTTTGCTTGGGCCCATCAGAGAAGTGAGGTCCCAGATCTCCCAGAACTTGGAGGACGTGCTCACCGGGAGCAGACGCAAGCTGATAGGGACCACGGATGGCAACTGGGCAGGAGGCTGGAGCTGAGCGCAGATGAGCATGACAGTCTGCTGGGGGCCCCATGCTTCCATGGGTCTGACTTCCAGGAACCCAACAAGTGCTCACCGTGAAAATCCAAGAAAAAAAATCCCGTGTCTCTGCAGTGGGAGGGGAAGGAACAGTTCTGAACTAAGGTCAGAGCACTCTCCAACAGGAAAGGAGGCTCAGCAGGGGAGATGATCTCACCTGAGCTTTACTTCACCTGGGGGCAGGGCTTTCCCCACAAGCCGCTCCACCTTTCCCTTCTCACTCCAGGAGGACTCGGGAAGGTCACAGCCCAGAAACATAGGCCACACAAGGCTGAACCCCAACCCTGACATTGCAGAATGTCCCCCTCCCCCATGCCACTCCTCAGGGCTCCAGCAGGTAAGGGGATCAGAGCAGAAAAAGCCCCAGGTGCTCTTGCTGGGAGGGAGTCCTGAGCCAAACAGTGAAGACTGGAGAGGAATGTGAAGCCAGCAGGACTGCACTAGAGATGATACAACCCACCTGCCAGGCAGGCCGACCTGACACCTCCAGCCAAAAGCCCGTTCGGCTCAGCTTCTATTACCTGTTATACCATGTCCACCTCTTAAAAAAATTACGAGCCATGCTAAAAAGCGAGGAAAAAACGCAATCCGAAGAGACCACATCAGAACCTGATGCAGATGAGGCAGTGGTTCTGGAATCCTCAGACCTGGAATTTAAAAGAACTGATTCATCTAAGGGTTCTCATGGAGAAAGCACACCTGTGCACGGACAGAGGAGCTCTGTAGGAGGAGAGGCTGCTGAGGAAGAACCCAAAGGAAAGGTTGCACACGAGAGCCGTGGCAACAGAAGTGAAGCCCGGGGCACATGAGGTCAAGGACAGAGCCAGTGAACTTGAGGATATTCAGTAGAACCCCCCGCCCCGAGATGCCAAGAGCAGCACGCACAGAATACTGGAGGACTGGGGGGCAGTTATGAAAGGGATATGTACGCATAGTGGACACGACATGTGAAGTAACAGCTGAGAAGTTTTCAGAATTGATGTCAGCAAACCACAGATCCAGGAAGCCCAGACACCAAGCACAGTAAATGCCAAAAAATCTACATCCAGGCATTTCATATTCAAATTGTCCAAAACCAAAGATGGAGAGTCTTGAAAGAAGCCAGAGGAAACCATTCTTACCCACAGAACAAAATGGGTAAGACTCACAGTGGCCGACTCGTGAGCAAACAAGAGTGGAATTCTGTATCCAGTGACGCAGTCCTTCAAATACAACCCCATGTGCTGACTGACGGAATTAGAAAGAAACTTAAAATTAAAAATGAAATGAAAATTAAAATAAAAACTTAAAAAAAAAGACAGCCCTTCAAAAGTAAAGAAAAACTAAAGACTTTTTCAAACAAAAACAGAGGGAATTACATGCCCTGTAAGAAATATTAGAAGTTCTTCAGGGAGGAGGATGTAGGCCAGAAACCTGAATCTGCAGGCAGAGAAGAGTGCTGGAGAAGGAATACGTGAAGGTAAAATAAAATCTTTTCTCTTTCTTCTACTACTACTACTACTTTTTTTTTTTTTAAAGATTTATTTATTAGAGAGAGGAGAGCCTGGGGCACGGGGAGGGGGTAGGGGCAGAGGAACAGAGAGTCTGAGGCAGACTCTGTGCTGAGCAGAGCCTGATGCGGGGCTTGTTCCCACGACCCTGAGATCACGACCTGAGCTGAAACTGAGTCAGACGCCCACCCAACTGCGCCAGGCAGGTGCCCCTCTCTTATTCTTAACTGACCCAACAGATAAATGTTTGTTCAGATTAATGATGGTGTGATTACAGCACATGTACAAAGGAAATGAATGACCGCAATTTTATAAGGGACGACAGGGAGAAACTGGGATGTCCCACTCCAAGGCGCTGGTGCCACTGGGGAAGCAGCACTGTCCGCTAGTGGACCAGAGGACCTGCGAATGTGAAGACTCCAGGGCACCACGAACAAAGTTCCCGCAAGAAGTAAAATCCATCTGCTAAGGAAGGGGAAATCACACACAACGCTCAATCAGAACCAGAGAAGGCAGAAAAGGAGAGGAACGACACACAAGAAGCCAACAGGAAGCAGCTACAGACACGAGAGATATTAGTACAACTGTAGCAATGACTACTTTAAATGTGAATGGTCCAAGTACACCAATTAAATGATGGAGACTGTCAGAGTAGACTGAAGAAAAAGACCCAAGTATATGTCATCTATAGAAACCCACCTCAAATATAAAGACGCAGATCAAAGGTAGAGGGACAGAGCAAGACTTACCATGCTAACAAATCAAGAGAGCTGCAAGACTATATTAACTTCAGACAAGCAGACATTAGGACAAGAAAAATGATCAGTGCTAAAGAGGAGCATTATATAACAAATATGTCAATACTCCAAGAAGACAGGAGAATCCTTGATGTCCACGTATGTGAGACCAAGACTGATAGAACTGTAATGGAAACAGACAAATCCACCATACGGTTGGAGACTTCAACACTCCTCTGTCAGGAACGGACAGATCCAGCAGCAGAAAATCAGAAGGACTTGGCTGAACTCAACTGCATCATCAGTCACCTGGACGTAACTGATGTCTACGAGCTACCGTGATAGGTAACTTCATATGTCCACTTGAGGGGGCTAAGAGATGTGCAGAGAGCTGGTAAGACATTACTCCTGGGCGCGTCTGTGAGGGAGTTTCCGGAAGCATGTGAATTGGTGAACAGAGTAAAGCAGAGGGCCCTCCCCTATGTGGGTGGGCACTGAAGGACTGAATAGTACAAAAAGGCAGAGGAAGGGGGAATTTGCTCTCTGGTTGAGCCGGGTGTCTATCAGTCCTGGGACATCAGTGTTCCTGTCTTCAGACTCAGTCAGACTCAGACTGGGACTCACACCCCATTCCCTCACCCCCCTGACAATTCTCAGGCCTTTGGACAGGGACTAAATGATGCCCCCAGCTTTTCTGGTACCCCATCCTGCCATTCATAACCATGGGGGCCAATTCCTATAAGAAAATCTCCTGTTCTCTGTGCATATAGACACATCCTACTGGTTCTGTTTCTCTGAAGAACCCAAACTAACAACTACTTCATCCAACAGCAGAACACACATTCTTCTCAAGCTCACATGGAACATTCACCAAAACCATAAAACATATCTTCACAAATTTAACAGACTAGAAATCAAACAAAGTACGCTTTGAGACCATAATGGAATTAAATTGGAAGTCAGTAACAGCAAGGTAGTTGAGAAATCCCCAAATATTTGTAGATTATATGAGACACTTCTAAATAACAAGTGGGTCAAGAGAAATAAAAAATTATTTGAACAGAATGAAAAATACACCTTATCAAATTTTGTAGGGTGCAGTAAATGTTTAGAGGAAAATTTACAGCACTGAATGAGTATATTAGAAAAAATATCTCAAATCAATAATCTATTTTTTTTTAATTTTTATTTATTTATTTGACAGAGAGAGACACAGCGAGAGAGGGAACACAAGCAGGGGGGAATGGGAGAGGGAAAAGCAGGCTTCCTGCTGAGCAGAGAGCCCAACGCGGGGCTCAATCCCAGGACTCGGGGATCATGACCTGAGCCGAAGGCAGACGCTCAACGACTGAGCCACCCAGGCACCCCTAAAAATCAATAATCTAAGTTTCCACTTTAGGAAAGTAGGAAAAGAAGAGCAATTAAGTCGAAAGCAAACAGAAGAAAAAAGAAAATTAGACCAGAAACCAATGAAATTGAAAATAAACACAATAAACAAAAAAGTCAACATCAAAGGTTTTTTAAAAGATCAGTAACGTTGATAAACATCTAGTCCAGTTAAGTAAGAACAGAGAAACAGAAACACAGAACGTAAAATACCAATATTATAAATAAAAGAGGGCCATCACTACAAATCCTGTGGACATTAGAAGGTCAGTCAGGGGGTTAGGTGAAATGGACCAATTCCTTGAAAGACATATATTACCAAAACTCACACAGAACTAATAATCTGAAGAGGTCTATATCCCTCAAAGAAATTGAATAACCTTCCAAAACAAAAAGCACCAGGCCTAGATGGGTTTATCAACGAACTATACCAAAGAATTAAGGAAGACGTTAGGGTGCCTGGGTGGCTCAGTCGGTTAAGCGTCTGCCTTCGGCTCAGGTCATGATCCCAGGGTCGTGGGATCAGGCCCCACATTGGGCTCCCTGCTCAGCGGGAAACCTGCTTCTCCCTCTCCCACTCCCCCTGCTTGTGTTCCCTCTCTCACCGTGTCTCTCTCTGTCAAATAAACAAATAAAATATTAAAAAAAAAAAAGAATTAAGGAAGAAGTTATACCAATTCTCTATAATCTCTCGTAGAAGATAGAAACAGAGGGAATATTTCCTAACTCATTCTATGAGATGCGTAGTACCCTAACACCAAAACCAGACAAAGATATTACAAGAAAGGAAACTACAGATATCTCTCATGAACATAGATGCAAAAATCCTTAACAAGCATTTAGCAAATTGAATCCAAAAATGTAAGAAAGTGAATTATACACCAGGGCTGTGGGTTTATTCCAGGTATGCAAGGCTGGTTCAGCACTCCACAATCCATTAATGTAATTAATTAATTAATGTAACTCACCACACCAAAAGGCTAGAAGAAAAAACACCACATAATGACCTCAATAGATGCAGAGTGTTTAACAAAATCCAATACCCATACCTGATAAAAACTCTTGATAAACTAGGAATAAAGGGAAACTTCCTAACTTAATAAAGAACATCACTGATAAAACCTTACAGCTAACATCATACTCAATGGTGAGAAACTCAAAAGCTCTCCTACTAAGATCAGCACCACTCATAGTCAATAATGTGCTGGAAATTCTACTTGATGTAATAAAAAAGGAAATAAAAGGTATACAAGTTGGGACAGAAAAAATAAAACCATCTTTGTTTGCAGATGACATGACTATCCATGTAGAAAATCCCAGAGAATTGATAAAAAACCTGGAATTGATAAGCAATGACAGCAAGGTTGCAGAATACAAGGTTAACAAATGAAAGTCAATTGTTCTCTTATACACCAGCAAGAAACAACTGGAGTATGAAACTCTGATGAAAATAAAAGATCTAAATAAATGGATAGATATTCCATGTTGATGCACCAAAGACTCAATACTGTTAAGATGTCAATTCTTCCCAAGTTGATCTATAGATTCAACACAACCCCAATGTCAAAATCCCAACAAGCCATTTCCTGGAAATCAACCAGCTGATTCTAAAGTTTATATGGAGAGGCAAAAGACCCAGAACAGCCAACACAACATTCACGGAAAAGAATAAAGTTGGAAAACTCACAATCCCCTATATTTCAAAACTTAGTAAAAGCTACAAGCTACAATAATCACTACAGCATGGTGCTGATGAAGCAGTAGACACACAGATCAACACAACACAGAGAGTCCAGAAACAGATCCACACTAATTCCTGCACCTGATTTTTAACAAAGGGGCAAAGGCAACTCGGTGGAGAAAAGATAGTCTTCTCGACAAACGGTGCTGGAACAACTGGACATCCACATAAACATAAATAAATGGAAACAAATCCTATGTTTATCGAGGCTTAATATTGTTAAAATGTTGATACTACCCAAAGCAATTTACAGATTTAATGCAATCCCTATCAAAACCCCAATAATCTTGCTTGTAGAAATAGAAAAACCCATTTTAAAATTCACGTGGAGGGGTGCCTGGGTGGCTCAGTTATTAAGCGTCTGCCTTCGGCTCAGGTCATGATCCCAGGGTCCTGGATCGAGCCCCGCATCGGGCTCCCTGCTCCGCGGGAAGCCTGCTTCTCCCTCTCCCACTCCCCCTGCTTGTGTTCCCTCTTTCACTGTGCCTCTGTCAAGTAAATAAGTAAAAATCTTTATAAATAAATAAATAAATAATAAATAAATAAATAAAATAAAATTCACGTGCAATCTCAAGGGCCCCAGAATAGCCAAAATGATCCTGAAGAAGAACAAAACTAGACGACTCACACTTCCAGATTTTACAACTCACTACAAAGCTACGGTAATAAAAACAGTGTGGTGTTGGCATAAAGACAGACATAAAACAATGGAACAGATTATCGAGAGCCCAGAAATAAACCCTTGTATGTATACGGTCAACTGATTTTTGACAAGGGAGCCATGACCATTCATTCAATGGAGAAAGGACAATGTTTTCAAACATACGGCGCTGGGAAAACTGGATATCCACATGCAAAGGAATAAAGTTGGATCCTTACCTAACACCTATAAAAATTTATTCAAAATAGATCAAGAACCTAACTGTAAGACCTAAAACAATACAACTCTTAGAAGAAAACAGCACAAAAGCTTCACGGCCGCTGACTCGGCAATGATTTCGCAGATATGATACTATGGGCACAGGTAATACAAGGAAAAAATAGACAAATCTGACTTCATGAAAATTAAAAAAATTTGTACATCAAAAGGCACTACGCACAGAATAAAAGGGTACCCCACAGAATGGGAGAAATATTTACAAATCCTGTTTCTGATCAGAGGTTGATGTCCATAGCAGACAGAGAAATCCTAAAACTCAGCAATGGGAACAGGACAAACCCAACTCAACGGACAATCGAGACTTTTCTCCAAAGACACACAAATGGCCAATAAGCGCATGAAAAGATGTTCAACGTCACTGATCATTAGGGAAGCGCTGATCAGAACCACAAAGAGACAGCACCTCACACCCACGGGGATGGCTGGGATCAAGCAAACAGGAAGCAGCCAGTGCTGGTGAGGACGCAGACGGAGCCCATGCGCGACTGTCGGAAGCGTTAAGATGGTGCAGTCAGTGTGGAAAACAGCACAGGAGTCCTCAAAGGAATTAAACACAGAACTACCACATGATCCTACAATTCCACTTCTGGGTATATACTCAAAACAATTCAAAGTAAGGTCTCGAAGAGAGATTTGTTCACAGCAGCATTACTCATGATGATGAAGATGTGGACACAACCCATGAATGGATGAGCAAGATGTAGTCCATTCACACGACGGAATAAGCTGACTCAGCCTTAAAGAGGAAGCAAGTTCTGTGACATACTACAACTTAAGGACATTATGTTAAGTGCAATAAGCCAGTGACAAAAGGACAAATACAAGTATTATTCCTCTTACACGAGCCACTCGGAGGCGTCGAGCTCACAGCAAAAAAAGTAGAATGGTGACTGCCAAGGGTTGAGGGGGAGACAGGAGAGTTACCATTTAATAGGTATCAAGTTTCAGACTAACCAGAGTTATGGGGATGGATAGTGGTCATAGCTGCACAACCCTCTGAATGTATTTAATACCACTGAACTCTACACCTAAAAATGGTTACGATGGTAAGTTTTTTTTTGTTCTGTGTATTTTAACTAAGTGTAAAAAAAAAAAAAGGTAAAACAATGAACCATCAAGCCACAAAAAGACAGATAGGAACCTTAAATATATACATATTGCTTAAGTGAAAGAAGCCAATCTGAAAGAGCTGTGTATCTATTCCATAGGATCCATATATTCCAATATATTCCATAGATCCTACAGGACATTCTGGAAAAGGCAAAATGACAGAAACACTAAAAAGACCAGCGGTGCCAGGGCTTGGAAGGGAGGAGGGGACCACACGGAGCACAGGGATTTTTAGGGCAATGGTAGGATACTGAGGTTACCCATTTATCAAAATCCAAGTGCAAGACAGTACACTGTAATATGCACGAAGGTCTTCGTTAGTAACCATGTATCCATGTTGGTTCCCAACTTGAGGGAGTGCACCCCTGGGCTAACAGGTGGGCCAGCATGGGTGGTCAGGCAGCATGTAAATACACCGTGGCAGGAAGAGGGGCGATCTCCTCCCTGTGAGCACGCTGTGAGAAGGCCAATCAGCACCAGCTTTCTGGAGGGCAAAACTCTGCACCCGGAACCTGTAGGCCCCTGGCCCAGCTGCCCTGTTGTACAGAATCTGTCCAGAAATAAAGGACGGGCTAAAGATAATGGACTGAATAAACACGTGGGTAGCTCCTTCGACATAAGATCCCTAAAAAGTTTCCTTCACTGACTAACAAATTCACCATAGCACTGGGAACCACTAAGATGGAAAACATTTTGAATCAGGGGCTCCAGGCAGCCCTCGGAGACCATGCCAGGGAAGCCGCCCTCCCTCCCCTGCCACTCCCTAACACCCCTTGCACCCTCCCCTCCACTCCATGCCAGCGACCAGCCTCGTCCTCCAGGGAGCACAGGCGCAGGTACACCTCCAGCCCCTCGCCAGGCACCCCCCCCCCCCCCGGGCCCCAGCACACTCCTTCCTGGCCCTCGGCACTCCTCCTCTCCATCCCGCCCACCAGCAGCACAGACAGCTGCTTGCTTATCTCCACAAATAAACTCCCCCCTGGAGCCATGCTCCCCTTCGGTTACTGTCCACTCCTCCATGGCTAAACCTCTTCAAATGCCTCACCCCAGCCCCACCTTCACCCTCTAGACCCAGCAGCATTCCCACTGCTCCAGGGAGAACATGATCACCAGTGACCCCATGTGGCTGAGTCCAGCCGTCTCTTCTCCATTCTGATCAGAGCTTGATCCAACGTGGCTGAGCAACCCTCATTTCCCCTCCAGACCGACATGACCCCACACTCCCTTCTTTCACTCTCCTCTCCTGGGCCCTCTTCCACTGCCCTCCACAAACACGGCTTGCTCCTAGGCTGGGCCCCAGCCCCTTCCCCAGCTATAGCTTCTCCAGGAAACCCTGTTCAGTCCCATGGCTTTAAATGCCCCTGACCTCATCCCGACACTGCAGACAAACACACGAAACTTTAAGAGGATAGGTGCTGGCTCTCGGGCATCAGCACCTAAGGAGTGTCTCAAACTCAATGCCTCTCAAAATTTTACTGTGCTAGGAATTCCAAAAATATCATTAAATATTCCCTGAAAGGAAGAAACATTTGGATACAATAAATGGTGGTGAGTGAAGTAACCGATCAGATGTGTACTTACATCTAATTATGGCTCTGATGGGAAAGCTGGGAATAGGGAACCAAGATCACAGACAGTCCTGGCCAGGGGAGCAGAGGGGAGGAGCCGGGGGCGTGGAGCACAGCAGCAGATCAGCTCTAAGTGTTACAAAGAGATGAGCTTCAATGATTATTGTTAAAAGCCAAAAGACATCCACTAGAAGAGCAGAAAAAGAAACGAGAAAACCTAACAAATTAAAAAATGAAACAGGCACAGATTCCAACTTATTAATAATCACAAGTAAATGGATTAAATTGCTCTATAAAAAATGAAGACCCACAGATCGAGTTAAAATGTATCTAAAAAAAATAAAGGGATATAAAAAAGTTTGAAAAATAAGGAGATAGAGAAGTAACACTTAAACTGGGGCAAAGAAGGGGTGCTCCCTGTTGATAACTGTCAGGAACACCTGAGCATCTGACACAGGGCGGGGAGACATCCAGCAGAACCGGGCACCTCCACGCTCTCTCGCAGGGATCGAGGGATTCAGGAAGTCAGGGCGCAGATCTGTTGACTCACAAGCCAGACTCAGGCTCAGTGAGACAGAGAACAATGTAACCAACTACTGGGGCTGATACATTCTTCTCAAACCACAATGAAACAGTCACAAAAACAAGCCAATCTAAACCACAATGAAATCCCAAAAAAGAGCCCCCAAAGTAGCTATCTTTATGTGACCAAATCACTGGACCTTGAAAAAATAAAGTTTAAAAATCATCACAAAAAAGAGACGGGGAAACCACATGGGTGAAACAGGTGAAGGGGATTAAAGCACACTTATCTTGATGAGCAGAGTCCTGTCTACGATTGTACACCTGAAACTAATACAACACTGCACGTTAATTACACTGGAACTTAAAAAAATCTTAAATAAATAGAATATTTGAACCTGTCAAAAAAAAAAAAAAAATCACAAAAAATTAGCTCCCCTGCCTCAACCCATCCACTTGAAAAACTTCCAAGCCCTTCTCAATCAGTTAAAGAGGGAATAAAGACTGAACTAACTATTCAGAAATGAACAGCAATGAGAGGAGCACGAGATAAATCCTCGGGGGGACCAACGGGATGGAAGAAGCGAAACACCTTCAAGAGTATGTATCAGGAAATATAAACTGCACATGCAGAAGCTAAGCGCTTCCTTCCAGGAGCCAGAACAACAAAATAAAACCGAAGAAAAGTAGAAAGAAGTGAGGATTAATGAAGTGGAAACAGCAAAGCAGCCTTGCTCGATGGAGCGAAGGCTTAGTTTGAAAAGACCTGTAATCGTGACAGACCTGGGGAAGTCTGACCGAGAACAGAAAAAGGTACCAAAGTAGTACCAGCTACGAGAAACTACAAAAACCGCTTTAAAATGATAGCAGACCAGTACATCGGTGGTCCTCAACTGGAGCTGTTCTTCCCCCAGTGTGCATTTGGAAATGCACAGGGTGGGTCTGTTTTTCTGCTTGTTTTTGGTTGTGCTGATGGTTGTTGCCCTGGGGTCCAGGAGGTCCTAAACAGCCTGTCACACTGAGAGCCTCCCCACGAAGTGTTCATTATATCCAGGAAGACAAATATTGATCCAGATTAAATGAACAATTAAGCAGGAAAACATCTTCCACGATACACAGCAGGTAAAAGATACTATACTCAAAATGCAAAGAATAACTAGAAAGCAATTTTTACAAGCACTAGTAAGACGAAAAGCATAAACAGAGCCAATAAACATATAAAATATATATCCTACCTATCAGTATATGTACAAAGACACGTACATAAAAGCACAGAAAATAATCTAAAAGATTACACAAGAAATTTTAACAAGGACTAAAAGGTGGGAGGTAAGAAAAGGAAACTCTCACCACTTCTTAGCCCATATATTCCTGTAGTATTTTAAGTTTTACAAAACGAATATATTCGGACGCCTGGGTGGCTCAGTCTGTTGGGCGTCTACCTTCGGCTCAGGTCATGATCCCAGAGTCCTGGGATCAAGCCCCACGCCAGGCTCCCTGCTCAGTGGAGAGCCTGCTTCTCCCTCTGCTTGCTGCTCCCCCTGCTTGTGCTCGCTCTCTCACTCTCTGACAGTAAATCTTTAAAAAAAAAAAAGAATATATTCTACTTAAAGAGATGCTTAAAATTTTAAAGAAATTATTAATGTTCAAAATGACATAACCTCAAGGATATTCACTAAAACACAAATGGAAAGAAACTCCCCGTGATTTTCAGAGTCTCCTACCATTTTTCTAATAGTTTACTGTGCCTACTTCATTCTGCAGCGAGCCGTTAACTCGGCTGGAACTGAGGTTTGTGTGAGGCGTGCAGCGGAAGCGGCCTCTCCCGTTTCGGTGGGAGACCACACAGTGAGTAGTCGTGGCTCTCCCAGCGGACGTGAAATGCCTCCCTTCTCCTGGGCTAAACCCTCACAGCTACAAATGCCCCTCGAGCGCCCCGGAGCGAAGTAAGCTTCCAAGCGGGGCTCCCTCTCTACAAAGTACAGCTACTTTTAGAGTCTCCTCCCGAGACAGCTGGGCGCTCTCGACACACACAGACGCTCAGGGACCGTCAGCCACACAGCACGAAACCCGTCCCAACGACCAGGCAGCGTGGGAGCGCGAGGCTCTGGTACTGACCGCGGCTGAAGGGCAGCAGGCCGCTCAGGTAGGGGAAGCTCACTCTCCTCAGCTCGTCCAGCTTCTCCTGCAGCTTGCGCACCTGGCTGTCGGAGCGGCTGACCCTCTGCCGCAGGGTCTTCAGCTCGCCGTTCTTCTTCTCCACCTGCTCCCGCAGGCAGCACACCTGGCTCTTGTTCTGTCGGGAGGAGAAGCAGTAGGAGTGCAGCGAGTCGATGAGTTTGCAGGCCCCCGATGCCGACAGGATGACCTCGTTGATGGACATGGGGCTGGCGTCGCTGCGCTCACTCTGCACGGCTTCGGCCGCGGGCTTCGGGGTGACGTCTGCCGGAGGGGCAGAGGGGCTCTGGGAGGGCTTCTGAGGCGTGGCTGTGAGTGATGAACTTGGGGGGCTCTGGGCCAAGCCCTTGTCGGGCCCCAGGCTGGTCCCGCTGCAACCGGGCTCCACGTCTCTCTTCAGCCTCTTTCGGTCAACAGGCTCTCGGGGGACAGATGCCCTCTCTCGAGTGTGCTTGGAGGAGAAACTGTAAGAATGAAGTGAGCCAATAAACTTGCAAGCCCCGGACCCTGGTGGGGTAAAGTCGTCCATGGAAATGCCGCTCTTATCCACCAGGTCACCGTGGTCGGGGGCGGCGCTCTCACCACCAGCATCCACAGCTGCTCCCTGGCTGCCCGCCGCAGCCGTGGCCAGACCATCGCCTGCAGTTCCTTCCGGGGCCTGCCACGTGCGCTCCGGACTGGTGGCTTCTTGGGAGGCCCTGGGCGCAGTTTCATTCTGCAGTGCAGCCTGCTTCACCTTCCGGGACCCTGGCTTGGCCATCAGGTTTTCACCCGAGGACGATGATGGACCTGTAGCTCCCTTCCCGTCCACCCCACTCGCGTGTCCCCTCAGGCCGCCCGAGGCCTTTCTGGTGACCTTTCTCCTCGTGCGGCCATGACCTCCAGTGCCCCTCTTCTTCTCGGGCAGGTGGAAGATGGAGGGCACTGCCGTGGGCTTGAGCAGACGATGCTGATCCTCCAGCCTTTTGGAGAAGCTATCTTTGGTGAAGTGTTCACTACAGAGAAAAGAATACTTAGTGGGGGTCCAGTTATCCCTCTGAACAGCTTTTAACCACTGGATCAGACGTTTTGAGTCTTTTAGGGGGAACCTGTGGGAAAAATGACAACAGAATTAGAAAGAAGTAACTACATGTCTCCTCCCAAATTTATCAACTATAATAAGGCAAAACAAGTGTTTCTGCAAATACCCAATCCTGTATTGACTCTACCCATTTAAAATTTTAGTAAAAATTTAAGGAACCCCTTCCACTTGGAAGTAATCACGAGATAGAAAGATAATGGGCTCATTGCCTACCCTTAAGGCGCTTACAACTGGTAGGGCAGATAGAGAATGAAGGTAACTCCTCCCAGGCTGTGGTAAATGCCCTGTAGGAGAGATTGCACAGGATGGCATCCAACAACAGGAAAGGCTTCAGGAAGCCTTGGAAATAGTTGCTAGAATCACACAGCTGAACAACCCTCCTGGTGTGCCTCAGATGCAGGTTGGGTGCTAAAACAGGGGTGGTTGGCTCCCCTCCCTGCTCAGAAGCCAGGTCTGGCGCTGGCCAGCAGAGAGGGGAGCAAAAAGCCAGAAGAGCATCCCAGATGGTGCCTGAGCCCAGCCTGAGCTGTGACTCAAGCAGCTGAGGATGCGAGACAGACTCTAAGACGAGGTCAAACTCAACAGTCCCACTGCCAGGAGCAAAACTGCTTTTTAAAAAGCAACCAGCTCCCGGAAAATACTGAATAAGATACTTAGTAATTATTTCTTCTTTTTTAAACAAGATCTCTATTTAAAAAACTGGGAGGAAACTCTACCCAGGGGCGGGGTGGTTATTCTGGAGGGCTATCTGCTCCACCTGAGGTCATCTAACCCACCTGTGGCCACTGTGGACCAGAACCAGGACCAAGACGGATACTAACTCCCCAGGAAGTTCTGTGCAACACGACCTTCTACACTTCCTCAATGCTTTGTGAACCCATTTCCCGAAGACCCCAATTCCCACATCCTTTGCCCCATACCAGCAAAGACCATTGTGAAGGCCAAGGGCAGCCTTCTCTGCAGTGCTTTGCCCGGTTTCTGAAAGCAGTATCAAAACTTTCTGGACACAGGCTCTGAAAGAAACTCTCAAGAAAGCACAGTGGCTGGCTTCTAACACAATGTATTGCCAGTTCTTCTGACAGATTGTAACAGTTTAAGAGAACAAACCACTGCGAACTTCCAATAAAACTACAGGTAACAAATACCACTGGAGTCTCTAAAACCTAACTCCCTGTACCCTAAAACCGAAGTATCTGCGAGGAGGCTTTCCAGGGAGCCAGCCGGCAGAAGAGGACTCGCTGAATCAGGCTGAATTCCAGAAGCCCTCAGGAAGGGAGCCAGGCCAGCGAGAAGGCAGAGCCCTGTCCCTGCCTCCGCGTCCAAGCAAGAAGCGGCGAACAGGGCCCCGTCCGCGAGTCGCAGGGCGAGCCTCCGGCTGCAGAGCCGGCCTCGTCCTGCTCCAGCGCAGGATGCTGCGAGGCCGCCTGTCCAGGGACGCCCCGCCGCGCAGCAGGGCCACCTCTCCCCGCGTGCGGGAGCGCGTGTCAGTCCTCGAGGTACAACTTGCATTTACTCAGCCGCACAGATCAAGGCAGGCTCCCTTGCGATCAAAAGAGCAAAAAAGTCACAGCAAATGCAAGAGGACAACTGACCCAAGAGCGTTTCCAGAACACACTGTCTGGAAATTGGCGGTGCCAGCCCGAATCAATGGAGCCCAGGGTGGCCGCGGGGTGGGGGGGGGGGAGAGGGCGGTGGTGGCCGTGGGATGGCCTCCGGGTGGCCTCCAAGTCGGCGTGGGGTGGGCGCCGGGTGGCGGAAGGACGAGAGGCGCGGGGCCGCGGGGGGGGGTGCGCAGCCGGCCGCCGTGGCCCGCGACGCCCGGCCCAGAGACGGCGGCCCGGGCCAAGGTCACACAGCGCCCGGCGCTGACTCACTCGCGGGACCGGCCCCGAGGCCAGGCGCGCCGAGGGCCTCCCGCCTCGGGCCGGGCCGCGCGGCCTCAGTTTCCCCGCCGTGCCGGGCCGGGCCGGGCCGGGCCGGGCGGGGGCGTGGCCGGCAGAGCCGCGCGGGCGGCGGGCCGGGCGGCGGCGGGCGGAGCCCGGTTACCTGTGGAAGGAGACGGCGCGCTTCTCCCCCTTGCCCTGCCGGTTGGAGCAGTTCGCGGCCGCGCAGCAGATCACCATCTCGGGCCTCAGGCCGCCGCGCCGCCGCCAGGCTCCGGCCCTCGCCTCGCCGCGCCGCGAGCGGGACCGCCCCGAGGGGAGGGCGCGCGGCGACACGGCTGCGGGACGTGGGAGCCGGCCCCCGCGGCTCCCGTACGGCAAGATGGCGGCGCACGCCCGGCCGCCCCGCCGCCCGGCCGCCCGGCCGGGCCTCGGCGTGCCCGGGTTCCCCAATACCTGGCGGGGCGCAGCCCGCGGGTCGCGGCGTCGGGGGTGGGCGGGGGCGCTCTGGGCCGGCGGCCCCGTACGGCGGCATGGCGCGCCGGGCCGTCCGTACGGCAAGATGGCCGCGCCGGCGGCCCGGCCGAACGGCGGATTAACATGCCCTCCCCGGCACTCCGCCGCTCGTCCGCGTCTGCTTCCGCTACTCCCACGGGTCGCTGTCGGGGTCTCCGGAGCGCACGGTGCAGGCCGCCAGGGAGCCGAGCGCGCGGGCCCAGCCCCCGGCGTTGGGCCCCACCGTACGCCAAGATGGCGGACGTGCATTTCCTCCCGCACTTCCGGCCCCGCCCGCGCCCTCGCCCTCTAGGCCCGGATTGGCCCCGGCAGCGGCCCGTCGCGTCGCGCTGCGGAACCGTCGGAGCGACGCCGCTCTCAGTCGGCGGCCGGAGAGGGAAGATGGACGCAGGTGAGGGCCTTAGCGGACGCGGGGCGACCCGCGGGCGACGCCCTCCTGGCCCCTCGGCCACCGGGGTCTCGCCCAGCGCGGCGTGGGTGCGGGATGGGCGCGGGGCCGCGGGGCGGAGCCGGCGCTGGCGCCGAGCGGGGCGGGGACGGCGTCTGTGGGAAGGCCGGCGCGGGTCTGACAGTCGGCTGTCTGCGTGTCTCGGCGCTTTTTCAGCCCCGCCCGCAGCGCCCGGGCGCCCGGCGACAGGCCCAAAGCCGGCGCGGACAAGCGGGGGCAGCGTGGTGTCCGAGACGGGCGGGAGGGGCGCCGGGCGGAGCTGGCTCCAGAACCGGGGGCCGGAGAGTGCTGTGCCTGCCGCCACCCCACGCCCCAAGCATTAAGGAGTGGAAGCTCTTTACCTCTTAGGAAGTTGCATTGGGAGGCTGGGGGCGAGAAACATGCTCCCCACACTCACTGCACACGCGTTTCAGTGACCAGTAGATCACGCAAGCTTCCTCTTCGTGCTTGAAGAGAGAAACTGAACTCATCTCGTCATATCTTAACTTCTTGGGGTCGTGATGCGAAGTATGTGGCGGGTGGGAGGGCGTATGTGTACATGTGTGTCCGTGTACACGTGGGAATATGTGCATATGTGGCGTTCTGGCCTGTCTCGTCATGCTTCTGTTCCAGAGGGGACAATTCCTTAATTTTTGCTTGCAAACTATTTTGGGTCTTTGTTCAGTAGGCTTAAAAGTGTTCTGACACGGGCTCTCTCATCCCAGGGTAGTTGCAGTCCTTTCATTCCTTGTAGGGAGTGATTTGCCTTCAGCACCTCCCCCCTCCCCCACCGCCACCTGGTTTAATTCCACCTGTCATTCTGGGTGGCTTTGTTTGCTTTGTCTTTCTTCTCTTGGCATGGGCAACTTAAATTTACCGAAATCTCAGTTTGGAAACTGGAATGCAGACGTGTATGGCCAGTATTTCAATGACTTGTGGCATCTGGCTGGAGCAAACAGTAGTCCTAACTCCCAAAGAAGCATGTTAACCAGATTATTTTTTGTGAAGTTTGTTTAAAAAAGAGAAACCAGAGAGCATGTTTTACTGTTTGCTGGGGAAATGGGGTGGAGAAAGGAATAGAACTGTTTATCCACTTTCTTTGAAGTTATTGCTGCTCGGATATTTTAGACTTTGTAGGAGAGACTTGGGTAAGGTGGAAAAACACAATTCAGTGTTGGTCATGTTACCTTAAACGTGAAAATCATCATGTTAAGGTTGAAGGGTATTTCAAAGTAGAAAAAAGTGCATTTGAAGGCTGCTGTTGATGCTGATAAAAATACGTATGATCTCTGGAGGCTGTGGTGGAGAGTTTTTTTTCTGACACGATGCTGCACATCTTTTTAGGGGTGATTAATGGTGCAGCCTCTTCTGATCCCTGGACTCCTTACAAAGCCTGCCTTTCTTGACCAAGTCTTACGCAGTTTCTAGTTGTTTTTATAGTGATCCATTCAATAAACTGCATTTGTTATTGAATGAGAGGTTTGTCTTGGGCATTGTTCTAGACCCTGGGGCTAGAGAAGTGAACAAAATAGACAAAACCACGTGGCTCATGTGGGAGAGTGATGTGGGCCAAGCAAGAGGGAGTTAGAATTATAGCCAGGATGGGCAGGGAAAAAAATCTCACTGCAGACAGAGGTAAGTTTTGACCAAGACCCAAAAGCAGTGCAGGAGGAAGGGCAAGTGGGCCAGTGTGGCCAGGATGCAGCAGGTGGGGGTGAGAGAAGTAGGAGCTGAAGGCAGAGAGACAAATTTGGCCCAGTCATGGGGCCTGGTTGGGTCATAGTGAGGACTGGGGCGTTTATTCTGAATGAGTTGGTGAGTCTTTGGAAGGTTTTGAGTAGAGAAATAATGTGACTGGGCGGATGTTTAGCAGACTGGTTCTGGCTGCTCTGTCCAGGATATACGGCGTGTCCTGCAGAGGGGCAAGGGCAGAAACAGGGAGACCAGTTAGGAGGCTGTTGCTAAGCCAATGAAAGGCCATGGAAGCTTGGCTCAGGGTGGAGAGAGGAGGTGACTTCTGGATGTATTTGAGGGTTGAGACATCAGGACTGTGTACAGACTGGAAGTGATCGGGTGGTGGGAGGCATGGAGAGGGACAACTTGAAGATGGTGTGAGGTTTATGGCCTGAACTGAGAATGTCTTGTGGGGAAGACTTTGGGGGTCTTGGTGGGGGAGCTGTTGGTTTTCTATGTGCTGACTGTTGTTAGACATCTTTGTTATGATGTCCAGGGAGGCTCTGGGTCCACGGGCCTGGAGCTCAGGGCGTAGGCCTGGACTCGAGGTCGAAGTGTGTGGGAAGCTGCTTTGGATGAGTCACTGAGGGTCTGAGAGGAGGAAGAAAGAGCAGGGGCCTGGGAGGGGCACCCAGGGCTGCTGGCTGGCATGGAGAGGTCCAGAAGGTGGCAGGCGGACTACAGGCTGGTTGTGTTCTCCACCGAGCCCCCAGCACTGTGTGTGAGAACACATTCAGGGCTCAAGGAGCGGTGGGTGCCCGCAGTTAAATGGCTGTGCTGTCCGTCCCTTGAGGACAGAGCCCGTATCTTGAGCTTGTGTCTCCAGGGCTTCAGTTGTGTCTGGCATGTGGGTGGTAATCAAGGAAGCAGAACTCGAATTAATGGCAACTTACACGTTCCTGCACTATAAGGACTTCAGTTTAGAGAGTCTGTTAGTGTGTAAGGTGTCAGTGGTGAGAAGGGGCTGCTGACCCTTGCAGGGCAGAGGGGCTCAGTGTGGTGTTCTGTCCAGTGTGCTCTCGAGTGCAGTATTTTCTAGGTCTCTGGTGTAGCTGATGTTCTGGGTGCTTTTCCTTCCTTTTCCTTCCTTTTCATTCAAAACTGAACTACCAACATCTTCATGAAAACTATTTGGGATTTTAAAAAGTAACTGCTTGCAAACCTGTTACTCTAAACATAAACATTTTCCTTTTTTTTTTTTTTTTAAGATTTTATTTATTTACCTGACGGAGAGAGCGAGCGCACAAGCAGGGAGAGCGGCAGGGAGTGGGAGAAGCAGACTCCTCGCTGAGCAGGGAGCTCAGTGTGGGACTTGATCCCAGGACACTGGGATCATGACCTGAGCCGTGGACTGAGCCACCCAGGCGTCCCTAAACATAAACATTTTCTAAAGGAAAGGGAGAACTTTTCTTTTGATTTTATTTGTAAAGCATAATCTCTCAGAAGCTATAGATGTTTGGGGGAAATATCTTTGAAAAGTGATGCTTTATGTAAAAAAAAGGTAGTGGTGCGTGTTTTTGTGGTTCTCCCTGGTTAAATTATAGTGTGATTGGTACTAAGTGGAGACAAATTGGTTACCTTCATTGAGCACAATTCCCTAATTTTCTGCCAGATTAATAATATTAAAACATTTGTTTCTAATGGAATTACCATACTATTAAAGGGCTTTCTGCTTCCTCTTCTGGGTGTGGTCAGAGACATCTCGGAGGAAAATGTGGAAAATCAAGTGTCTGGAACCCAAGTGACCAAATGAGGGAGAGTGCCTCTGAAAGAGCCTCATTCTTAACTGGGTGACACCTGTCAGTCTTGCTTGTCCTGTGTGTCCTCTTAGTGGAAGTTAAAACCATTTCCTGGAGTCTGGAGATCGGCATTGTTTTTGAGATTTGACCCCTTTTCACTCAGGAGGTATGTGAACTGCTTCACATATGATGTTGCATGTGGTGATGATGAAATTATTCTGAGGCCTAATTAATTTGGGGTGACCCTCTGTGGGAAGGATGCAGATCAAGCCCCTGTGAAGCTGGTCAGTCTGAGCAGAGAGCTGGAGGTCAGTCTACACCTCCTCTGTGTTGGCCGATCTGTGCCGATGTTACTGATTGTGAACTTAAGTTTTAAAATAGAAAAGTACTAGCTTTTCTACTGAACTGTTTTCTGAACGGGCGCTCTGTGATGTTTTTTGTTCTACAGAAGTATTAATATGTGTTTTGACTAAGTTAATACCAACGATAAAAGTGGTGTTGTGTAGGGGACAAGGGAGATTTATTTTCATCTTGCAGATAACAAGGCTTGAAATAATATGAAAAGGAGGAAGAGAAGGTGCTGCACACGTGGCTGGAACCTGGCCCGGGCCTTGCGTTCCTGCCCCACGGGGCAGAGCCAGCAGCTGTGTCCCGCCTCGTGGCCCAGGGACCAGGGCCGTGCGTCCTATAGCTGGCAAGTGGGCTCTCTGTCTCCAAAAAACAAATCTTCGTAGAGATGAGAAAGTTGAACGTCAGGAATGAACGGTATTTTCGAGAGTACCATCAGAGAGTGAGGTCCGGAAGGTCCGGGAGCTTGGTGGTCTGGTGGAGGCAGCCTGTGCTAAGTGAGCATGCCTCTGTCCGAGGGAGCCGTGAGGGCACCCGGGCTGTGACATTTATTCCAGGTGTCGGTGTCCTCTGCTGCAGGCGGGACGGGGCAGAGCCGCCGAAGGTCAGTCAAGACTCTGCCGGCTATACGGGGACGAGAAGCCCTTCACTTGCTTTCCTGGTTGGAAGTGCTGAGGGGCCGTGGGACTCTGTGCTCATTTTCCAGGGCGGAAGCCTCAGGATGTTGAACTAGCCTGTGAAGTGTCTCGGATGGCTGGCTTCTGCTCCCTAAACCCCAGTCTTGTGAGGAAAGCTTGTTGCTTACATTCCGCTTTAGTGAGGTAGATCACGTATTTGGGTGAGTCTCCTGTGTGTGTTGCACTGAGTGCCGCACCTGTTACAGCACGAGGAGACTGGCCTTCGTTGCACACTGTGGCGTCACCAACTTACCCGTCCCAGTGACTCCCAGGGGACCCGCCCCAAAACGTGCTTCCTGTTGCCCAGCATGGGGCAAAGCTTTCCACGCTTCCTCACACCGTCCCTGAGGGAAACACAGCTGTTCCCATCTTACCAGTGAGAAAACTGAGGCACAGTAAGGTCACCACCAAGTGAGGGTCAGACTTCGGGCTGCCCACGGCGGGGACTGTGTTCAGCAGGCATGGTGGACACACACTGCATGCGCAGTGTCCCCCAGGACCGACGGGAACACGGTCCCTGTCTGAGGAAGCTGCCATGCCATGGGGGAGCTGTGTCTGCAGCCAGTTCCAGAGGCTCACGTGACCTGCACCCAACAGAAGCAGGATTCGGGGGGAGCGGCTCGCACGGTCAGCTGGAGGGGCAGAGGCAGGAGGAGCAATGATGTGAGGGGCATGGGGGACACAGGGGCGTGGAGCACTCCTTAGGGAGCCTGCAGATGATAAATTTGCACCCTCACTTCGAGGCTCCTGCTCATCTGGCAAGAGCTGGGGTCACTTTCTGGTAGTTCATTCCCCTCGGGTGTGTCTGTCTCCTTGCTTGGTTTTGGCTGAAGCAGAAAAGAATCTGAGGCCACACAACCCATAATTTGGTTAGCTGTCTTAGGAAATTGGGTGATAAAGTGTTAAGTTAATAGAACATCTCTTACTTCTTTCCCTCTGAAGTTGGCTTGGTTGCCTATAAAGTTTGCTAGTAAACCTAAGAAGTACGCCTGTTTCGCATTTTGCCACCTCAGTGATGAAAACCTCTCTACTTCAGAGGTGCCGCAGCTTTGATACAGGGCTGTGGTCCTTTGACGGGTGCTGCGCCCCTCCGGCGCCAAGCGCACACGAGGTGCTCGCCCACGGCATCAGTAGCCCTCCAGGGTTGTCAGCCATCTCTGCATCGTTGGTTCACGGCTGTGGTCTTCAGAGGGTCCTGGGCATCAGTAGGGCAGGAGGACAGTTAACGTCCTGCAGTGCAGTCGAGTGGTTTGCATCCTTTCTCACTGAGAGTCAGGGTTTGGGTTTGAATCTACCTATCAGTTGAAGCCCGGGGTTCCTAACGATAGAGAAGTAACAAACACCATGTGCAGCTCCTCGAGAACGTGGAACTTGAACTCACTCCAGCGTAGCTTTGATAATCACCTGCAGAAAAGAGGGGGAGATCAACCTGGACTCTGTAAGCGTAGAGCAGCTTGGTTGGCGTTGTGGAAGCACCGGCAAGTCGGACGCACTGAGCAGAGCCCCTGCATGAAGCCCCGCGGGTGAGGGCCCTGTGCCCGCCATCGTGCTCAGGCGCTCCGGGAAGCACAGCTTGTTCTGGAAGCACTGGGACTGCCCTGACGCTGTCAGGTTTCCGGCGGAAAGAAAAAAAGGCGGAGCTGGGTCTGGGTTCCTGACAGCCGGAGAATTCTTGAAGTGGCGAACACAGGGTCTTCGGGTACTGTGGATTTCTCTGTTCATGGAGCATTGTTTTCCCAACCCTGGGCCTGGGAATTAGCTGCGCATCCAGTTTAGCCTTTTGGGTGTAGTAAAATCATATGCCCTTGAGCCTGCAGTTCTGCGTCCTCGGTATTAATGACACTGGCTGACCTTGGCGCCCTTCTGTCTGCCAGCTTGTGTGCGCGCACCTCATGGGAAGGGGTTCACGGACACTTTGCAGCTGCGCTGTGAGGGCATCCTATTATTTTCCCCCATTTTATGAGTAAGGAAATTTTTACACTGAGGGGTCAACCCAAAGAACCTACAACCTGGGAGTGCTTGAGCTAGGGTTTGAACCTCCACCGCCAGGCGCCAGAGCCAGCACTGGACCCCCAACATCCCCAAGGGATTGTGCGCAGCACAGAGGGACACGCAGGGATGCTCCGCAGGGTATGTTAGGAGCATCTCGACAGGGTGCGGGAGTTACCGGTGGCCTGGACAGGGTGCTGCGAGACCGTCAGACACTTGCTAGAGCTCTATGTCTGTGTGGACTATCACCGTTGAGAGACTAGAGACGAGGAAATCACAGGTGTGGTACGCTTTCCTTTACGGATCAACGCAGAGACTTCTGGAAGGAGATTCCTTGCTGGGTGTGAAGCTGCAGAAGATTTTTTTAATAATATTTTTGTAGTCTTTGGGTTTTTAAAAATTAATACGTCATTGTTACCAAAAGGTGGGGCTATTGTCAAAAAGTAAATTCAGATGTGGGAGAAACGATTATAATAGATTTTCCAAAGTTATCTGGGCAATTGCAGGTGAAGAGTACGAGTGACTAGGTACCATTGAGGCTTGCGAGGCAGCAGATGAGAACTGTGTGTTTCGGGTTCTGTGAGGAGCAGCTGAAGAGTCGGGGGACCCGGGATACACTGCCCTTTGCCTCGCGGGTGTCGGTCTGTGCTCTGCTGAATCTGGGAACTGTGTATAGAGGGTTTCTTCAGCTGGCTTCCGAGGACCGAGAGGGACACTGGGCCTCTCTAGTTTCTTAACTGAAGCAACACAGAATAAAATGGCGCTCAGGTCTTGTTAGCTGCATACACAGCGATCTTCTTAGGAGGTGGGAGCTGGTGGCTGCGCTCTTCTGGGAGCATCTTGAAGTGAAAACAGCTGCAAGAGCCTCAGGGAGTTTTGCAGAAGGGTCTGTCTGTTTCTGGGGATCTGTGTCCCACCCAGGAATAGTACCTGCCCTTCCACGGCTGGTCGTCATCATCCCCGAGCTTGTGTTTCTTGCCTGTGAAGTACCTGCCTTCTCCTCGGCCTCTGGACACCTGCTCCTGGGGGACACTGGCTCCACCGTCTACTCAGCGTGTGGCCTCGCTTACATACTGAGATGCAAGGGTTACTTTTGTCCTGTCGGTGTAAGGCTAAAACCAGTACTGAGGTCAGGTACTTCCTTGCCCCGGGCCTGGTGCTGTCGGCCTCACCCTCGTGTCTGCCGGAAGGCGAGGCTCAGGAGCTGCTGCCCTGTTGCTTGCGGTTGCTTTGTCTGTGGTGGTTGTCACATACCTGACGAGACACAGGATCACACAGAGCTCTTTACGCGGAAACGCTAGAAATCATCTTCCATATTGTTTTATGAAATTATAAAAATGGGATCAATGTGTGTTTGGTTTCAATAGCTACTCTGACCTACGACACTCTTCGATTTGCTGAGTTTGAAGATTTCCCGGAGACCTCAGAGCCTGTGTGGATACTGGGTAGAAAATACAGCATCTTCACAGGTATTCGCCGCCTCAGAGCCTGCTGTGCTCTCAGGGCTCAGGCTGTGAAAAGCACGTTGTGGTGATAATAGTTATTTGCTAACTTTCTGTAACATATGATCTACGAAGTTAAGGCTGTGTGTGTTTTCTTCTTTTAAACAATCCCTAGAAAAGGACGAGATCTTGTCCGATGTGGCGTCCAGACTTTGGTTTACATACAGGAAAAACTTCCCAGCCATTGGTAAGTACGCCGTCGGTTACTACACGTGGCGGTGGATACAGGCCTTATAAGGAGGGCAACTTGGGTGTGGAGTGTTGACGTCGGTGTGCTGGGTGCTTGTCACTGCACCTCAGACCTCCCGGCAGCCCTAGTGACGTAAGCCGGCTGAGGTCTCGCGCCTAGCGTGGTGAAGTTAGGGTCCAAACTCGGGACTCCTGACTCTCCCGAGGGCAGGGATTTTCCAACTGCTGGTCCTGGGTTCTTACTGGGATCTAAAATCAGGATAATGAGTTATAAGCAGCATTTAAAAGTATAGAGCAGAGTGGAGTGTGAAGTCGTGTGTCTCCACAGTGAGGCAGCGTACGGCTTCAGGAGGCTTCAGTCTGTACGTCAGAAGGGTGTCCTGGGTCACGGTTGTCACGGTGTGCTTCGGACTGTAGGCCAGGATGTTTGGAGGCCGTTGCTCTGTGTCCATCACCTTTTCTCTCGTGTCCCGCACTTAGTTGTGGGGAGAGCTGAAAGGCAAGGTGGATGTGCCATGTCTTCGCATAGCGCTGATGTACGCCCCATTCAGAGTGGCTCTTCGTCGTCGTGACCCTGGAGGTGGGCAGTGGAGGGGCCCCAGCTCTCGGCCTTGCCTTTGCTGGTTGGAGAACCTGAGACCAGGGGGTCGGCAGCAGGAGGCTACGGCTCCCGGGTGGCAGGTCTCTGTCAGGCCCCTCACCAAGATGCAGTCGCCGGTGTTCTCTGGAAGTGAGCTGGATGCGGTACAGCCACAGGGCTTGACATTCAGGAGCGCCGTGGGGTGGGGAGACCAGGCCAGTGCCACCACAGGCCACCCAATGATGGGATTTGTCCGCTGTGCTCCGGGATGTCGTTTATGCCAGCCGTGCTCTGCTCAGCCCTGAGGACGGGGCAGGCCCGGGCGGTGGGGGTGTGCCGGGCGGTGCTGGGGGACCACCACTCTCCTGCAGGTCTCTGTCTGGACTCACAGAGCAGGGACAGGCTGAGAGGAGCCTTGTACTGTTTGGTCAAGTCGCTGAGGAGGACGGTGCCTGCCGCTAAGGGCCAGCGTGGTCCTTCCTTCCCTGGCCACGGAGAGACGACTAGTTTGTACGGGCGTCGTTGCTGCGCGTCCCGAGCACTGCGCTTCGTCTACCCGCCCCGCTGTGCCCCTCGAGGCTTTGTCCACCCACGTTTGTGGGAGGGGCTGCCCCAGGCTCCGAGGTGATGCTGCGGGGAAACGGTGGAGCCGGCCGGGGCTGCGGCTCGCTGGGCTGGCCCTGGCGTCTCGGCTCCGCCGCCGCTTCATGCCTCTCGCCTTGCCGGTACTTAGGATGGCCGGGGCTTCTCCTGTCATGCTGGGGCCTGTCTCGGAGTGCACGCAGAGCTGTGGTGCCCAGTGTCGGCATCCTTTTGTGCCCTGGCAGTGGGCATGACGTGGAGGGGCCCCGGGGCAAGTGTGCTTTAAGTGCTGAGGGTGGTTGCTGACCGCCCCTGGGTTATGTTCCTGCCCTCCCGCATGCACGACCCACTCTCCCGGCAACTGCATCTTTGCCCTTCCGGTGCTTGGAGAGAGGTCCTCCTTATCTGACTTGGAGTTTCCTCATTACTCATGAGACTTAGTGTCTTTTCATATGTTTTCCAGACATTCTTAATTCTCTGTGACTGACTTGTTCACATATTTTGCCCGTTTCAAGGGGTTGGCAGGACGTATCATTGCCCAGTAAATGTGCCCTTGGCATGACCAGGTTCTAAATGGCCTGTCACCTGAGATGGAGCTGACGCGGTGTAGGGCTGCCCCAAGTGTGCTAGGGCCGCCCCAAGTGTGCTAGGGCCAAGGCCTCCTGCCAGTGGACTCCTGACCTGCTGGGCCATCTTGACGGCGAGCCCTCTCTCTTTGTCCACCATGACAGGGGGCACCGGCCCCACCTCGGACACGGGCTGGGGCTGCATGCTGCGGTGCGGACAGATGATCTTTGCCCAGGCCCTGGTGTGCCGCCATTTAGGCCGAGGTAAGTCACGGCACCGGGGACGACAGCGTTTTTAGGAAGCAAACAGGACTGTGGGGTTAGGTTACCCAAAGCACACAGACTGGGATTCAGGGTTTTCTTGAGTGGTGACCCACTGGTATTCGTTGATTTGAAAAAGTGACTTTAAAGAATATTGATGAATGTTTGTCTTTTAGAAATTATCTTTACGTCACTGAAACCGTTTTCTGTTCTTTATGGATTTGTTTTGGTGGGTTAGCATATGTGCATTTGGAATCCTGGAGAATTTGGCTTTTAACTTTGGAAAGGTTCAAGAAAGGGTATCACCTGTGGCTTGAGTGTTTCATAAACGTAAAGGCTTCTTTCTTCTCTTTTGGTAAAACTGATCTTGTGCATCTCTCCAATAGATTGGAGGTGGACACAGCGGAAGAGGCAGCCGGATAGCTACTTCAATGTCCTCAACGCGTTCATCGACAGGAAGGACAGTTACTACTCCATTCACCAGATAGGTGGGGGATTGCCGAGTGAGCCAGTCCCCGCGGCTTAGAGCAGGCCGAGGCGCTGGGTTCCCCCTGAGCGCTTCTCTGGTATCGGGTGTGGGAGGCCTGAGGCTGTAGGTCCCTCTGGCCCGGGGCCACCTGGGGCTGCTGTCCTGGGCCAGGGCAGCTCGGACCCGGGGCCTTGCTGTGGCGCGGGGGGCCGTGTGGCCGCAGTGGTGTGCGGGCTGCTCGTCGCGGCGGCTGTGCAGGGGGATGCCATCTCCAGGGGTCGTCCCTCTCTGCGCCCATTGCTAAGCCTAAATGCTCCTTTGTTTTGAGCGTCTCATTCTCACCTACAGAAGGAAGTAAAGGTATAGCTTTGAGTCCTTTGATTTCCTCCATCCTGCTCCTTCTTGAAGGGCTAGGGCCCTGACTCGTAGTGAGGGACAAACCTTGAGGCAGCGTCTCTCCCTCTTGGAGGAGGCGTCCTGGGGTCTGTCAGGAGCTCCTGCTGGAGGCAGGGGTGGGTGTGCCTGTCCAGGCTTCCTGTGGAGTGTTCCCACTACCACGTGCTGCTGTCAGGACGGGCCTCTTCTGGGGGACGGGCGGGGCGGGAGGGGGGCTCACATCACTAATCCCATCTGTTTCCTGCAGCACAAATGGGAGTTGGCGAGGGCAAGTCCATCGGCCAGTGGTACGGGCCCAACACCGTTGCCCAGGTGCTCAAGTATGTGCCAAGCCCCATGCCTCCCATTTCCTCGGGGTAGCGTGAGCATGACCTGTGGGTTCAAACTCTCCTGAGTCTTGGTTGCGGAAGGAGATGAGGGACCTTTTACTCTTCCCCTCACGGCTCTCCTGAGAGTCCTCAGAGGCGGCCACACCCAGTGCGCTCCTGTGTGGAATTTATGTTTCCTGATGGATGAGTGTCTTCAGATGGCGCCCACTGGATGGGGCCCCTGTGTGTCTGTCACGTGGACCTGTCCACTAGGGTGCTTTTCTGATGGTCTGGGAGGTGGAAACTGCTGTGGAGTGACAGCAGTCAGGTGCCGTGGGCCTCTGCCTCTGCGCTGACCCCGCTTCTCCCTGCCTTGGACCCTGTGTCCGCAGCTGCGGCTTTCCCTCCACATCCAGATTCGTGCATCTGTTGCCTGCTCCCTGTCGCCCAGGCTCCTTGCTCGGGGTGTCTGTACCCGCCCTTCTCCACCCCTTGTCCCCCAGCCCACTTCTTGTTGCAGTGAAGGGCTGCCCTCTCCCATCTGGCTGCTCTTGGCAGGTTCTTTGGGATCCTCCACCCACCTTCCGGCTGATCCCCAAGCCTGCCCACTGTCTCTCTGTCCTCTCACCCAGCCCCCCCATTTACTCTACCGAGCCCCTGCCACATGCCCCTTAGAACCCTGGGTCTAGCCCTGCACGCATTGAAAGCAGCCTTTCTGCATGGTCCATCTCCCTGCGTGGTCAGTGTGTGGTCCGTCCGTGTGCGGCCTGCGTGAGTCGTTTGCGTGGCCTGTGTGTATGGTCTGTGTGCGTGCCTGCGCGTGGGGTCTGCCGGCGTGGTCTGCGTGCGGGTTCTCACTGTCCCCACTTCTGCTCTGAAGCAGCTCCTCCGAGGTTGCTGTCCATCTGGTCCTGTCCCAGCGCCCGGGTTCGGTCTTCTGTTTGCTCAGTTGTCCAGCAGGTGGCCTTGGTGCAGGTGTTCTCTCTCGGAAGCCCTGGGCCCCACAGTCACGCCCTCTGGTCCCTGTTGATGGTCGATGGCTCCATTGCGGGGCTCCCTCCCCCCTCAGTGAGCACTGCGGGGCTGGCTTGGCCTTTGGCGGCTTCTCTTTTCTGCCAGCACCAGTGTGAGCTGGGTCTGCGTGGCACAGCTCCGAGCATCACACCCCCAGTGCTGATTTGTGCCCAGACCCCAGCCTCAGGTCCAGATGCTTCCTCAGCAGCACCCCTTGTCTGAGGGGCATGTCAGCCTAACAGCCAAAACCCAAAGCTGACCCTTCTCCCCATCCTCGGCCTGTTCCTTCTACAGGGAATGCGGTCCTTCCAGGAACTCAGGCCAGAAACTGGGGTCGTGCTAGATGCCTTTTCTCAACACACCCCTTCCAGACGCGTCCAGACTAACCTTTGCTCGTTGCCTCCCTGTCCTAACCCCGGTCCAAGCCCCATCTTCTGCCTCCTCGTTGGTCTTCCCTTTTTTTGACATCCTCAAGGCTCTTTTTTTTTTTTTTTTTTTTTAATTTTATTTGTTCGTTTGAGAGACAGAGAGAGAGCATGAGCAGAGGGAGGGGCAGAGGGAGAAGCAGGCTCCCCACTGAGCCAGGAGCCTGACGTGGGGCTCGATCCCAGGACCCTGGGATCATGACCTGAGCCGAAGGCAGACGCTTAACCATCTGAGCCACCCAGGTGCCCCCCTCAAGGCTCTTTTAAAATACGGATAGGCATTGGGGCACCTGGGTGGCTCCATCAGTTAAGCATCCGGCTCTTGATTTTGGCTCAGGTCATGATCTCAGGGTTGTGGGATCGAACCCCCCCACCAGCATCAGGCTCCGTGCTCAGCGGGGAGTCTGCTGGAGATTCTTTCCCCACTGCCGCACTTGTGCACACTCTAAAGTACATCAGTGAGTTTTTTTAAAGATTATTTGAGAGAGAGAGAGTGTGTACAGGCGGGGGGGTGGGGGGCAGTGTGCAGAGGAAGTGAGAGAAGCAGGCTTCCCACTGAGTGCGGAGCGCAACGTGGGGCTTAGTTCCAGGAACCTGAGATCATGACCTGAGCCAAAGCCAGGCGCTTAACTGACTGAGCCACCCAGGTGCCCCTAAATCAGTAAATCTTAAAAAAATAAAAAAATAAATAAAAATAAAATAGCAATAGGTGTCATCTTCGTAAAATACATGTCGGCCGTCTGCCCCTTCTCTACTGGAACCGTCCTGGGGGTCCCAGCCGACTCCAGGGAAAGCTGCAGGCATGGGCACGGCTCTGCCTACCTTCCCGGGCCTGTCTCCACTGCGTGCCCCGCGCCCACTCCCAGCACGCTGCGCCTCGTGCCCCTCGCACACACCCACCCCGGGGCCTCTGTACCAGCCTTCCGCCAGCATCAAGGCCGCCTGCACCTGCACTGGTCTTGCCCGCAGTTACTGCTCTCTTGTTCTCCATCGTGCTCACTACCCACAGTTACTTCTTTTTTGCCTGCCTCGTGTCTGGAATGTCCGCATCTTGGGGGGGCTGCTTTGTCTCGTGTGTCAGTGGGTTTCAGCCCCATACCTGGCCCTCTGCAGGTGAGGGAGAGGCAGCCAGTGGAGTGTTGCACGTGTTCCTCCGGCTGCCACTTCGGCCTTCCCGTGGGGAGGGGCTTTGTGTGGTTGCCCTGATGCCCCGCACCCTCCACGTGTGTCCCCAGATGGACCAGGTTCTCCCACTAGACGTTTGGTTGTAGTTCGCTTATCTTTCAGAGGCTCGGGGCTTTGACCAGGGTTCTTGCGGTTGTTAAGCCACAGATTCTCTGTGGGGACTCAAACTGCTTGTCAGTGCATCACTTTCGGGGTGAGGTGGAGCAGAGTGTGAAGGTACCATGGGGAGTGGGGGTGCTGGGCCTTCCTGATTTGGGAGAACCTGTGGTGTTCTGAGACAGGGTCTGTGCTCCCTTTCTCAGGACAGAACGCCCCGCGGGCAGGGCTTCTGTGCAGGGACCCTGTCCACATGTGGCAGCTGGGGGTAATGGAAGGAGCACTGGGCCCAGGTGGGAAGAAGCAGGCCGCAGCCTCAGCTTTATTCCCGTCTGGGGCCCTGAATGTCTCAGCTGTGATCTTTCTCATCTGTAAAAACTGCTGGAGCATTCGTTGCTCTTTCCTTTGCTTGCCCCGCGGAAGTGAAATGTCTTTGAATTGTGAAGACTTACTGGTGTGTCCTCCCCCTTTCTGTTAGGAAACTGGCTGTCTTCGACACCTGGAGCGCCTTGGCAGTCCACATAGCAATGGACAACACGGTGGTGATGGAGGACATCAGTAAGTGAACGAGAGTGCACGGGTTGTAGCTGGTGGGACTCAGGGAGCGGCTCCCTGGCCCACGGCCAGGCCTTGACTGGCATGCAGGTTGGGGATCCCTCGTCCGTGTCCAGTATACAACAGGCTAAGGGGAAGGGCCTGGACTCTCCGCAGAGCTGGGCTGCATCGTACCCCGACTTGCTCTGTGTCCTCGTTGCAAGAACTTGTTCAGGTGTACTGGGTCAGCCCTTCTCGGGCATCGTCCTCTTCGAGGACAGGCAAGAACAGCTTTCTCGCCAAGGTGTAACAGGAAAGGGGAGCATAGCTCTGTTCCTCTTTCTGGAAGGATCCACTGGAAACCTGAAGGAGTCCAGGCATGCTGACGTTTTAGTCCAGGAGGAAAATGATGGCTGGGTTTGGCAAATGGCCTCTAGTGAGTGAGTTTTGAATTTGGAGTTTACATCCCGTTATACAACCAAGCTGACAAAACTCTATTTAATGTCTTAGGTTTTTGCTTAGGAACACCTTTTCCCCAAAGAATTTGCCAGAGCTCCCTCCACTCCAGTTTTATTGAAGTTCCACATATTTGCTGCTGCTTTGCTTTGAATTTTACCTAAGAAAGAGCCCTTTGAGCGTGCTCATCTGCGGTTTGCCTGGACGGTCGGAGGTGGGCCTCGTGTCATGACTGCAGGCACGGACCCCACGGCGGTGTTGCTCCTTGCTGCTGCCCGGCCCTTCGCTTCTGCAGCCTGGGGCCTGTGACCTCGCAGAGTTGGGGGAGCCAGCCAGCCCTCCCTGCCCGCTGACCCTGTCCCCTGACCCTTTGCCCCTAAGAGCTGACAAACTAGGGACTTGCACGCAAGGACAGGTGTTTTTCCCTTCTGCCTTCTCCTCACGTTTTATTTCTTGAAATTTTTGCGAAACATGGGAAACTGGAAACATACAGAGAATGGGGGAGAAAACCACTTGGAAACAGTTCCTCCTGACGTGGAGATGCCGCTCCCCCCAGTGTTTGTCGTTCTGAGCAGCCCTTGCACGTTGCCAGAGCACGTCTTCTGTCGGGGACGTTGCAGCCTTCCTGCTGTCTGGCTGCTCATTTCCCAGTACATGTCCGTTTCCCTTTTCCCCCAGTGCTGGGGAAACCACCTCCCTCAGGGCCGACCCAGTCACCCGCCCAGCCTGCCCTCCGAGGCTGGTTCCCCGGTGCGGTGCCAGGAGGGAGTGAGGGACAGGCTGCTTTCCAGGGCCTGCATTCCTGGGGAGGGTGGGGGCGGGGGGAGGTGCTGGCTGGGGCCTGGAGGAGACTCGGCCGTGTGCCCGGATTTAACAGGCTCCCAGGTGGGGTGTGTGTGGCCGCCCACCCATGGTCAGGGCCCTGGGGTTCTCCCCTCCTGAGTCAGAAGTGATGCATGCTCTTCATGGGGACAGCTTAGGAGGAATAGCATCAATACACCACGAGCAAGGACGCTGGGACCAAAAATAGTGCCTGGGGTCCTGTGCACAGTTTAGTGAGGTGAGTGGTAGATGGTGGGGAGTCTGAATGGCTGTGCTAACTGCTTTTGGCTTTAGGGGCCCCAGGGGGCTAGAGGGGACACCAACGCCTCAGGCAAGGCAGGCAAGGAGCCACTTTTGTAGTCACGGCTGCCTGAGGTCGCAGGTGTGGGAGAGAAAGCTCCAGTTCATCAACGCAGATGGAGAACCAATACTGGCCAAGCCAGGGCTGTCCAGGTCTCCCGAGCGGCTCCCCGGCAAAAGCACCGGCTTTCCGCCTTCCCTGTCCATTTCGGGGGGAGAGTGCTCTGCGGGGGAGCCTTGCAGGCGGAGATGTGCCGCCCTCCGTGGGGCACCAGCCGGGACCCCCAGAGCAGCCTCCGCCAGGGCTTGCCCTGGATGAATTTGGAGCTTTGTGAGACACTGGAAAGGCACTGAATCTGGGGGGGACTCACAGATGGAAGAAGACAGTGAGACAGTGCACACACAGGCACGCCACAGGAAGACCCTGGCGGCAGAAATAAAGCAGAGGTGCCTGTGGCTGGAACTTCCAGGAGGCGAAGGAGCGGGCGGCCAGCCTCCCTGTGCCCGAGCTGGCGTTTTCACAGCTGAGCACCTCCCAGTTTTTTAACCAGGGGTTCTTCAAATACGCGTGTTCCTAGTGACACTTCCAAACTGCAGAGACGGACACTTGGAAGCGTCCGGAGGAAGGTGGTGGTGGTGATAAGCTGCCGTTGAAGAGCGGCGGTCCGCTGGCCGGGCTGTCTGGTCTTCCTGCCGCAGCAGGTGCTGGTGGGGCCGGGGCAGCGTGCTGGGGAGGTGGCAGGCCGTGTGGGGCTCCTGTCACGGATGGGCTCGGAGAGAGCTCACGCGTGGTGGGGATGTGAAGGGAGCATGAGCAAGGGACCCGTGGGTGCCTGGACGCTTGCCATGTCACAGGCCACGTGCAGCCTCGTGAGTCCCCAAAGTGCCGCGTGACAGGCCCTGCTTCCGTCATTTCTTGAGCCGATCCATGTGAGGGTCTGTGCTGGTGAGAAAGATGCAGTCAGCAAGTAGTCCCCCCACCCCCATTCTTCATTTTCCAGCTATGCATTTTGAGAGATTCCAGTCCCGTGTTCATGCAGCCGTCCTCCTCCCTCCTGCATCCCCAGTTGTCGGCCTCAGCTCACCTGCTTTCCTGCTGCCCAGCGCCCTGGCCCTCCCTGGCCCGCTCCGGCCTGTGGTCGAGGGGCCGGGGTTGTATGTGGTTGCCATGCCTGTGCAGTCTCCTCTGATCTGGAAAGTTCTCCTTCTTGGTTTATTTTCCTGCTTTATCATGGCACGTTTTGAAGAACCCAGGCCAGTTTGGTGCAGTGCCCCACGCTCAATGTATGTGCGTCGTCAGGATTAGATCGGGGGAAACCTCGGCAGTACCTGGCGGCCGTGTCCTCAGCCCACAGCCGGAGGCCCGTCAGTAACACTTCCTCGGCCACCTGCTCGGGCCGTGTCCCTGCTTCCCTGTGATTAACGGGGATCTGGGGGTGATACCGAATGCGTGTCGAGGATTTTTGCCTGGAATGGTGGCTTCTGTAACCATCCTTCCCTTTGGGTTTACCGGCTGGCAAGGTGGCTGGCCCACCTTGTCCTTTCTCTGTCTCCGGCCAGGGATCAGCGGTTTCTCCGAGGAGCCCTGTTTCCGTTTAGCAGGGAAAGGTGTTCAGAAACCACGGTCTGGGCGCCTGCTGGGCTGGGGCCCCTGGAGCGTCCCGTCCCCACCACCAGCCTCCTCGGTAGCACACCGACGGAGGATTAGCAGTGCGCTTAGAAGAAACAAGTTGTCTCCACGTTGACGAGGGAGGAGCAAGGCTGTTTCCCGATGGTGTCCTTGGCGTGGGGCCAGTGCGCGTGCCCACCAGCGTGGTGGCTGCCCGGGACGCACGGTGCTGTTTGCTTTGTTTCACTTGAGACTTCATTTCACGGCAACGGTTTTAAATTGGACATGCGTAGAAAACGATTTTTTTTTTCTCTGTGGGCGGCAGGACTTATTTTCCAGGTTCAGATTGTGTTAAGCACTTGACTTTTTTATACTCGTTTCCTATGACTGAGTAATTATGTACTTGTTCCTTTTGGGTAAACTTGTGTCTGCTGCTGCTCAGCCTTTGAAAGCACGTCTCTGTTTCGCAGGAAGGTTGTGCAGGGGCAGTCTTCCGTGTACGGGGGCCACCGCGCTCCCCGCGGACTCCAGCCGGCACTGTAACGGCTTCCCCGCGGGAGCTGAGCTCACCAATAGGCCGGCACCGTGGAGACCCCTGGTGCTTCTCATCCCCCTGCGCCTGGGGCTCACGGACATCAACGAGGCCTACGTGGAGACCCTGAAGGTGGGTCTTCTCGCCGACCAGCAGCGGGGAGAGATGCTGCTGCTTGTCGCCATGTCGGCCCCTTCTGCCCTCTGGCCCCTGTGGACTCCTGGCCCCCACCTGCCCGCCTCCGGGCAGTCCTGACCGCCTGTCCCGTGGGCCTCTGCGCTCACCCTGCAGTCTCTGCTCTTCCTGACTAAGCTCTTGGGGACCACGTCTTCCCGCTCTCCTTCCCGTCACCCCGTCGGGCCCTGGGGTCGGCTTCCCGCAGCACACAGACTCCTGGTCGGGTGGCCTGCTCAGCCGCCCCGCCTTCCCCTCTGTCCTGCAGCGCTGCTTCATGATGCCCCAGTCCCTGGGAGTGATCGGAGGGAAGCCCAACAGTGCCCACTACTTCATCGGCTACGTTGGTGAGTGGTGGTTCTGCAGACGTGAGGTCAGCCGGAAGCTGAGGGAGAGGGAGTCCTCTGCAGAGCAGCCTAAACATCCTTAGGGTGTTGGCTTGACCCAGGGTGTCCAGTTAAAAAGCAGCATGCTCCCGTGAGGGGTCAGTGTCCCCACCCGGCTGGTGCCGGCCTCCTGTGGACCCTCTTCTCCCCAGCAGTCGGGTTCCCACCCCAACCTGGCGTGTCCAGCTAAGTGGATTTCTGTGTGGCACGTCTGAGTGGGACCCCAGCCTGCTCCCTGTCGTCTTACCCAGGTGAAGAGCTCATCTACCTGGACCCTCACACGACACAGCCAGCGGTGGAGTTCACCGACAGCTGTTTCATCCCGGACGAGAGCTTCCACTGCCAGCACCCGCCGAGCAGGATGAGCATCGGGGAGCTCGACCCGTCCATTGCCGTGGTGCGTCCCCCACTGCGTCCTGCCTCCTCCTCTGACCACGTGAGCTAGTGGGCAGGTGTTCTGAGTCCGTCTGTGCTCAGTCCTGCTGTTCTGGAATGGAAGGGAAGGGTCTCCGAGTTTTAGGATTTTTTTTTTCAGTGTTTTGGAGTAGGTCTCACGTTCACGTGGTTTCAAGTGCACAGAGCACAAAAGGGTTAGCAATGTCTGTTAGCTCCTTATGCCCCCCAGGGGCCCTCAGCCCGTGTGGCCCTCATGGCCCTCACAGCGAGCGGCCCCTTGAACATAGCGGCAGTCTGCCCCACTCCCTGCTCTGCACCACCTTTTTGGGGTTTGGGGTTTGACTTTCAGTTTTTTGACTTCAGGGATCTGGGAGATGATTGCTAAGAATGAGCTTCCTTGCTCTGATTACAAAGTGGAATTTTGGGCTGTGATTTACGTAAACCTGTGTATTCTCAAAATGCATTTGATGGGGGCGGGGTGGTCAGAAACATCTGGAAGGAATGGTGTTCCTCGGGGAGCGATTAACTGAGTCACAGACGACAAGGTAGATTCCGGTCCTGAAACAGATCTCTCTGGACGCGCAGTCTGTGGGTCTTGTTGTGTCTTGAGGTCCTCAGCTTCCGGCTCATTGTGTCTTGAGGTGGCCGGGGAAGCCGCCCGAGGGTGGCGGGGCGTGGCCGGAGTTGGAGGGTTGAGCCCCCGTCCAGCAAGCACGAGGCACGCTGTGGCAGTAAGCGCGTTTCCATAGGGGACTGGGGCTGGTGTAGACACAGAGCAGACTGGACCGCAGTGCCGTACGCAGCGGGCACGCGGACACGGGGAGGGGAGGTGTGACCCCGTCCTCACCTGAGAAAGGGGGCTGTGCACGGGCTCCTCAGGAGAAGCCAGCTTCCCGTCTTCCAGCGGAATGTTGCCCGTGTCCTTCCGCCAGAGCCCGGGGCAGTGTGGATGGTCTTCGCAGCGAGAGCGGGCGCCCGTTCCGTGACCATCCCTGTAGTCCTGGCGGTGCCCGGAGCGTCTAGTAACGTGTCCAGGCGTCGGAGCTTCGTGGGGGTGGCTCTGGGAGCGCGCCGTGGCCACCGACTCTGTGCGGGACCCAGGGCTCCCTGCGGCCAGGGGCCACTGGGTGGGGGGCCATTAACCCGCACGTGGCCTCCGTGGCCTGGTCGGCCAGGGCAGAGCGCGGAGGGTCGAGCCTTGAACCCAGCCCCCGGAGGCAGGCGGAGACCCTGGCCTCTCTCCAGGCCACCATGCGCTGTGCGCGGCACCGGAGCGCGGCCTGTTTGTGCGCCTTGCCGCGTGCGGCTCATGGTCCCTTCTGTTCTAGGGCTTCTTCTGTAAGACTGAGGACGACTTTGATGACTGGTGCCGACAAGTCAGGCAGGTGGGTGGTGGGTCCCTGCGCGTGGGGTGGGGGCTGGGGGAGGGCCGTCTCGGGGTCTCCAGCTTGGGGTCCCGCCTCCCTCGGCACCCTGCGCGCAGCTTGCGGCATGGCTTGCGGCATTGACCTCGTCGTGCGCAGGGAACACAGGCGCAGACCTTGCTCGTGAGCCTTCGGGGGGCTCGGGTTTGTCAGGGTCGTGGCCATGACCTTGAGCGGAGGCAGCACGCGGAGGTGCCCCCAGGGCGGCTGCTTTGCCGCCCTCCGGGTGAGCAGTCTCAGGGACCTGACGACGCGCAGACCTGGCAGAGGCCCGAGAGCCTATCGTACGGAGGCCGCCTCCCCTTCCTCCTGCGCGGTTCCCCCCGCGGGCAGGGCTGATCTCTGGGCGGGGGCGCCAGGCTGTGTCTCACGGCTGCGTCGGCCGACAGGTGTCGCTGCTCGGGGGCGCCCTGCCCATGTTTGAGCTGGTGGAGCAACAACCTTCGCACCTGGCCTGTCCTGATGTCCTGAACCTGTCCTTAGGTGAGTCTGGCGGCCACAGGGCCTCGTCTCGTCTCGGGTCGGGGCACGGCTGTTCCGCGTGTTCCGTCCTCTCTCTCTGCTTCCCCCAGGCCCTGTGCCAGTTGCTTCTGACCTTTAAGATTTGTATGAGCCCAGGCGGTGACCCCTTGGTGGTGTGTGTGTGGGACCGGGGTGCTGCCGGACAGCCTGTGCGGGGCCCCGAGTGGGCAGCGCCACAGTCTGCTGCCTTGTCCTTCACCTCGTGCGCCATAACCCGGCCCCCGAGCACGGAGCCGGGTGTGCTCCTCCCGCGGCCGCCTGGGCCCCTGCGAGCCAGGACGTGCTAGGCTCTCCGCGACAGCCCAGGGTCTCTGCGAGGTCCGGCCCGGGAGCCAGCCCTGGGATGGCAGGCCACAGGTGGGCTCCGTGTCCTCCTGCTCAGTGGCTCTAGGCCCAGGGCCTCCTCCCTCACTCAGGCCCTCAGTTTCCCTGAAGTGAGTCAACGTGTGGCACACACAGAACCGGGACTCAGCAGGAAGGCGTGAGCACATGCAGTTCATGCATCCATCTGTCTCTGGGACGAGGATGAGGCCCGTGTCCCTGTCCCTCCGAGAAGATCATGGAGGATGGTGACTGAGCCACTGTCCGACAGAAACCAGAAGGGAGTCAGGGTGCCGCACTGGAGACTCGGGACAGGGGTGCCACCCCCTCTTGGGACGGGAAGCCCTGCCCTCCCAGCCCCTGCCCCTTCCCTCTGGGCTCCTCCGAGAAGCGTGTTCTCTCTTCGGACGCGCCTGTGGGATTCTCTTCCCCGCCCTCCCCTCGGCAGTGGAAGCTCCCGGCCTGCCGACGCCCCAGCGGGCTGGTCCTGGTGTCCCGCCTTTTGCTGTCCCGAGGGCCAGATGCAGGGTGCGGGGGGCAGTCCCCACAGCCGGACACCCCACGCCGGGCGTCTGCTGAGGTGGTGTCTTGTTTCTTCTAGATTCTTCTGACGCAGAGCGACTGGAAAGATTCTTTGATTCAGAAGATGAAGACTTTGAAATCTTGTCTCTTTGAAAATCCTGGAGTTGGGGGACGGTATCCACTGGCCCTCCCTGGGGGCACCTTCGAGAGCCCGGCCCTGCTTCGGGGCGCTTGGCGCCGCCGCATTTCATCCATCCAGCCTGCCCGTCCGCTGAATGCCCGTGCCCCGTGCCGCCTCCGCCCGCAGACGGAGGACTGCCCTGTCCCGGAGGCCTTCCTGCGAGCCCCGGGGCTGCGCAGGCCTGGAGGGCTCGTCGGGCTCCCGGGCACAAAGGAGGAGCCGCCTGCGGGAAGCCCCGCGCAGCCCGTCAGGAGCTCCTGAGAGCAGAGCCTTCCACCTTCCCGGAGCTCTCCCTGCGACACTGCCAGCCCCGCACCCGCCTCTGCCCTGCTTCCTCCTGGGCGCTCGGTTCTGGGTTTGCTTGTTCGAAGTTACAAGGACACGCATTTCTGTGGGGCGTGTCCCGAGTCCGTCTTCTCCGAAGACCTGCGGGGCGGGGGCGGGGGCGGGCGTGTGCGGAGTGCCGCCTGCGGGCTCGGCCTGGGCCCTGCCCTCCGCGGCCTCCGCCCGGCGTGCTTGTCAAGGGCTACCTCAGTGGGGATCAGACTGAAAGAATTCCGGCAAGGTCTCTCCTTGCTTTGGGGAGCAAAGTAGTGAAGTGGTGGGCATGGTGGAAATCCAAAGATGTCACCGAGCGTGCGTGTGACTCGCTAGGACAGGGACATGCCTGCTCTCCTGGAGCCGCAGGTAAAGCCCGAGTGGGATGCGCCTTTCTCACGCCTCCTCTGCGGGCCCCACGTGCTGCCGCTCTCTTGTCTCGCCAGCTTCCCCTGGGTCGGGGGTCTGTGGCCTTCAGGCCTGGGGGGAGGGGGCGCGGCACGCTGCCATCCAGAGCCTTCCTCCCGGTCACCAAGGCTTTAGATGGTTTCGGGCCAGAGGGTAAAGCCCACAGCTTGACGCGTGAGCCCGGCGCCCCCACCCCTCTGTGTACCAGTCAGAGACGTTTCCAGACCCTTGTCAGCACTAACAGCACCTGCGGCCTTTAGCCCACGTACTCGGGGCCCAAACTGCGCCACTCCCACCCGGGTTTGCCGTCCGTCCTGGAAGACTGGCTTCTGTCCCACCGGAAGCGTAAAGGGGCTCTGGGGGGCTCGGGTGGAGACGACGGCCTGTCCCAGAGCGCCTCCGCTCGCAGCCTCCTCCAAGTCCTTGCTTGGGCGGGCGGGGCTGGAGCACACGTGTGCCCCGGGCCTGCTCGTCCTGCCGGCCCACGTGTTGCCCACATAAGCGATTTTCTTTTTTCCCTTCTGTTCCCTGCACCCCGTCTGTGAGGTCGAGTTGGGGGAGCAGGGAAGGTTGGCTGGTGTCCACTCCTCCAGCGCTGCACTTCTCTGAACGAACAAATGTGCCGCCGCGCTGGGGGCGGGGGGGGGGGGGGGGGCTGTCGGCAGCCCCTGCAGCTGGTACAAATTGGGGACGTGGGCGACGGCCTGACCCACGGGAGCTTTGTTTCATGTGTTTTGAAAAAGGCTTACTGAAGAGAATGTTGTTCATTCTTTGTAGTGTAGTTTGCAATTCTTAATGGCAAATAATAACAGTTTCAGTAGAAAACACTTGGTTGTCTGTGTCTTGATTTCTTCTCACGTTCTAGGTGGATGTGGGAAGACGGAGCAAGAACGTTGCCTAGGCTCCTGCTGCCACGGGGGGGGTGCTCTGGGGTGGGGCCTCTGGGGTGGGCTCTGGCGGGCGGCTGTGGCCTGCTCATCGCCCCAGACCCGTCCCGCGTCCCACCCAGCCTGTAAGCGGGGATGCTCTCCTTGGCCTCGCGGTCCCAGAAGTGAAAACCACAAGGGAACCTGCTTTTGGGAGAACGCACAGTAGCTCCTTCTTCGACAAGAAGCTTTGTAGAAAGCGTCCCCAGCGCGGTGTTAGCCTTAGTTTGCTTCATGAAAGCAGCGTCCCTCCAGGTGGGCTGAGACTGCTAGCCGCGGGCAGGCGCACGCAGGACATGGGCAGGGCCGTGGTGGGACGGTCAGGGGTGCCCCCCACCCTCCGGCGCCGCTGCGAGGGGCCCAGGGCAGACACAAGTGGGAAGCACTGAGCTGATCCCAGCTGAGGAAGTCCACCTGCATCGTGGCCTCTAGAAAATGCCCGTGGGACCTTCTTGTGCTGGAACCGTCCTCCACACTCCGCAGCTTCAAGCCACAGCCTTCCTGTCGGGATCCCGGAGGCCGGGGCTCCAAGTCAAGGTCTCTACAGGGCCGTTTCCTCCTGGAGGCTCCAGGGGACAAGGTTTACCCCTCTTCCCCCCCTTCTGGAAGCTGCCCGCGTCCCCTGGGTGCTCGGCCCTCCTTCCACCTCGAGTGCCCTCTGACCCATCCTGCTGCCCCCAGTGTCCCGACCAGGGCTCCTGCCTCCCTGCCAGAGACCCTGTGGCTGCGCCTTGGGCCTCCCCGGACGAGGCGGGATGGCCTCTCCTCTCCACCTCGCTGTGCAGGTGCCCTGTCCCCAGGCTCCAGGAGGACCGCGTGTCCATCCTCGGGGACCATCACTCCGCCCACGCCCGTGCAAAAGCCACTGGAGCCAGGGGCTCTGGACCGTGTCACAGCCCGTAACCCTCCCCGCCCACCCCTGCCCGTCGGCCGGCCTGGCCAGATGTCTCCAGACACATGCTGTATTTCCTGAAGAAAGTTGAAGTGTCGGACCGCTTCTGCCCCCGTCCCAGCCCCGCTGCCCCGCACGCGCGGGACCCTCTCTGCTCCGGCTGTTCCTCCCGAGGAGGTTGCTCCCACCTCTGGCCCCACAGCCCGGCTCGCTCGCGCCCCCGCCCCCCAGCAGCCCTGACGAGGCTGCAAGAGGCAGAGAGGCTGGTTTGGGGTCTTAGGACTTGAGGCTGACTCGCGTTTTCCTCACAGGGGGCGTGGCCTCGGTCGTGTGAAGAAGCACGAAGGCAGCTACGGACGGTGCCGTCAGACCGTCCCCATGGGTGACCCCGGGGCTCTAGTCGAACCCCGTGTGCAGTTCTGATGGCTTCTGTCTCTCCGTGGCGGGTCCTCGGGCCCTGACCACACGTGTGCTGCCCGGTCTGGGTGCACGTAAGCGGACGCTTCAGATGCCCGGCCGCCCGCGGCCGTAGGAGCTGCTGGAGGCCCCTCTGTAAGCAGGTGACACCGAACTGCGTCTCCACGACTGTCCCCTTGTGGCCTCACTCAAGGCCGCACAGCCACCAGCCACGCTCACCTATCACGTCCTTTGCCCCCTTCTGAGGTGCCACCCAAGGACCGGGACCGAGGGCCGGCTGCCCAGTGACCACAGACAAGGAACCCAGACAAGCACGGACCCTCGTGGCCGCACGCAGGCTCTGCCCGGGCCCCGTCGGCATCGCCGGGCCACCACTTGGTGTTCACACAGATCCCATCCCAGCCACAGAAGGCAGCTGCCCCTCCAGGTGGGGGGGCCCAGACCCACGGAGTGGACGGGGGGAACCCTGCCTGCCCTCCGTCCAGCACTCGGCCCTGCTCCGCTCCGGATTCTCCCAGGAGTCAACAGAGCGCCCCGAGTGGCTCCCAACGGGGCAGACTGACAACAGCGAGCGGCCGAGCCCGCGTCTGCAGCCTCGAGACCGGACAGGCCCCCGCGCCCCGGGGACGAGCCCTCGCCCACGAGGAAGGACGCCCCGTCAAGCCCACGGCGGCTAAGGAAAGCGAGAGCTTCTGCGGTATCTTTTCAAATGAATTTTTATTAGTGCCTGTAAGAAATTCGGGAGAATTTTAACTGACTGCCATTTCACTGAAACTGCCTGCCTGTGTGTTGAATTCCCGTAGGAAAGCACAGAACACAGTAATTTACTGGTATCTTGGGGGTGAGAGAGAGGACCGAGGACAGCGGCGCCACGGCACACCCCGCGGGCTCCTGGGGGCTGCTTGTCTCTGCGTCCTGCTCCGCGAGCACGTCGTCTGGGCGTCCATGTACCCCCAGCGCGGCCTCGCAGGACCCCAGGAGGGGGCGCGGCATGGCTACTTCCACAGCTCCCCCAGCGGCCTCTGCGCGGCGGCCTGGATGGTGTACACACAGAGGGCGTGGATTTCCTTGTGGACATCTTCGATGCTCTTGGAAGCGTCGACCATCTGTCCCCATGGGGGAGGCAGGAGGAAAAGAGAACCGTTAACGCTCGTCACTGCTCTCAGTGTGTGACTTCAGACGGGGCTGGGTTCTAGAAGGGTACAGCACACATTCGGGTTCTTCATCCTACACCTTCGTCTGACCTTTGCCATTGGCTGGGGAGGGCGGCCTCTGCCTGTGTCCTTGGGATGAAGCCACCCAGGCTCCTGCTGCGGCCCAGTCTTGCTCCCAATCAGACCCCCCCTCCCCCAGCTCGAGCCGGCGTGCGCGTCAGTGAGGCGCCCTCCCCACCCCGGCCGGTGGAGCCCCTGCCCCTCCCCCAGGCCATGCCCGATGCTGCTCGGAGCCCAAGGAAGTTCCGCACAGAAGCCAACCCTGGGTCTGAATCCTTTCCTCCCGGGGAAGATGGTTTCGTCCTGTCCTGACCCAGCCGGGCCGCTCTCCCCCTCGATGTGTGGATGCTGTGCCCTCACGTGAAAAGCGTGAGGACCTCCGGTCACTAAGGGAGCCAGCCACCCGAGAAACTGCTGTCCGCCCGAAGCAAGGGGGACCAAGCTGGACAGAAGCTTCTGTGTGCTCAGGGGGTGCCCGGTCTCACTGCCGGTCCAGGCTCGGCCCTGAGGGGGCCTCTTGGGCAGCCGATTCTGGAGGAGCTGCGGGGGGTGCAGACCCGCTCAGACGCGTGTGTGACCGTTCCGTGAGGTCTGAGCGCACAGCTCACAGTGACCTCCTGCACAGCCCAAGACTGCACGTGCGCTCGCACACGGTCTACTACATGCACACGCACCCCGCATACAGACCCGCACACGGCGTACTACACGCACACGCACCCCGCATACAGACCCACACACGGCGTACTACACGCACACGCACCCCGCATACAGACTCGCACACCGGTGTACTACACGCACACGCACCCCGCATACAGACGCACACGGCGTACTACACGCACACGCACCCCGCATACAGACGCACACGGCGTACTACACGCACCCCGCATACAGACTCACACACGGTCTACTACATGCACACGCGCCCCGCATACAGACTCACACACGGTGTACTACACACACACGCACCCCGCATACAGACTCGCACACGGTCTACTACATGCACACGCACCCCGCATACAGACTCGCACACGGCGTACTACACGCACACGCACCCCGCATACAGACTCGCACACGGGTGTACTACACGCACACGCACCCCGCATACAGACTCGCACACGGCGTACTACACGCACACGCACCCCGCATACAGACCCGCACACGGCGTACTACACGCACACGCACCCCGCATACAGACCCGCACACGGCGTACTACACGCACACGCACCCCACATACAGACCCGCACACGCACCCCGCATACAGACCCGCACACGGCGTACTACACGCACACGCACCCCGCATAGAGACCCACACACGGCGTACTACACGCACCCCGCATACAGACTCGCACACGGTCTACTACACGCACACGCACCCCGCATACAGACTCGCACACGGTCTACTACACGCACACGCACCCCGCATACAGACCCGCACACGGCGTACTACACGCACCCCGCATACAGACTCACACGGTGTACTACACGCACACGCACCCCGCATACAGACTCGCACATGGGCGTAGTACACGCACACGCACCCCGCATACAGACTCGCACACGGCGTACTACACGCACACGCACCCCGCATACAGACTCGCACACGGCGTACTACACGCACACGCACCCCGCATACAGACTCGCACACCGGTGTACTACACGCACACGCACCCCGCATACAGACTCGCACACGGCGTACTACACGCACACGCACCCCGCATACAGACTCGCACACCGGTGTACTACACGCACACGCACCCCGCATACAGACTCGCACATGGGCGTAGTACACGCACACGCACCCCGCATACAGACTCGCACATGGGTGTACTACACGCACCCCGCATACAGACTCGCACACGGCGTACTACACGCACCCCGCATACAGACCCGCACACGGTGTACTACATGCACCCCGCATACAGACTTGCACATGGGCGTAGTACACGCACACGCAGCCCGCATACAGACTCGCACACCGGTGTACTACACGCACACACACCCCGCATACAGACTCGCACATGGGCGTAGTACACGCACACGCACCCCGCATAGAGACCCACACACGGCGTACTACACGCACCCCGCATACAGACTCGCACACGGTCTACTACACGCACACGCACCCCGCATACAGACTCGCACACGGTCTACTACACGCACACGCACCCCGCATACAGACCCGCACACGGCGTACTACACGCACCCCGCATACAGACTCACACGGTGTACTACACGCACACGCACCCCGCATACAGACTCGCACATGGGCGTAGTACACGCACACGCACCCCGCATACAGACTCGCACACGGCGTACTACACGCACACGCACCCCGCATACAGACTCGCACACGGCGTACTACACGCACATGCACCCCGCATACAGACTCGCACACCGGTGTACTACACGCACACGCACCCCGCATACAGACTCGCACACGGCGTACTACACGCACACGCACCCCGCATACAGACTCGCACACCGGTGTACTACACGCACACGCACCCCGCATACAGACTCGCACATGGGCGTACTACACGCACACGCACCCCGCATACAGACTCGCACATGGGTGTACTACACGCACCCCGCATACAGACTCGCACACGGCGTACTACACGCACCCCGCATACAGACCCGCACACGGTGTACTACATGCACCCCGCATAGAGACTTGCACATGGGCGTAGTACACGCACACGCAGCCCGCATACAGACTCGCACACCGGTGTACTACACGCACACGCACCCCGCATACAGACTCGCACATGGGCGTAGTACACGCACACGCACCCCGCATACAGACTTGCACACGGCATACTACACGCACACGCACCCCGCATACAGACTCGCACACGGGTGTACTACACGCATACGCACCCCGCATACAGACTCCCACACGGCGTACTACACGCACACGCACCCCGCAGACTCGCACACGGGCATACTACACGCACACACACCCCGCATACAGACTCGCACATGGGCGTAGTACACGCACACGCACCCCGCATACAGACTCGCACATGGGCGTAGTACACACACAGGGACCCCGCATACAGACTCGCACACGGCATACTACACGCACACGCACCCCGCATACAGACTCACACACGGGTGTACTACACGCACACGCACCCCGCATACAGACTCGCACACGGCGTACTACACGCACACGCACCCCGCATACAGACTCGCACACGGGCGTACTACACGCACACACACCCCGCATACAGACTCGCACACGGGCGTAGTACACGCACACGCACCCCGCATACAGACTCGCACATGGGCGTAGTACACGCACAGGGACCCCGCATACAGACTCGCACACGGCATACTACACCACACGCACCCCGCATACAGACTCACACACGGGTGTACTACACGCACATGCACCCCGCATACAGACTCGCACACGGCGTACTACACGCACACGCACCCCGCATACAGACTCGCACACGGATGTACTACACGCACACGCACCCCGCATACAGAATCGCACACGGCGTACTACACGCACACGCACCCCGCATGCAGACTCGCACACCGGTGTACTACACGCACACGCACCCCGCATACAGACTCGCACACCGGTGTACTACACGCACACGCACCCCGCATACACACTCGCACACGGCGTACTACACGCACACGCACCCCGCATGCAGACTCGCACACGGCGTACTACATGCACACGCACCCTGCAGACTCGCACACCGGTGTACTACACGCACACGCACCCCGCATACAGACTCGCACACGGCGTAGTACATGCACACGCACCCCGCATACAGACTCGCACATGGGCGTAGTACACGCACACGCACCCTGCAGACTCGCACACGGCATACTACACGCACACGCACCCCGCATACAGACTCGCACGGGTGTACTACACGCACACGCACCCCGCATACAGACTCGCACACGGCGTACTACACGCACACGCACCCCGCAGACTCGCACACGGGCGTACACGCACACGCACCCCGCAGACTCGCACATGGGCGTAGTACACGCACACGCAGCCCGCATACAGACTCACACATGGGCGTAGTACACGCACACGCAGCCCGCATACAGACTCGCACACGGCGTACTACACGCACACGCACCCCGCATACAGACCCGCACACGGCGTACTACACGCACACGCACCCCGCATACAGACCCGCACACGGCGTACTACACGCACACGCACCCCGCATACAGACTCGCACACGGCGTACTACACGCACACGCACGCCGCATACAGACTCGCACACGGCGTACTACACGCACACGCACCCCACATACAGACTCGCACACCGGTGTACTACACGCACACGCACCCCGCATACAGACTCGCACACGGCGTACTACATGCACACGCACCCTGCATACAGACTCGCACACCGGTGTACTACACGCACACGCACCCCGCATACAGACCCGCACACGGCGTACTACACGCACACGCACCCCGCATACAGACTCGCACACGGCGTACTACACGCACACGCACCCCACATACAGACTCGCACACCGGTGTACTACACGCACACGCACCCCGCATACAGACTCGCACACGGGTGTACTACACGCACACGCACCCCGCATACAGACTCGCACACGGGTGTACTACATGCACACGCACCCCGCATACAGACTCGCACATGGCGTACTACACGCACACGCACCCCGCATACAGACTCGCACACGGTCTACTACACGCACACGCACCCCGCATACACACCCGCACACGGCGTACTACACGCACCCCGCATACAGACTCACACACGGTCTACTACATGCACACGCACCCCGCATACAGACTCACACACGGTGTACTACACACACACGCACCCCGCATACAGACTCGCACACGGTCTACTACATGCACACGCACCCCGCATACAGACTCGCACACGGCGTACTACACGCACACGCACCCCGCATACAGACTCGCACACGGCGTACTACACGCACACGCACCCCGCATACAGACTCGCACACGGCGTAGTACACGCACACGCACCCCGCATACAGACTCGCACACGGCGTACTACACGCACACGCACCCCGCATACAGACTCGCACACGGCGTACTACACGCACACGCACCCTGCATACAGACTCGCACACGGCGTACTACACGCACACGCACCCCGCATACAGACTCGCACACGGCGTACTACACGCACACGCACCCCGCATACAGACTCGCACACGGCGTACTACACGCACACGCACCCCGCATACAGACTCGCACACCGGTGTACTACACGCACACGCACCCCGCATACCGACTCACACACGGGTGTACTACACGCACACGCACCCCGCATACAGACCCGCACACGGCGTACTACACGCACACGCACCCCGCATGCAGACTCGCACACCGGTGTACTACACGCACACGCACCCCGCATACAGACTCGCACATGGGTGTACTACACGCACACGCACCCCGCATACAGACTCGCACATGGGTGTACTACACGCACACGCACCCCGCATACAGACTCGCACATGGGTGTACTACACGCACACGCACCCCGCATACAGACTCGCACACGGTCTACTACACGCACACGCACCCCGCATACAGACTCGCACACTGGTGTACTACACGCACCCCACATACAGACTTGCACATGGGCGTACTACACGCACACGCACCCCGCATACAGACTCGCACATGGGCGTACTACGCACACACGTTACATGTAAACTCGCACACGCTGTGTACGAACTCCCATGCAGCCATATCCCGTAGAAACCACATCTCCAGTCCTCTGCGGGCCCGGGGGCAGCGACGGCACTGTGCCAAGAAGCACCTGGGCCCCTGCCCACGGCTTTACAATAGCTTTCCCCACAAGACCGAAGCATGGAAGCCTGGGGAAGCAGCTGATTCCAGAGCGGGGCTGGAAGCGTACAGGATGAACCTGGAAGTACTAATGTGCGGGGGAGCAGTACGCGTCCTGAAGTGCAGGGACCCGCGAGGAGGTAACGAGCTGCCGGCTGGGGCAGCGGGGCGGGCAGGACAGACCGCGGTGAGTCAAACAGAAACACAAATCCGTACAGAGAGAGACGTACAGGTAAATTGAAAATCTGATGAGCTGTGAGATTTTTACATGGTTTATAAGAATCTCATCACAAAATACTTATTACACAGGGAGAGAGTGACGTGACCGTGCAGAAGCCTGGCAAACCCCACCGAGCCAGCACGCACACAGTGGGGCGTCACTCGGCCATACAAAAGGATGAGCTCTTGCCATCGGCAACAACATGGGGAGCCCGAGACTGCGTCACGCTCCGGGAACTAAGTCACACAGAGCAGGACGAATACCGCAGGATTTCACTTGTATGTGGAATCTAACACACAAAGCAAGTGAATAATCGCACAAAGAGCAGAATCAGACCCATAAACGCACAGGGGGGAGGGGGTGGAGGGTGGACAGAAGGGGTGAAGGGGCGGGAGGTGCCGCGTGCAGTTACGGAGCGAGTGCGTCCCGGGGATGAAAGGCGCAGCACGGGGACCGCGGTCAGTGATCCCGCAATGGCGTCGTGTGGTGACCGGGGGGGTCACACATGTGGCGAGCCCAGTGTAACGTACGCTCCCGTCCAGTCACTCGGCTGCACGCCGAAACTCCTCTAAGTGTGCGTCAGCGGCACGCAAATAAAAATCAATACCCCGAAAAGTGAACATCCCCAGAAGTGAACAAATGGAAATCCTACCCACATGGCAGGACGCAGTGAGCACCCAGCCTCCCTCCTGGGCCGCCCTGCCAAAGACGCACGTGAATCCCATCACGGGGAAACAGCCAAGTCCATCTGAGACTCATCTACAAATCAAATGCTATGAGCTTCAAAAGTGTCAGTGTTGTGAAAGTCACACAGGCTAGAGACCAGCGATGGGGCTGTACGGACCGTACACTGGGTCATTTGTTAAAAAGGACACGAGTAGTGGGACCAACGGGGGAACCTGAACGGGGCCTGGGGACCTGGGGGTGGCAAGGGATCTGCGTTAATGTCCTGATTTTGGCAGGGAGGGGGCATTAGGGACTAATTTGTTCTCAAAGGTCCCAGGGAAGAGTTTTTTTGTATTGTACTTGCAAGTTGTAACTTTTTTGTTATTGTTTAAAAATTTTTTCAAAGAATGTTAAAAAAGTTAATTTTCAGATGAACAAAAGCTGAGAGTTCTATGCCAGGAGACCCACCCTACAGGAAACGTTAAAAGACGTTCTTAAGCTAAAGGACGTGAAATGAGATGAAAAGTGGGGAGGTTCGGGGCGGAGAGCGCCAGCACTGGGCGGCAGGAAACGGTTTCCTGTTTCTTTCCCCACTCCCATTCCTGATTTCATACCTTCTTGTCTTATTCCTTGCAGGGTTTGAAATGTGTTATAAATCCAGAATAGTTTGAAGCCACATAGAACTGACTGACAAAGGAAAAACAAAGGGAACAGAACTTTGCAATTTTTCGTATGATAAAATCAACCAGTACAAAAATGGGATTGAAGTTTCCATGTGGGCAAAGAAATGCCCTTCTCAGACCATGAGATAAGCCGTGTAGGCTCAGCACTGACGTGAGCACATGAAACAGATGGAAAGGCCGTGGGTATGCGGGTGTCCCCTGCTTTGTGAAAGTTTGTGTTACACCACTTTGCTTTTGTGAAAGATTTATGTTAGTACCTGTTTTTGCTAACCGAAGGAAATCCAAAAAGTGTTTTTGCTTTTACAAAAAAAGGCAAAAAGCAAAAATACCATTCCGCGCCGGTTCTGCAGCGAGTCGTCCTGGGGGCAGCGCACCCCCCCCCCCCGCCCCCCGCCCAGCTCCTTCCCGGGAGCCTCTCTCGGCCTGTTGCCGTCCAGCCACCGAGCTCTGAGCTGTGCATCTGGGCTTCATCTCCATTGATTTTGTGCGTCTGTTAGCAAGATGCGTCACAAAAGCCTAGGAAAGGTGGTTTTTTGGGTCTGAGAACATTAAAAAACATTTCCATATAAATTAATGGTAATTGCTTCTTTGCTTTATGCCGTTTTTGCTTATGAGAGGTTTCATAGGAACGCTGTACTTTTAGCTAGTGGTGAAACCCATACTTTAAAAATACGTGTGCAACCTACGCCACAAAGGAGCCCCCCAGAGGAACCCCCACCCTGGCAACGAGCAAGCAGAAGTCAGTGTGGAGAAGTGGGGAGGGCTGCGGACAGGCAGGTCGCGGGAGAAGCATCAAGCAGACAAGACGGCCAAACTAGGAGCCAAAGCCAACACCCTTAAACCTTCCCCAGAGCAGCAAGAGTGCAGCCTGTCTCGGGAGTGAGACTTACCAGCTGTCAACGTCAGCTTGCTCGTTGCCAGGGGCGGCCTCTGACCACACGGGGACAAAGGTGGGCCCAGGCGACCAGGTGTGTTCACACGAGGTGGGTCTGGGGATGGGTGCGTGCAGGGAGGAAGGGGGAAGGGTCAGCTTTGGTGTCCACAGGGAGGACAGTGGATGGTCCTTCAGGGAGGGAGATGTGAGGCTGGCCCCTGGGACTGGGGCCGGGCCCTGGGTGAGGTGCCCTTAGATGGAGGGAGCAGGGCTGTGGGGCACCGAGCAAAGGGAGACAGGGAGCCGGCAGAGTGTGGTGATGTGGGGGGACGGGAGCCTGCAGGTGACGCCCAGGCCTGGGAGTGAGCGTGGAGACAGGAGCTCATCCCCACGAGAGGAAATGAGGAACGGCCCTGGGGCTGGAACTGGCAGGACAGGGTTGAGAGGGAGGCAGCAAATGACTCCCAGGGGGTGGGGGCTGAGCCCCAAACCAGCCAAACTCAACTTTTGAGGAGACTGGGGGGGGGGGGGCGGCGACAGACACAACGAGTCAGAGTGCGACTTGTAGGTTACAGATGGAAGGCAAAGTGAGCAGTGACTCACGGGCTGTGCTTTCTAGATGACAAGCCTGGCAAAGCCCGGCGGAGGACGGCTGGCCACACGGGACTGCTGTTTGGGAGCTGCTGTCTGGCAAATTCTCCCCAATCCACCCACCAGGCCCCAAACTCCCCTGCTTTGCACTCACGAAGGAAAGGGTTTGCTACGCCTGAGGGGCGCGCCCCAAGGCCCTGCCGGTGGAGCAGTGCTCGGCCGACGTCTCTGCTCGGTAGCAGGACTCCGAGCCATGTTCCGGCAGCTCCCAGCTGGCCATTCGGGAGGCGACAGTGGAAGACACCCTCACCTTCCAGTTCAAAGTCTCATCCGCCATCAGCTGGTGGAAGCGGTGCAGTGCCCGCTCCTGGAAGTTCCCGTTCTCGTAGCGTTCACGGCCAAACTCGCCCCGCATGGCAGCCTCGGCCAACCGTAACTGAAGGAACACCACCAGGTCCGGCTTGGGGAGGCCCACATCTGGCTGCTTGCACCAATCCAGGGAAAAATTCTGGCAGCACAGAACCCAACAGTTAGAGAAAGAAGGCTTAATGGGGTCTAATGTTTAGTTTCAAAATTCATAAAAGGGGGAAAATGAGCTAATCTCTGTCTGACATACCACAAATGGAGAATTCCGTCAGCCCCACAGCCCCCCGGCATCAGCACACCAGGAGGACGTGAGGGAGCCGGTCCGGGCATGACGGTCACTCTCCCTGTCCTCCTCTACAGACGGAATCCCACTGACCGATATCTCATAGCGCAAGTGTCCTTTCAGAAGGATTCCAGCCAGCGCCCGAGGAAGGACGGGCAGAATTGAAAGGTTATCATTTTGCAACCCCTCGTGAGAGAACCATCATCAAGGGCTGTTACCACAAACGAGACAGCCAGATGCCCTGCAGCTCTTGACAGGGGAGCCCAATGCTTCTTCAAGTAGCCGCCCCAAAATAAAGTTTTAAAAAATTTTAATGCACAGAAAAAAGGACCTGTATTTTAAAAGAGATTTAAGAGACCCTTCAAGTATGGCCCTGAAATGGATTCTGATTCAGTCTAACTGTAGAAACACAAGACACATCAAACAGTTTCTAACCGCACTGGCCACTTCGCACACGGACTGAGTGATGGTGGACGAAACACCTGCTGTCTGAGGCGACATGGTGTTTGTAAGAAGTCATTTCTGGGATGCGAACTGAAATGTCCGTGGAAGAGCCGGTGATGTGTCTGACGGGTCGGAGAGGAGACCAGAAGGCTCTGGGACAGGTGTCGGTGCGGGTGCTTTATCGTTCCCTCTGCTGGTATGTGTTTGAAAACATCTAAGTAAGTAGCAGAACGAAGTGGTGGCATAGCTACTCTACCCTAAGACGACAGCTTCGTGGCGCGGGGAGGCCCGGGAACCACACAGAAGTCGCCCAGACACGCACCATCTGCCCTGAAAACAAGACACTGAGTGGAGGAGCGCTGCTGAGTGACCACCTTGGGAAAGGGAGGTGGGGACGTCCAAGTTACCCGACAACAAGCTGCGGCTCCAGCAACGTCTGCTCTTCCTACAGTACGCAGCAAACGAACCGAGCACAGAAGACTCCTAACGCCCCACACACTCCTGGGTCCGCACCCCGCATCTCCCCACCGGGGACCCCGCGGCACTCACCTCCTTGGCGCTGGTGAAGGCGACACCAGAAAATGCGTATCTGTCAACAACGAGGGTGACGCCCTGGCTCAACTTCTTCTTAATCAGCGGCCTAAAAAACAGAGCGTGTTTCTGAGCCACGGTCCTGGCTTCACAGGCCCTGACGGTGTAATTCACTGATACAGAGACCAACACAGTAGAGGGATGACAGGGCAGTGATCTGTGGCCTGTGTGCATTCAGAAAAGCTCTGGATCTTCTCCTTAGAAGATGCCGCCGGGGTGCTCCCAGCAAAGCCCAATGTGAAAAAGACAAGTCTGTGAAAGCAAAACAAACACAACTGATGAAGACGGATGAACAGAGGAAGTCTTGCTGGCCGTCTGGGCAGGGGTGTGGAGGGCCAGGCTACCCCACTGGGAAGGAGAGCCCAGGAGAGCAAAGGTGCAGATGCAGCCAGGGTGGGATGATGCTCGCTGCCTAGAGCCTGAAGGGCCAGGACAAGGATGGACAGGGTGGCCGAGGATGTCCTCAACCAGGTGATGGCGGCTCAACCCCCATCCCCCGGCCCCAAGATCTTAGGAAGATGTGCACAGAGCTTGAAAGAGCTTGACATTAGCAAGAAGTGTCACTTGCACTTTGTGGAACAAAAAGATGTTTGTTACCTGTGACCTTGAGAAGCTCACAGACCAGTAGGGAGACAGAAAGCACACCTCCGGCAGTAAAATGCAGTTTCCATCACAGCATTACCTGTAACTGCAAACTATTAAAAAAATTACCTAACCTCACAAACAGAAAATTGATAGAACAAACAGCTCCAGCACACGCACAAGAGAACGACGCAGCTGTATGAGGAACGAGGGAGGTGTCTATCAGCCGACAGAACACCATCTCCTGATGTCCTTAGGAAAGCAGAGTACAAACACACGGCAGGCTATGTTTTGAAGGCGGCAAATTGGCAAATTAAGACATCACATACGTCTCTGCTTGTATATAAAATGATTCCAGAGGGGAACACTAGAAATGAACAGATTACCCACAGAGGGAGAGCAGAAGTGGGTGGGTAAGGCAGTGACCTTTTTCTATGACTTTTGACTTTTAGAACCATTTAATGTTTCATGTTTCCAAAAACTAAAATTAAATCAAGATGGGAAAAAAACCCTAAAATCATATACAGAGTCAAATGAACCTGTATCCCAAATGACACACAGTGAAGATGGGAAAACCCTGCCCCAAGAGACCTCTGAAGACAGCACTCGGTGTGCCCTTGTTTTAAGGACAGAGATGCAGACCAGCATTGACCTCTCCACAGGCTTTTACACAGGTGGGTATGCTGAGGATGCCGCGAGCCAGGAAGAGCATGGTGCCGGGCTGGAACAGTAGGTCTGTTAGCATAGACACAGAGAGAGAGAAACAGACGCAGACCAAGATAAACTCATATGCAGGTCCAACCATAACAGGAGCCTAGAGGCAGGGATGCTCACTAGCAGCAAGCGCCCAGCACCCAGATGTTGGTTTCTAAATACCACTCTCCATTAAACAGAAAAGAGCAGCTGGTTCCTGGGCTGGAGCAGGAGAAAACACAAGAGAAACCTGAACATCTTGTTCTACCAAAAAGTTCTCAAAAAACGAGGCCTAGGAACACAGCAAATGGACACAAGCCAACATGAAGAGATTTCCAGAGGCCAAATTTGCAATAATCTAAACATCAAAACAACTGATAGTATGACTCACCAAGTAAAAAAGAACTTGTGAGTCCACACTGATGATGGACACATGGATGACCCGGGGAGGCAGGAAAGTCTTCCTTACATAGGAAGCCGACTAATACACATAGGAAAATCACCATTTGAAATCACAACAAACTCAGGAACATTTATTAATGAATGATAAAGTAAAAAATCAAAGTTTGATGAGAAAGGGGATATTTATGTAGTTTTGTAGTATTCCCTTTTTTTTTTTTAAAGATTTATTTATTTATTTGAGAGAGTGAGAATGAGAGAGAGCACATGAGAAGGGGGAGGGTCAGAGGGAGAAGCAGGCTCCTCGCTGAGCAGGGAGCCCGATGCGGGACTCGATCCAGGGACTCCAGGATCATGACCTGAGCTGAAGGCAGTCGCTTAACCAACTGAGCCACCCAGGTGCCCCTCCCCCCCCTTTTTTATACTGATTTTTTAAAAAAGATTTTATTTATTTATTTGCCAGAGAGAGAGAGCACAAGCAGGGGGAGCAGCAGAGGGAGAAGCAGGCTCCCCGCTGAGCAGGGAGCCTGATGTGGGACTCGATCCCAGGACCCTGGGATCATGACCTGAGCCAAAGGCAGACACTTCCCCGACTGACCCACCCAGGTGTCCCTCCCCTTTTGACTACTTAGCAATCCAGTGGGGGCCAAACCACACTGCATCCCTCCTGGCTCAGCGTCCTAAAGATGACTGACCCAATGTCACTTCCATGGTATTCCTGACAAAAATACAAACCCAAATCTGTTTGTGAGGAAACATCAGACCAACCCTGAATTTTATAAAATAAATGACCTGTAATTTTTTAAAAGGGAGCAAATGATAACACAAATGTGGCAAAATATTAGTAACAGGTGAAGTTTGGAGGGGCATGCAGGAATTCTTGGCACTATTCTTGCAACTCTTCCAGTTGATTGAAATTATTCCAAAGTAAAAACTTAAAAATGAGTAGAAAATAGCTAGATTGATACAGGAAGTAAAAGAAATCGCTCATTTCTAGGAACAAATTCCTGCACAGAGTGCTATTTAAGATGCCCCTGAAGGAGCGCTGGGTTTGGCAAACAGACAGGGGAGGGAAGGGAGGGTGCTGCCCCCATCCTGTGAGGACAGCACCACACGCTCTGTGCTGCCAAACTGTAAAGATGCCAGAGGACAAGTATTTTTGGGAACCAGCAACTGATTCAGTTAAGACGAAGCATAGCAAAAAGGTGGACAATTACACGGCTGGAGGAAATAACCAGTTTCTCACAAAGTGCTTCCAAGCACCCCAGGTTTACTAGCCCTCATTCCCAGGCCTGCCTGGCCAGCTTTCCTTGAGCCTCACCAGCACCTGCCGTGGGGCACCCCCATGATGGCCACACAGCTGGTGGGCAGCGGTGCCACACGTGAAACTGGCATCTGACCCAAGGACTTTCAAATCTGACCCATCAAACGGTAGTGGCTGGAGCTACCCGAAGGGGGAGCTGTGGGAGCTGTGGCAGGACAGACGGACCACGGGCATGCAGGCCTGTGCAGCAGGGACAGGATCACTAGGAAGTGGAGTCAGCATTACTCTCCACTTTTAAGTGGACCTACCTTATTTTTCTACAAAGCCACAAAAACCAAATCGGAACAATTATGTCCCTAAATTCCAGATGTATTAAAGATTATAAAAACGATCTCATTCTCTTCTTGTCCTTGGGAGTGGGAAGGCCTTTCCAAACCAGACACAGCTAAGCCAAAAGAAAGCAGTGCAGGCTTGCTTGTAAGAGGGGCCAGTGCAAAACCACGAACAGGTATCTGGCTGAATCTACTGCGGACAGCCTTTCTGGAGAGCACCCCAGACCGACTGGAAAGTCAGACCTTTGCAAGGCACAATCAGAAAGCCAATTACGAGATGGTTTGTATGGGAGGATCCCATTTATTTATGTTACACAAAACTACTCCAATGACATACGTGTATATAAACGGAAACAAAATCATCTAAAAGCACAGGCCACAGGCACTTGATCACAGTTAAATGCTGTGTGAGGGGGCACCTGGGTGGCTCAGTCGTTGAGCGTCTGCCTTCGGCTCGGGTCATGATCCCAGGGTCCTGGGATCGAGCCCCGCATCGGGCTCCCTGCTCGACAGGAAGCCTGCTTCTCCCTCTCCCCCTCCCCCTGCTTGTGTTCCCTCTCTTGCTGTGTCTCTCTCTGTCAAAAAAAACGTTGAGTGAGGAGGTAGAAGAAGAATATGTAAAACAAAAGGGGCGGGGGGGGGGGGAAAGTAAATTGTAACCTTCCGTTAATAATGTGTCAACATGGGGCACCTGGGGGGCTCAGTTGGATGGAGCGTCTGACCCTGGATTTCGGCTCAGTTCATAATCTCATGGTCCTGGGATCGAGTGCTGCATCTGGCTCGCGCTCAGCAGAGTCCGCTTGTCCCTCTCCCTCTGCTCCCCGTCCCCTACTCCCCCTCACCCTCTCTCTTTCCCGAATAACTAAAATCTTAAAAAAAAAATGTGTCAGCATCAGTTCATCCACTGTCACAAATGTAACACACTAATCTAAGACAAATAATATGAGAAATTGGGGGCGGGAGGGAGGGACAGGGGTAGGGGGGAAACTCTGTACTTATCACCAGCTTTTCCATATATGTAAAACTACCTTACAAAATAAAGTCTACTAATTACAAAAAGGTGTCAGGGCATGAGGAAGAAAAAGCATCAATTCCTGCTCTTCGGGAACCAGAGCTCTAAGACCTGGGGTTAAGGGGGACACGACGGGTGCTTGCAAAGGTCCAGCCTCTGGCATTACTGCCAACGCCATTCCGAATCAAGAGCTGCATTCGCCCAATCTCAAGCAAGAGGCAAAGCACGGGGGGTGGGGGGGGGGGGGTGCAGCACAAACGTAGTGTTTACACTTGCTCCCAGCGGTTCGCGGAGAAAAGTAGGTGCACCGAGTGGTCCTCCACCTCACTTTTCTTTTCCAAGTAAGAACTCAGAAGTTTGCCAATTTCAGTTGATCTTTCTAAAAAAAAAGAGAGAGAGAGAGAAATACAAAAGTGAGGGCAGGCTTTCCACCTCAATTAGAACATAGTTCGCGCTGAACTCAAGTCTTTTGAGTTTTATTTCGGGATGTCTCCACACGGTTCGGACCTTCCCGGGCAGCAAGGCGCAGACACACAGGGATGAAAAACGCTTCAAGAGGAGCGAAGGGAGGTACAACTCAGCACCTCAAACGCAGCGCCGGTGGGCCTGTGGACCGGCCGGCTTCAGGATGAGAAGCCCGAACACCCGGAAACCTCCTCCCCGCAGTTCCCTACCCGTTCTGCAAGCCTGAAGGTGACTCGGGTAGCCTAAGCGCTGACACGAAACCCGCACGGACGCCGACCGCACCGGGAGCCCGCTGGGGGGCAGCGGGGGCACAGACCCAGTCCGCACCTCGTGACGACAGCCTCGGGGGCCTACGGCCCTGCCGCAGCCCCACCGGAAAGAGGGGCGTCCCGACCGCGCTAGCGTGCGCACCCCGCGCGTCCTCAGCCGGCCCCCGGCCCCGCCGGCGCCGCACCCACCCGGGAAACGGAGCAGCTCGGCGCGGTGGCCCGCGGCGCACAGCGCGGCCACCAGCTTGCGGCTCTGCGTGCTCTTGCCGGCGCGGTCCACGCCCTCCAGCACGATGAGGGCCCCGCGCCGGCCCGCCATCCTCGCGCTTTCCCGCCGCCCGCCGCCACCGCGCGTCCCAGCGCCGCTCGGGGCTCCCATTGGCGGGCGTCCGCGGCGCGCGCCGGGATTGGCTGAAATGGACCTGCGTCCGCGGGGTGCACTGGGACGGGCTGAAATAGGGGCGCGTCAGCGGCGCGCTCCGGAATTGACGACAGGGGGCTGCACGTTGGGATTGGCTGCTATTTTCCGGCCTTGCCCGGATTGGCTGGTATCGGCCCGGGGGCGGAGGCGAAGGCGGCACGGTCGCCCCGCCCCTTCCGGCGGAGTCACCGCCTTCCGGACCGGGAGAGCTGGCGGCGGGCACTGTGGGCGGCGGGCGCGGAGGCCAAGGGGCGGCGGGGGGGTGTGTGGCGCAGGCCGCGGGCGGACATCCCCGCTCCCTCGAGGGCGGCGTCCTGCGGCGGGGGCGGGGCCGTGTGCACACTGGCGACTCGACCGTGCCGGGAAGGCCGTGTCGCTGTCGCTGTTCCAAGGCTGGACTGCAGGGTCAGAGACGCCGTGGGCAGACTCCGGGAGAGGGAGGGCGGCAGTCATGCCACCCCCCGTGCCCGACTCCTCCGATGGGGGTCACCGTCGCGTCGGGAGGCGCTTGTCCATAAGGGCTGTTACTATCTTAGGGGCGCCCGGGCCGCCTGGGCGTGTTTCAGGTGAGACCGTGCGCCCCTGGAGCGGGCGCTGTGCCGCGGGCCCGGCCTCCCGGCCTCCCCAGGGCCCATCCCCAGCTGCCATCCCACTGGGGGGGGGGCAGCACTTGAACCTGCGGGGTTTGCGACGGCACAGACAGGCCATGACGAGCTGGGAGCCCCGTGTCTCAGAGTGCCCCCCGGAGCCGGGTCCGAGTTTGCGGCTGGCAGGCCCGCGTACGAGGTTTGGAGGCGGTTGCAGCTCAATTGTGGTGGACCGTTTCCTCGCGAGCTCTCTAGAGCACCTGCCTCACTGCTGCAGCGCCGGAGCCTGCGGGCGCTTCCCGGGTGGACAGCGGCAGCGGCGATCTCGCCGACCTTTGCTCCTCCAGTCCCCGTGTTTGCACGAGCCCCTGAGAACGTGACTCCCCAAGATAGCTAGCTAGAGTGGCTTTGTGTCCCCCCAACCGACCTTTGCCTGATGTGGTTTTGGGTTCTGGAAGGGTGATAGATTACAGAATTATTCCAGAGTATTTGCCTCCTTCCTTGATGTTGATCTTGGCTGTGCGACTTCCAGAAGCTGTGGTAATCACAGCTGACTTGCGTGCTTTGAAAGCTGTTGTGTGGCTCGCCCATCCCCTCCCCCCCCCCCGCCATGTGAGAAGAGCATATACACAATTAGGGCTGTGTTTTCATCCTGGCTCTCCAGTGAAGGAAACACAGCCAGGGCCAGGCTACAGCCACTGCGACTGATAGGTAGCACGGCAAGAAGTAAGCCACCGGCATTCCAAATTCCTCCCGGAGACTCTGGGACCCCCTGTTACTGCAGCATGACCTAGGGAAGGCTCACTGATACAAAGGCTAGTGCTCAGTGTTGTCATAGGTAGGGAGGCAGTAGCCCTTGGCTCGATGTCTCCTGTTCTAAAATGTCCATCTCCTGAGCCTTCAAAGGATGGAAGAATTAGAATGGAGAAGAGAACCTTCCCAGGGTTCGGCAAGTGCCAGCACAGCCTTGCAGCACATCTGTAGGATGAGCTCACCGGGCAACGGGGAGAACACGTAATATGGCGCATCAGCTTGTGAATGCACGGCCTTCCTGGTTGCCTGTAAAAATGCAGGAACCTGGCTGTTGGAGCCTTGTATGCCGGGTGGCGGTGGAGTGCCCTTTTGACTGCAGCAGTCGCTCAACGAGCACAAGGATGGTGATGTTTGTTATTAAGGTACAACAAGCAGTTTGCTTCCGTGTCGTCCAACATGTCCTGTCTCTTTTATATCAGAATGACACTAACTGCAAATACCAGAATACCAGCCTAACTGGCTTACATCATCAGGATATTTCGTTATCACACATAACTCGAAGTCCAGAGTTAGGCAGCCAGGAACTGCTTCTGCTGATTGGTGATGTCAAAGGTCAGGTCCACATTTTAGCAGTTCTAGCTTTTCCTTCATGGTCACAGGGTGACTTCAGCATCTCCACGTATCCAGTGCTGATCTCATGGCCCTGCCATGGGCAGAGGCGCACTCTTGCATCTGGACATTCAGTCTCCTTTCTGCTCTGCTGCATGGACAGTTAGGTCTCAGGCCTGACTGTCAGCACGGTCTGCCCTGGAGCAGTGCAAGGAGGATCTCTTCACAGCACCATGGAAGCCTCCCACTTGGTGGAGGAAATTACAGGGTTCTGGGTCTAAGTGTGCTTGGAGACAGAGGGGACATAAAATGGGTTGTAAGGTGCTAATTGCCAAAGCTGGCTGAGGAGCACACGGGGCTCCTCTTAGGGCCTCCCTACTCTTAACGTGTTTAGGATTGTCCATTAAAAAAATAAAAAAGGGACGCCTGGGTGGCTCAGTCGGTGAAGCGTGTGCCTTCGGCTCAGGTCATGATCTCAGGGTCCTGGGATCGAGCCCGATGTCGGGCTCCTTGCTCAGCCGGGAGCCTGCTTCTCCCTCTGCCTGCTGCTTCCCCTGCTATGCTTTCTCTCTCTCTGACACAAAAGAAAAAAGAAAAAAAAAAAAGACTCTAAAACCCTTTTACCGTTCCCTGTTCCTCAAGTGTGTTGTACCACCCGCCTCACAGGATTGTGTCAGCGAAGTCTTCCTGACTGTTAGCCAGGCTCCCATACCAAAACACCACAGACCGCAGGACTCCCAACGGCACCAGTCTGTCCACCGTACAGGTGTAGAGAGGAGTCTCTGGTGTCTCTTCTTCCTCTTAATTCCCTCTCCAAATAACGTCACGTTGGGGGTTAGGGTTCAACCTATGAACTTGGGGGAGTATTCAGTCCATAGCACTCACCTGCTTCCACAAGAGTCTGCTGGGCACATGAGTGCCCTACTAGACTTCTTTTCCCAGCCCCGCTCGCACTTAGAGGTGGCGACGTAGCCGAGTGCCAATGAAATGTGAGTAGACGCGGTGTGTGTTTCTTCAGACAGCAGACCGTGCTCTCCCTTTACCTATGGCTTCCCCTTATTGCAATCTGGCCGTGACTGTGCTGATGAAGACAAAATTCCCTGGGGGCAGACACCATGCTGGAAGGAATCTGGGCCTCTGAGTGACCCCGTGGAGCATGGCTGCCACCCCCTGGACTAATCATGTTGGGACTGTTGCACAAGAAATAAAATTCTTTCTTTTCTAAGGCACTGGATTTTGGTTGGGTTTCTTTATATTATACTAGCTTAGCCTTCCCCTAAAGCACTGCTCAGTTAGTGGACATTTTGATTGTCATAATTTGGGGGGTGCTAACCGTATCTAGTGAGTAGAAGCCAGGGATGTTGTTAAGCATCCTACAAGGCACAGGACAACCCTACCCCCCCCCCCCCCGCCCCAGGAAGGAGTTTCCTGGCCCAAAATATCAACAGTCCTGAGGTTGAGAAACCCTGCATTTTTTTTAAAAAAGATTTTATTTATTTATTTATTTATTTATTTGATAGAGCACGAGCCAGGTAAGGGTCAGAGGGAGAAGCGGGCTCCCTGCACATGGGGCTCGATCCCAGGACCCCAGGATCATGACCAGAGCTGAAGGCAGACACTTAACCGACTGAGCCACCCAGGCGCCCCAGAAACCCTGCTCTTAACATTGCAATAAAAGGAATCCTTTCTGGTCATTTCTAGAACAGGGTCTTCCTAAGAGAATTCATCAGTTTTCTTATGTGAATGAAAGAAGACAAACTGCTATCTGGAAGAAGTTATTCTCAATATCTGATATATGAAGGGCCATTAACCTTAACTTTTTTTTTTTAAGATTTTATTTGTCAGAAGAGAGAGGGAGTGCGTACCAGTGCACAAGCAGGGGGAGCTTAAGCAGACTCCCCGCTGAGCAGGGAGCCCGATGTGGGGCTCGATCCCAGGACCCTGGGGTCATGACCCAAGCCTAAGGCAGACGCTTAACTGACTGAGCCACCCAGGCGCCCCTTAACTTTTTTTTTTTAATTTAAATTAGCCAACATATAGTGATCATTAGTTTTAGATGTAGTGTTCAATGATTCATCAGTTGCGTATAACACCCAGTGCTTATCACATCACGTGCCCTCAATACCCATCACCCAGTTACCCCATCCCCCACACCCCTCCCTTCTGCAACCCTCAGTTTGTTTCCCAGAGTCACGAGTCTCTCATGGTTTGTCTCCCTCTCTGATTTCTAATTTTTTTTTTTAGATGAAGGCATGAAGATCAGTTTTCTCATAGATAATGGGTAAAGGACATAAAATGATAAAATTGCAAATAGCCAGTGGATATGGAAAAATATGTTTAGCCTCACTTAAAATCAAAGAAATACAAATCAAAACACAGGTTGGTTTTTTGGTTATTTCTTTTTTCTATCAAGTTAGTAAAGATAAAAAGCCTGACAAAATCTAGGGTTGACAAAGTGTAAAAACATACTTAGTAGAGTGTCAGTTGGTATAATTTTTTCCTTGGGCAATTCATTTAAAAGTATCAGCTCTTAGAACATGCAATACTTCTTGGCATGTTGTGCCATTCCATTGGCAATTCCATTTTTTTTTTTTTTTTTTTTTTTAGAGGGAGAGGAGCAGGGAGGGGCAGAGGGAGAGAGAATCTTAAGCAGGCACCACACCCATCCTGATGTGGGGCTTGATCTCACCCACGACCCTGAGATCCAGATCTGAGCTGAAATCAGGAGTCCAATGCTTAACCAACTGAGCGACCCAGGCACCCCCAGCAATTCCATTTTTTTTTTTTTAAGATTTTATTTATCTATTTATTTATTTATTTATTTATTTGAAAGAGAGAGGGAATGAGCTGTGGGGAGGGGCAGAGGGAGAGAGAGAGAGAGAAGCAGACTCCCCGCTGAGGAAGGAGCCTGACACAGGGCCCAATCCCAGGATCTGCAGATCATGACCCAAGCCAAAGGCAGACGCTTAACTGACTGAGCCACCCAGGTGCCCCAGCAATTCCACTTCTAAGAATTTATCCCAAAGAACTAATAGGACAAGGTGTAAATTAGAGATGGCCTCAACCCTTGCTACTCCTCCCATTGAGAGGTGGATCTAATTCCCCTCCCCTCAAATCTGGTTGTCCTCAACAACTTGTTTGACCAATAAAATGTAATGAGATGTCTCGGGACTACCCAGGAGTGTTCGCAAGTATTGCAGCTTCTACCGAGGCCTCCTGGAACTCTCTGGAGACCCTGCATGGCCATGAACAGAGTACCACTACCTGGGACTGCTGTGCAGGAGAGGTCCCATGTAGGCATCCTGATCCATAATGCCAATTAAATGCTACCTTCCAGCCACCCCAGTGACCTCTATAGTATTACATAGAACAGAAGAATCACCTGGCTGAGCCCCGCTGAAATGTGTGACTCAAAAATTCTGAGTGACAATAAAATGGTTCTTTTAAGCAATTGTTTTCAGGTAGCTTATTATGCAGCAATAAATAACTGGAACACACAGATAAGTACAGCCATATGAATAAATGTTCACCAGGGCATTATTTGTGCTTATGAAAATTGGAAACAATCAAAACACTGTACATCTATTATTAAGGTATGGCACACCAATGCAATGAAATATATCTAGTAAACAGAATGAAGTAGAATTGAGTAAAACATGGTCAGATGTTTGTGAAGAGTATTAAGTTAAAAATGTAAATAGTAGAAAAGTGGATAGTATGATACACATAAGGAAACCAAGAGCCCAATTTAAAAAGTGGGCAAAAGTTATGGGCGCCAGGGTGGCTCAGTTGGTGCAGCATCTGATTCTTGGTTTCAGCTTGGGTTATGATCTCAGGATCTGGCCCTACATTGGGCTCCACACTCAGTGGGGAGTCTGCTTCCCCTCTGCCCACCCCCCACTTTCTCTCTCTCTAAATAAAAATAACCTTTTTAAAAAAGTTAAAAAAATAAAAAATGGGCAAAAGTTATGAACAGACACCTCACCCAAGAAGATGTACAGATAGCAAGTATACTTGTAAGAAGGTGCTCATTAGGGAATTGCAAATAGAACAATGAAATATCTTTACCCACCTATCAGAATGGTCAAAATCCAGAACACTGACAACACCGAATGCTAGTGAGGATGTGCAGCAATGTGAACTTTTTTTTTTTTTAAAGACTTTATTTATTTGACACAGAGAGAGTGAGAGAGAGAGAGCACAAGCAGGGGGAGTGGCAGGCAGGCAGAGGGAGAAGCAGGCTCTCTGCTGAGCAAGGAGCCCGATGCGGGACTCGATCCCAGAACCCTGGGATCATGACCTGAGCTGAAGGCAGCCGCTTAACCGACTGAGCCACCCAGGCACCCAGCAACATGAACTCTTTATTCTTTGCTGGTAGAAATGCAAAATCATACGGCCATTTTGGAAGCCAGTTTGGTGGTTTCCTACAAACCTAGACAATCTTACACTTCTTTGTATTTAACCAAAGGGATTAAAAACATGTCCACACAAAAACCTGTACACAAATGATTACAGCAGCTTTATTCATAATTGGCAAAACTTGGAAACAACCACGAAGTCCTTCAATAGGTGAATGGGTAAACTGTGGTCCATCCAGACAATGAACTATTACTCAGCGTTAAGAAGAAACGAGCTATCAAGCCACAAAAAAGCATGGAGGAAACTTAAATGCATTTTACTTAGTGAAAGAAGCCAGTCTGAAAAGTCTGCATACACTGTGTGATTCCAACTCTACCACATTCTGGAAAAGGGAAAATGCAGTAAAAAGATCAGTGTTTGTCAGGGGTGTGGGGAGTGGGGAGAGGGATAAAAAGTGGAGCACAGGATTTTGGGGGCAGAGAAACTATTCTGTATATTGTAATGTTGAATACATGTCATTATACATTTGTCAAAACCTATAGAATGTACAACACAGAGTGAGCCCTAATGTAAACTATGGACTTTAATAATAATGTATCAATATTATTTCATCAGTTATAATAAATGTACCACTAGTGCAGTGTCTGTAATGGGGCTGTGTGTGTGTGTGTGTGTGTGCGCGCGCGAGCACGTGGTTAGGGGTATACAGGAACTCTACTTCTCAATTTTTTCGTAAACTTAAAACTACTCTAAAAAATAAAGTCTATTTAGTTAAAAAAAAAAAACAAAAAACCCACATAGCCCCAAAGGTCGGTAGTGTGCAATTACGTACCTGTGCATGTGTGCGCTTTCCCAAGCAGGGAAGGAGGCCAGAAAGGATGCACCCGAACTGCTAACATTCAGATTCAAAGGGGAACAAGGGTCACAGACCTGTATCCTGAGGAGGTGGGGAAACTGTAAGTTCCTGTGTAGTTTGAATTTTCTCAGTGAACGTAAAATTGGCAAAAGCAGTGTTTCCATTTGTTAGACTAGGGCAGGTTTAGGGGAGAGCTCACGAGAGGGACTGCATGTTTCAACACCCGTCTTTAATAACGACACTGCTACTCCACTGGTCAGGCAGGGTGTGTTAAGCAGCGGGAGGAAGGCCTTGAAGCTCCGGGGCGCAGGCCCTTCTCCCGAGCCCCGCGCTCCACCTGCACGTGCGTCGCCGGCCGCCCCGCTGGGCGCTGGGGACTCCGCGCGCGCTCGCGGGACCGCGCTCGTCACACCCGCCCGCACCTGCTCCCGCCAGAGCAGCTGCCGGGGAGGGGGGGGGAGCCCGGGCCCCGGCCACGCGGGCAGGGACGTGCATCCAGGATGTGCGGGGCCCTCAACCCCGCCCCCGAGCCCGGACCCCGCTCCGCAAGGCGCCAGGCCCAGGCCCCGCTCCCGCGCGACGCCGCGCGCAGCCCTCCGACCGGAAGCCGGGGGGCATGTCCAGACGGCGCCCCGCCCCACCTGGCGGACCAATCAGCGCCCGAGGTTCATTAATAGTGAACGCGCCGGCCCCGCCTCCGCCCCTCGCGGCCCCGCCCGCCCGCGCAGACCTAGAGCGCGGCCGCGGACGAAGATGGCGACCGCCATGTACTTGGAGCACTACCTGGACAGTAAGCGCCCCTCGCGGCCCTCGGGCCCGGCGCCCGGGCAGGGTCTCCCCACACGGGCCCACCCCGCGGGCACCAGGCGCCGCGCGCGGACCCCGAGGGCTCGTGGGGGTGGCAAGGGCGGTCCGGCAGCGGCGGGGGCGGCGGGGGCGCGCGCCGGGCGGGGCGGGGCCGCAAGGAGGTGCGCGCGGGGGGCGCGGCGCGGGGTCCCACCGTCACGGCCGCGCCAATTCCAGGTGCGTCACGGAGGGGCGGGGGCTGGTGGGCACGGGGCGGGGCTTGCGTGCCACGGCCCCGCCCTCCCCGGCTAGGCCCCGCCCTCGGCCCTGGCCTCAGCGGCCGCCCCGCCCTCCCCGCCCTCGGCCCCTCCCGGGCAAGGCCCACCTCACGGCCCCGCTCCGCCCTTCACAGCCCCGCTCCGCCCTTCCTGGCCCCATCCGCTGGCTTGGCACCGCCCCCCGCCCTAGGCCCCGCCCTGGCCCCGCCCCCACCGCGCAGTCAAGCGCCTATGTTCGAGCCCCAACCTCCTCGGACGCTGGGCTGGTCCTGGGGGGCTCCGGGTCCGGGATGTGGGGGGGGACTCCGGCCGGGGTTCTGTGCCTGCTCGTGCGGTGACCTGGGAGTTGGGGGAGCCAGTACTGGCGGGGAGAGTCTCCTAGGGTTCCTGTCCTTCCGCGTGGCGTTGGTGGGAGGGGACTGGCAGGGCTGGTTCAGGTGTTGAGGGCGGTGATGGTCACCACGGAAAGACGTTTGGGAGACTCTTCCTGCAGGCATCCTTCTGCCTACATGTAGCTCAGGTTGGGGCGTCCTGAGAACTTCTGAGCAGATGGGAAAATGCAGGCCGTGGAGGCCAAGTAGCTTGTCAAGGTCATGCACTCCACAGCGGAGAGCCCACGTTTGAACGCTGCTGATCTGGCTCTGGCTGCGGACGGCCTTGGGGGGGCGGCTGGGGGGGGCGCTGGGCTGGGTGCTCTGGAGCGCTCTGTTGCAGTGGGAATATACACGGGCATTGGTACCTGCAGCTGCTGACGGTGGGGAGTGAGCCCCTGCCCTGGGGGAGATGGTGGGGTTCAGCCTGAGCCATGGGGGGGGTCCCGGTGAGAGAGCACTGAGGAGGGGAGGCCCTTTCCTGCCCTGTCTTTACTGCGCTGACCGGTCTGCTGGGGAGCACTGTGGCTTGCCCTTCTTGTCCCGGTACCTGCCCAGTGAGCCCTATGAAGACACTTTGAGGATTGTGAGTTCCATTGTGCCCGGGGCACCTGTGTGCAGGCTCAGAATGGAGGTGTCTGCTTGAGTTTTGAACACCTGCTGTGTGCTAAGCCTCGGTCCTCATTTTCCTGGTACTTACTTTCAAATGGGGTGAATGGACTTTTTAAAAGTTCACAGCAGATTAAGGGGCATGAAGGAGCCCAGCAGGCTGTGAGAGACCTGGGGTGGCACTGTCCTGCAGAACCCAGGATAGGACAGAACAGGGAGGTCGTTGGGGAGGCTGTGGTGAGCCTGGAGGCTGGGGAGGGCATGTGTGCCATTCTCTGGGTGAGCTGGGCAGCTGTAAGCTTGCAGACAGGCTGGATGGCTGGCCTGGAGTAGGAGCACGGCAGTGCAGTGGGGAAAGCAGTGTGGGCTGGGGTCTTCGACCTCTGTGTAACTTGAAATGAATGAAGCTTGAGCAAAGGAGAAGTTCAGTCCCTCAGTCGTAGTAGCCCCATTTCAGGTGCTCAGCAGCCCTGTGGCCAATGGCTGTTGTACTGTATAGCTCAGACCACGTCTCCTTGCATGAAGTCTACCACACAGCACTGGCCTGCACCACCCCATGAACTGGGTATCAGAGTAAAGAGACCCCAGGGCTTTGGTCTCACCCACTGTGGGGGGGTACTGAGAGGGGAGGACTGGCTGGGGGTGTGGGATGGAAGAGTCACAAGGGCCACCTTCCCGGCCTCTGCTTGCAGCTGGAGGGTAAGTCCTCCTCTAACTTTTCCAGCTTCCAACACCATCTGAAGCCTGTCTCCCCCAAAGGCTTACCTTAATCCTTCTGTTCCTCAAATCCTAACAGAAACAGAAAATGAAGGGAGCTTATTCTTTGTAGACTTTAGGTATAAAGTCTGGAAGGCAGGTTTTATCCTGCTACTGAGAAGTACACGTCTCTATGTTTCAGGCATTGAGAACCTTCCGTGTGAGCTTCAGAGGAACTTCCAGCTCATGCGAGAGCTGGACCAGAGGACAGAAGGTAGGTCCGGGCTCTTTAGTACAGCCCGGGGTGGGCTCTGACAGCTGGGGAGAGGTGGCCCCGTCTTACGGACAATGCTGACACTTTAAAATTCGACTTAGTTTTTTGGGTTCTAGCACAGCTTCCTGTAGCATCTTTACAACCATCATCCATTCCTTGTTACCTTTCCTTTCCTTTAAAAGGTTTTCTGGTTTCAAACTGTGTATACATGGTTTAAACAGATAGCACTTTGCGGTCTTCTGGTATTTAGCTCCCTGTTTCTAAACATCATGTTTTTGCTGCTGTTTCTTACTTTATTTCCCTTTTGCTTTGGACTTTATTCTGTTATTGTGGAATATGAAGGTTTGCTTCCCCCCCCCACCATCTCCTGGTGTCTGGGCATAGAATCTGAGTCTGCCATAGACCTGGGATGGCGTTTCCTTCAGGACTCCTGTGGAGGTGGTTTGCAGCTGGGCCATATCACATGCTATGCTTACGAGACCTTTTTTGAATAACTGTTTTTCTTAGAGCTGATAATTGCCTTGTTTTCCATGTTCCATGCACGTTGCACGTTTTCATTGTGTCTGCTGCCCCAGGTGATCTGCCAGTCCTAAGTTTGCCCTGCACATTCAGACCTTTCCCCTGGAGCCTCCTGTCCTGTGGGTCTTGTCTGGGCTGGCTGTTTCCAGGCCTGCGGCACAGGCACTGTCTCTGCTCATCTTTGGTGCAGGACCCTGATTCCTGTGTTGTAAACATCCTTTCTCTTGATCCCTTGTTGTAGTGGAGTCTTTCCTCCAGTAGTTTCCTGAAAAAATGGTACATGGGAAGGTAGATTTCTTAATGACATATGTCTGAAAACATGCTTGTTCTGGTCTCATAGTTGATGAACAGTTTGGCTGGGTATAGAATTCCAGCTTGACAATCATTTTCCCTCAGCATGTGGAAGGCACTGCTGCTTTGTCTCCCAGCGTCCCTGTGGCCCTTGAGAGATCTGATGCTGTTTGGATTCCTCATCCTTTATACCTGTGGTCTTCTTTTTTTATTTTATTTTATTTTATTTTATTTTATTTTATTTTATTTATTTATTTGACAGAGAGATACAGCGAGAGAGGGAACACAAGCAGGCGGAGTGGGAGAGGGAGAAGCAGGCTTCCCACTGAGCAGGGAGCCCGATGCAGGGCTCGATCCCAGGACCCTGAGATCATGACCTGAGCCGAGGGCAGACGCTTAATGACTGAGCCACCCAGGCGCCCCTATACCTGTGGTCTTCTTGCCTTTCCTGTTAGGCAGCCTCTGGGCTGCTGTCTTTGTCCCTGAGGTTTTATGTTTTGTGGTGATGTGCTTGGGTGTGGGTGATTTTTCATTCATTGTGCCTGCCACAGGTTTTGTAAGATCAGAATAGCTGTGGTTTTTCACTGAGCTACAGTCTCCTGACTAGCAGATACAGAGAGTTCTGTTATTATGAAATACAGCATTTACATTCAGGAATAAGCACAAGTGTTTGTAAATTGCCCAACAAACAGCACCTTGCAAACCTCTCCCTAGATGGAGAACTGGGGCCTCGGGTGCCTGGGGCCCTGTGTAAGCCTGCTGAGCATGTTGCCCCTCCCCGCAAGGGGCTCCCACCCTCAGTTTCCCCTGCAACAAGTTTTCTCACCTCCTTAAACCAAAGAGTTCACAGTTGTATGTGTCCGTCCTTAATATCAGTGGAATCTCACAGTACGTTGTCCTTTGTGTCTCACTTTTCTGGCTCACTGCCACCTTCTGTGGGATTAACTCACGTTGCTGTGTGTAATAGTTGTTGTGCCGTTTTGGTTGCTGTGTGAATGGACCACAGCTTATTGGTCTGTTTGGCCGTGCCCGCCGTGCTCCCACCAGCGGTGCCTCCGTGTTGAGTCAGCCACTTCTTTGCTGCAACTTGGCTTTGTTCTTTGTTTTGTTATTTTTTAAGATTTTATTGTTTGACAGAGGGAGAGAGAGAGAGGGAACACAAGCAGGGGGAGTGGCAGAGGGAGAAGCAGGCTTCCCACGGAGCAGGGAGCCCAATGCGGGACTCGATCCCAGGACCCTGGGATCATGACCTCAGCTGAAGGCAGATGCCTAATGACTGAGCCACGCAGGCGCCCCGCAACTTGGCATTGTTCAGCTTTACTTGTTATCAGGGAATCTCTTGCAGGGACTAGCTTTTCCCCCATTTCTCTGTCAGATAAGAAGGCAGAGATCGACATCCTGGCTGCAGAGTATATATCCACGGTGAAGACACTTTCTCCAGACCAGCGTGTGGAGCACCTGCAGAAGATCCAGAGTGCCTACAGCAAGTGTAAGGAGTACAGTGATGACAAGGTGCAGCTGGCCATGCAGACCTATGAGATGGTGAGGAGGTGGGGGGCTGGGCGCCCCGGGGGGGCAGCTGGGGGCCCGGGCTCCTCCCTTTTACGCGGGAAGGGACCAGCTGCTGAGAAGTGGTGCATCTGAAGTGGGGTCAGATTTTGACAGAGAGATGCTTCTAGACAAGGCATGCGTTGGGGTGTCCTTCCTCAGGGGCCATCCTGCAGTCTGGTTTCCATGCCCTTTGTGCTTGTATATTTGGACACTTTATTTGTTCTTAGTTTTTATATATTTCTTTAATGCTTATTTTGTCAGCTCTAGGTAAAGTCCTAGAATTTGTTATGTCCAGTTTTCTCTCAAGTAGGTCTTGTGTGGGGCTCACGGTGGCACAGAGCCATTGTCCCATGATGCACATCAGGTTGTGTAGTGACGGAAGCTCTTTCGTCCTCACACACTGTCACCTAACTCCGTTCCCTGCCTCCCCCAATAAAAAACAATTTTTTAAAAACCTGAATTAAGCTGTATTCGAGAAAGAATACTCTAAAAGGAGAACGTAATGCTTATATTTGGGGTTTTGATGCCCTAAAGTGCTGAATCTTTTTTTTTTTTTTTTTAAGATTTATTTACTTGAGAGAGAGAGAGAGATTGAGAGCGCCAGAGAGCGTGCATGTATATGGGGGATGGGGTTGGGGGGGAGGGAAAATCTCAAGCAGACTCCTTTCTGAGCCTGACACGGGGCTTGATCTTAAGACCCTGAGATCATGACCTGAGGCGAAATCAGGAGTTGGATGCTTAACCCACGTGCCCCTCCGAAGTGCTGAATCTTTACAGTAAGCAGCCTGCTTTTTAAAAGTTAGGTTTGATCAGGTGTCAAAGACAGTCAGATTCTCTCTGATGCATAGCAGAGTTTGAGATTATAGTTTGTTTCCAGACAAGGATGGATAGAGAAGTCCTCCTTTTGGACAGTGACACATGGTGTGGGTTAATGGGTTGACTGTTGTGAGTCCGCTGGGTGAGGGGCCGAGTGTGCCGTCTCTCTGGGGGCCTCCTCCGTTGGGGCCGTGTAGTCACTGTCTCATCCCCATGCTTTGGCCCCACTGCCTTCTCTTCTTTCTTCCATCTTGTCCTGACTACAGCGTTAGAGGCCTTTTCTCTGAGAACCTGTATGTTCTTCAGATTTTTAAACTAGGGTTAAATTAGGGTTTAGTATTATATGTCCTCGTCCCCATTCCATTGCATTTCACAGCCCCATTTCTCCTTATTGCTTGCCATCGTGGTTTTCCTGAGTAGGGTTTCTTCTGTTAAGGTTTCAAAACGTGGGGACAAAGACCCTTCATAAACTGAGATAGTGGACCTTGTTTTAGGAGCTTTCTTAATTGAAAACTTAGTTAAAGGGCAAGAAAGTACTTCCTGGTTGATTTCCAGTGTGTTTGTGATTCTTGAGGTGTTTTGCTTTCATTTTTAAATAAGACTCGTGAGCATCCTTCTCTATAGGTGGATAAACACATTCGAAGGCTCGATGCAGACCTGGCGCGCTTCGAAGCAGATCTGAAGGACAAGATGGAGGGCAGTGACTTTGAAAGCTCTGGAGGACGAGGGTTAAAAAGCAAGTCTGTTAATTTTTCTTTATTTTGTTACTGTTTTCTATGGAGTTTTGAAGAATTTTGGTGATAAATATGTGAGGAACATTATGGTAAATATATTTGAGTAACTCGTGTCCTGCTTCAGTGAATTCTGTGAAGATAATTGGGGTGTTTATTGTCTTTCAGAAGGTCGAGGTCAGAAAGAAAAAAGAGGCTCCCGGGGTCGTGGCAGGAGGACCTCAGAGGAAGATACTCCAAAGAAAAAGAAGCACAAAGGAGGGTGAGAGGCTCTTTTCCTTGTCTCTTTCTCCCCAAAGGTTACTTAGCATCAGTATTTCCTTAGCATCTAGAAACACCAATGGCAGCTAACAGCGAGGAAGTGCTTCCTGCATGCCCGCGGTGGGTGTAGTTCTGCATGCTTTCCGCGTGCAGGCTCCAGCTCCGCTGTGCTCGGCAGCCCGACGGGGTTCCCGGGGAGCGGGACCGGCCCTAGGTTTTACAGCTCCTGTGTGGGAGAGCTGGGTGTGCACTGGGCGGTCTGACTCCACAACCCACGCTCTTAGCCTCTGTGTGTCCTGCCTCTTGAATGACACTATATTTATTGACAGTTCAGGCTAAGCCACGCTTTAGCAGTTAAATATATAGCTGTTCATTGTTTTATGTATAAATACATATTTTGGATATATTTGTTATTAAGTTGCATGACTGCATTTATTAAATATATGTATCATTTACCTTGAACTTCAGAATATTTCATTTAAAGCTTTCTCCCACCTGCTTCCCTCATCCCCCAAGCTACTGTGTTGCTTCACAGAAGTGATTTTTAGAGTACAGTGAAAACAGTAAAGTGCCCAGTGGCGTCCGTGGACATGGTTTTGACAGTTAGGGGGAGATCTCAGAGAGTCAGTTCTTGACCAAAAAAAGGGAGAAGTTTTGGTTCTTAAACCTGGTGTTTAAACTTTTAAGAAAAACGCCAAATACCACCTTGCGGTATACACATGCAGAACAAACATGTAGTTTAATGAATTACTCGCAGGCACATCCTTTTCTGTCACTGACTGCTATCAGAAGCACTTTCATGTACCTGTCAAAACCATAACCGCCTTCCTCTGCCCCAGGTAAACACGACCCAGACGTATGTGGTGTTTATTTCCATTCTTTATAGTGTTGTCCCCAACATGTGCATTCCTGGACACTATAGTTTAATCTTGCTTATTTTTTTCTTAACCTTCAAAGTTAATTTTATTAAGGAATAATTTACATATAATAAAATGTACTTATTTTAAGATTACTGTTGAATGCTGTATTCAGTTTCTTTAAAGTTATGGAACTATTCAGCCTTTCTATTTCTTCTTGAGTCAGTTTTGGTAATCTGTGTCTTTCAAGGAATTGGTTGTTTCATGTAAGTTGTCAGATTTATTCACATCAAATTGCTCATAATACACGATCATCTTTCTGTTGTAGGATCTGTACTGATGATTCCTCTTTCAGACCTAATGTTGATAATTTATGTCTTCTCTCATCTTGTCTTGATCTTTACAGAGAATTAGATTTTGGTTTTGTTGGTTTTTATATTTTCTCTATTGTTTGTTTTCTATTTCATTGATTTCTGCTCATATATTTTTTTAGAGGGGGGAGGGGCAGAGGAAGAGGGAGAGAGAGAATCTTAGACTCCACGCCCAGCACAGAGCCCTACGCAGGGCTCAGTCTCACGACCCTGAGATCATGACCTGAGCCCAAATCACGAGTCAGATGCTTAACCTACTGAGCCACCCAGGCGCCCCTATTTCTGCTCATAGTTTTATTTTTTCCTTTCCAGTACTTGGATTTACTTTGCTTTTCTTTTTCTGGCTTTTTAAGGTGAAAGTAGCTTAGATCAGTGATTTTCATACTTTCCTTCTTTTCTCATATAAGTATTTAAAGCTATAAATTTTTTCTAATTACTGTTAAATCTAATTAGTGTTTTAGCATATCCCACAAATTTGGATATGTTGTGTTATTTTTATTCCATTCAGAATATTTTAAAATTTTCTTTGTGATTCTTCTTTGACTCATAGCTTATGTAGAAGTATGTTCTCAGCTTCCAAATAATTTGGGATTTTCCAGGTAACTTTCTGATTTCAATTTTTAAATTAATTTTGCTATGATCAGAGAATATTATATAATAGAAATTCTCTGAAATCGATTAAGACTTATGTTATGGTTTGTGGTCCTGTTTTGCTGTATGTTCCATATACCCTTGAAAAAAGAATGTTATGTTTTGCTGTTTTTGGTGGTGTTCTGTAGATGTCAATCAGATAGCTTGGTTGATAGTGTTGTTGGTCTTCTGTATCCTTACTGATACTCTGTATATTCGACTGATAATACTAAGGGAAGAGTGTTGAAATCTTCAACTCTAGCTATGGATTTGTCTATTTCTCCTTTCTGTCTGTCAGTTTTTGCTTCACATATTTTAAAGTTCTGTTATTTGTTGGTACATACGCATTTAGGTTTTTCTAAAAATAGCTGACTCCTTCATTGTTATGAAATGTCTCCCTTTTTTATTTCTTGTAATATTCTTTGTTTTGAAGTCTACTTGGTCTGATATTATGATAGTCACTCCAGTTGTCTTACGATGAGTTTTTGCATGGTGGATCTTTTTCCTTTTTCATTCTTTTACTTTCAACATATTTTTGTGTTTGTATTTAGAGTGGGTTTCTTGAAGTCAGCAAAGCTGACTCTTGCTTTTTTTATCTAGTCTGACAATCTCTGCTTTTTTACTGTAATATTTAGAGTACTCAGATTTAATGTAATTACTGATATGATTGGATTTAAATTTACCCTCTTGCTGTTAGTTGTCTGTGCCATCTCTTATTTTAGTGTCTTCTTTTAGAATAATCAAGCATTTTTTAGGGGTTTTTTTTTTTTGTGTGTGTTTAAGGACTGTTCTAGTGTATTCACCCTGTTCGTTAACTTACCACAATGAACTTCCAATAATATTACAGTATTTCATGTTTAATGTAAGAACTGACACAAGTATTTTTTCCCCCTGTCCTTTGTGCTGTTGTCAAAAGTTTTACTTCTATGCATGATATAAGCCTCACAACATATTGTCGTTATTATTTAAACCATTGATTATATTAAACAGATTTTCGGACATGAGAAGGAGTTTTATTGTCACTCCATGTACATACCATTTCCACTGCTTTTATTTCCTTATGTAGATGCAGATTTCCATCTAGTGTCATCTCTCTCCTGCCTGAAGAACTTCCTTTAACGTTGTATTACAGTGCAGGGCTGCTGATGATGAATTTTCTCAATTCCTTTTCTCTGAAAATGTCTTTTTTATCTCCTTTTTTATCTCCTTTTTTTGAAGGATATTTTTGATGGATATAGAATTTTAGGTTGACTTTTTTCTTCTAGTGCTAAGGATGTTGTCCTGTTGTCTTCCATCTTGAATTGATTCTGATGAGAAATTTGTGATAATTCTTATCTTTGATTTTTTATATGTAAGTGACTTTATTTTTACTGCTTCTAAGATTTTCATTCAGCAATTTGATTTTTAAAAGCTTAATTATGATCTGTTCTAGTGTGGATTTTTCATGTGTATTCTGCTTGGAGCTCATTGAGCTTCTTGGAACTGTTTCTCTATAGTTTGTATCAGATTTGGAACATTTTCAGGCCTTCATTCTTCAAATATTTTTTTCTGCTCTCCTTTTGTCTTTTTATGGGACTCCAGTTACATGTATGTTAGCTTGATATTTTCCCACAGTTCACTGAGGCTCTGCTCATTTTTTTGGCCAGTGTTTTTCTTTCTATGTTTCTATTTGGATAGTTTCTGTTACTTTATCTTCAGGTGTTTTTTTCCTTGGTGTCTAATTTAATCAGTTTCCTTTAGTGAATCTTCCACTTAAGAGATTTCCCTTGTGAAGAAGTTCTGTTTATTTATATTTTATACTTTCTATTTTTCTTACTACATTTATGTTTTTCTTTATGTTTTTGAACATAAATATTTATAATAGCTTTTTGAAAGATCTTTTCTGAATCTATTTGTTACTTCCAAGTATATTTCTTTCTTTCTTATTTTATTTATTTATTTGACAGAGACAGAGAGAGGGAACACAAGCAGGGGGAGTGGGAGAGGGTGAAGCAGGCTTCCTGCTGAGCAGAGAGCCTGATGTGGGACTCCATCCCAGGATCCTGGGCCAAGACCTGAGCCGAAGGCAGATGCTTAACGACTGAGCCACCCAGGCGCCCCTATTTCTTTCTTTTCTAAAAACCAATTTTTAAAGGTATGATTGATATATGAAAAGCTTTACATATTTAACATACACACTTTGAATAGTTTGGCAGGTCTGTTTCTATTCCATTCAGAATATTTAAAAATTTTTTTAAAAATATTTTTCTCATGGTTAAAGTCACATTTTTCTGTTTCTTCACATGTCTAGTAATTTTTTATGGGATGTTTGACAGTATGAATGTTATGTTGTTGAGTGTCTGGATTTTGTCGTCTTCACTTAATGGGTGTTGAATTTTTATTTTTATTTTTTTTTAAAGATTTTATTTATTTATTTGAGAGAGAGAGAGAATGAGAGACAGAGAGCATGAGAGGGAGGAGGGTCAGAGGGAGAAGCAGACTCCCTGCCAAGCAGGGAGCCCGATGCAGGACTCGATCCCGGGACTCCAGGATCATGACCTGAGCCGAAGGCAGTCGCTCAACCAACTGAGCCACCCAGGCGCCCCTGAATTTTTGTTTTTTTTTTTAATTTTCTAATTTTTGTTCAGTGGTTTAATCACCTGTGGATCAACTTGATCCTTTGCAGCCTCGTTTTTTTTTAAGATTTTTTATTTATTTGAGAGAGCATGAGCAGGGGTGAGGAACAGAGGGAGAGGGAGAAGCAGGGTCCCCGCTGAGCAGGGAGCCCAATGCGGGGCTTGATCCCAGGACCCTGAGATCATGACCTGAGCCGAAGGCAGATGCTTCACCAACTGAGCCACCCAGGTGTCCTCGCAGGCTCATTTTTAACCTTTGTAAAAAAAACTTCTTTCTTAAAGGGCCAGATAGTAAATATTTTAGGCTTCCAGGTCATACTGTCTTTGTTGTGACCACTCAAATCTTCAAAAGCATCCACAAAAAATATGTAGTTGTGTGATGTTGCTGTGTTTCAATAAAACTTTATTTACAGAAACAGCCAGCCAACTGCAGGCCATATTTTCCCAACCCGTAGGTTAGGGTATCCTTTATTCTAGGGTTGGTTAAGTCATACTGCTAAGGTGTGACCCTTCTGGGTTCTCTTCTGAATGCCTTTTGAATTTAATGAGGCCTCTCCATGCTGGCTGGGTGGAGCTGAGACGTCTTTGAGCCTCTGTGGCCGCTGTTCCGCTCACGGCTCCCCTGTGTTCTCTGCGTGGACTCAGGGATTCTCACCCTGTACACAGGTTAGTTTTTTTGTGAAAAACTCAAAGGGATCCCTTCCCAGATTTCTGGAGCACGTTCTCTTTACCTTTTTCCTTTCCAGTACCTTGCCACCAGCTTCCAACAGCCTTACCCTCCTGGAACTTTGGGTTTTTTCCTCAGTTCTAGACACCCATGCTGCGTTTGGTTTTCCTGTTGGTGGACTGGGGCATGGGAAGGGGTTCCAGCAGGACGCTGAGAGATTGCAGGGCTCGCCATGTTTGTTTACCTTCTCTTAGGGTTGCAGTCCTGAGCTGCCTCTTGTCAGCGTCTGGAAACCGCTGTGTCACATGCTCTTTCCCGTTTTCTAGTTGTTCACAGTAGGAGGGCAAGTTCGGTGCTTGTTGTTGTGTCCTGGTCAGAAGTGGAAGTTTTTTTCTTTTCTTGTGTAGATAAGCCCTGTAAGTCTCTTTCATGTGTGAGTTTTTCTCCATCCCTTTCTTTTCTCCACAATTTTCCTTTTGAAGAACCTGGACTGTTTGACTCCCAGCATTTCCCAAAGTCTTGATTTTGCTGACAAGACATGAAACCTGGAGAGTACATCTTCAGTAAACATTTAGATAGTGCTTGTTCTCATGTGCTCTGTGGATTTGTTTGATATTTGACTGGGGGCGCCTAGTTTCGTGTGTGCACTTGCTTGAGCTGGCGCTCTGTGGGTCTGGTGGGGTTGATGGGCCCACGCCATGGTGGCCTCTCTGGGTGCAGTCTGCCCATGTCAGTTACAGAGGGAGGAGACCACCAATGTGGTATTTCGTCCATTGTCATTTTCTGTTCTAGAACATCCACTGGATTCCTTTTTTTGTAGATTTGAGTTCCTTTCTGAAAAGTGTCCGTGTTTGTATTTGTCTTACTCACATTTTCTTTCCGGTAGCTTCTTCAAGCCCTTGTCTGCTGGTTTTCACTTCGGGTCATTGGTGCCTCTGCTTCTGTTAGCTGGCCTCTCCTGGGGTTCCGGCCATGTTCTCCTGCTCTTCTTCACACCCTGTAGTTCTTAGTGTCGGCCTGACTTCAGGTGGGAGAGGAGCGCGCAGGGTGAGGGTTCCACTATTCTCCAGGAGTTTCTTTTGCTTTTGGTCCAGGCAAATCGAGGCCCCTTTACCTGGGCCCAGTCCCCTCTGATGAGGGGAGACCCTCCCCAGCTCTTGATGGAGAACCCACGGTTTATTTCTCCTTCCTGAAAGGCTTCCTGTGTGGCTGGACAGCGCCCTGGTGATGCTTAGCTTTCCTTTCTCGTGTCCGGCCTGCCCTGTTTCTACAGTTGGCAGAGGTCAGGAGGAGGCAGGCCACTTCCCCGAGAACACGACTCGGATCTTTGCTCTGCCATTCTGCCACTCTGCAGCGTCTGCATGGCCCCCGGGTTCAGTAAACGGGCTGTGGGGTCACTGCTGCCCTGAGCGTAAGGTTCAGAGGTGTCTGGCTCAGTGTGTCCCCCAGAGAGCAGCCAGCCCTTGGCTAAGCCCAGGAGCGGGGCCGCCACCCCTCCCTCAGCCCTAGCGCATCTGGCCCGTGTCACTCCACAGCTCGCCAGTGTCTTTAAAATGTGGTCTTAGCAGCTTACTGGGCATATATTTTTGACTTGTAGCCGTAGGGTTCTGAGTCTTCCTGCTCCTTGCTGATCAGAACCCAAAAGGCCAGTGGCCTTTTTTGGAGACAGCGGATGCTCTCATTGGCCTCCTCCTTACCAGGGGTCCCCTTGCAGGGAGCGAGGCCCCAGCTCTCTGGCGTGGTTGGAGCTTCCCTGGTGGGGCGTGCCCCTGGCTGTGCTCAGATCTCATGGTGACCCATGTCTTGCCTCCATCTCTGTGGACACACTTGAGATGAATGGGCATTCGGCTTTTCCCTCGACAGAGCCGTGACGGTGTGCGCGTTCCTGACCACTGTCTGGTGGCACCGGAGGTGGATCACTTGGTCACTGCTTCCCCAGCCTTTCTTCTGGGCTGGCTGCAGCTAAGAAGGGGAACGTCGGGTGGGGAGTTTTGCAGAACACCTCGGCAGGCAGGTCGGGCCTGGACTCGGCCCTTCTGCATGAACTCCTTCTCCACGGCCCCCCTGAGCGGCAGTGCTGTTCCTGTCCTACTGTACAGATGTTGGGACAGGCCAGAGGGGCTCGCTGAGGTTAGGGGTGTGTGAGGGGTGTATGAGCGGGTGTGTGACCGGCGCTGGGCCTGCCCTGAAGTTTGGCTACAACTTGTGCTTGGGAAGGACATCAGGAGGTTCAGGCACGGGAGGGGGATCCCTGGCACTCCCCAGTGAGAGATGCCTGTAGTGTCCAGGGAAATGAGCTTGGAGGACACCGCTTGTGCCCAGCAGGGTCGGAGTGAGGTGGCCAGCACGGCTGACGTGGGGTCTGCAGCCTGCCCGGCAAGCAGGAAAGGCCCCGGTGGGCTTGGCCTTCCTGGGACCTCCTGGCGCTCCCCTCCACCCTCCCGCCCCAGAGCCCCCTCAGGTGAGACTGGAGAGGGGTTGGCCCTTGGGCCTCCTCCTTGGTTGGGTGGTGCCCTTGAACCTGAGGGACGTGGGCTCAGGTCAGGTGTCAGCCCCCGGTGTGAGAGTTCAGTCAGGCTTTGCCAGCAGAGCACACAGAGCCGCCAAAGCGCAGCGGGCACCCGGAAGGGGCGTGCCCTGAGTGCCCTGAGTGCGTCTGTGGGAGACCCACGGCGGGTTGGCACTGATCATCCAGGTGAGTGCCCGGCGACACAAGCCCACTGATGGGAAGGACACTGGTCCAGCGCGGGGTGAGGGTGTCAGGGGCCAAGCCAAGAAATCTGTTTGGCAGAACACAGAAGAAACCACGTCCCAGTCCGGAGGGGTGCCCGAAGCGTGTGGAGCAGGATGCATTTTGTGATGCCTGCAGATTTCAGATAAAAAGAGAAAGTCCCCATGTTCCCAGAGACAGAGCAGCTCACCTATGGAGGGAAGAGGCTCCCACAGGCTCTGGGGCCTTCAGGGACATCACTTGCTCGGGCGGGCAGCACTCACCCCAAGGGCCCCGGGGGCGGCTCTCTCTGCGGGGGGGAGCGCTGGGTCAGAGGATGGCACTCTGGGGGGGGCGCTGGGACAGAAAACAATGCTTTCGGGGGGGCGCTGGGTCAGAGGACGGTGCTCTGGGGGGGCTGCTGGGACAGAGGACGGTGCTCTCTGGGGGGGCGCTGGGTCAGAGGACGGTGCTCTGGGGGGGGCTGGGTCAGAGGAGGGTGCTCTGGGGGGGTGCTGGGACAGAGGACGGTGCTCTTTGGGGGGGCGCTGGGTCAGACGAGGGCGCTCTGGGGGGGCTGCTGGGACAGAGGATGGCGCTCTGGGGGGGGCGCTGGGTCAGGACGGCGCTCTGGCGGGGGCGCTGGGTCAGAGGACGGCGCTCTGGGGGGGCGCTGGGACAGGAGGGGGCTCTGGGGGGGCGCTGGGTCAGAGGAGGGCGCTCTGGGGGGGCGCTGGGTCAGAGGACGGGGCTCTGGGGGGGCACTGGGACAGAGGAGGGCGCTCTGGGAGGACGCTGGGACAGAGGAGGGAGCTCTGGGGGGGCGCTGGGTCAGAGGAGGGCTCTGGGACGGTGCTCTCTGGGGGGCGCCGGGACAGGAGGGCTCTTGGGGGGGGGGCGCCGGGTCAGAAGAGGGCGCTCTGGGGGGGGCGCTGGGACAGAGGACGGTGCTCTCGGGGGGGGGTGCTGGGACAGAGGACGGCGCTCTGGGGGTGCTGCTGGGACAGAGGACGGCGCTCTGGGGGGGCGCTGGGACAGAGGACGGTGCTCTCTGGGGGGGCGCTGGGTCAGAGGACGGTGATCTCTGGGGGGGCGCTGGGTCAGAGGATGGTGATCTCTGGGGGGGCGCTGGGTCAGAGGAGGGTGATCTCTGGGGGGGCACTGGGTCAGAGGAGGGTGCTCTGGGGGGGCTGCTGGGACAGAGGTTGGCTCTGGGTGCTGGGACAGAGGATGGCGCTCTGGGGGGGGCGCTGGGTCAGAGGAGGGTGCTCTGGGGGGGCTGCTGGGACAGAGGATGGTGCTCTGGGGGGGCGCTGGGTCAGAGGAGGGCGCTCTCGGGGGGGGCGCTGGGACAGAGGAGGGCGCTCTCTGGGGGGGGCGTTGGGACAGGAGGGCGCTCTCTGGGGGGGCACTGAAACAGGGAGGGCGCTCTGGGAGGACACTGGAACAGGAGGGTGCTCTGGGGGGGGCGCTGGAACAGAGGGCTCTCTCGGGGGGGCGCTGGAACAGAGGGCTCTCTCGGGGGGCTGGGTCAGAGGAGGGAGCTCTGGGGGCATGCTGGGACAGAGGAGGGCACTCTGGATGGGGCGCTGGGTTAGAGGAGGGCACTCTGGGGGGGCGCTGGGACAGGATGGAGCTCACGGGGGGCACTGGGACAGAGGAGGGTACTTTTATGGGGGGGTGCTGGGTCAGAGAACGGCGCTCTGTGGGGGGGGCGCTGGGTCAGAGGAGGGCGCTCTGTGGGGTTGCTGGGTCAGAGGAGGGCGCTCTGTGGGGTTGCTGGGTCAGAGGAGGGCGCTCTGTGGGGGGGGTGCTGGGTCAGAGGAGGGCGCTCTGTGGGGGGGGCGCTGGGTCAGAGGAGGGCGCTCTGTGGGGGGGGTGCTGGGTCAGAGGAGGGCGCTCTGTGGGGGGGGCGCTGGGTCAGAGGAGGGCGCTCTGTGGGGGGGGGGCGCTGGGTCAGAGGAGGGTGCTCTGTGGGGGGGCGCTGGGTCAGAGGAGGGCGCTCTGTGGGGTTGCTGGGACAGAAGAGGGCGCTCTGCGGTGGCGCTGGGTCAGAGAAGGGCACTCTGTGGGGTTGCTGGGTCAGAGGAGGGCGCTCTGTGGGGGCGCTGGGTCAGAGGAGGGCGCTCTGTGGGGGGGGGCGCTGGGTCAGAGGAGGGCGCTCTGTGGGGTTGCTGGGACAGAAGAGGGTGCTCTGCGGTGGCGCTGGGTCAGAGAAGGGCGCTCTGTGGGGGTGCTGGGACAGAAGAGGGCGCTCTCTGGGGGCGCTGGGACAGAAGAGGGCGCTCTGCGGGGGCGCTGGGTCAGAGAAGGGTACTCTGTGGGGGCGCTGGGACAGAAGAGGGCGCTCTGCGGTGGCACTGGGTCAGAGGAGGGCGCTCTGTGGGGTTGCTGGGTCAGAGGAGGGCGCTCTGTGGGGGGGGGCGCTGGGTCAGAGGAGGGCGCTCTGTGGGGTTGCTGGGTCAGAGGAGGGCGCTCTGTGGGGTTGCTGGGTCAGAGGAGGGCGCTCTGTGGGGGGGCGCTGGGTCAGAGGAGGGCGCTCTGTGGGGGGGGGGCGCTGGGTCAGAGGAGGGCGCTCTGTGGGGTTGCTGGGTCAGAGGAGGGCGCTCTGTGGGGGGGCGCTGGGTCAGAGGAGGGCGCTCTGTGGGGTTGCTGGGTCAGAGGAGGGCGCTCTGTGGGGGGGCGCTGGGTCAGAGGAGGGCGCTCTGTGGGGGGGCGCTGGGTCAGAGGAGGGCGCTCTGTGGGGGCGCTGGGTCAGAGGAGGGCGCTCTGTGGGGGCGCTGGGTCAGAGGAGGGCGCTCTGTGGGGGCGCTGGGTCAGAGGAGGGCGCTCTGTGGGGGCGCTGGGTCAGAGGAGGGCGCTCTGTGGGGGCGCTGGGTCAGAGAAGGGCGCTCTGTGGGGGCGCTGGGACAGAAGAGGGCGCTCTGTGGGGAGGGCGGTGGGTCAGAGGAGGGCGCTCTGTGGGGGCGCTGGGTCAGAGGAGGGCGCTCTGTGGGGGCGCTGGGTCAGAGGAGGGCGCTCTGGGGGCGCTGGGTCAGAGGAGGGCGCTCTGTGGGGGCGCTGGGTCAGAGGAGGGCGCTCTGTGGGGTTGCTGGGACAGAAGAGGGCGCTCTGTGGGGGGGGCGGTGGGTCAGAGGAGGGCGCTCTGTGGGGGCGCTGGGTCAGAGGAGGGCGCTCTGTGGGGGCGCTGGGTCAGAGGAGGGCGCTCTGTGGGGGGGCGCTGGGTCAGAGGAGGGCGCTCTGTGGGGTTGCTGGGACAGAAGAGGGCGCTCTGCAGTGGTGCTGGGTCAGAGAAGGGCACTCTGTGGGGTTGGTGGGTCAGAGGAGGGCGCTCTGTGGGGTTGCTGGGTCAGAGGAGGGCGCTCTGTGGGGGGGGCGCTGGGTCAGAGGAGGGCGCTCTGTGGGGTTGCTGGGACAGAAGAGGGCGCTCTGCAGTGGTGCTGGGTCAGAGAAGGGCACTCTGTGGGGTTGGTGGGTCAGAGGAGGGCGCTCTGTGGGGTTGCTGGGTCAGAGGAGGGCGCTCTGTGGGGGGGGCGCTGGGTCAGAGGAGGGCGCTCTGTGGGGGGGGCGGTGGGTCAGAGGAGGGCGCTTTGTGGGGGCGCTGGGTCAGAGGAGGGCGCTCTGTTGGGGGCGCTGGGTCAGAGGAGGGCGCTCTGTGGGGGGGCAGTGTGACGTGGGGGTGCATGGCTGAGCCTGGGTAGCTGACTGCAGAGGCACGGAGTGTTTCTACACAGGCAACATGGGAGAAAGGGGGTGCGATTGCTTCTGGGACCAGACTTGGTGTTTGAACAGTTGTGACCCGCTGCAGTTTCTTGGCTTCCCCTCAGGTTCCTGGTGTGAACTGGCTGTGTCCCCACAGCAGTTGCGTATTTGAATTACGTATGTGTTCTCGAGTCTGGAGGGTGAGGTGGGGACGCCTTTCTTTCTTGGCTGATCGGAGCGTACTGTGCGTTCCCCTGTAGCTGACAGGTGTATCTGAGAGCTACTGCATCACAGGCAAGAGTGAACACCCCAGCGCTCCCTGCTCTCCCGCAGGCAGACGCTCCCCCCGCTGCTCTCGCACCTGCTTGGCTGCAGAGCTGTGGGCAGCCGACGGGGAGGGAGGCATGGGCAGGCTGGATTCTGGCTGGACACTGGTCAGTGACCTAGGGTGGCTGTGGGGAGTGGGGGGCAATAGGCCTGCTTCACGGGGGTGGGTGGGTGATGGTGCCTTGTGGTCAGAAATGGCTTGCTGGCGGGTGGGCAGCTGGGGGGTAGGAGGGGGCTCCCAAGACTTAAGGCTCCAGGAATGGGGAGGGCATCTGGAGGTTTCTGGCTTTTGGGGTGACGGTGCTGTGGGCATGTGAGGGGTGGTACGGGGTGTGCGGGTGAAGGCGGCTGGATCAGTCTGGGTTGGGGTCAAGGGGTCTCAGATGGCATCAACTGGCAGCTGGTGAGTGGGGGTGTGACTCCCCCAAGGGAGAGGGTCCCCAAGAGGCTGGGGAGGGTGGACCTGGGGTGGGGTGGGCTGGGAGCCCGGGGAGTAGGTCCTGTCCAGATGGAGGGACAAGACAGGGATGGATTCATGTCCCCAGAGTGCCAAACCCCAGTGCTGGGTGGTGTGTGCTACCCCTCACATCCTCTGGGGTGCCTCTGTACCCCTCTTGTCTTGTACCAAGGGGGCGCACCGTCCCCACCCACCTGCTGCTCACTGCTGTGCTTGCCCTGCAGGTCTGAGTTCACCGACACCATCCTGTCCGTGCACCCCTCCGACGTGCTGGACATGCCTGTGGACCCAAATGAGCCCACGTACTGCCTGTGCCACCAGGTGTCCTATGGGGAGATGATAGGCTGTGACAACCCAGACGTGAGTGTGGGCGCTGGGCACAGGCCGTGGGCGGGGCCCTGCAGCCCCGGTGGGGGTGGCGGGTGGGGGCTGCTGTCTTTGGTGTCCAGCCCACAGAGCGCAGAGTCCTGACTGTGGCCTCCCCTCTGCCTTGCAGTGTCCTATTGAGTGGTTCCACTTCGCCTGTGTGGATCTGACCACGAAACCCAAAGGAAAATGGTCAGTATGGGGGGGCTGCTCTGTCCTTCCCTGTCTGCGGGCGTCCTGTGCACTGCTTCCCTGCAGAGCCGGGCTGTGGCCTCGGCGCTCCGGTTCAGCGCTCCTGGTTCCTGGGGCTGAGCTGGTAGAGGGACACCTGCTGCCACCTCACCTGGGGGCAAGTCTTCTATGACGTTTTCGTGATTCTTCTAGAGAACAGCTGTTTTGACTCTTTGCATTGAGGTAGAGATACTCTTAAAAACAAGTGTGAAATGGGGAGCTCTTTTCTCTGGAGCAATTTTGGGAAAAGGCAAAGAGCGTGAGCATTAAGACTGATCCAAACCTGGGTGCAGGCCAGGGACCTGCCGAAGGGCTTCTATTTAACTGGGAAGGTGTTCAGAGCACATGAGCACTTTCTGTTCCTGATCCTTGTGCTCAATGGCAGCTTGTGTGTTCTGAGATTTCATTTAAATAAACACCAGGTTTTTATTTACCTGTGCTTAAAATGGACATCTGCCCTAAAATGAAATCTTGGGAATCTTGTTCCCCAGAGGAGATGAGAAAGCCCTGAAGGACAGGCTGTGTCGTCCCGGGCTTCAGTGGGTGACGGCAGCCATGTGCAGTCCCGGCACCGGGTCACCTCGGAGTCTGAGCAGTCACGGGACGCACCCCTGAGCGGGGGTGGGGTGCCCTGCAGCGGGGCGGGCACCTGAGCGGGGGCGGGGGGTGGGGGCCGCTGGCCACCTGTGGGGCAGGTGTGACTCGTGGTGGGGCGCCAGGCAGGGAGATCTGATTTGAGTTTGGACAGGGGTTTGAGTTGTTTGTGGAACTTCTGGGTGGAAGAGTCCGTAGGCGATGGAAAACCATTTTGCTTCTGGGCGGGCCGTGCAGATGGGCGTCCACCCCTCGTGCACTAGGAACAGGGCAGGACAAGCAGAGTGGGGGAGGCCGGGGGGGCCCCACTCCTGCTGTCTAACTCCGGGTTTCTCTGGGTCAGTGTTCAGGCTCCTTCCCTGTTAAGTAGGACTGAAGCTCGGACACGTGTTGGTGCCGCACGAGCTGCATGTGAGCATGTTTGCTGGGGGAGCTTTGCTTCCTCTGGGGCAGCGGCATGAGCGTGCTCAGCACTCACTCCCTGGCACAGAGCACACACTGGCGAGTGGCGGCTTGGTGCCTGGGTGGGCGCGTGCCATGGCATCAGCTGCCTCCTGCATCGGGAGCCAGGAGGGCTGAGGTGGAAAGCAGCAGGAACGATCCCTGTGTCACTCACAGCTGCCCTGGCCCAGGAGTGACCAAGGGCCGCCTCCTGTGTGTGCGGCGCTGACCCTGCTTGCCCAGGGTCACCAGGAGCACTGGCTAATCACGCAGGTCCCAGGGCCCTCTCGGCCTGCCCGCCTGGTTGGGTGTGCTGCGCGCCATGCTCCGCACACCATGCTCTGCACGCTTGGTCGCCAGCCCCTCTGGTCGCCAGCGTGGCTGTGGGTGTCGCCTGCACTCTGATTACTGACGACCCCGGCATCACGCAGGGACGACCAGTTAACTTGATGGTGAGCAGTGTTCGTGCGTGGAAACAGTCTTGCACATTGATTCGTATCTGTTGACTCCAAAACACGTGCTGGCTGGGGTGACTTGCTGGGGCTCCCCCTCGCTGGGGGTTTCCCGGTGCGAGGGCCGCGTGCTCTGTGCATTCTCCGCTGGTGCCGTCCCGGCGGCCGGGGAGGCGGGCTGTGGGCCTCTGCACTCACAGGGCCGATCACCGTGTCTTTCTCCTCAGGTTCTGTCCACGGTGCGTTCAGGAAAGGAGGAAGAAGAAGTAAGCCTGATGCCTGGACTAGAAGAGCAAGTTAATATATTCCTTCTTCGTGTTGCAATATTTTCTCTTCATTTTAAAACTACCTTGTTTCAAATGATATTTAAAAACTCAGTGGCCAGTTGTAATTCTGGATACTTCCTAAAACAAACAAGAATCCACCTGAGCCCTGTTTGCACGAGGAGCGATCTTACGGGGACTCGCCACAGTGACTTCATTATTGGAGACTTTGTACCGGCCCCGCGCCGAGCCCGGCAGGTGCGCCGAGGAGCCGAGCCTTCCGTGGGGGCTGCGGCGGGGACCGCCCAGCCAGTGCAGTACCGTCACTCTGCAGCTGAGGCGTGAGCCTGCGAGATCTGTCCCTGCTTCCTGGGGCTGTGCCCAGCACCTCTGGAAGCACATCGGTCCCTGCCGAGGCGTCTGCGCGTGTGGGACCTGGCGAGGCCTTGCTGGAGGGCATCTGCCGTGTCCGAGCTCTGGGCCGGGGCCCGTGGCCTGCCTGGGAAGGGCGGGCTCTCCCTGGAGAGGGAGGTCTCTGCTTCGCTGTGCACTGCCTTTTTCGTCTGGACTCCCAGTTCCCTCCGTGAGGGTTTTACCTTCTGGAGTAAACGGCTCTTCGTTAGCACACGGGTGGTCGTTACCGTGACCCACCCGCAAGAGACAGACAGCTGATGCTCCGTTTCTCTGGGAATTCCTGACGTTTTTACTGTGAAGATGAAATTATTGTAATAGCATGAAGATCGTGGGTCTGTGTGTATGTGAAGTGAGTCCAGTCCAGTAAGAGCTGATTTTAAACCTGTTACGTCGTACACCGGTCAGCAGCTCATGTCCGAGGGGACGACAATTATGTGATGCGATTTGTGAATTTCTCGTGCCACGCAGTTCTGGAATGAAGCTAGGAAACTAGAGTGTGTTTTCTGTTTAATCTGCATTCACCAAACCAATCCTGAACCGTTTTTTTGGGAATAGTTGGGGGAAATTGCATATGTTTGGTGTGCTGAGATCCATTTGTGATGGTGCATAGTGTGACTTCTGGGAGCATGCGTGGACTCTGAGACCCTCCAGCATACGTTTAGAGGAGCCCGAGGAGTCCCGAAGAAAGAGGGAAACCTGTTTCTGTCCTCGAGGCAGGAGAAGAAATCCAGGAGGCGGAGTCGAGATGTGAAATTCCCAACTGAAGAAGAATATTGTCTTCTTTATCAGGAGGCCTTCTGGAACGGTGCAGCTGCTTCCTCCAGTGGCCTTCTTTACCGAATGTTCCCTCCTGTTCTCTAATACTTCACCAAGGACAGGAGATGACATGGAGAGAAACTTGGGGGGCTGTGTCCTGCATGGGCCACTCCTCACCAAGGCAGTTCCTGGTCGGTAAATGAGAGCTGAATGTTAACTCCGACATCAGAGGGCAGGGAGGGTCCTGCTGGACCCTACGTCTATGGTTCTCGGTGGGGCAGCCTGCGCCAGACCTGCTGTCCTGCTGTCCTATCTGGGGCTTCCAGGGGACTGCAGGTGAGGTCAGTTCGGAAAGGGCCACCCTTTCCGTCCCAGGCTGCGTGGTTAGGGTCGGGGGTCAGCAGCTGGCCTGACAAGCTATCCCGGAACCGAAGCCTTCCTCCTGCTCAGAAAGGAGGGGTGGGGGCCTCAGGATGCGCGCCGGCCTGCACGTGCCGCTCCATCTCAGCTGCAGCCAAAAGTGAGGCTTGTTTGTATTTAGTAACTTAGCTTTTTGTTAACACAGGTGTTTAAAGATTGTGGGGAATAAATTGTGGAAAATTGTTTTCTTCACTCTTCTACCAGTTTTTGTGGAGAGGATAGGTAAGTACACGAGTTTGTGATGATTCTTTGGAAGCTAGTTTAATATTTGCACTGCATCTTAGAACACTTCCCGGCCGCCGCCATCGTGGGGAACCCAGTGCCTGGGGGTGTGGGCGGATGGCTGGGCAGGGGCCTCCCTCACTGCGCAGGAGGGACGGCCGGCTTCCCTGTCGGGAGCTGGTGTGTGATGCCGTCCTCCGCTGGTCACCGTGTGACGACCCAGCTGCCGGCTTTCTCTGTGTAGGTTCTGTGCCTGGCTGTCTCTAGTGTTTGCCTTTGTCGGTTGCATAAGTATCTCCAAAACAACAGCCATAGATAGAGCTTTGGAGACAATAAGACATGAGCAGAGTAGCAAGATTTATTCCCTGGAATGCCGTTTGGGCCAGCACGGGTCCGCTGCCCCTCCCTGACTGTGAACGCCGATGCGACAACGCTGTTTGCTGGGGAAAGAATGTCCTGCCACCTGGCCCGGCTCCAGCCCCGCAGGGGCGGTGGGCGCCTGCCGAGGATCGCCCCGTGAGGCCTGGCCACCTACCTCAGGGTGATGCCCACCAGACTCCGTCTGCCTGCTGGGCACCAGATCTGACCCGGAGGTGGCTGCAGAGCCCTGTCCCTTGGGTTGAGGGGGGTCCCTGTTGCAGCCGCACCTCAGCCAAGGGTGCGGGCCCTCCACGGCTGTGGGGTTTCCTTGTAGGGAAGGAGCGCCGTGTTCAGAGGAGACTCAGCATGTTCCTTGCTCTCAGTGCTCTGTTAGCAGTCAGCAGTTTGACCAATAGCCTCTCGTTTTCCTCTAGAACAACACATGCTGCACTTACAAAAATAATTTGTTAAACTGAGCCCCCCACATCCGTGGCTGTGCTCGTGGAGCTGCTGCAGACCCTGAGCTGAGGCCCGTGTGACTGGGGTCCCCGGGCGGGCGGGTGTGAGATGCCACTGGCCATGGCCACGGAGCCTGGTGGCTTCCGGTCTGCACGGGAATGACGGGGGTTTGCTGGGACGCATGGGGACGGTGGCTTCGTCCCGGGCGGCCACGCGGCACTCCCGACTGGTAGCTGGCAGCCCTGGCCGGGTCTGCCTCGAGCAATAACACCCTCCGGAGAGCAGCTTCCCCGTGTGGCCGCGGCTGGAAGTCGGAACACTTGCCGCGGGCCTTGGAGATGGGAGGTTTTCCTCAGTTGTTAGTGAGCCGTGACTGGTCCTTGTTACCTGTGCCGAGAGGAGTTTTAAAACAAAGTCTAAGAAAAATGTTCTCATTCAGGAGAGAGTTCTGTGAAGTTTCTTTCTTCCTACAAATGTATTTTGTGGTGTTCACTTTTACCACATTTCATCCAAAAAGATGATGCAGCTTTAACACGAATGTTACATTTTATTTTCAAGGAATTATCTATGTTCCCTTTGTAAAGGAAAGATAATATTGTAAATCTTTTTATTAAATAATGTAAAGATGTATATCTGTATTTTTGGATCATGTTATAGATTATGGATATATTGTTTAATAAATAAAGTATTTTTTGGAACAAACGTTTGAGAAGGAGTCATTCTAGGAAGTGATAAGACCTCAGTGCTGTGGCCAGAGATGGTAAGTACACCCTCCGCTGAACTGTAAAGGGGTGTGCAGTGAACGGGAGGAGAGGTGTTTGGCTGCCCCGGGCCCGGGCAGTCCCGGCCTCAGCTGCCGCGGGGTCAGGAGCTGGTGCCTGAGCCCACAAGAAATGTCTGTGTAGAATACTTTGAGTTGCTGTTTTATAAAGGCATAAAGTGCTTTCTCTGGAACAGAAGGTCTGCCCTCCCAAATCTGCACAGGTGTGAAGACCCCTTTGGGAACTAAATAGTACTTAGGACATTTTTCCTTGAGGAGTGTTAATGGTCAGGGTCCTGAAACCCAGCTTGGTCACCACGACGGAGAGGCCCAGGCTCTGACCTGTTTTCCAGATGACAACCAATTCACAGACCCAGAGTCCTTGCTGGAGGGAGGGTGAGGTTCTGGAGGAAGGGCCTGGAATTTCCCTCTGGGCCCTCCAAGGGTGCTTGCAGCCATTTGTGGGGGTGACTGCCTAGGAAAAGGGAACACCAGTGTGTTGTTTTGGGGTGGGTGTGGTAATCTTCACTGGCTCTGAGAGGTTGCTGAGTCCCAGAGGTCCACGATGCTCCTGGTCGACTGGTCCGTGATCAAGTGACCGGTAACATCTGTCTGAGTGTGTCCACAGACCTGTGTGCTTGTAGCGGGGGCGCTGATTAGGATTCGGAGCTGGGGGGCTGGCTGCACCGCTTTGGGTAAGGTGGGGAGCAGGGAAGGGGGTGCCCTGTGGAGCTGGGACTCACGCCTGAGGGGAGCGCGCTGCCCGGTGGTGGCTGGCACCCCTGAAGGGAATGTGACGAGGCGGGGAGCTGTCACAGCGCTGGGGGTGATGCCACAGGAACACCCAGTGGGCCTCCCCCGCCTTTGTCTTCCTCAGGTCAGAGGCCTAACAGGCCCCACAGGCCAGAGGTCAAGGGCGTGCCAGAGCCCAGGGCGGCCAGCCCTGGAGGGGCTGTGAGAGCAGCGTTCCTGCCAGGTCTGGGTCCTGGTGTCCGCGTCACCCAGCCTTGGTGCGGCCCCTCTGACCTCTCTGCACTGGAGTCCCCGCTCTGGGCCTTTGTTCAGGGAAAGGTTCAGGCTGTGTGCACCGGCCGCTTTCTGAGCCTTGTGGGCTCTGCCTGTGATGCCTACCCGACTTGCTGGAATATCTGCCCTTTGGCTGGAGGTGGGGTCAGGGCAAGGTGCTGGGTGCTTGGGAGCCAGAGTTCCCTGCTGGGGGCAGAGGTCTGCGGGGTGGGCGGACAGTTCTCAGGGGGTAGCCAGAGACCCCTGGGGGGTCAGAGTTCCCTGCTGGGGGCAGAGGTCTGCGGGGAGGTGGGGCAGTTCTCAGGGGGTAGCCAGAGACCCCTGGGGGGTCAGAGTTCCCTGCTGGGGGCAGAAGTCTGCGGGGAGGGGGGGCAGTTCTCAGGGGGTAGCCAGAGACCCCTGGGGGGTCAGAGTTCCCTGCTGGGGGCAGAGGTCTGCGGGGAGGGGGGGCAGTTCTCAGGGGGTAGCCAGAGACCCCTGGGGGGTCAGAGTTCCCTGCTGGGGGCAGAGGTCTGCGGGGAGGGGGGCAGTTCTCAGGGGGTAGCCAGAGACCCCTGGGGGGTCAGAGTTCCCTGCTGGGGGCAGAGGTCTGCGGGGAGGGGGGCAGTTCTCAGGGGGTAGCCAGAGACCCCTGGGGGGTCAGAGTTCCCTGCTGGGGGCAGAGGTCTGCGGGGAGGGGGGGCAGTTCTCAGGGGGTAGCCAGAGACCCCTGGGGGGTCAGAGTTCCCTGCTGGGGGCAGAGGTCTGCGGGGAGGGGGGCAGTTCTCAGGGGGTAGCCAGAGACCCCTGGGGGGTCAGAGTTCCCTGCTGGGGGCAGAAGTCTGCGGGGAGGGGGGCAGTTCTCAGGGGGTAGCCAGAGACCCCTGGGGGGTCAGAGTTCCCTGCTGGGGGCAGAGGTCTGCGGGGAGGGGGGGCAGTTCTCAGGGGGTCGCAGAGTGGGGGGCAGAGTTCCCTGGAGGGAGCCCCGCAGCAGGACGAGGAAGGGGGCGGTCAGGGTGGGCTACGGTAGAGCCGGCCCTCGGGAAGGGCTGGGAGAGGGCGTGGAACCTTGCCGGGCACACGGGTCAAGGCCGGCTGTCTCGTGGTGCGAGACGGGCCAAATGACGCGCCGGGCGCAGTAGCCGCCCGCAGGGCTGGGGGCGGGGCCTGGAAGGTCTCCTGTCCCGTGGAGGGCGGGGCCTAGCGGGGGCGGGGCCGGGGCGGGGCCGGAGGGCGCCAGTGCGCAGGCTCAGTCGGTCCAGGGTCGGGCGTGCGGCGCTGGCGGCGGCGGCGGCGGGACGGGCGCGCGGACGTGAGTGCGCGCGCGTGGCCGCCCGGGGCCTGGGCCGAGGGGCCGCGGGGCGGCGGGGCGACGGGGGCGTCGCGACCCAAGGCCGTGCTCTAGTGCGAGCCCGCGGGGCTGCGTCCCTTCCCCGGCGTGGGTGGCCCCGGGTCCCGGCCCTCGGCCCCGAGGGCTTCGCCGACGGCCGCCTCCCCCGGCGGGGAGCCGCGCTCGCTTTCCCGGGGGCAGAGGGCGGGCGCGAGCCCCGAGGGCAGCACTGCCCCCGGTTCCGGCTCGGGTGGCCGGAGCGCCGAGTGCCGGAGTAGCCCGCGGAGGGGCGCCGCCCCGGCCCCTGTCCCTCGCCCGGGCGGCTGTGCGGGCCAGCTGGTGCAGGTGCGGGACCCGCCCGCAGCGCGGCCGGCAGCCGGGAAGCTTCCCTTCCCCACCCTTGCTTTTAATTTCTGCACTTTTTAAACTCGTGACAATGTGTACATAAGACATAGAATTTACCCTTTGAACCATTTTAAGTTGCATAATTCAGCGGCATCCGTCCTTTTCAGTGCCTTAGACCCTGGTTTTGTCCTGAAGCAGGAGGGGTTAAGAGGGAGCTGTGTTATTGCCAATGTTAGAATCGGACTCAAGCCAGCTCCAGCCAGCGTGGGCCGCGCAGTGAATTCCCAGGAGGGAAACCCGTGCCTGGGTCAGGCTCAAGGGCAGCTCGCCCAGGGCCTCTGTCCCCCATGCCCCCCAGCGCGCCTCTCCTGGAGGCCGAAACCTCACTGCCTCACCGTGGAAGACACGTCTCTTCCTGGACCTGACCTGGACTTGGGCTGTGCTGGGCTTCCTCTCGGTAGTATTCCAGAGTTGCAGGTCCTATCACTTGCTTTTTAGGGCAGGAGCGATGGTGCCCCATCTGGTGCCCAGGCAGCTGGTGCAGCTCTTCCGGTGGCAGGTGGTGTGCGCTCGGGGAGCCTCTGTGCAGCCCAGGACATGGGCATTGGTGTCCAGGATCCCCAGCCTGCTCAGCCCTTGGGGGGCCACGGGCACCAGCCACCTGGTCTGCAGAAGCAGCTCATCCACATCCCCCTGTGCCCCCGAGGTGGTGCTGACCCAGGAGCGCTACCCCGTGACGCGGCTGCCATTCTCCGTGGTGTCTGAGGAAGACCTGGCAGCCTTTGAACGCATCATCCCCGGCAGGGTCGTCACAGACCCGGAGGTGCTGGAAGCTTCCAACGTGGACTGGCTGAGGACGGTCCGAGGTGAGTGAGGGTCTGTCCTCATGCTTCAGGGGGATGGGTGTGTGATGAGCTTTGGGTGGAGGAGCCTGGGGTCACTGGCACATACCCCTTCTTGTGCTGACGAAAAGCTGTACTGTGGTTTTAAAGTCTTCTGAGAACAACATTCATAGAGGTTTATTGGTGGGTGCGTGACCTCTGCAAATCAAAAGACAAAAGAGCCCCCTGGCTGCTCTGAGGGATGCACGTTGATTCCTGGTGCTGCTGTGACGGAGAACCACACACTGTGCAGCAGAAGCTTACCCTCCCCCAGGCCCGGAGGCCAGAGGTCTGCCAGGAGGGCGTGGGCCAGGCCATGCTCCCTCCAGAGGCTCAGGGAGGCTCCTTCCTGCCTCTTCCAGCTCCTGGGGGCTCCAGGCGCCCCTGGGCCTGTGACCGCTTCACTCCCATGTCCGGCTCCGTCTCCTGGTGGCCTCTCCCTGTGTGTCTGTGTCTCAGACCTCCCCCTGCTTCTCTTTAAGGGCACCTGGCCTCACCCTAAGTCCAGGACCTTCTCATCTCAGGATCCTTAACTTGATTACCTATGTAAAGACCCTTTATCCAAATAAGGGCACGTGCACAGGGTCTGAGGGATAGGATGTGGACGTACTTTGGGAGGGCCAGTCTGCCCATGGCAGCTCTCTTGGGCAAGATGCGTGGGTGCTGGTTTGGCCGCCCATGCCTCCTTCCTCTCAGCACACGCCTGTTCGTCAGCTCCTGGATTCTCAGCCTTCCAGACCCAGCACACCCTCTCCCGTGAGAGAGAGCTTCTAACACTCTGTGTTCTCTCCTGGAACATTTTCGGAGATAACGTAAGCTGCCTCTTCAGACAGTTACAAAAACCAATACGATGTTCTTGCTAGAACATTAAAGAGAGCTAGAAGACAACCAGTTTACAACAAAGTTATGTATTAGACACGGAATGCCTGGGCATTCCAGGACCGCAGGCAAGGCTGGATCCGGCGCACGTGGGACTTGAAAGAGCAGTCAAGGGGGGTGTTGTGTGGCGGCGACTCAGCCACTGCAAGGGAAAACTCCGAGAGAGGGTCCAAACCAGCTGCGGCCTGAAGTATAGTGCGTCTGGAAATGGTGCGGAGTCTTGAGCACGTGGAGTTAGGGTGTGGGCTCAGATCACCGAGACACGCTGTACTCGCAGGGAAAGACAGGCCGGAGACCTTGGAAGTCTTCGGACTGTTCTTCTTTTTTTTAAAGATTGTATTTATTTGAGAGCAAGATAGAGACAGAGATAGTGGGAGAGAGCACGAGCAGGGAGGAGAGGGAGAAGCAGGCTTCCTGTCCGTCCCAGGCAGATGTTAACTGATGAGCCACCCAGGCGCCCTCCTCGGGCTCTTCTTTATGGCCTAAGTGCCCAGACTGGAAGGGCGTCCAGCCCCACCCTGCCCGCTAAGTCAGGGCCTCGCGGGGGGGTGGGGGATGTTGCCAGGCTGCGAGCCCACCACCCGCACAGGGCCTGCAGGCTTGTGTGCGGTGCTCCTGGAGGCAGGAGAGGGTGCTGTCCACCCTCGGCTCAACCAAGCCGGGCCCCGGCCCTGGCTCGGCACTGCTGCCTGAGTGCCAAGCGCCACAAACTGGGGATGGGGCTCCCACCTCAGGTAAGAACCCAGTGTGCTGGGTGCTCAAGGCTTAGGGTGTCTTCCTCCTGGGGCTTCCAGAGCAAGTGCACCCTGTGACTGGGATGCGGACTGTCTGCCCTCCCTCCCTGGACAGGGCTTGGCTGTGTGCTGGGGGCTCTTCCTGGAGGTCTGTGTGCCTGTGTGGACGACCCCCCACCCCCACCCCTGGCTGCTGACAGCTGAGCTCAGGAGGGCGGCACTGGGGCTTATTCGTGTCTGAATCCGCAGGACTTGATGCCCAGCACCTGCCCAGTGGGTGTCTGCTGAAGTAGTTTGTTCAATTTCTGTCTAAATCACCCTTTTGTGTGGCTTTCTTTTGAGAAGAAAGCATGTCTAAACTTACGATCATTTAACATTTTAATCTCGGAGTTCTATAGAAAACGCAGCTAGTAAAAGCTGATTAGGATTTTACAATTTTCTTAAAAATGGATTTTATTTGAAATGGAAACTGTTAGTAAGTATCCTGTCCAAAAATTAGATCCCTTGCTCATGGGTGGACCCCATAAACTTCGGTGGGCACCTCATTGTGTGTCTGCACATGGTGCAGGGCTGGGGTCCCAAACATGAAGCTGGACAGGAGGCTCACCTGAGGGACGGTGGCATGAGCTGCACGCCAGGTGGGCATGAGTGCCCAGGAAAGGCCCCCATCACAGGCTGTTTCCTTGGAGTCTGGGGAAGCCACCTGGAAGGGTGTCCTGGGACAGGAATAGCCAGCGCAAAGCCTCTGAGCAAGGCCACGCTTGGCGTGTTTGTGGAGCCATAGGCCCAGGTACAGCTGGAGTGGATGGACGAGGGGGAGGTCAGAGAGCGAGGGGGCCAGGTCATCGAGACCTCAGGGCTGTGTGAGTCCTGGTAGCTGATGGGGGGCTGCTGGGAGGCCAGGAGGAGAGAGGGGCCCATGGCCTGAGGTGGCTCCCGTGTCGGGGGAGGCTTTCACTCCGCAGTCGTGGAACCTGGGAGCAGAGCACGAGTCTTCGAGGGCGGTCAGCTGAAATGGTATCGGGTTCTGTGTGTGCGGAAGGAAGAGTCCAAGATGTGCTCATGGGCGAATAGGGTGTCAGAGGAGTCAGGATGCAGGGCCCCTTGGCCTGAGCAGTTGCAGAACTGGCCTTCCACTTGCTGAGTAAAATGGCAGGAGGTGCCGCTCTGTGGAGAAGCCAGAGGTCTGGGCCTGGACAAGTCCAGATGGACACGTGAGGGGGCCTGTTGGGCTGTGAAGCCGGCTAGCCCAGGGCAGGGTCCGAGGAGGCTGGTGACCGCTGTGGTCCATGGGGGTGAGCAGGCACCAGCCAAGGGGACCGAGCAGGTGTGGCCGGGGCTCCGGGGAACCTGGTGCATGTGTGAACAAAGGGGAAGCCAGGGGTCGGCAGGGATCGGCAGGGGTCGGGAGCAGCTGCTGCACTGGGGACCGTGGCAGGAGGCCGTCCGTAGCATGGAAGTGACACGTGTGCCACTGGAGCTGTTTGTGGGGGCTTGGGAGGCAGACGGGACCCCCGTCTGGTGGATGCACTGTGCTGTCGGGGGGGACAGAGAGCTGAGGCTGTGGGGACGGGGTCAAGAGAAGATGTTTTTTTCCTTTTCGGGGCTGGTTTCGGACGAGCCTGCCGTCGCAGCAGGTTAATAGTGGAATGATCTGGTAGAGAGGGAAGAGCGAGGAGCTTGGTGAGAAACGGGGGGTCGCCGTGAAGTTGCCCAGGAGGTGGGCGTGGAGGGACCCGGGCCCAGGGAGGGGTCGCAGTCTCAGGGGGAAAGACAGTGGGGGCCCGTGCAGAAGCAGGTGGGTGCTGCTGAGGTGAGGCTGGGGGAGGCCATGGGAGCTGCGGTCTGTGGGAGGGGGGAGGCGTGTGAGAGACTGCTGCCTGTCCCCCGGGAGGCAGGACAGGGAGGGCCCAGGGACTGCTGCCCAGGGGTGGGAGGAAGCAAGCCGGGGAGTCGTTCCCGGAGCCTGGGGAGCAGGACCCTCAGCCCAGGTTCCCAGGGAGCTGGGAGAGAAGAGGCAGGACCCGAGTTCGAGGTGAAAGTCTCATGTGTCAGGGTCAGCAGCGTCCTGCAGAGGTTCAGATGGGCAAGATCTGAGGCTTGCCGGCCACTCGGTCTGTGCCACAGTCTGTTGTCCGAAAGCAGCCACACCAAATAAATGGGCATCAAACTGTGTCCACACAGCTCCACTTACAAACGTGGCCCGGGCTGGGCGTGGCCTGCACGCGGGGCTTGCCAGCCCTGACGTAGCTGGGTGCTCTGGTCACTGGGAGGAAGGCAGGGAGACTGCCCGCTGGGAGCGCTGGGGGTGTGCATGCTGTGACAGGTGACAGGCCATGCCCCAGGAGGGTCCTCTCGTGCCCCAAGCCCAGTGGCACCCTGAGTGAACGAGGGCCTCGGACGGCTGCTGGGAAGCCAAGAGGGCCGAAGAAGCAGGTGGTGGGCAGCATGCGGACGGTGCCGCTGAGACCAGTGAAAGGCATCTGTCCCCTACCAGTCTGCTGAGCCTGCCTTTGTCGAGCGGAAGGACACGAGCTGAGGGCCAGAGAGACTGACGCTTTCGCCTCAGCTCGTCCCTGACCGGCGCCCTCCAGAGCTCTGACTCTGCTCCATCTGCCTTTGCTGCTTCTGTTTTCCCCTCTGTCCTTTGAGTCCGTCCCTAACCTCTGAGGCTCTGTGCACATGAGACAGGAGACTAGGGCATAGCTGGAGTTTCGAACCTTGGGGGCAGTCTGCCCGAAGATTCCTTCCCTGCTTCCTCCCACACGTCCCAGAGGAAACACAGTCATCATCCAGCAGCATGTCCACGGCTGCCTCCCTTTGGCCAGCGTCCTGAGGTGGACAACAGAGCCCTAAGGCCTCCTGGAGGCTCGGGCAGGGGTGTGCTGGGAGAGCCAGTTACTGAAAAATTGTTAGAATTTTGCAGCAAGCCAGTTGTGAAACACAGCCCTTATTAAAAATTAAAGTATGTAAATATATGATTAAGTTATATTTAAAGCAAGGATTATAAATATATATATATTTATAATTTATAACAAAAAAAAGTAAGCGAAGAAATACAGCCAGATCTCAAAGCCGCATGAGAAGTCACTGACGTGGGCGGGGGGGGGGTGCTGTGCCTCCCGCCTTCCTGAAGCCTCCTCACCTGCTTCTGCATTTGGAACAAAGTCAGAGGGGCAGAGAGAGCCTGCCTGTCTCTGGGAGGCGGTGGTCAGGAACACCGACGGGCTGGCATCCAGGGGCTCCTGCTGGCCACCTCTGGGCTCCCATAAATCGAAACAGCTGAGAGCCGGCACCTGGTGCATAAAACAAGAGCCGTGAGCGCACACCGCTTTGATGAAACACTTACAGGAGCGGGATGGGAAGCCCCCTCCCCGCGGCAGAAAGTCCAGTACTACACACAGGTGGAGGGATGGATTCGGACAGGTCACTGGCTCGATGTCAGGTGTCTCCCCACAAGGGATGTGCGGTTATGGGGGAAACACAGTCACTCCCAGCGAGCAGCCAGGCAGGTGCCCCCGGCCGTGGACGTGGGCCTGGACGTCCGTGCCGTGGCCTCCCCGCCCAGGGAGGCGGGGCCCGTTTTTGACACCTCGCCCTTGTCCTGGAGGTTCGCGGGCTTGTTGCTGACTGCGGTTGTGCGGGTGGCCTGCAGAGGAAGGAGGATCTTCCCTTTCCGGAGGGTAGACTGAGCGCTGCCCTCCGTGAGTGTAACGTGCTCCTTGGTGTTGCAGGTGGTAGCAAGGTGCTGCTGAGGCCCCGGACCTCCCAGGAGGTGGCTCACATCCTCAGGTGAGGAGCCGGCACCGCGGGGGCCCACGGGGCCGCGGCGGGCGCCTGGGGAGGGCACGCATCAGGGAGGGAGACAGGCCTTTTCTTGCAAACAGCATTCTTTCATTGTTCTATGCCAGTAAACTCACGTTGAAATTGGAAAACAGAAAACCATAAAGAAAACCCCGCGAAAGCAAGCCCTCTCTTCCCTCCAGAGGTGGCCCCTGAGGGGTTTTGCTCCCTCCAGCTGCTCCTTCTCTGCCTGGAGTGGTTAACTGCTGTCACATCGTGTCTGTGATGGGAGCGCTTCTCTGTCTTCCCCATCTGGCCGTTTCCGCGCCACGTCTAGGTGCTCCTTGCGCTTCCAGGCCAGTTTCTGGCGGAGGTCTGACGGACACGTGGGGGGCTGCGTTGCTTTTGGTGGACAGCAGGGGGTGCTGCTGATCGGGGCCTTGTGCAGGGAGGGGTGTGGCCTCTCAGGAGGTTCCCCCCAGGAGTGCCACCCTGTCCGGGACCGTGCAGCCTCATGGGTAGACCCCGGTCTCCTCAGACTCACCGGCCGAGCACAGGGACTGAGGAAGCCCCCATGGAGGCCACGGGCAGGAGGAAGGGGGACTCAAGGTTCGGTGGGCTCGCAGCCAGGGTTGGCCTGGATCGCGTCCTGCAGGGATGGTGGTGTGGGTGGAGGGACGGGACCCCGATACCCGTCCTGTGCTTGTCCCAGGTACTGTCATGAGAGGAACCTGGCTGTGAACCCGCAGGGGGGAAACACGGGCATGGTGGGGGGCAGCGTGCCCGTCTTTGATGAGATCATCTTGTCCACCGCCCAGATGAACCAGGTCATCAGCTTCCACAGCGTGTCAGGTAAGCCTGCACTGCGGCCGGGTGGTGGGGGCCCGGGCTGGGGAGGAGAGGCCCGGCTCTGTCTGCCCTGGGGGTGCTCTCTGGCCGGTCACTCAGGTGGCTTGTGCGGTGGGGCTGAGGTGAAGGGGGTGGGCTTTTGCCGCAGCCCCTCCGACTCTGACATTTTCTGACCAGGACGGCCCTTGGAAATGGGGTGCAAAGGGTGGGGTACAGGGAAGTACCAGGCGCCTCCCGCTCAGTGGCCCCAGCAGTCTGTCCAGCAGGGCATTTGGGGTGGGCCATCCTCTGTGCTGGGGGCACCTGGGCACGGGAGCTCCATGCCAGCAGCGCCCCAGAGTCACACATCCCCGGTGGTGGGATCAGCCCCGGGCGAGGGGCTGCTGCCTTTATAGCGACGCTCTTCAGCTCTTTTCCTCAAGAGTGTGTGCCTGAGGACTTTCTTCTTTACTTTTGCCCTAGCAATTTCTCTTTCTCGTGGTAAACAATAAGGGTCACTTCTGGGGGACGGGTCTGGGGACACGCTCCCTTTCCTCGGTCCGGGTTTGGAGGGGGACCCCCGCCCCGGGGCTGACCCCCGCAGGGGCCCCGCGATGAGTCTCCTGGCTCCTCCTGGGCCGAGAGCATCCGCGGCAGCGCTTTGGCTCGGCAGGGACCCTGGTGTGCCAGGCGGGCTGTGTCCTGGAGGAGCTCAGCCGCTACGTGGAGGAGAGGGGCTTCGTCATGCCCCTGGACCTGGGGGCCAAGGGCAGCTGCCACATCGGGGGGAATGTGGCGACCAACGCTGGTGGCCTGCGGTTTCTGCGCTACGGCTCACTGCATGGGACTGTCTTGGGCCTGGAAGTGGTGAGCTGTGGCGCCGGCCCGCTTTCCTCTGTGTCCCCTGTGCCCGTGTCCGAGTGGCCCGGCTCCCCAGCCTCTCCCCAGTGCTGAGTGTGCTCAGCGTGTGAGGTCTCCGCAGGGGCCCCGACCCGGCTTGGCTCTGGGGGGTCTGTGCCCCCTTGGGCACTCTCTCTGGGTCTCGGGCGGTTGGGGCGGTGCGGGGTGAGGTTGGGAAGCCTTGTGGATGAGGGGTCTACAGGGTGCGGCTGGTGCAGCGTGGTCTCTGCCACGCCCCTGCTCCGCCCTGCCTCCTCGCCACCCTGCTTTGGGCCCTGAGCTCCCTGGGGGTGGGAGCATGAAAGTCCTTCTTTCAGCCCGATTGGGCGCCTCAGGCCTGGGGTCACCCCGGGGCCTCCGACTGGGGTGGGGTGGGGGCTCATGCCTGGCTCTGCTTTCTGAGGGCCCCCCGGGCATGGGAGCGGGAGGAGAGGGGTGTCCACGAGGGCCCATGTGTAGGATCTTGCTTCTCTCCTTCTCGGCTAGGTACTGGCCGATGGCACCATCCTGAACTGCCTGACCTCCCTGCGGAAGGACAACACGGGCTATGACCTGAAGCAGCTCTTCATCGGGTCGGAGGGCACACTGGGGGTCATCACGGCTGTGTCCATCCAGTGTCAGCCCAAGCCCACAGCGGTGAACGTGGCTTTCCTCGGTAGGCAGGCCGTCAGGGTGCACCACTCGGTGCCCTGTCCGTCGGCGTGAGGGAGGCTGTTGCCGCCTCTCCTGGCTTCTCTCCGAGGGATGGTGCTCCCAGAGTGAGGTCTGCAGGGGAGCCTCCCCCGTCTCGGGGCAGAACACACTTTGTTCTGGAGCAGAACTGGGGCTTTGCTCAGCTCTGCCACCCTGTCTGGCTCGTTGACTCTGAGGGAGATGGTGTCATTTCTGGTGTGTGCGCTCCCGGATCAGTCACAGCCGTAGGAACACTGCCCGCCCTGTCCCCTGCTGTCCCTGCTGTCCCCGCCCTGTCCCCTGCTGTCCCCGCCCTGTCCCCCTGCTGTCCCTGCCCTGTCCCTGCTGTCCCTGCCCTGTCCCTGCTGTCCTTGCCCTGTCCCCGCCCTGTCCCCCTGCTGTCCCTGCTGTCCCCACCCTGTCCCCCTGTCCCTGCTGTCCCCGCCCTGTCCCCCTGCTGTCCCTACTGTCCTCACCCTGTCCTCCTGCTGTCTCTGTCCCCGCCCTGTCTCCCTACTGTCCCTGCTGTCTCCGCCCTGTCCCTCCGCCGTCCCTACTGTCCCTGCTCTGTCCCTGCTATCCTCCACCCTGTCCCCCACCCTGACCCCGCTATCCTCCACCCTGTCCCCTGTGCTGTCCCCGCCCTGTCCCTGCCCTGTCCCCTCCTGTCCCTGCTGTCCCCGCCCTGTCCCCCTGCTGTCCCTACGGTCCCCACCCTGTCCCCCTGCTGTCCCTGTCCCCCTACTGTCCCCGCCCTGTCCCCCCGCTGTCCCCGCTCTGTCCCCTGCTGTCCCTACTATCCCCGCCCTGTCCCTGCTATCCCCCACCCTGTCCCTCACTGTCCCTGTCCTGTCCCCCGCCCTGACCCCGCTATCCCCCACCCTGTCCCCTGTGCTGTCCCCGCCCTGTCCCCTGCTGTCCCTGTCAGTGCGCACCGTGCATTCTGTGACTTTCCAGCATGGGGAGCCCTCTTGACCCCACAGGACTCCCCAGCTGCCCCTCGGGTCCTCTGCTTCCAGACTGTGAACGTGGGCTTGTCTCTTTCTCCTCTGAGTCCGTGTCCTGCCTCGTCTCCACTCGGAGCCTGTCCTCTTCTGTTAGTTCAGAAGCTGTGGAGACACCCACTCTTCTAGAGGTCACCGCGGGTGACTCAACTCCCAGTTCCTGCGTTCGGTGCGTTCAGCGGTGTCTGAACCCACAGCAGGATGCAGGATCTTACGGTCTCTAATCTCTCGGCTGTAATTATTGTTTTCCTACAAACGTGCCGTTCCCTCCGCTCGGCGTGCCTTTTTGCCCTGGGACCGTGCTCCCTGTAAGCCCGGTCTCTGCCGGCCCGTCCGAAGTGCCTTCACTCCCCTCGCTCCTGGAGACACTGTCGCACAAGCCGGGCTGCTGAAGATCATCCCGCGTCCTGCGCTTGCGCGGTGGGTCGTAGGGAGGCCTGCCACCCTCCGCGGCCGCTGCTCCCAGTGGTTCTGGCGCTTTGTTCTTTAGTGACTTTAAAGATTATCTCTTTATCTTCGGCCGTCTGTGGTTGGGGTATGTTGCCTGTGAGCGCACATTTTTACCTCGGATCTTCTGAGCCTCCTAAGCCTGTGTCTTGGTGTCTCGTCAGTTCAGGTCTGCGCCGTCTTCCTCCCCCTTGAGGACTGTGGTTGGACCCACGACACAGCTTTGCAGTCCGTCCTCTTAATCTCTCTCCCACGGATTCCACCCTTTTACACCCGCGTCGCGTTCTGGGTAGTTTCCCGTCTGTTTTCCATTTGCCAGCGTTCCCGTCAGCTGTGGCCCCCAGGTGGCCGAGCCCGCCACGTCCAGCCCCACGTTCCAGCCGTGGGACCTCCACGTGTTCCTGGGTGTGCAGAGTAGGCCTCTGTGCCTGGCCTTGCGCTCTGCGGACACACTCCCCTGACGCCCACAGGGCCGGTCAGCGCGTCCCATCTCGGCCCGGAAGACCCTGCACGTCCCACCCCCTCCCCAGTGCAGGGTCGGTCTCCTGGGCCCTTCCCATCTGCCCCCGGCCGCTGCATGGCCAGCTCCCTGGGCCTGGGGCGCCTCAGAGGCTCTCCTTGTTCCGTAAGTTGAGTGACTCACCCAGGGCTGCTGGAAACCCAGTGCTCGCTGTGCTGAGAGAAACGTGGTGAAGCCATTGGCCGGCGTGGCCCCGTCTCTGGCCCCGTGTCTGCGCCACGGCCCCTCTGGTCCCGCCACCTTCCTGAGCGCCCTGGGTTCTCAGACGAGCGTTTCCTCCTTGATCAGCACTACCCGTGACGTGCGTGCCGCTGACCAGCGGGTGTCCCTGTGGGGTGCTCTGCTGCTCGGGCCGCCCCGCTCGCCAGGAGCCCACCCGCCGGGGCCGCTTGGCGCAGCTGCTCTCCAGGGAGCCCTGGGGGGTCCGGCCGGGCTCGGGTGCTTGTGCCTGAGGTCTGGCTGTCTTTGCAGGTTGCCCAGGCTTTGATGAGGTTTTGCAGACCTTCAGCAGCTGCAGGGGGCTGCTGGGTGAGATCCTGTCCGCCTACGAGTTCATGGACGCCGAGTGCATGCGGCTGGTCACGCACCACCTGCGCCTCACCAGCCCGGTGCAAGGTACTGGCCCCCCGTGGGCGGGCGGCACCCGCCGCTGCCCTCACGCCCGGCTCGTGGGGCCCGCTCACGGGCCGGCAGTCCTGTCCGCAGAGTGGGGGGTGGCAAGGAGCAGCCTGCGCAGCTCCGGCATCGCAGTAACCGACAAGCGTGTGGTTCTCTGACCCGCGTCGTGAACGTGCCCCCAGAGCTGGTTCAGTGGGTGCTGCCAGGGTCTCTGGGAAGCCACAGTGCGCCGGTCAGAAATGCTTCTCTTCGGCCAAGGGGGGCCACCCCTCCGTGGAGGCTCGCAGGGCGTCCTTGCACGTTAGCCGACAGAACGCCGGCTCAGCGTTCCAGAAAGCAGTTTGGCATCACGCACCTGGAGGACAGAAACGTTCCGCTGTGGATCTTGGTATTTCCACTTCTGAGATCTTCCTACAGAAACGGTGGTGGTTTTAGCGCAGGCGATCCCGGCAGACGCCACAGACTGGGGCGTGCGCACAAGACGCTTGCTTCTCGCGGTCCTGGAGGCTGGGAGTGTGAGATTGTGGGGCGGCTTGGCTGGTTTCCAGTGCGGCCGGCCGTGTCCTTGCCGTGTGCTCACCTGGCCTTTGTGTGTAGGGAGATCAGTGGTGCCTCTTCCTCCAAAGTGGGCAGCAGTCCTGTGAGATCAGGGCCCCACCCTTACGGCCTAATGTAATCTTAATTACCGCCCTACAGTCACATTGGGGGTGGGTGAGAGCTTCACTGTGGGAATTCGGGGGGAACACAACTTAGTCCTTAGCAGTCATAAATACGGAAAGATCTTTACACTCTGGATTTTTAATGAGGTGCTGCTTTTAGTACGGGAAGCCAGGAAACAATCTAAATATCCAGTAGTAAAGAAATAAGGTATGATACAATCACTGGAAAGATGGGGGGCCCATGGGCGGATGGAGGGTCCCTGCGTGGACAGCATCCCTGGGCGGATGGAGGGTCCCTGCGTGGACAGCATCCCTGGGTGGATGGAGGGACCCTGCGTGGACAGCATCCCTGGGTGGATGGAGGGACCCTGTGTGGACAGCATCCCTGGGTGGATGGAGGGTCCCTGGGCGGATGGAGGGTCCCTGGGCGGATGGAGGGACCCTGCGTGGACAGCATCCCTGGGTGGATGGAGGGTCCCTGGGCGGATGGAGGGTCCCTGGGCGGATGGAGGGTCCCTGTGTGGACAGTATCCCTGGGTGGACAGAAGGACCCTGGGTGGATGGAGGGTCCCTGCGTGGACAGCATTCCTGGGTGGATGGAGGGACCCTGCGTGGACAGCATCCCTGGGTGGATGGAGGGTTCCTGGGCAGATGGAGGGTCCCTATGTGGACAGTATTCCTGGGTGGACAGAAGGACCCTGGGCGGATGGAGGGTCCCTGCGTGGACAGCATCCCTGGGCGGATGGAGGGTCCCTGCGTGGACAGCATCCCTGGGTGGATGGAGGGTCCCTGCGTGGACAGCATCCCTCGGTGGATGGAGGGACCCTGGGTGAATAGAGGGTCCCTGTGTGGACAGTATCCCTGGGTGGACAGAAGGACCCTGGGTGGATAGAGGGTCCGTGTGTGGACAGCATCCCTGGGCAGTTGGAGGGTCCTTGCGTGGACAGCATCCCTGGGCGGATGGAGGGTCCGCCACCCAGTAGAGGCCACCCTACTGTCCCAGGCAGGTTTCAGTGTGCAGATCTCTTTGACTGTGGAAGCAGACAGGAAGGAGCGCTGTCGAAACATGCTTGGTCGCTGTATTTTGCAAGCGGGCAATTTGTTTTTTCATTTTTATTTGTCTTTGTTTTCCAAATTCCCTTTTATAACCATGTTTTACTTTTGTAATTGGAAAAGGAGCCAATCGAAATTAAAACCCTCCCAGTGTTTTCTAGGACATAAGATAAATTAAAGAGCAGAATTTGCATTTCAGCATGGAAAAATGCTGATATCTGGAAAACATTTGTTCTCTTTATAGTAGGACAGGTTTGTAGTATTTTTCTGGAAGGCACTTTTAATATAGTGCTAAAAGGAAGAGCTGTGCATTTGGTGAGTTTTCATTGATTTCAATAAGTTAAAAATAAATTCACAGTACCCTTGAAAAATAAACAGGCTTAACATTTTTTTATAGTTCCTAAAACATTTTTTTTAAACTTTAAAAAAGATATGTTGGGTAAAATCATGCCTTTTTGCATGTTGCGCTATGCATGATGGGCATCACAGGCCGTCCTGGGCACGGGGGCCTCTCCTTCAGCCCATGGCCTCCCCACCACCGTGGTTTGGTGAGGACGCTCCTCGCCCACAGCCCCGTGCAGGTGCCCATGGCGTCGCTCAGGGTGGTTCGTATGGTTTTGGGGAGTGCGGTTTCTCTTCCAGTGAAAGACCTATTTTTATTTATTTTATTTTATTATTTTTTTAGTAATCTCTACACCCAGTGTGGGGGTTGAAGTCATAACCCTGAGGTCAAAAGTCACACTCCTCCCACTTAGCCAGCTAGGCGCCCCATGAAGGATCTGTTTTTATTTTTATATTTATTTGAGAGAGCGAGTGAGCACACACTAGAGCGTGGGGAGGCGTAAAAGGAGAGGAACAAGCAGACTCCCTGCTGAGCGCGGAGCCTGACGGGCTCGATCCCACGACCCTGAGATCACGACCCGAGCTGAAGCCAGGAGTCGGGTGTGTAACCGACTGAGCCCCCCAGGTGCCCCATGGAAGACCTATTTTTAAGCCATTGGAGATAAAGCCTGGACCGAGTCTTCCTGCTCCGTGGGCCGCACGAGGGCCGTCAGAGACGCTCAGCCAGGCCGGCCCAGACCCCTCCTAGCTCTGTCCGATGGCCTCTGTTCACCCATTCTGTGCCTTCCAGAAAGTCCGTTCTATGTCCTCGTCGAGACCTCAGGCTCCAGACCGGAGCACGATGCTGAGAAGCTGAGTGACTTCCTGGAGCAGGTGCTGAGCTCCGGCCTGGTGACGGACGGGACCCTGGCCACGGACCAGGTGAAACTCCAGGTGCGTGGGCGCTGCTGGCGCCTCCTCGCGTCCCTCGCGCCCAGCTGGTCCAGGACGTCTGCGCGGGGCCCCGTGTCCAGCTCGGAGCGTGTGGTGTCTGAACGTGAGCAGGGGTCCTGCCTCTTGGGAAATGTACTTTGGGTCTCGTCATTATCAGCGGTATTTTATTTTATTTTATGAATTTGATTTAATTTAATTCAGTTTTTTATTTACTTTTTTTTTTTTTAAAGATTTTATTTATTTATTTGAGAGAGAGAGTGAGAGACAGAGAGATGATGAGCAGGGAGGAGGGGTAGATGGAGAAGCTGGCTTCCCGCAGAGCAGGGAGCCCAATGCGGGACTCGATCCCGGGACCCTGGGATCATGACCTGAGCTGAAGGCAGACGCTTAACTAACTGAGCCACTCAGGCGCCCTTATTTTTTATTTACTTTTTAAAAAACATTTATTTGAGGGCGCCTGGGTGGCTCAGTTGGTTGGGCGTCTGCCTTCGGCTCAGGTCATGATCCTGGAGTCCCGAGATCGAGTCCCGCATGGGGCTCCCTGCTCAGCGGGGAGCCTGCTTCTCCCTCTGACCCTCCCCCCTCTCATGCTTTCTCTCTCTCTCAAATAAATAAATAAAATCTTAAAAAAAAAAAGGTTTATTTATTTGAGAGACAGTGTGTGAGCGTGAGTTGGAGGGAGGGGCAGAGGGAGAGAACGTCAGACTCCCTGCCAAGAGTGGAGTGTGATGCAGGATTCCATTTCACAACCCTGAGATCATGACCTGAGCCGAAACCAATAATTGGACACTTAACTGACTGAGCCACCCAGTGGGAGCCTCCGTGACCATCCTGGGGGGTCCGGGGCGCCGGGAGCCCCCGTCACCATCCTGGGGGGTCCGGGGCGCCGGGAGCCCCCGTCACCATCCTGGGGGGCCCGGGGCGCCGGGAGCCCCCGTCACCATCCTGGGGGGCCCGGGGCTCCGGGAGCCCCCGTCACCATCCTGGGGGGTCCGGGGCGCCGGGAGCCCCCGTCACCATCCTGGGGGACCTGGGGCGCTGGGAGGCACTGTCCCATATTTGTGCACCGTGGTCCCTGGGGCTGTGGTGTGAGAGTGGCCAGCTGGGGCAGGGTTGAGGGAGGACGTGCGTCTGGGCCAGGGCTGTATGTGAATCTGGGCGCCCCCGGGCGTGAGTGGGCAGCCGGGTCTCAGGCTGGCTCTTACGGTGGACCTGTTGGGTTTCCTGGTGTACCTTGTTATTAAACCTTCTTCTTCACAGTTGTTTTGTGAGTTTAGTAAATACTAAGTCAGGAGTTCCAGCGCTGTCGAGGCACGTCCAACCCCACCTGCAGACGAAGGGCCTCACGCCGCGGCCTCGTCCTGCTGGGGAGTGAGGACCTGTCTCCCCGCCCCGCCCCCACCGCTCCGTTGTCCCCACTGGGTGACCTCCCCGCTGGAGGAGGACCGGGCAGGGCATGGGGCTGTGTCCTCCGGGTGTCCCGTGAGTCTCCTGCAGTGTCGTGCAGGCCACGCCAGCTGGAGGGACGTGGGCAAGTCCTTCACTCCCAGGACGGGCTCGGTGCTGTTCTCTGCTGCCAAAGACGCGTAACTGCGTCTCCACATTTGTCTCTGTTTCTTCCTAAATGTGCTGCGTGTCGGCAATGGGAGTGAGGAGCAACCCCGGGCCTTGGGGGCAGTAAGGACAGGCTCCCCGCTGCGCGCTGGCCCGTGCCCGGTCCCGTCTCCACCAGAAGGAAAGCTGGTGCTCCAGGCTTGTGCTGGGGGCTGGCGGGCAGTGCTGCCCGAGGCTCGTCGGCCACAGCGAGTCCCGAGAGCCGGCTGCCCGGGGTGGGCGGCAGCATGGGGCTGCGCGGGCACCCACGCTGGTCCCTGCTCGGTCTGGACCGCTGACTCCACAGCGGCGTTCTCCAGCGGCCCCGGCACACTGGAGGAGCTGGGCCGGCTCCCCTCGCAGATGGCGTTGCCCTGGTAGGCAGGACGTGGCATGGTGGTGGCCGGGGGACATTCCCGAAGGGGCCTTTGAGCAAAGATAGGAGGGAAGCAGGAACAAGCCTCAAGGATACCTTTGCAGGAGCACAGGGGCCCCGAGGGGCTTGTGCCTGCCCGGTTCCAGAGCATCCGAGATGGTGGGATGAGCAGAGAGGGTGGGTGGCAGGCAAGGGATGAGCAGGTCTGTGGCCGCGGTAGCATGTGGCGGATGTGAATGGACGGGGAGAAGCCTGTGGGCAGCAGGACGGCCCTGCAGCGCTCCAGCTTGGGTCCAGCGGCGAGGCGAGCTGTGCGGGGTCGTCGCTGGTCTGGCTGTGTGAGGAAGGTGGCGGGCGGGAGCCGCTGAAGGTTGGGCGCAGAGAGTTGGGGAGAGGGCACAGAGGGACCTCGCAGTGACCCCGAAAGCTGATGAGAGAATCGGGGAAACCAGACACTGGCGGGTGTCCGTGGCAGTAAGGGGTTCTTGCTGCTCTTCTGGGGGCGGTCCTGGCTCTGTGCGCGTGTGGAAAAGCAGGAGGAACCAGTGCTTCCCGCGCTGGAACTTTGCCGTGACAGTTCCTGACTCGGGGGACACGTGGAGGGCAGGACAGGGGCCAGCCCCACAGCGGAGCGATGGCGCATGCGGCTCTGTTTCCTCCGCTCCGTGACCAGACTTCAAGTGTCCACCATGACCGGTCATCCAGCCGAGCCAGTAAACCACGGCGGCTTTGTCTGGAAGGGCAGTGATGCGATGAGCCCCGCTCCCCAGGCCCCTCAGCGCCCCGCGCCACCCTCATGTTCCTGCTCCAGCTGCCAGCACCCCTGCCCGCCCGCAGCCTGTGTGTGGCTTGGGCAGCCCAGGGCCCCGCGGCCCCGTCCCTCTGTCTGCAGTGTCTTCCCTGCCCAACTCTGCTGTCACTCAGGTTCCCTCACCGACCGGCGGCCCCGACCATCACTCAGAGTGTCCTCCGTCCTCCTGGAGAGGGGCCGTCGGTGTGTCCTGGGGTGAGCCGTGGCCGCTTTCTGGGGCCTCGTCCAGTATGGACTCTTGGATCAGAGCCCCATGCTTGTCACAACACATTTCAGTCACCTGGAAAGTTCCGTCATGACCTTCCCGGTCACCCCAGGCCACCAGCGTTCTAACTGCTGTCAGCACAGACACCCTCACGGTGCTCCCTTTGACTTTGTCTGTTTTCTGTCCATCCTAGGCGCTGTGGGCCCTGAGGGAGAGGATCTCGGAGGCGCTGAGCCAGGACGGCTACGTGTACAAATACGACCTCTCCCTGCCCACCGAGAGGCTCTACGACCTCGTGCCCGACCTGCGCGCCCGCCTTGGCTCACGGGCCAAGCACGTGGTGGGCTATGGCCACTTGGGTGAGCCGTTCTGGGGTCGGGCGGTGATGGGGGATCCTGGTTGTTGGGAGAACCCTAATCGTCTTCATGGTTCTTTGGGTATTTTGGAAAGGACCTCTGACTGGCCGCCGCAGTGCCCTTCCCTCGGCCTGGCCTGCGGTATCGCTGACGAGCTCCCTCCCCCTGCCCCTCACCAGCTGGAAGCGTTTTATTTTTTTTATTTTTTATTTTCAAGATTTTATTTATTTGCGAGAGAGAGAGAGAGAGAGCATGAGCAGGGGGAGCGGCAGGCAGAGGGAGAGGGAGAAGCAGGGGGTGCAGGGCGGTGGAGGACCGGCATCTTCCAAGGGCCGGGGGCGGGGAGGGGAGGCTGCGGGGCAGCCTTCCTGCTCGTGGGGCAGAGTACAGCCTGTGACGCTGGCGGCGCCCGGGCGCCCGCTGGGCACGTCAGGAGCGGGTGCCGTGTGTGTCGGGAGCTTCTCCGGCGTCTGGCGGGGCCACTGGGCTGGTTTCCCTGGGGTCAGCGAGGCTGTGTCCCGGCGGGCCCCTTGCGCAGGTGGGGCTGTGGTCCGGGGGTCGCCCGGCTCGGCCACAGCCCTCTGCGTCTTTGGTCTGCGTGCCTGTGTTCTGTGCAGGGTTTTCCCTGGCCTCGTCCTGGGCTGTAGCGTCCTGTAGGTCCCTTCCCCGTGTCCATGCTGGACGCCATCATCACCCCACAGCGGCGTGACCGTGGTCTCTCCCTCGGGCCCGAAGGGTCTGACTGGTTGGCGTTACCGCCTCCTTGGCCATCTGGCGGGAGCTGCGGTGAAGATTCAAGGCTGAAGGTTTGTGCGCTGTGCATCCTGCGGGCACCGGCCACGGAGCGGCGGTCAGCAGTCCGCACGATGGTGACAGGCTGCGTCCTTCTTTTTTTTTTTTTTTTATTTTAAAGATTTTTATTTATTTATTTGACAGAGAGAGACACAGCGAGAGAGGGAACACAAGCAGGGGGAGTGGGAGAGGGAGAAGCAGGCTCCCGCTGAGCAGGGAGCCCGATGCGGGGCTCGATCCCAGGACCCTGGGATCACGACCTGAGCCGAAGGCAGACGCTTAATGACGGAGCCCCCCAGGCGCCCCCATTTTTTATTTATTTTTTAAAAGATTTTATTTATTTGAGAGAGACAGAGCATGAGCAGGGGGAGCGGCAGAGGGAGAAGCAGGCTTCCCGCGGAGCAGGGAGCCCAACGCGGGGCTCGATCCCAGGACCCTGGACCATGACCCGAGCGGAAGGCAGACGCTTCACCAGCTGAGCCACCCGGGTGCCCCTCTTGGGGCGTATTTTGGTTCTGTTTTCCACCCCGGGTGGCGGTGCTGGTGTTACGTGGCTGTGTTGGTCGAGGCTCAGCCACGCCGGCGTCCCTCTTTGGTGCCGCGGCCTCTGCCTGAGTCTCAGCCTCGTTTCCCGTCTGCGGGGCGGGAGGTGACAGAGCTCCACGGGTTTCATTTGCCGGCAGTGTTACTTCTGTTGCCCAGGCTTTCTTCGACCCGAACGCTCCGCGGTGCTGACTTGCCGTGTTTTTCTTCTCTCCCGCGTCACTGGTTTGTCTGGGTGAGCGTTTGCGTGTCCGCCCGGGCGCCGTGGGGCGGTGGCGGTAGCGGTAGCGATGGCTCCGCCTGTCCCCCTCCCCCCAGCCCTGCGGCTCCCCGTCCGCTTTCCCTGCTGCCCAGCTCTGACTGCACCCTGCATTCAAATTTCTCTTCCGTGTCGCTTATCTCTGCCGTGAGTAACACCCATCGAAACCTGTTTGTCGACTTGGACCTTTCGGTGATTGATTGGTATTTTCTATTTCTGGGAAGTTGGTTGAGATGTTTAAGATGTTTGATCTTCTTTATCTCTTATTTCTGTAAACATATGAAGCATTTGTGCCCTTTTTCTGGAAATTGCGGGATCTGAAGCCTTTGTGGGTCAGGTTTGCTGGCTCTTGCTCGTGGTGGCTGCTTTTCTTGTGTGCGTGGAGTTTTTGGCGTGGGCTCGTGTATCTCAGGGCTTTGTCTGTGGGGACTACTTGAGGCCTGGGTCGGAGGTGATTTGCTTGTGCAGCGGGTGCGAGTGGGGGTGGGGACCGAGGTCCCGCCTGCTGGAACCTCTCCCATCTTCATGTTCCAGCTCAGGGTCCGTGGGACCGCCGAGGTAGTGGGAATTCTAGCCGGACCCTGTGCGGGCTGGCTGATGGGTGTGCAGGCCCCTCCGCGGGGGGTTTGGACCTCTGCCCTCAGGTAGCAGCGGTACGCTCCGGTGGGAGGGGGCTCCCCCTTGTGTTCCCTACATCTGACAGGCCCGGAGGGAGGTGGTCACTGGGTCAGAGGCCCCAGGCCTGCCCCCTGTGTTGCCCTGGGGTTTGCTCTGTTTGCTGCAGCCTTGAGGAGCCCCTCCTGTTGGCTAACGAGGCTCTCTGCCCCTCACGGTGGGCAGCAACTCTCCCTGGGCCCGACCCCCATCTGCTCGTCCCTTCCCACCTTCCTGACCTCTGAGTGTGGGAGCGGGGGCCTCCTGTCCGCATCTGCACTTGCTCTTGCACTGAATGTTCGCCTCCCGGGTGAGGGCCTCACTACAGGCCTGTCTGCTGGGGCCCACGGAGTCCTGCCCCCCTCCTCTGCCGGCCAGACAGCAGCCAGCTATCACGGCCCCGGCCCTGGGTCTCCTGCCCGCCTTGCCTTGGCTTCATCCTGTGTCTCGTCATTGCTTTGGGGCCCCCGAGGGGGGTGCACGTGGGCGGTGAGCCAGGCCGTCCACAGAGCCAGAGCCAGGGCGTGTCTGGATATCTCAGCGAGGCCAGAGAGCACGGGGCCAGGGCTTTGCAGTGGGCATTGGCGGGCACATGGAGCTGTCTGCAGAGGCTGCCGTGGGCACTGGTGGGAGGTGTGGGTCTGGTGATAGCCATGGGTGTGGTCTGGGCCCAAGACGCTCACTGGCCGGGCGGGTGGTCGGTCACTGTGAGCTGGGAGCCTCAGAGGGGCCGTGCAGGTAGAGGGGAGGACTTGGAGTGGTCACCAACAGGCCACTTCGGTCACTGCAGGCCAGTGACCAGTGGCACGAGGCGTGGAACCAGGCGTGAGGGCAGGGCAGGACTGGGCCCTGTCAGGGAAGGGGTCTCCGCCTGCCCGGCCTGACCCAGGGGTCCCTGTCCCTGCAGGGGACGGTAACCTGCACCTCAATGTGACGTCAGAGGCCTTCAGCCCGTCGCTGCTGGACGCCCTGGAACCCTACGTGTACGAGTGGACGGCCAGGCAGCAGGGCAGCGTCAGTGCCGAGCACGGCCTGGGCTTCAGGAAGAGAGGCGTCCTCAGCTACAGCAAGCCGCCCGAGGCCCTGAGGCTCATGCAGCAGCTCAAGGCCCTCCTGGACCCCCAGGGCATCCTGAACCCCTACAAGACGCTGCCCGCCCAGGCCTGAGAGGGCCTGCGGGGTCAGCAGGAGACGCAGGAGGGGCCTTGGCCCGGCTCTGGTTTTGCTTGTGGCGGTGGGCCTGCAGGGTTGGGGTGAGCTCGGGGGTCTCTGTGCCGTAGGGCAGCAGCAGGTGGGGTGGTCCAGCCACCAGTTGGAGGGGCCCAGTCGGCCCCCGGGCGGGATTCTTCCTGGCTGCCCTGGCAGTCCTGTTGGGCTGTCTGGTCTGCTCTCTCAGTCTCTGCGCGGGCACTGTCCACCCCTCTGCCCGCTGAGAGAGGGCCTCCTGCTGACGTCCTGGGGGGGCCGGGTGGGCAGGGAGACCAGGCCACATGACGTTCTGCGGTGGGCTGCAGCTGTGGGAGGGGGCATGCGTGGTCCTGTCACTGGGTCCCCCACGCAGTATGCGTCCCTGGCAGAGGCGATGAGCTCCGTGGGAGAGTGTGGGGTCCGTCCCAGAACTCTCACCGATGGCCTGGGTCACCGGCGGCTTTGGGCCAGAGTGACAGGGATGGTCTCCACCCTGTAAGGCATGGTTCCCCCATTTTCTAGAGGACCCATCCATCGGCAAGCCAGTTGTCGGAGTTAGTCATTAAGGGGTCACCCTGTTGGTTTGGAGTGATGTGTCTGCACTCCCGCTTCAGCATCCAACATCCTGGGCCAGGGTGAGAAGCCCCGATGTGCCCGAGAGGGTGTGTGCCGCGGGGCGGCTTGGCGCACACACCGCACCCTGACCCGCTCCCCGCTGTTGCCCAGGCCGGGGCCGCTCCTGGGGCTGTGGAGAAGGTCCAGACACGTGCTCTCTCTCGGCTGTAATGAGCTTCCAGTAAAATGGGAATGAATCATGACGCTCTCCTTGCTTCTGTTACTAGAAAAGTCTCGTGAAGCCCGTGGTGAGGGGCCTGCAGGTGCCTGTTCCCTGAGCACTGGGACACTGGGGGCGACACAGTGACCCCTGGCCCCACTCCTTCCTCTGCTCCCATCCCCGCCCCCGACTGACTTAAAACCCCATGGGCTTGGCCTCCTGAGGGTTTCCTGGAGCTGTGGGAGGCGGTTCGTGGTGGTGGTGTGCACTGGGGGTGTTGAGGCTGCAAGGTGGCTGTCAGCGAGTCGGAGGACTGTGGAGAATGAACATGCATGACATTGTAAAAGGCGGAAGATTTTAGGTGTCTTCTGCGAGAGTAGGGGGGACTTTAAGGTCCAGTGACTGGGGGTCCCAGGGAGGAGGTGGCAGGAGGAACCTCCATTTCCCTGGAGGATGAGCTGGTTCCCCAAATGTCAGAATGTGAAGTGGCCCACTCGTGGGGCGCGCCCTGCAGAATCCACCTGCACACACACGTGCACACACAGTACACGCAGCCCCTGCACAGATGTAGCGCACACATACGGTACACACACACACACACAGTACACGCAGCCCCTGCACAGATGTAGCGCACACGTACGGTACACACACACGCACACAGTACACGCAGCCCCTGCACAGATGTAGCGCACATGTACCGTACACACATGTGCACACACAGTACACGCAGCCCCTGCGTAGATGTAGCACCTCTTCCCCAGGCTCTGGTCATGCTCCCAACTCGGGCCCCAGGGAGAAGTTCGCGTATATGGTTCAAAGCCAGGGCCCCGAGGGCATGCTCTGTGGACACCGGCTGGCAGAGGTCCTGGCACTCCCTCTCCTGGGCCCTGGGCCAGCAAGAAGGGCGTGCCTCCACATCCGTCCATCCCCTGCAGGACCGGACTGCACGCCCAGCACGCGAGTGGGAGCCCAAGCAGGGCCACGCGGTGGAGGCACCCTGCCCATGCTAGGTGGCCCCTCCTGTGAGGCAGGCCAGGAAAGCGTGGACAGGGACCCTGTAGCTGGGCAGCATGGAAGTGACCATTGGGCCCTCTGGGTGTGGTTCTGCACCTGCTCCCAGCATCCCCTGGAATCCTCTTGCTGTGGGTAAGCTAGAGCCCCGTGGACCCTGCTCTCGTGGGGGCTCCGGGCCACGGCCCATGCGCCACGATGGTTCCTTCCCTCCGTCCCTGGGGCTGGGCCGTTGAGGCTCCACGTCACGTTGCTTTGTCCTGTTCTGCTCCCCAGCCCCAGTCCGAACTGGGGTGTGCAGCGAATGGCCTCGAGCCTCAGCCCACTCTTCCTGCCCGGATCCACGGGGAGGGACCCCAACTGCAGTGCCACATCCCCGGGCCCCAGCATCTGTAAGTGCGGGGATTGGAGAGGTGACTCCCGGCTGACTCCTGGCTGATGACATTCTCGGTTTGGGCAGCTGGGTGGAACAGCAGCGTCCCCCTTAAAGGTGGAGCAGCGCGGCCCCCCGTGACTTCACGGAGGGCAGGATGTGGGGGCTGCACAGTGTGTCCAGGTGGAGAGTTGTCTGCCACCTGCCATTAGAATCATGACTTTGGGCCACAGGCATGGGAAATTGGGGAAGGGAGGCAGTGGGGCGTCTCTGGGGGCCCACATCCACGGACAGCCTGTGGAGGGTGACGTGGTGCTCCCCCATCCAGGGCCCTCCTCAGAGTGGACGCTGGGGCTTGTGGGTGCATCGCAGCTGAGGGGCAGCAGGACCCCCTCTGAGACTGGCCATCCCCACCCTGTCCTGCCTGTGGGGTCGCCCGGCCACAGGGCACAGGGAGACATCCGCCCCACGTGGGGCCTCTGTGGGGGCTGGACAAGAAGCCCACTGTCCTCTCACTGAGCCCACCACCTTGATAGGGGCATCCCAGGGTGGTGCCAAGGCCCCTTGTCTGCCCCATCCCGGCTCCGGGCCTTGGAGGGTCGAAGAAAGGGTCATCCAGCTAGGCCTCCCAAGTTCAGAGCCTCGTGATGCCGCTGCGGGGTGGGCTTGCGTCCCCAGGGTGGCTCCCATGGGCGTCTCCTCCCCCGGAGCCCCCGCCCCCGCCTTCCCCACCCCATGGTCAGTCCTTGCCCTGTCCTCCCGAGCTCAGCACCATCCTTCATTGTCTCCCCACCCCCCTTCGGCCTCCCAGCCCCCGGTGGCCCTCCAGTCTGCAGAGCTCTCCCGGGTCTCGTGGCTCCAGACACCAGGTGCCTCCAGCCGCAGCGCCCCTGGGCCCTGAGTCACTGCCCGGGCCATGGCGGGGCCAGGCCTCAGGACCGGCAGCTCTGTGGCTTCTCCAGCTGCTCAGGATGGAGCCGGGCGCTGCTCATGGGGCTTGGCACGGCGGTCTGACCACCATGTGCCGGAGAATCTGGCCCCGGGAGGGGCAGCGGATGCCCACCTGGGAGCTGGTGGACAGCCAGGGTCACAGAAGCAGCACGTCAGGAGGAGGGGAATCGTTCCCAGCAACCACGACATCAGCAGCCCCGGCAGGCAGGGAAGTGGGGTCTCCGTGCTGGAGAGCCCTGGCCCTGTGCCCATGTGGGGGCTCCTTCCGTCTCCAAGTGGACAGACGGATGGCTGCCTGTCAGCCAGAAGGGTTCTCTCCCTGACGGGGCCGGGGGCCCTGCTGACGGGGATGCAGGACATTTTGAAGCTACAGTGATAGCTGTTTGCCCTGCTTTATCAGCCCCACGGTGGCCCTTCCCAGCGGCCAGGCAAGCACCTGCATCCCCGCCCGGGGAGGGGTGACCCCAAGGAAGCAGAGGAGACCCTGCGCTGCAGGAAGGACCGGGCGTCTCTGGACTGGGCTCCCTGGTGTGGGGAGGGGGCCGAGGACACGGTGGCCAGGACTGGACGAGGAACTCGGGCAGAGGGGAGGAGGGTCCACAGTCTGTCCAGGGCCCGGGGCCAGGCCCCTCCATCTGTGAGCACCCTCCCTGGGGCACCTGGGTTGGGCCTGGGGGTGTTGCACAGGATGCCCCACGGATCCCACCCACCCCCAGGAGGGGCCTCCCGTGGGGGAGCTACTCCCCACCCCCTCCGTGGGCCGTTGCTTTGTGGTGGCCCCACACCCTTCCCCTTGACCTTGGGCTTAGCCATGTGGTTTCGTGGGTTCTGAGGTGTAGGGTCTGGTTTGCAGCGGGGGGTGAGGTGCGCTCTGGCCTCCCTGTGACCCTCTTGGAAGCGAGCTGTCTGAGCGGCTGCTCGGGCCCAGAACAAACCCCCAACCTGCAGCGGCGCGGTGGGCCGAGCCCCAGTCCCTCAGACCCACGAGCCCGGGGATGGGTGCCTTTGCTCCAGCTCCCTGAAGACCCCTCCTGGAACCCCAGGGATGGTGGAAACAGGCCTCATCCTTCCGTCCACTCCATTTAGTTGAGGGTTGTCCTGGGGGTGCAGACTCCCTGCCCTCTGAGCTGGACCCAGGAGTTGTGTGATGCTGCATGTGTGGTGGGGAGATGCTCCCACTGGCCGATGAGGGGATGGAAGTCCTGGCAGCAGAGGGCGTGGGCCGGTCCCCAGCCTGGCCTCCGCCCATGGCACCCCTCTCCTCCTCCAAGCCCTCGGCCCACCCACCTTATTTCTAATGCCCCCACTGTGCCACCCGGCCAGGGCGGGGAGGCTGCTGAGGGGCTCGGACAGTCTGGGGACTGGTTGGCCTGGAGAGGGGGCCGTGTGGGAAGGGGGCCCACGGGCCGGGGGGTGATGTCCTGTAGCTCGCTGGCTGGCCAGGACGCAAGAAACTGCAGGTGCTGGGCGGCCAGTGTGGTGAGGGGCCTCCACCGAGTGCCGCCTTGTTAGCTCTTACGGGGTTTTCATACTTTTCTGATGGACTTAATGCTTGGGTGAGAGCTGCAGGCCATTTCCCCCTGCCGTCTGTCCTTTGTCTTCAAAGTGTATTTACTTATTTCCTGAAGTGAACTTGCATGCAGTACGATCTACTCATATTTCTGTCTTGCATTGCAATGTTCTTTTTCTAAAGTGCTTTTCCATCCCAAGATGTAAAAAAATAGTTAAACTTTCTCCCAGCATAAAGCGAGCTTTGAAGAAGGAGAGGAAGAGAACAGGTCTTACTTTGATCCCGTGTTTCCCTTACTCATCCTCCGAGGGATCACTGACCCTCAGGCTTCACCTCATGTATGAATATTCCCATCTCACCCTGAGCTCTGGATCCAGAGGCCCTTGAAGCTGCCCACGGCTCCCCAGCCCACCCTGGGCTGACCGACCCCTGGGAGTAGGTGGGAGCCTGGTGGGGGGGCGAGCCCGACTCCCCGCGTCAGCCGGGCCCCAGGGAAGTCCAGTTCTTCCTAGAAACCGAAGTCTAAGCTGTCCAGCTGGGGTGGAGGGTGGGGCCTTGCACCTGAGCCATAAGCCAGCTGCCCTGGGAGTCAAGTTCACGTTCTGCCTGGTGCCTGTGTCCAGGGGCCAAGAGCCGGCTCCGTCCGCCTGGCCCGCCAGCATGCTGCCCCTGCCAGGGGGCACACGGAGGTAAGCTGGGGGTCGCTGCGTCAGCACAGAGACAAAGCCCGTCTTTAAGTCCTGGGTAGTCTGAGGACCTGGCAGAAGGAAGCTGTCCGTGTCTTTGAAAGGGAGTCGCTAGATTTGGAGCTCTTTCTCTCTAATGCTGCCCCAAACTCACCGTGCTGGGGCTTCATTTCAGACAGTGAGTGACCCCTCCCTGTCTTCCCAGGCCCAGCTCTGGTCCTGGGCCTCTGAGGGGATATGGGGCCCAGAGCCAAGAGGACGACAGTTTGGTGTCTGGGCTCAAGGCCTGGGTGGGTGGCGGCTGGGGGTCCGGGACTTCCGGGCCTCGTTCCTGTAGTCCCCGTGCCACAGCCAAGTCCCCGTATTTGCAGCAGGGGCTTCCCCGCATCGGTGGAGTCGGCAGCCTGAGCCCCTGGTCCTTCAGGCCGGTTACCTGTGTGTGTTAGGGTGCTCGCTGGGGTTCCGAAGGGCTTAGAGCGAGTCCCCTTTACAGGGTCCAGGTGCCCGGCCCTGCCGGCTCTGGGCCATAAGCGCTATGTTTCCTCTTGTATACACAGAAAGAGTTGGATGTTTTGACACAGTTTAGGTGTGGAGGGGAGGTGGAAATGTGTGCCTGGAAATGCTTTGCATTCTCCTCCTCTGTCTCACCCCACATGCTCTGGGGAGAAGCCAGTGCTTCTGGGTGCCCCCCCCACCGTGGGCCCCGGGCTTGGGCATGACCAATCTCTTCAAGATGTGACTCCCTCCCTCAGGTGAGGACCAGGGTCCCCCAGGAGCCAGCCGAGGGGGAAGGTCCAGGTGTCCCCCTTCCGCGGAGGTGGATGGGGTCAGCGTGCTGTGAGGAGGAGACATGGAGGCTTGGGAGGGATCGCTCTGTTAGCTGGAGGCCAAGCCCGGGGCCCACTGGCTGCTGGGCCTCTGGTGACGCGGAAGGCGAGGGGCCCCCGGGGAGCCCCAGGAAGCAGACTGCCTGGTGGGGCAGCAGGATGGTGTGTCTTAGTCCTGCCGAAGGGAACCATCTCACACAGGGCTGGAGCCACAGCGGCTTCGTGTGCCCCGGGCTCCCCGGTTTGGCTCAAAGCCCAGGAGGAAGGGTCTCCCTGGGTGGTGGTGGCCACATCACTTACTAGCCCCACAGCCTAAGAGGCACGGACCGCCCAGAACCTCTTGTTTATTTTCCTCAAATTGTGCAAACGTTTGGAGGCTCTTCCCGCGTAGGCCAGTGTGCTTGGCGGGTTGACAGGTGAACTGAGCCACGGCCCTGAGGGCAGGGGGACAGTCCCAGGCGGACCTGGCCAGGTGGGTACACAGAGGCCCTGGGCACAGGGAGGGGACTGGGCAGACGTGGCCGCACGGGTATCCAGCGGCCCTGGGGGTCCGAGGAGCTGCCTGGAGCAAAGACGAGACCTTCCCCACCAGGGGGTGTGGTCTCAGTGAGTCCCGGGCTTGTGATGGATCAAAGCACAGTCCTCCTCAGCTGCCTCAAGGTTTGGAGCAGCCCTGGACGTGGGTGGCATCCCCAGCAGGCTCCTGTGGCCCCGGGTGGCAGAGTCCCTGTACGGCAGAATGGAAACCCCAACGTTCCAAGTCCTGGTCCTGAGAATTTCACGGGGGCGCCTCCTGAAAACCTGTGTGTCAGCTCTGTTTCTGGGAACTGAGTAGCCGCTGGAGTGCTGAGCCCTGAGGAGTCCAGCCCGTGGGGGCTGTTGACCCCGTGTGTGACCCCGTGGGAGAGGTGTGTGACCCGTGGGGGCTGTGGCTCCAGGCCTTGGGGTCAGTTCTAAGAGTAGTGGGGGGGGCGGTGCAGGGGGACCTGGGAAGAGTCTGCTGGTGCCTGACCATGGGGGCCGCGAATGGACTGGGGCCCAGAGGGAGGGTGCGGGAGCGGGAGCCGGGGTGGGGGCTGACCGCCGCAGCCGGGACGCCGCCCCCAGTCTGTGGTCCGGTGGGTTAGTGCTGTTAGGGGTCACCAGTGCTCCTGGGAAAAGCCTGGCTTCTGCCTGAAACCTGTTCCCCCGCCACAGGAAGTGTGCTGGCCTGTCTGTGGGCATCCCTGACTGAGCCATGGACGGGTGTCCGCTGAGCTGGTTGGCTGAGACAAAGTGCCCCCTACCCCGGTTGGTGCAGGTCTCCCGGAGGCTCCTGCTCGAGGAAGGGGCATGCTGGCGGGGCGTGTGGGTCTGGGGACAGTGGACCAAGGAATGAACCATCTGGAAGACACCCTAGAGGGGCGCTCCTGCCGTGCTCAGGAGCAGTCAGGCCCACGCCTTCCGGAAGGCACTGCGTTTGCAGCTCTGAGATGTGGCCGCCCTGACCCCTGTGGCTGGTGCCCCGCGGGCCTCGTCTGTGCTGGGCAGGAGTGGGGTGGGAGGAGGGCGGAGGTCTGAAGACTGTGAGGTTGTGTCCTCCCCACTCCTGGCCCCGGAAGAGGCTTGGCTCCCAGCCTCCCGGCCAGGCACCCCTTGAGGGCTGGGCCAGGTCTGCCCCGAGGCTTCTCAGAGCCATGGAAGCTTCTGGGAGGGACAAATGGGACGTGCTTTGCAAGTTGTCTCCTATCTTCCCAGCATTGCGGTCCACCGGTGCCCGCCCAGGAGACAGGAGGCAGCAGCCTCGTATTTGGCCTCTGCAGCAAAAGCCACGACCACTGGCCGTCCCGGACTCCTGCCTGTTGGCCGTGCACGCTGCAGGGGTCCAGAGGGCAGGTTGCAGCCCTACGGCCTTCACGGTGCTCTAGCGGAGGCAGGGTGTGGCCAGCACGGGACGCCACCCTCCACGGGGTCTGCTGAAGGGACCTGATGCTGCCTCCCCCCTGGAGGCCACCCCGGGAGCTCAGGGGGACCGGGAGGCCCTGCCTGCCCCCATCAGACCCTGAGAGGGTCCACTTGCCGGTGTGGCAGGACCTCTCGCCTCTGCCGGTGGGGCGTGGGCGGCGCCTTCCCTGGCCCACCGAGGCAGCAGGTCTCTGGGTCTGCGGGTCCTGAGCCCAGGACGCTGGCACCTGCGGGGCCAGAGGAGGGGCCAGCTACATGGCCCCCGTGCCCACAGCCCCGTGGCCGCAGGGCGGGCAGGCATCAGGCAGACTTTGGGGTCCCCTGAGGTCAATGGGGGGTGCTGCAGAGGGGTGGGGCCTCCCTGGCTGCTGATGAGGAGCGAAGGTGCAGGCCGGGCGGGGGCGGTGTGTGGCTGCGTGGGGCTCTGACGGGAGGGCCTGGCACAGGGGGCGTCCTCCTGGCTGGCCTGGTGGGTTCTGGGTTCGAGGAGCTGGTCAGCTCGCTGTGGGAGGCTCAGGCTGAGGAGGGCCTCGGGGACCAAGCTCTGCCCAGGTTGCTGGGCCGGGGCCTTGGGGTGTGGTGTCCTTTTCGGTGGGAAACGGACAGGGCGTGGAATCACCTGGGAGTCGTGCCATCCCATGTGGGCTCACCTGGCACCCTGACCCCGCCTCACAGCAGAACACAGACGTTCCCGGCTTGTAAGACTGGCAAGAAGCTATTTCGCTCTTTAAAAATGTACACACATGTCAGGGGTACAGAGGAAGAATTCACAATTACAAGTTTTTAAAGTCCATGCTCTGAGAAAAGGAAGGGGGTCCCTTTTCCTTTCTGCACCAGGGAGGATTACATTTATTTTCAAAATGCTGGTGTTTGTCCTTGCACAACTGAGTGCCGGCTGGGCTGGGCTCGGAGGTGGGAGGGCGGGGGCGGGGGGTCTGCACTGTGGTTGCTCATCCTCCCTCCTCAGGCAGGGTGGGGGAAGCTAGGGCGCCGAGCGGGAGCAGGGCCAGGCTGGGCACCACCCTCAGGCTCACCCACCCAGGAACCACCCCCAGCTCTGGGGTGGGAGGGAAGGAGGGTCTGAAGCCGCCCCTCCAAGCAGACGGCCTGTCCTGCCACCTGGGGTGGGGGAACAGGAAGGAGTCTGTGCCAGGGCACGTGTGGGGCTCGGAGGCTGGCCAGAGAGGCTGGATGAGGCTGGCTGCAGGGTGAGAACTGCCCACAGCCCGCACGTGTCCCCCCCAGACTCGGACACCTGGGCCTGGGGCAGCCCTTCCCCAGGACTAAGCATGATGGGGGCGGAAGCAGGGTGGCACCTGCCGTGGAAGAGCAGATGGGAGGGAGGCAGCTGGGGGGTGGGTGTAGGGACGGGCGTCTCTCCTCTGACACACCCAGCAGACAGTAACGATGTGGCCTGCTCTTCTTTTTCTAGAAGAAGCCCCTGGGTGGAGGGTGGCCCACATGCCCTCTGTTATTTGGGAGACGTTGAGTTTGGATGTCTGCCACGCCATCCCTGTTCCTTTTTGGTTTGTCCTTCTTGTGGATGGCTCTGTGCTCCAGACTCCCTGGCCTGTAGCCTCTATCCACCCTGGCACTGACGGAGTCTTCAGCCTGGGAGCTGTGCCCAGCCTCGGGGAGACCTTGGGCAGCCCTGCCCTGGCCTCGCACTCATCGATCTACCGTGGGGGTCCCAGAGGCCAGCTCCTCACTGCGGTTTCTTGGGCTGCTGAGCCAGGGAGGGGCCTGCAGCCTGGTTTTCTGAGGATGCAGTCATTCAGGCCAAGTGTTTGGCTGTGGGGAGGGAGCCCTGGGAAACGGTCAGTCCTGTCCTTGGCCCCCACTAATTAATTTACCGCACCTGCTCCCCTGTGCTCTACGGTGCACTTGCGGCTCAGTGAGGACCATGTGAAGGGTGAACAGTGCAGGGGCTGCTTTATCTGACAACTTTGGATCCTACACATGAGCTCTGAGTCGGGGCCCTGGATGTGCTGAGGGAGAATGTGTTCTACGAAAGCCCGTGGTTGGGTCCGGAGGCCCAGAGGACAGACAGAGGGCTTTGTAACCTGACCACTGTGTACACGAGTGTGTGTGTGGGGCTAGCTCTTTCTAGTCCGTTCTGCTTCCCTCAGGCCGTGGGGCCACCGAGAGCCACCGAGGTAAGAGTCAGGTGGCCGGGCAGGTGGCCAGGTGCATTTTGTGGGGCTGAGTTGTCAGCTCCTGAGATGAGGCTCAGTATTGTTCTTCTAGATTTTGGCTAAAATTGGTTGGCTACTGGATGTCCATCAGACACGTGTCCTTCTACAGTCCCAGTGAGGCGGATGTTCGTCTATCAGGAGCTGCTCAGATGGGACTCTGTGTGTTTGTGTGTATGTGAGAGATCCTGGATAGAAAAAATCCATTTCCATAAAAACCCTCGTGAGTCTCCCTCATAGTAAACAAGTTCAGTGAAACCAGAAGCTCCCTGAACTGGTGATGGGGATGTCTTAACACTGTTTATTATCCATGATTTTAGATCTTTGATTGGTTCTTACCCAGATGCCAGGGAACTCTCCCTGAGGGACCAGAGGGCAGACCCACCTGGGGTGCTCCCCGTCCCCCGGCTGCTCACCTGGGGCTCAGGGGCTCCCCGCCCCCCTGGCTGCTCACCTGGGGCTCTGGGGCCTGGGGACCTTGAGTTCTCCCTGGGTCCCATCGGAACCAGGCCAGCACCGCGTCTGATGGACGACATTGGCTGTCAGGTCTCTGCTGCCGGGGTTCTGGTGTCACGGGCTGGGACTATGTGGCCCCTAATGGCAAGGCTGACCGAGAGCCTGCTGGCCCCCTGGCCACTGCTGGAAACGAGCCTTGCAGACATTCCTGAGGCAGGCAGCAGGCCCATCGCCTGGACTCTGGACCTGGAGCCCCCTCCCCGGTGATTCCAGATGCAGGAAGTCTGAGACTCTTTGGAATCTGTCCACTGAGCACGCAGGCCGACCCCCGAAGGAAAGGGAGCTCGGCAGAGACCCTCGTGCTTGAATGGCGAGGCCCCGGGGGTTGTAAGAAGCCCCTTTCAGCTAAGACCCCTTGGAAGCCATGTCACATGGTAATCATTTCCAGCTATATTTATTTATTTATTCCCACAATTATTTGCTTTCAATTTTTTTGGCAGCTGAGCTCTTTAAGAATATTTTTTAATTTTTTTTGATCGTTTTAGACAGTCTTATTGACGTGTAATTCACATGCCAGACAATGCACCCATTTAAAGTTGCGCATGCACTGGGCTCTCCTTACAGAACATGTGTCTGTGAGAAGCTCTGTGTGTGAGGAGCGCACAGGCCCTAGGGGGGCTCGGGCACCCCGTCTCGCCCCTCGGCAGAACATGCTGCCCACCTGCAGGCCCGGAAATGGCTCCCGGCCGCGGCCCCAAGACTTGGCCACCTGGCGCCCTGGCGGCTCCAAAACCCAGGACCCTGCGGACCCCGTGGCTGTTTGGACCAGAGGGCCTTTCGGCAAAAGAGGAGCCTCCCTTTACAAACAAACAGATTTCTCTGAGGACTGTTTGTTCCAATCGTACAGCTGGGAAGAGCTGAGACAGATTCCTGTTGCCTCAAGGCCAAAGGGGTGACTGTAAATGTTGAAGCAGAAATCTCAAACAGAAGGTCAGCGTGTGCCGGAATTTTACTGAGCCCCTCTGCAAGAGGCCAGTAAACACTGGGTTGGTAGAAGGGAGTTTTCTGTGGTGGATCAGTGCGGTGTTTGAGTAAGTTCGTGGGGTAGAACCAGCCTGGTTGACGTTCCATGTGGACCTTACCCAGGTGGGGTTACAACACTCCCATATGGGGCTGTAAAACCATAGCCGGCCGGGGTTACAACAGTCACGTATGGGGCTGTAAAACCATAGCCGGCCGGGGTTACAACAGTCACGTATGGGGCTGTAAAACCATAGCCGGCCGGGGTTACAACAGTCACATATGGGGCCGTAAACCTCTGTGGCTTCCTCAGCACTCGGGTCCAAGGGGGCCCCAAACTACCTTCCTCGGGAGGGAAGGGTTCAGTGGAAACAGCTCGACTAGTGCAAGAGCCCGTGACTGTGTAACCCCATGACCACGGTGTGGCCTTCTGGAGGACCCCTCTTTGGTCACTCGCTGCAGGTGCCCAGGCCCCCTGAGAATCACGCACGCCCAGCTGGGGCCCCGCTCCCGCACTGGTGGTGTGGGCGAGGGACAGAACATGCCAACGCGTGGCCTCGCTTTGGTTTTGTGTGTGCAGTATGGACGGAGCAACTGAGGAAGTACGGGAGACTCCGATTCTGCCTTCTCCCATGAGGTTGAGACCACACTGCTGTTCAAGAAAGGGGGCGAGACGCAGTAGGAAGAGGTTCCTTCCAAAAGCTGCAGGCTTGGGGTTTTAGCTGAATTTGGGGCTGGACATACCAGTGTGAGCTCATGAGGGATTTTGGCCTCTGTCGCCCGACAGGGCCCCGAAACTACCACCTTCCCTGAGCAGGGAGCACCCCGGCCCGCCGATGGTGGTCCCTAAAGACCATTCCTGCCAGTAGGACCCAGGGCCCCTTTGAGATGCAGCTGGTTCCGGGCCTGGGCCAGGAGCGGCACAAGACAAGCCCGGACGGCAGGGGCACCAGAATTCTGGAATGAGACCTTGGCGCATGGTAAACAGGTGGCGTGGTGGCGTGGCCGGAAGTGGCCGCCGTAATGTGTAACACGTGGTCTTCTTCTCTAGTGGTAGGCTCCCAGAAATGGGAGCTGGATAAATATTTCATTGACAGCGGCAACGAAAGCTAGCAAACCAGGATACTTGCGATGTGAGGTGCAGGACCTCCGTCGTGAAAACAGCCAGACTGTGATCCGAGCTCCCAGGTTGGCAATCTGGTTAAAGAGGACACAGTGCTTCCGGTGAGAGGGCAACATTGTAATGAAGCCCCGCCTCCACGTCTGCACCAACATCCCCCCATCTCCATTCCCGGGCTTCCGGGGTCCCCCAATTTCTGCCCGCCCCACAACGGCGCTGCTCTGACCTGGCTGTCTCTACTGGACACCTGGCTCTCGACCACGGCCACGTCCTCCACCTGGAGTCCCAGCCCTGCTCCGTATGGAGGGACGCTGACGCGCTTCTTCGGTTGCCCAGCTGGGCCGCGGCGAAGGCTGCACACGCGGGGACGGTGGGGGCCTCTGGGAGCACAGCTCTGGGCCACAGGCCTCTTCGCTGCATCCTGGCGTGGGGCCTCGGGCCGGGCACGCGACTTCCCTCCGCCCAGTGGCTGGCAGCCACCCGTGGGGCCTCCACAGGGTAGAGCAGGTCGGGTGCTGAGGTTGGGGATCCGTGGTGACCATGGGATGAATCCTGGGGCACAGCACAGGGCTCTGTGCATTTTAATTCGGAGGTCCCAAGAGGTGGTGCCAGTCGGGACACCAGTGACAGCGAGGGACAGCCTTGGGCTCTCCACACCGGCCACGTTGAAATGTGGCCCATGTGGCCTGTATTCTGATTGATGGCGTGAGGTGGAAATCCAACCTCATCCTCTCCGAGAGCTACGCTCGTGCCGTCTGCTGTGCCCCCTCTGCCCCCTGCCCAGAAAGCCACCTGCCCACCCCTCGCCCCTGGGCTCCTTCCGTCCTGCACAAACACCGAGGAGCTGATTTTCTAGGCCTTGTAGTATAGACAGGGCGCTCCTGTTCATTATCACTTAGAATTTCCCTGGCTATTACTGTATGATTTGCTTCCATTTGAACTTTAAAGTTGACTTACTAGTTAAAAATTTTCTTTTGGGAATTATGTTAAACTTCCAGAGTGTTTTGTATTTTATTTTATTTTATTTATTTTTTAAAGTAGGCTCCACACCCATTGTGGGGCTTGAACTCACAACCCTGAGATCAAGAGTCACATGCTCTACCAACTGAGCCAGTCAGACACCCCCCTTTTTTTTTTTAAGATTTTATTTATTTATTTGACAGAGAGAGACACAGCGAGAGAAGGAACACAAGCAGGGGGAGTGGGAGAGGGAGAAGCAGGCTCCCCGCGGAGCAGGGAGCCCGATGCGGGGCTCGATCCCAGGACCCTGGGATCATGACCTGAGCCGAAGGCAGATGCTTAACGACTGAGCCACCCAGGCGCCCCCCCATTTTTTTTTTTTTATTAAACGTTGAGAGCGTCTCTTTCCTCCCTGAAAGATTTTGTTTATTTATTTGAGGAAGAGAGCACAAGCAGGGGAAGGGTCAGGGGGACAAGCAGACTCCCCACTGAGCAGGGAGCCCGATGTGGGGCTCGATCACAGGACCCTGAGATCGTTACCTGAGCTGAAGGCAGACGCTTAACGACTGAGCCACCTGGATGCCCCTAAACTTGAGAGTATTTTCTGCAGAAATATGGTCACCTCCTTTCCCCCAGGATGGAGGGGTGCTGGCCACAGCCATGCAGGGGTGAGGGCCTCCTGTTGCTCTTCGTTCAGGCTCAGGGCCAGACGGCTGTGACTGGGCATGCTGTGCCCTCCTCCCCACTCCCCTGGGTGGTGCGTGGACAGACATTCCACCACTGAACCGTCAGCCCGTCCTAATCCACTTTTATGCCAGGGGAAGGTTAAGAGAGGTGTCCTATTAACCAAGTCTGGTCTCCCTGCTGCTCCAGTGTCACCCTGAGGGAGGTGCCCACCTCTTGCCTGGTTCTCCTAGGCCAGCTTCTCAGTCCTACTTCCCCTTAGTTGGAATTCCTTCCCCATTTGCTTGTCACACTCCTATGCACTCTGTAAAGCCCTATGTAAAAACCCCCGTCCAAGCAGGAAGCTCCTCTCTGTGTCCTCTCCAGATGCTAAGCTCTAGAGTCCAGCTGTGGCATCCAGTCCCCTCATAACCTGTGACTTGACCTCCTAAGGGCCAGGGACCCCATGGCAGAGCCCGCTCGGCCCCACTTCCCCTGCTCAGTGGCCTTTTTGGTACCCGTTGCTCCTCCATGTTGCTGGAGCCCATGAGACGTCTGACCTGCTGGGCACAGCCTGTTGGGGAGACTCAGGCCTGGGAGTCAGGCTCCCGGAGAGACCCATCTGTCCTTTTCCGTCTTCAAACACAGGGAAATCTGCAACTCTTCCTCTGACCGCAGATCTTGTCCAAGGAGAGGCCTGGGAGTCTGCTCCGTGGTATCGCATGTCTGTGGGGAACAGGTGGCCGGGAAGGTGTTCTGGAGAAGGCTGTGAAAACTCGGAACCCACCTGGGAAGGACAGTTGTGGAATCTTCCTGGGCGTGTCTGCCCAACCTGGAGGCAGGGGTCTGCGCTGGGCAGCCCCTCCCGGGTCACCCCTCTCAGAGCTCAGAATCCAAGCCCTGGTCGTCATCCGCAAAGTCGGTCTGTGTAGGTGCTTCCGCTCTCCAAGAAGTCAGGATGCAGAACGAATCTAGTCAACAGTCCACTAAACCATATAGGTCACTTGTCGGATGGCCGGGCCACATGTGGGGTGTGACGGGGGCTATGGGCTCCAAAGAGTTTGCAACCCCTCCTGGCGGCATTCTGACTCAGGCAGAAGAGCCCCCTGCCTCTCCCCAGCTTAACTCCCGTCTGCACGAGGGCAAGGTGCTGGTGAGACATGCGGGGGTGGTACTGTACACTGTCGAGTGAGCAGGTCCACGTGGTTCTCCGCCGAGCAGCCACGTGGCAGGTCAGCTTGCTGGAAATCACGGCCCAAGATACCTCGATGCACATGGACGTTTTCAGTGCTCGAGGGCTGGAATCAGTAACAGGCAGCAACATAACGGACATTTATCAGTCAGATGTCAGGAAAATAATTGGAAACCTGGACCGCCCGAGGCCCTGCAGACGGGGGCTTTCCCAGCTTGCTGCCGTATGCCCGTAGGTGGGGGGCCGCGGCTCCATGTCCCGGGCTGTCGGGCTCATGAATCCTGTCTGCAGAACCTGGCGTCTGGGAGGTGCCTGCCACCCCAGTGTTGGGATGAACAGAGGGCTGACTGCCGGGTAGCCCTGGGCTGCGAGGGGCCCTGCTGCTGGCCTGGCCATGTGGGTCCCGGGCCACCAGCCAGGCCACATCTGAGGCAGCCACTTGTATTTCTTTCAGAGATGTGTCTGCCTCCATGAGCAGGTCCAGCTTGGGCCCAGTCGGCAGCCCACCATTCCCACAGATTTACAGAAATAGAGCTATATAGACACTCACCACCTTCTCCCTGTTTCCCCACCACAGAGGCTGTAAACACTTGGATAACGCTTTCTCAGCACCCTCTTGCAGCTAGAGGTGATCATGTGACCGAATTTTGGTCAAGTAGAGGTTTGCTAGGGGCTTCTAGAAGGCTTTTTGAGTCTTTATCATGGCTGGCCCTGTCCTTTCTCCCTTCTTGTTGATCCAAATGTTGATGTGATGTCTGGAACTTGGCAGCCATCTTGTGACCATGAGGCAACAAGCCTGGCGAGGGAGAGATGTCAACGTCCTCAATGTGGAGGGGCTGAGTCTGTCAGAACCAGCAGCCTCCCCTCTCCAGACTCCTAGATTGGTGAGGAAAATCCGCCATTGTTTTCTGATTCTTGGGACCAAAGAGCTAAGTGACGTGGCATTTTTATGCTGACGAGCAAATGTGTGTCACAGCCCCCACAATTCCTTGAGCTTTGACTCCTTTTCCAGCCACTGGCTGGTATCTCCACTTGGGGGTCCCAGCACATTTTGTACCAACAGATTTGCTCCCCCACCTTCCAAACCTGTCCCTGCCGCATCGCTCGCTCTCCTCCATCCCATGCCATCTCAAACTGGGAAGTCTACAGCAGGGGGAGGGAATGTGTGCTTGGCTTCATTTATTCACTCAGCAAATGTGACCTGAGCATCTTGCACATACCAGTTGCTCTTCCAGGGACCGAGGAGCTTACGCACCAGTGGGCAGCACAGACTATAAGCGGACAGATTCGTATGCGACCCCTCCGGGTGGCAGGGAGGCTGGGGCAGAAACAAGTCAGGGTGGTGGGCACTCCTGCAGGAGGGTCAGGGAGGTCACTGGGGAAGGTGGGGATGGAGCAGAGACCAGAGGAGCTGGGGGTGGGGCATGCAGCAGCTGAATCCTCCATAAGCACAGAGGCCCTGAGGCCTGATGTATGAGGAGTAGAGGAAGGGGGTGGCTGGAGAGAGGAGGGGCCTGGAGAGTCGCTTTTTAATTAAGGGTGTGGGTTTGAGCACACTGGGCTTCCGAATGCAAGGGTCATTTGGGCTGCTGAGGGAGAGTGGGCTGCGCATGGGAGAGCAGGAACACACGTGGACCACCGGGGCAGCAGGCTGCCATGGTCCCGGGAGGCTTGGAGGAGGAGGTGAGCAGCTGTGGCTCAAGACTGAAGGTGGGACAGATGGGAACTTTGTGGGGCCACAAAGCCAGAGCAGGTTGAAGGAACCGCTGTCCACCAAGGGCAAGGGGCTTTGGGGGGCAGATCAGGAGCTGCAGTCTGGACCCTTTGCCGCCCCAGTGGGGATTTGGGGCTAGCTCAGGCTGGGGATGTGAATTTGGGGTGGCCTGCACACCAGTAATACTTATAGAGGAGACCAGCAGATGCTTCCCCTCCCCTAACAGGGGCACCTTGGCGGGTGGAAGGCAGGTGTGGGGCCGGGTGGGATGGTGGTTTGGCTGCTGCAGCTCCCTTGTCCAGGGGATGGCAGGACAAGGGGGGTCCCCACCTGACTCCGTGGGGCTCCCCTTCTCCCAGTCCTGTCTCTTCCCTGATCTGGTCGCAGCATCGCCCCTGGGTGATGGGGATTGGGAGGGACCCTTGCCCCCACCCCACCTGCTGAGTACCTGGCACGCACACAGACCCTCCAAAGAGCCTCTCTTGTGGGGCCCCCCCCAGTGGTAGAATACCAGGATGTCCTATCTCTCAGCCCCCTCCCCTGCTGTGCCCCTGGGGGTGTGTGAGCTCAGGGACCTCTGTTGGGCCACAGTCTCCCAGGCGACCCTGCTCAGAGCCTATCAGCTCGCCCATCTCCATGCCCCCCGCCCCAGCTTCTCCTGGCTCCTGAGCCACGAAGGATGCCCTGGGGGCCGAGGAGGGGTGGAGTCTGATGATTCAGGCTCTTCCTGGGCCTCAGCTCCCCCACCCCAGGGCCCCCATGGGATGGGTGCAGGTACATACTCAATAGGAACAGATACACAGTGATGGCTGGGGGTATGGGGGGTGGCACTGGCCCTCCCATGCCCCTGACTGGGGGCTGAAGGGCTCCCTCTTCCCCACAGGTGCTTCCAGGCCGTTTTCCTCCTGGCCCTGACCATGCTCCTGCTGACCGGCATCCTGCACATGGACATGGGGCAGCTCACACAGTGAGTTCTGCGTTGGGTGCCTGCTCCCAGGGCAGTGCCCGCGACCCCAGCCTGTCCACCTCTAGGTCGCACCCAGCACTGGCTGGTGATCATGGAGGTTCATGTCTCTCCACTGGGCCTCAGCTTCCTCCCCCTGTGAGGGGTGGGCCCTTCCTTTTGGGGATCCAATAGCCTTCTGGAGCCCTCCAGTGTCTCCTGTGGGCAACAAGCTGCCCAGGCCTCTGGGCAAGGCTCTGGGAGGGTGGGAGCGGGCCCGGGCTGGGCATGTCTTGGGCAGAGCTGCTGTCTGCAGAGGGTGCCCAGGTGCTAGGAGGCAGGGCTAGGGTCCATGGTGGGTCTGGGAAGGTCAGGTCCCCTGCTCCCCTGCCTGCCGGTGGTTCATCCTCTGTGAGGCCCAGGGTCCACAGGGATGGCCATGTAAGCCCAGTGTTTGGCCTGGCCACTGCGAGGTCTTGTGGCTCCAGGCCTCCTCTCTCTGTCTCACCACCTCTCTGGTTGGGTCTCCTAGGGGGACACCAAACTCCCTGGGTCTCTCCATTCATCCCCCCATTGTCCCCAGGGCTGGCACAGGCCTCTGGACCCTGCCCCCCTCTATCCAGGGTTATCACTGGCCTTGCACTGGGGCCGGAAAGGTACCTGCTGCTCCAGGCTGGAGTTGCAGCTGGGTCGGTGCCGTCTTGGGATCACAAGAGTGGGCACCAGCACCCCTCTGAGCCTGCAGTCAGGTTGGCCGGTCCCGGCATGGAGGGTCAGCCAGGAAACGCTGGATGTGTGGTCCAGGCCACAGGGCCAGAGCCATACCGGGTGCCCTGGGGAGCAGAGAGGAGGCTGGGGGCCAGAGAGGGGGTGCCAGGGCCCAGGGGCCCAACCTGTGGTATGTGGGGGGACAGAATAAGCGGCCACTTAGGGAGCCATCAGGTCTGTGCCAGTGGGTCCTCTGGGGTTGCAGTGTTGGGGGTCTCTTGGTGCGTGGAAACACAGTGATCGAGCGAGGTTGGAGGTGCAGAGTCTGGGTGTCACTGGTAGGGAGAGTGTGGGTTAAGGGATCTTGGATGGGGGAGAGGTTGGTGACAGAAGATGGTTTGGGGGTCTCCGGGGTTGGGTGTCCACGGACCCTCCCTGGTTGACAGTGGCCACACTCTCCTCCCAGCCTGCTTCGACGAGTCCATGGTGCTGCTGCGGCACCTGCCGCGCTGGCGGCTGGACGACGTGGTGGCCTTCCGGCTCAACTCGCCGAGCGCGCGCAGCGTCGCCAGCCTGACGCCCGAGGGCCAGGCGCGCGCCAAGCGCTGGTGCGCCCTGGACTGGCGACTCTACCAGCACTTCGACCGCACCTTCTGGGCCCGCGTGCGCGCCGAGCTGGGCCCGCGGCGTCTGCGCTCCGAGGTGGCGCGGCTGCGGGAGCTCACGGCCCTGTGCCTGCAGGACGGCGTGGCCAAGAACAAGTCGCAGATCACCGACCCCCAGCTGCGCCCCTTCCAGTCGGGTCAGGCCCACATCCTGGGCTACAACCTCAGGCAGGGCCTGGACAACCAGACGCAGCGGATGTGTCAGGGGATGGTCATGCCTGAGCTGCAGTACGTGGCCCGTTTGTATGCCCTGCAGTTCCCGGAAAAGGACCCCAAACGCATCCCCTTCCTGGAGTAGAAGGACAGCGCCAGGGACAGGGTCCCCGTCCCAGCCCCTCCTCCCCCCGTCATCCCTGGGAGACCATGGCACCAATTCGTGAGGAGGGGGGCTCCTGGGACAGCTGCTGGTCAGGGTGAAGACCCCTCTGAAGGCACCCACCCGTGATCCATCCCCTTGGAGGCACTGAGAACCCCACTCTGGGACAGTAGGCACACTCGGTCCGAGGGTATGAACCTGGTTAACAGGTAGAAAAGACTTACAAGGTGGGAAAGTCACTGATACTAAATTACAAGTTGACAAACTGCCCCGGGAAAGAACACACGTAGGCACATTGACCATCAGAAGAGCTCAAACCCAGGGGATCCAGAGGGCCTTGGGCAGCAGGGCCGGGAGTCCCCGAAGGGCCCCAGGTGGCTCCCCGAATGTGCTGGCTGTGCGACACGGTGCTGGTCACAGAGACCTTGTGGGACACCCACTGGCAGCCCTTGGAAGCTGGTATGAGGCAGCAAGGATCTGGAATGTTCGGCTTCCCATCTAGGGCTGGATGAGGTTTCTTTGCAAGTAAAGAATGGCTTTAGGTTGAGAAATGTTGAAACTGCTTACGAGACAAATGGTTTAACCGGAGTGAAAGCTGAGGATTTGTGCCGCAGCTCCCTGTTGGGGTAGCCCCCCTGGAATGTGTGGCGTCTGACCTGCTAGAGGAGCTCCCATGGACCTACAGCAGACCCCGTTGTCCTGGAGACCACCTTGGATGCAGTCCCAGAGGAGGGCGGCTTCCAGGCACCCCTGTTTGTCAATTGCAGGGAGGGACTGAGGGTCCCCTGCCTAGTAGGATGTGATCCTGGCTGCCTGGGGGCCCAGAGGTTAGAGTGGGGTGCATACCAGTGGCGTAGACCCTGTGTCCCTTCTGCCCAGTACCCACGGTCTTCTTCCTTCCACGTGAGGGTCCTCAGCCGTGAAGACCCCAGGAGCCTGGCCGGGGCACCTGGGGAGGGGCTCCGTGTGTAGGCCCTCGCACGAGTTGTCCCGGCCAGCCTGCCAGCCAGGGTGAGGGAGACAGGTGGCCACCCCCGTCCCCGCCACCGCAGCAGGGCGTCTGTTCTGGCACACCGATCAGGACCACGGAGTTACAGTAGAAATTCGAGGGTGTTTGCTCTGCCCTTGTGGCTGGTGGGAACGTAGACTGGTTCTGTCTCTTTGGGAGGAAATTCGGGGTTATTTATTACAATGTAAAGTGCGTGTGGTTTGCAAGAGAGCTCGGAAAACAGCCCGCTCGGGAACTCCATCCAGAAGGGAGGTTTCAAATGCTGAAGTCTGCAGCCAATAAACGTTGGGAGCACTGAGTCTGCAGAAACTCCCTTTAGGCGGGGGGATTTCGGGGCCTTGGTGATGCTGAGGGGGGGTTGGGGGGGCAGGTGGCCCGGGAGGGTCTATGATGGCCACGGAGGACGGAAGACGCCCAGGAGCCAGACCTTCTGATTTTTCAAGAGAAGCTGGAAATACAGGTTTTTATGTGAACTCTCCACATTTAAAAAGGCTGGTGTCGTGTTAAAACATTAAGGGGGTGGGGAGGAGGGTGAATAGGGGGAGGGGATTAGAGATACAAACATTCGGTTTAGCAGTGAATAAGTAATGATGATGACCAGGGGAGAGCATGTAGTCTGTCACTCTGCAGTGTCTTGTGTGCGGACAGACGGGACCACTTGTGGCTGTGGGCGTTTTGTGATGTCCCTAATCGCTGGGTCACTGTGTTCTAACGTGACACTAATATGATGTCGTATGTCCACTATACTTCAACGAGGAAACAAAAAACAAAACAAAACCCACAGATCTCTTATTCTGTTTGTAGAGGAAAGGTGATTGTAACATAGGAAAAACAGCGAGCTCCTAGATTGATTGACACGAAAGATTGTTAATAGCTTACTTATAATTTTTTTCTCACCATATTGTTGAAAGCTTCTATGAATAAAAGTTTCTCAAATGATTAAATTATTTATTAAGCATTCTTCGGTGTTGTTAAAAATGAAAAAACAAACAACAAACCAAAACCCCAAATCCCTAAGCAGAGGGAATGAGGCCCGTGTGTGGGGCGCCTCCTTCCATGGCCCCAGTGGGCATCCTGCTTAGACAGCCCTGCCTGGACCTGGGGGCTTTGGGGGCTTTGGGGGCTTGGAGGCTCAGCAGGGGGCCCATCAGTCTGCACCAGGCCCGGTCGTGGGCGACAGGGGAAGGGAGATGGTTTGGGTGAGGCCCTGAGAGGTGGGGAGATTGTACTTGATGTGGAAACGTTGGGGTCCGGAATGAACAGCTAAGGACGAATTCTTGAGACATCTTTGGTGCAAAAAGGTGGTTTTATTAAAGCACGGGGACAGGACCCATAGGCAGGAAGAGAGCAATGGGGCCATGAGGAGTAGCCCATTATATACTTTCGAGTTGGGAGGGGGTTAGGGATAGGGTAAGTCTCTAAGGAATTTGGAAGCAAGGTTTCCAGGACCTTGAGGGGGCTAGCTATTGGGAAAATGTCATTTATTACCCTCTAATAAAACCTGAATCATGAGACCCTCCAGATGTATATCGGTGGGTCATGTGCTTGGGGGATGATTGCCAACATGTATCTTGGGGGGGTTAGAGATAAAGGAAGTTTCCAAAGGAATTTCTATATGTTAAAGTAGACTTACAGGATCCTGGGGGTCAAGGTAAGGTTGTCTTTTGCCCTTAGCAAAGTATGAACGTTGAGGCAGGTGAGTCCCTAGAGGAAGGCCACTCTGCCTATTTCAAGGACTTGTCCATGGGCTGTGGGTAGGAAGGACATTTAATTTTTCTTTTGCCTTTGTTTCCCACATCAGTGACTCCTTCCCACAGTCTCCCCCTTTCCTACTGCGGCAGAGCCCTGGGCTTCCATCCATCCCCTTCCCAGCTCCTCTGAGGACCTGAAGACTTGACAGGTTTATTATCATCTCCACCTGGATATCATAGGATGTCTCCATTTTCCCAGAGCCCTGCTTTCCCTTTGAAGTCCTACTGTAACTGAACGGACCTGAGTTTACTCCTCGGTGAGTCACACAGAGAAACTGCACAGGCGTGAGTCCATGAGTCGCGGGTTAAGCTCCCACTGGTCCAGGTGGTCCGAGCAGTTGTTACTGCCTGGGGGTGGGGGTGGGGCAGTTTCAGTGTCCATCACCGAATACTTTACGTGTCGGGTCTCTGCCTGAGTTAAGAGAGCAGCTGGAAAGAAGAGCTTCAGGAAAAATGTGGGATGAAGGTCATTGGGTACAAGCAGATGGGCAGTAAAGGTCAGGTCTTGGGGTCTATCATGCGGGATCCTGCTGGTGCAGGTGGGGCCCAGGGAGCCCCTGAGGGGGACGGCCCTCCAGAGAGCCCTCTTCACTGATAGGGCTGGGATGCTGAGGTCTCCCCTGAGGCCCTGGCCTGGGCAGCGGTCACCGGGACGTGGTCACTGGTGAAAGGGGCCAGCTGGCAGGAGCACTGACAAGGCGGCTGGTGCTGGGGAGGGGGCGGGTGCAGTCTGAGCTGGGGGCCTAGCATGGACATGGGGCTGGAGCCCAGGGAGAGCCCAAGGGGCCGGTGTCCTGGGGCCCGGTGGGGGGCGCAGCTGGGCATCCAGGCTGTGGTGGGAAGAACCTCCCCAGGGGTCTGAGTGCTCGCTGGGGTTTTTGTGGGCGAGTGTCTCTGGAGGAGGCTTGGGGGCAGTGGACATCTGTGTGCCCCTCAGAGGTCAGCTGTGGCCCCTCGCAGCAGGCTGCCCAGCACTGCCTTGTGGGAGGGGGAGCCCCTGGATCCCAAGCACCCCAGGGCGGAGAGATGCGGTCATGGCGCTGGGCCCCTCCCCCGGGTGCTCCTGCAGCGCCCTCTCCCTGCATTCCCTGAAGCCACACTGCTGGCGGGAGGGTCCTGGGCCCTGGGTCCTGACGCAGCCCTGGGATCCAGCCAGCCCCAGGTCCCGCCCACACAGCGGGCCCTGGTCTCTGCCCTGCTCGGCCGGGTTGGAGAAGCAGGCGCTCCTGCCGCCGCCCCAGCTCTGCAGCCTTCCTCTGGTGCCCGGTGAGTCCCCTCCCTGCTCACCTGCACCCCAGCCCTTGAGGGCCAGAAATGGGCTCCTCTGCCCTCCCTGGCTGCCCTTCTTTGGGCCGAGGGCAGAATGCATGGACTGAGGGCTGCCCAGCCAGAGGCTCCACATGGATGCCCCCCGTGGGATCATTGCCTGGTCCGAGGGGCAGGGGTGCCGAAGGGCCCCAGGGGTAGAGTTAGAGGTTGGGTGATGTACACTGGGCTGGGCCTGTGGGAGCCGACGGGTGTGGGGGCTCCGCTCCACCAGGCCCAAGCTTTGTAACTGAGTCCTGGCCCATCACACGGCACAGGTCCTTCAGGTCAGACTGGAGACCCTTCCCGAAGTGACAGGGCCAGGAGGCCCCTCTGCCCAACTTGTATTCAAAGCCCTTTGCTCTTTATACGCGGGCCTTTAAGTGCCCTACAGGCTGGGATCCCGGGCCAGACGACAGGGGCTGTGCTCACCCGGAGGGTGTGGGTGGGGGACCTGGGCTGTCCGGAGGGCTCCAGGGTAGAGCCCGGACAGGATGTTGGGACACAGCCATCCTATCCTGGTCAAGCCAAACCCCTGGACCCCGCTGATTTGGCCAAACTGGGCCAGCTGCCCATGAGGCTCTGTTCTTCCTGTTAGATTGGGGGGTCTCCCCAGGACTTTGGGGCTCTGCAGAGACCTGGGGCCTAGGCAAGGGTGGCGCTGGGTGCCCTCATCCTGCTCGGTGCAGCGGGCAGAGTGAGGAGCTGGTCTGTGCAGCTTTGCAGGCTGGGCGGGGGTGGGCCCAGACCCCCTGCTCTCACTGACAGCAGTCCAGGTGGCTCCAGCCCTGTGGAGTAAGCCAAGGGCAGAGAATGTCCCCTTGTGTCCATCCAGCCTGGAGGGACATGTGGCAGCTGCAGCTGCTTCCCGCTCTGGGGCACAATTGCCCTTTGGAGGCAGGCTGGGGAGGAGCCCAGGGCTTCCAGACACACGAAGCTGCTCTCGAAGCCCCAGAGGCTGGGGAGGGGGCAGGCCTGAGGTTGGCAGGGGGTCTGCTGGGCTCAGCGGGCTGTGGAGCGGGCCAGTGTGCTGCCCACGAGAGCCTTTCAGGAGTAGGTGGCCTTGGGCAGAGGCGGACGGAGGTGGAGGTGTCTGCGTGTTTTGGGGATGTTGGGAGCGGAGGCTGAGCCAGGCGGCACACCCTCCCGCGTGCCTGAGCAGGGCCAGTCTTTAGGGGTGTTCGTTCCTGTCATCGGCCAGCCCCTGTCCATCCCGACTGTCTCCTCTGACATGCACTGCCCGTGCCCTGTGTGCAGGGGCTGGAGCTCTGAGAGTGGTGCCCCCGAGTACGATGTGGGGCGTCTTGCTCTCTCCCTCCTCCCTCCCTCGGTGCTGTGTGTAGTCACCGTCCAGTGCCTGGCCACGGGCTCTGCTTGGTCCAAGTCCGGCACGTGGCTCCACCACCTTCTACTGCCTGCCGCCCGCAGCACCACCAGGGCGCTCCTTGACTTGCGTCCCTCCAGGGGCCCGGGCCAGCCCACATTTGCCTTTGTGCAAATCAGAGAAAGAGGCCCCCTTCCGGGGGATTGCAGACCCCACGTGCACCCCAAATATGCCCCTCATGAACCTCCCTTGGGAGCATACTCCTGGGAGTGAGGCTACCTCCAGAAAGGCTGCCCTAGGCCGCTCCCCGTTACCCCTACAGGAGCCCTGACTTGTGGTAAGGGGGGCCAGGTGGCCAGCCGGGGTTCAGAGAGCCGGGCCGTGTGCGGGCACAGGATGCAGGGGCAGGAGCGGCTGGGGCCTGGGTTATGGAAGAGAGGCCAGGACTGCAGCGGGAAGGGCCTTCTTTGTCCTTGCTGAATCTCCCCTGGGGTCCTTCCAGCCAGGGCTCCCCTGGTGCCTGGAATGTGGCCTCCTCTCTGTCCTTCCCCCATCCCCTCTTAGCCTTAGGCTCCAGGAAGCCCCCAGGCTCAGACGCCCTCCCGCAGCCTGGAAGCCCCCAGGCTCAGCTCGCCCTCCCGCAGCCTGGCTTCTGGCCTCTGTGGGCAGCAGCTTGTTGGGGCTCAGACGGACACTGGGGGTGTGTATCTTCCTCCCATCACTGTGGGGAGCAGCTGCTTTCCAAGGGCAACCCCCAGTGCACAGACTAGAGTGGGCTGGCCCCCCTTTCTGCCAGGAGGGGGTGGGGCAGGACAGCAGGGTGGGTGACCTCTTTGGTCTCCGTGGGGTCCCTATCACTGCTCCCCTGGCCTGCACTGCCTTTAGCTCCCTCGAGGCACATGTGGGAGCCATTTGGGGCACCTGTGGGTGGGGTGACTCTGCTGGACCTCCCATGACCCCCAGCTTTGCTCAGGAGCCCAAGGGGCAGGGTGTTTGGTCCCCTGCACCCGCAGATGTCCTGCTAGGATCTGGACTTCAGGCCCCTTCCCTGCAGGACACCCACTGGCACCCCCCTCTTGGCTTCAGCAGGCCCCGCCCCCCGCCCCGCCCCCATCCCTCCTGGCCGCTCCCAAGAATCCCACAACCCCACAGGTCTGAGAAGGGTGCTAGCGGCAGCTAGGGCACCTTCGCCAAGAAGCGTGTGTCTGAGTGTGTGGAATGCAAGTGTCTTTCTGTCTCCCAGGGTTGTGCATGGTGAGTGTGCGTGCGTCTGTGTGCGCCTCTGTTTCGTGCCTAAGTCTCTCCCTGTGTCACTTTCTGTGCATCTGGTGTGTCTGTGTCGCCCCATGCTTGCGCGGCCTGTGGTCATCGGGCCCCTATTTGGGGAAACTGAACCCCTGAGTGTCCAAAACTTTGGGCCCTGATTGTCCACTTGGCCAGCGTCCTGCTGGGCAGGTGTCCCAGGAATAGGGTGGGCAGAGTCAGGGGACTCTGACCAGGCAGCCCCTGCTCCGGGACCCGGTTGAGAGGAGGAAGGGCAGACTACAGACATTCTGGGGTGCAGTGGCAGGGAGGGAGTGGGGTAGGGGCTGCCCTGGTCTTGGGATGGGGAGCCTGGGATGGCGCGGTCTCCGAGGAGGCCCGCGGGGCTGGGGGTGTCTGCCCCTGCAGAGCCCTCTCCCCACTGTAGGCGGACAGGAGGGGAGCGAGCACGCCCCCCCGCTGACCCTGTGCTCTGCTGACCCCGGGGCCCTGGGCCCGCTCGGCAGAGCATGGAGGCCCCGCGTGTCCCCGAGCGGACCGTGCTCTTCCAGCGCGAGAGGAGCGGCCTGACTTACCGCGTACCCGCGCTGCTGCCCGTGCCCCCCGCGCCCACCCTGCTGGCCTTCGCGGAGCAGCGGCTCAGCCCAGACGATGCTCACGCCCACCGCCTGGTGCAGAGGAGCGGCACGCTGGCCGGGGGCTCCGTGCGGGTGAGTGGCCGGGGCGCGCACCGCGGGCAGGACGCGGGCGGGGCACCGCCGCGCGCACAGGTAAACTGAGGCCGCCCGCCCTCCCTCCCCGGGCAGTGGGGCGCCGCGCGCGTGCTGGGGACGGCGGCCTTGGAGGAGCACCGGTCCATGAACCCCTGCCCGGTGCACGACGCCCGCACGGCTACCATCTTCCTCTTCTTCATCGCGGTGCGGGGTCGCACACCCGAGGCCACGCAGATCGCCACGGGCAGGAACGCCGCGCGCCTCTGCTGCGTGACCAGCAGGGACGCGGGGCGCAGCTGGGGCGCCGCCAGGGACCTCACGGAGGAGGCGGTGGGCGGTGCCGAGCAGGGTAGGCGGGGTGTGGGTGGGCGGGTGCGCTGTTCACAGGGGCGCAGGGCGGGACTCCCAGGGGAGGGGCTGGCGTCCGCACCTGGCCGTGTCCGCACTGGGAGGGGGCCCGCAGAGCGGCGGGCGGGGTCTCGCTGGGAGGTGTCTGCACAGTGGCGTGGTGGTGTCCGCACTGGGTCCGGGTCCGCACGGTGGGGGGGCGGGGAAAGGGTCCGGCTACAGGTCACAGGGCTGCCTACTCCGCCCCCCAAGCCAAGGGCCACCCACAGCGCTTCCCTGAACCCCTCAGTCCTGTAAATGGGTGTTGGTCGCCCTCACTGGGCCTGAAGAGCAGGCTCATCTAACTGAGACTGTCTCTGCCTGAGCGCTGAGGCCCCTCCCTCTTAGCACCCCAACCCCACTGCCTCCTCACCTCCGTTACCACTTGCCCTCTGCCTTCTTACCCCACCCAGGGGTGTCCAGCCTAGGGTCCAGGGCTGCCCAGGTGGCCTGACCCTAAAGCTTTTGCTCCACTCCTGCTGAGGGGCCTGACTACCCACTGCCCTCTGAGGCCATCCCACCCTTGGCATGGGGACACTGACCCAGGGGTCACCCTGACCCTTGTAGGTGGGATCTAAGCTGAAGGGTGTGGCAGGCTCTGAGGCATGGACAGGACACACAGAGCTGGTCCAAAGGACTGTCTGCTCCTGTGGACCCTACTCCACGGGATTCAGGCCCAGGGCTCGAGCCCGCCCTTAGGTCCGCATACCCCCTCCGCCCTTTGCTGCCCCCCTGTCTGGAGAGGGCTCACACTGGGCACTGTCGATGGCTGTCCATCCACATGCAGGGACTAGCTACCTGCTCACAAGCTGAGAACTTGGCCGAGTAGGCTGCCTGGGCTCCCGGCTCCTGCTGATGCTGGAGAGAGGCTTGTCCAGCCCTGGACGATCCAGAGTGGCCAGCAGGAGTGGGGGGTGAGGGCACAACCCGGGGTGGCTCCCTCTGAGGCACCGGCTGCGGACCCTCCCCAGCCCCCAGGGAGGGAGGTGGTGCCTGGCAGCGGCGGTGGCCGTCTCCTTGCTGGGATGACCGCAGGCCCTCTCCTCTGCAGACTGGGCCACGTTCGCCGTCGGCCCGGGCCATGGCATCCAGCTGCGCTCAGGCCGTCTGCTGGTGCCAGCCTACACGTACCGCGTGGACCGGCGGGAGTGCTTCGGCAAGATCTGCAGGACCAGCCCCCATGCCTTCACCTTCTACAGTGACGACCACGGTCGCACCTGGCACCGTGGAGGCCTTGTGCCCAACCTGCGCTCAGGCGAGTGCCAGCTGGCTGCGGTGGACGGCCAGCAGGCTGGCAGCATCCTCTACTGCAACGCCCGGAGCCCCCTGGGCCGCCGCGTGCAGGCGCTCAGCGCAGATGAGGGCGCCTCCTTCCTGCCTGGGGAGCTCGTGCCTGCGCTGGCCGAGACGGCCCGGGGCTGCCAGGGCAGCATCCTGGGCTTCCCTGCCCCACTCTCCAGCAGGCCCAGGGGTGAGGGATGGTCGGCAAGTGCCAGGAACCACCCCGAGTCCCCACACCTCCGTCCTGGAGTCCAGCAACATTCAGAGGAGGGCACTACAGACACCCAAGGGGACCAGGGGCTCGGCGGGATGGAGGGATGGAAGGACAGCCCTGAGGAGCCTGGCCCAGGGCCTGGGCTCAGTGGGACCAGGGACGCCTGGGCCCCGAGTCTCCCTGGGCCCCCTGCCACCCTGTCTCAGAGCCCCACCTGGCTGCTGTATTCCCACCCGGCGGGGCGCAGGGCTCGGCTCCACATGGGAATCCACCTGAGCCGGTCCCCCCTGGACCCCCACAGCTGGACAGAGCCCTGGGTGATCTATGAGGGCCCCAGTGGCTACTCTGACCTGGCATCCATCGGGCCCACCCTCAAGGGAGCCCTGACCTTTGCTTGTCTGTATGAGAGTGGGGCCAGGGTCTCCTACGAGGAGATCTCCTTCTGCATGTTCTCCCTTGCTGAGGTCCTGCAGAACGTGCCGGCGGGCCCTGTGCCGCCCAGCCGCGGGGGCAAGCCTCGGGAGCGCTGCCGGCCTTCCTGATGGGCTCTCTGGCCAGACCCATTTGTATGTCCCTAACACTATGCTTCAAAATATGACACAAAAGTGGGCAGACCTAGAGGAGAAAACAGAGCCATAGTTGTCGTAGAAAATTTTAGACACACGTCTCGGTAACTGATAGAGCAAACGGACAAAATCACTGAGGACACAGAAGATTTGCCAACCTGCCCAACAAACTTGACTTAATTGACACGTACAGAACACAGCACAAAACAACCGCAGAATACTAACGTAAGATAATAATAAAAAACCCCGCAGAATATAGTCTGTTCAAATATACCGCTTTGTAAATTTGACATCATGTTGGATCATGAAATCAAGTCTCTACAAGACTTTGAAGGATTGAAAATTGCTGTGAAATTGAGCTAGAAATAAAAATGAAAGGAAATTTAAAATCTTCCTGTGTCTGAAAATTGAGAAACACGATTCTGAATAACTCCTGGTTCAAAGAAGAAGCTCTAGTGAAAATGAGAAAAGAGTTTGAAATTAATTATGCGAACATGTGAGATGAGCTGAAGAGGGTCCGCCGCTGATGCTCCCACCTTAGAAAGGGGCAGGAAACTGAGTCCAAGGAGAGGAGAAGGAAGAGAACAATCCAGAGCAAAACTAGAGGGATAGGAAGAATCATATGGTAGAGGGAACGAATGGAACCAGGTCCGTTTTTAGAAAACTAATAAAGCTGATGACCCCTGTTGAGACTGATGATAAAAAAAAAAAGAACACACGAATAACCAGCCTCAGGAACGAGAGAGGGCATGCGAGGTTCCTACAGATGTTCGAAGATTTCAAGAAGATATTAGGAGCCATTTTATGCCAATACCCTTAAAAATTTAGATGAAATGCACAATTCCTGGAAAAATACAACTTATTAAAGAGGAACTAGAAAGTCAGAAAAATCCTGTTAAAGACTCTGAAGTCATAATTTAAAATCTGCACACTAGGAAAAGCTCAGGTGGCCTGGCTTTCCCTGTGAATTCTGTCAAACGGTTCGGGACGATGCGCTGGCTGACGGGAGAGTCGCGCTTTGTAAGAAATTGCAGAGCCTGTCTCCCAAAGGGGCTGCCCCAGCTGCATGTCTTTCCGATGAGTGTCTGTTTAGAGCTTTGGCCTCTTTTTAAATTGGGTTGTTTGTTTTCTTATTGGCGAGTTTTAAGCGTTGTTTGTATATTTTGGCAACTGAGCATATTGAAAGATGCTCCGCATCCTATGTCAAGGGGGTGGGGGTTGGTAGGGTCCCCCTGCACGCGATTAGAAGGGCCAGAATCCGGAGCGCGGCCAGCGCCGCCTGCTGGCGAGGATGAAAACGGCAGGCGCTCTCCCTCGGGGACCGGGCAGCCACGTTGGAAAACAAGTTTGATGGTTTCTTACAAAAAACAGCCTCTTACCGTAGGATCCAGCAGTTGTGCTCCTTGGTAATTATCCAAATGAGCTGAAAACTCATGTCCACACAAAAACTTGCACATGGATGTTTATAGCGGCTTTATTCATAATTGACAAACCTTGCAAGAAATCAGGATGTCCTTTAGCAGATGAATGGACCAGCAGTGGTCCATCCGTCCAGAGAAGACATGGAGGACCCTGAAATGTGTGTCACTAAGTGAAAGGTTACATGCTGTGTGATTCCATGTGACGTTCTGGAAAAGGCAGGCCTTTGAAGACGGTTGCCAGATGTTGTGGGGAGGAGAGATGAGCAGGTGGGGTGCAGAGGACTCCGTGTGAGGCTGTCACGGTGGGGACGTGTCACTGTATGTTTGTCCAAAGCCACAGAGTGCGCGACACGGAGAGTGAGCCCTGGTGTGAACGATGGACTTCGGTTAATGATACTGTATTGCCGTCGGCTCATCAGTTACAGCAATTGTACCCCACCAGCGGGGGAAGTTAACCGAGGGGAAACTGTATGTGTGGGGGCGTGGGGGTGTGATGTAAGCCGAGAACCATGGCTTGTATTTCTGTAACCTAAAACTGCTTTAAAATGGGTCTACAGTTGTGACAACAGTGTAGCCATAAACTGAGAAAGTAAGAAAAGAGAAAGAAGGAAGTGCATAGTGATAGTTGCAGAATCCTGAGCCTATTCAAGCGGCCAGTGGACTCGTGAAAATGGCATCAGCCTTCTCACCACGAGTCAGTCAGCTCGGACACAGACCGTACAAGGGGCGGGGGGGCTGCTGGACTGGAGTCAGAGGGCATAGGATCCCCCGCCCCCGCAGGGGGGGCGGTTGAGCCGCAGTGGAGGGGCTCCAGCGATTGGGGTCAACATCATGTTGGCTCTGCCACCTTGATTGCCCTCAGGAGGAACCCCCCCCGAATTCTCCAAAACTTCAGGAGCCTCACCCTGACATGAAGAGGCAACTGTCCACACCAGACAACTAACCTACTGGGGCTGAGACCCCAGGGCCCAGGCCACCAGCTTTGCCTTCATGATCCCAGGCCAGGGTCCCTTTGGGGTCTGTGCTTTTCTCCCACTAGCACCCCCACCTGGTCCTCCAGGGCCCCCACCTTGGATTTCAGGGTAGGGCTCGGACTCCTGTCCTTCTGTCCTGCATGACCTCGGATTCCTCACTGGAGGTGACCAGCTCTTGTCTCCAGCTCTGCAGACCAGGCGAGGGTGAGCACAGGTAGTGGGAGGGGTCATCCTCCTGGGCAGAGGGGTTCCAAGAGCAGGGCACTGGTGGGCCCGGGCTGTTGGGGGGGCCACAAGCCTTATGCTCTGCGTTTCCTGTGCCAGGGTCTCAGGCCTCATTTGAGAAGCCCAGGCTCACCCCCGGGTCCTCCAGCTGCCACCCTTCGTGGCATGCGCAGGGCTGGCAGGGAGGGACCTGCTGGGCGGGTGTGGGTGGGGTGGGCGAGGTGCCCCAGCCGGGGCCGTTGACACATGGGGCTGGGGCAGAGCAGGGGACGGAAAAAGTGAGTGGGGGCGGGCTGCAGAGGCCGCGTTCCGGGAAGGTGAGCAGCAAAGTGCTGACTGTGCCCGGCTCGCTGGCTTCTTATCTGAGCCGCCGTGCTGCCAGTGGGTGGCCCGGCCGGCGGCTTGCTGAGGCCACCGCTTCCTGCCCTCTCTGCTGTGTGCATTTTTGTCTTTTTTTTTTTTTTTTCCAGAATATGAACTCATTTTTTAAAAAGCATACTCAAAATGTGTTAATCAATTAGATTTTTACTTTTAATTTTGGTACTTTTTTTTATGCTCAGAGTGCTCCCTTGTCTTTTGATAGGATGCCCACTCGGTTCCTTTTGGGGGCAGCGAGTTGCCCACGCCCCGCACTGACCAGCATGGGCAAAGGTCCCAGGATCCCTCTTCACTCAGAGCCTGAGTCAGGCCCTCCTGCCCCAGCCGCCTCCCCTGGGGCCTCCCCTGGCACATGGCTCACCCCTGGGAGGTATTTCACAGGTGGGGTTCATGGGTCAGACGGCAAATGCTTGGCTAACTGCTGGCCAGTACGCAGTTCTCCAGTCTGACCTTCCCACCCGCCACGCTCCCAGTGCTCGAGGGGCCTGCGTCCCCAAATCCTCGCCAGCAGTACGGAGTCATGCGCTCGGAGTGTTGCCCGTGGATAGGTTCATTGAAATCCGCATTTTTCTTTTTTCTTTTTAAGATTTATTTATTTATTTGACAGAGAGAGACACAGCGAGAGAGGGAACACAAGCAGGGGGAGTGGGAGAGGGAGAAGCAGGCTTCCCGCGGAGCAGGGAGCCCGATGCGGGGCTCGATCCCAGGACCCTGGGATCATGACCTGAGCCGGAGGCAGCGCTTAACGACTGAGCCACCCAGGCGCCCCATAATCTGCATTTTTCTTATGAGTAAAATGGAACATCTGTTTGTTGCTTAAGGGGTATGTATATACATACATGGAATACACGTATGTATAGCGTTTGTGGCTTGTGTGCACGTGTGGATGAACATACATGTGCATCCGCATGCACACACGTGTGCAGGGCACACCTGTGTGCACATATATGCACGTGCAGTGCTTGTGTATGTGCACATGCACGTGTGTATATGCGCATGTGTGCGCATGCACATTTGTACTGCACGAGTGCACACGTGTATGTGTGCACACGTGTGTATGGATGTGTGCATTGTGTGCACACTGTGTACATGTATGCGTGTACATGTATGTGCATGCATGTGTATTGTGTACATGTATGTGTGTGCATGTGTGCACGCATGTGCACTGTGTACATGTACGCATGTACACATGTATGTGTGCACATGCGTGTATGCATGTGTGCATGTGCACTGTGTACATGTATGCGTGTACACTTGTGTGCACTTACATGTGTACATGCACGTATGTGTAGGTGGAAAGTGCCTCATATCTTCTGTTCAGTTTCCCACTGTGATTTTGACCTTTCCATATTTTAGAAGATCTTTATCTAATTGGAGTATTAACCTTTTATGTAATATTACAAGTACTTTCCCTTAGTTCGCTTTGACACTTTTTTTTTATCACATTAAAGTGTTTTCCCTGATTTGTAGAATTGAATGTCTCTATCTTCTTTTTAATGGCACTGTGATTTCGAGCCAGCCTCAGGAAGGTTTTCCTGCCCCGTGGCGAAGGAAGTCACCGGCCTTCTGGGTCTCGCAGGGTGTCTGTTTTATACTTCTATTTGGGATCTGTGCAAGTCCGTGGCATGAGGGGGGAGTCTGCCTAATACTTTTTCAAAGAGCTCTTAACACCACTTACTACCATGTCTGTCTTTCTCCGCCAACGGCCGTCCTCTGGTGTGTGCGAGCCACCGTCCATCGCGAGTCGTACATCTGATAAAGCTGCTGTCTTTCACTTTCTTTTCTTGGTTTCCTTGGCTCTTACCTGCTTGTTTAAGTCTCCGCATGAACTTCTCAGCTGCAGAGATGTGGGTTTTTATTGGGACCGTGTTACATCTACAAGTTAACGTGGGGAGAGCTGGCCTCTCGATGGTGTGTTCCCGCCGGCAGGACTGTTCCGCCCTCCCGCCAAGCTGTCCTGTGCGTTTGTGCATCTCTCATTAAACCGGTGCCTCAGGCATTTCATCTTCTCTGTTGCTGTTGTAGGTGGAAGATGCTCTCGGCCACTTTTCCTTCTGACTGGTTAGTGTTTGAATATATTTTAGATGCGCCACTTGACTACATCTTCTTGTTTCTGTCCTGGTTTCTCCACAGGAGCCGTCGGGTTCTCCAGGCAAGCCTGCAAACTTCAGCGTTCCCTCGAGGTGTGATCTTGCCTGGCAGCCCCAGAGCAAAGCGGCATCCTTGCCTTGTCCTGGACACGGTGCTCCTACCTCCTGGGCCACCCAGGACAGGACCCCAGCGTGGCAGGCCGGGGTGTGCGCGCAGGGGGCTGGGGAGTGGGGAGGGGGGCAGCTGTGTGCGTGGCCCCTGAGGGTTTGGACAAAGAGCAGCGGGAAGGGGCGAGGCTGGGGGTGGGTGTCCGTCACTGCGGTCGGGACGAGAACTGAGGTGCTCACGGCGGTGCTGTATCTTCGTCTGGAGGAGGGAGCCGACGTGCCCTTTGCGAATGGGAAGGGCTGTGTTCCCCGCTGGTGCCACTCCCACTCACTCCCCCTGTGCAGCCCGCCCCCTGCCCCGGTCCAGGGTCCAGGGTCCTGGCGCTCCCTGGGAGGGACTCTCAGGTGGGGGCGGGCGGGCCAGGCTGAGGCGGTCTGGGGACGGGCTTCCTGGGGGTGGCGCCTGTTGGCATCCTGAGGTTGTAGGGACGTCACCCCACGGAGGCCGTGGGTGTGCATGTGGGGGGAGTGGACACGAGAGGCCTCGGTGGGTCTGTGTGTTTCTGGGACAGTGAAGGCGAGGGCCTGGTGGGTGAGGGCCAGGCCTAGGGAGGGCTGGCTGCGTCCTCCATCTTGGGGCAAACCTTACCCCCCCCCCCCCACGACCACGAGAGCAGGAGAGAACTCGGGCTTTCCTTAGAGTTTTGTCATTATTTAATTATAATATAACAGAACAGGGTGAGGGGCTCTGAAGTGTTTGTGGGACCCAGGACGATATGTGCTCCTGAGTCCCCGACACCCGGGTAACCACTGGCCAGCCTGCCCCAAGCTGACCTGCCATGCGCCGGGCTGAGGCCCCTTTAAATAGCACCGTGCATGGGCGCCAAGGGGAGGGCAACTCCTGGGGGTCCCCAGGACAGCCTCGCTGGGGTGACTCCAGCTCTGCCTGTTCCCCTCGTTGCTACCATCCCCCCCTGCCCCCGCCGGCTGCTTGGTGGGCTGGGCCGGGCATGAGGGTGGCCCTGGGCACCTGCTCTGCCGTGCTGGGAGCTCTTTCCCAGGCAGGCCTGGATGAGCACAAGGCCCCCACCCCATGCGTGGGCCCCTCCAGGTGCACGAGGGACCTCTTGGCTGTGGGGGCATGTCACTGGGCCACTCCAAGGCAGGGTCTCCAGCCGGTGTCCCTGTGCCCCCGTGTCCAGGCATCAGGCTCCCCTGGAGGCGGTGGGGGGCCGCAGAGACTCCTGCAGCCTGACCCTCACGAGGCCACAGCGCTAGCCCACCCTCACCCCTGGGGAGGCACAGAGCAGCAGGTCTGGAGAGTGACCGGCTCAGGGGGCTGGGCCTGGAGTCCTGGGTGAGTCTCCTTTCCCGACTACAGCCACACAGACAGGGACACCTCCTGCCCCCAGGTCGCGCGAGTCCTGAGAGGAGAGCAGCAGGGCTGGTGCAGGCAGGGCTGGTCACCGGGCTCAGCCCCGGGGCGGCCCCCCTGCCTCCCCAGTACACGCTTCTCCGGGGAAGGCACCCGTCCGGGCTCCTGGTGGAGGGTCTGAGGGACTCAGGCTGGCCAAGGAAGCCGGTCAGAGGGGCCAGGGGCAGGGTCCGTCCTCGGGGCTCAGAGGCTGGGGTCCCTGCGGGCTGTTGGCTGAGGCCCTGCGGCCCGGGGACCCCGGCCTGCTCGGGAAGACAATTGTGGCATACTCTGTCTGTTCGGGGGCACAGGGGGCGGGAGGCTCCGGCGTCTTCTCTCGCCACTGGAAGTCCAGCTCCCCGTAGTCCACGGTGAACACGGGCGCTGCAGAGGGGCCCTCCTTCTTTAGGGAGAGAAGGAGAGAGGCGTCAGCTGTCCGCGGGGGGCAGGCAGGCAGGCGTACACCGGCACACGTGCATCCGCGGGGCCAAAGCAAAGCCAAAGCAAGGCCGGGGCGGGGCCTGCGCTCCCGACCCTTTCTGGGGCCTGCTGTCCCCACGCTCAAACTCAGTGGCATGGCTGGAGACAGGCGTGGCAGCTCCTGAGCCCCGTGGACCCCACCCTGCACCACCCCGGGGGCGGCGAAGGGAGGGAAACTCACCAGGGGCTCCTCCTCACTCCCACAGGCGCAGGCACCTATGAAGAAATGCATCTGGACTGAAGAGGCCCGGGACACCCCGCGGTCCACGAGCTGGTGGGGGTGGGGGTTCGTAGCCCCTTCCTCCTCAGGGGCTCCCACCTGGGGTGACCGAGGGTCCTCTCAGCCACCCGATGGTCTGGCTAAGCCCACTCCCCACACAAGGACACTGAGTCCCTGCTCATCAACCAGAGTTCCCACGTGGACCGCGAGTTGCGCGGGTTGGACCGCTGGCTTCCAGTCCCCGCCCCTGCCATGGGCACCTGCCGTCTCTGGCCACAAACCCCCGACTGAGATACGAGCCCACGGCAGGCGCCAAACCCACAGCACAGCGGGCGCCTCATCAGCGAGGCCGCGGCAAGCGTCTCTCCAATGGAGGCCACCCAGAAATGCCACACGTACCCCCGCCCGTGGCCAGCAGAGAAGTGAACGCCCACTGGGGACCAGCCACAGGGGCGCAGACCTCCTGGCCGGCGAGCAGGGGAGATCGTGGAGGGCAGCGGCTGCCGGGGGGCTTGTCTGGGACCCCGTGGAGCCTCCTGTCCTCTGGCCACGTGTCCCCCGAGGTGCCTCCTGGCCCAGGAGACCACGACCGGGCCTGCGGAGGAGCTGGCCCCGGGGCTGGGTCCCCTGTGGGCTCCCCCTCCCAGCCCCAGCCCCAAGCTGTGTGGGACCGCCAGGGGGCCAGGGTGTGTGCAGAGTGGGGGTGAGCGGGGCTGCGGGGGCCTCGCGGCAACCACCCCAGTGGCTGTGGCTGTCAAAGGCAGAGCCCAGCCGCTGTGAGAGGCGCTTCCAGTGTTCTGTGGGCTGTGGTGTGGCCTGAGGTTTGGGGGAGGCCTGGCTGTGGTCAGTGTCAGTGGCTCAGCCTGTTGGGGGGCTGCTTCCTGCCTTTCTGTGCGACCTCGCCCACTGCCTTCCCCCTCCGCACCCCCCTCAGACCCCCCCTTAGAGCCGGTGCCGGGGGAGGGGACCCCAGAACCTGGGGGGCCCACTCCAGCCCCAGGCCCCCGCGGAGGGGTGCTCACCGTGGAGGGCACTGGGCGCGAGACTGGACGGGGAGGACGGTGAAGCAGGGTGGGGTCCCCGGTGCATGAGGCTGGGGGTGGCGCTTTGGGCTCTGACGGGCAGGAGACAGCCGTGGGGTTGGGCCGGGGCCTTACCTTGGGCGGCCCTGGGGAAGGCAGCGGCCAGGACCCAGGTCAGCAGTAGGAGGAACAGGACCCCCACCAGCACACTTGTGATGCCAATGACCAGCCCCTGTAACTGGCCAGTGAGTCTGGGTGGGGGGCTGGGGCTCTCTGTGGGGGGCTCCAGGGTTCTCTCTGGGGGGCAAACGGACAGAGACTCATGGAGGCGACTTAGTAATGGGGACACAGGGAGGGGGACACAGGGAGGGGGACTCAGGGAGGGGACACAGGGAGGGGACACAGGGAGGGGGACTCAGGGAGGGGACTCAGGGAGAGGACTCAGGGAAGGGACTCAGGGCCCTCCCCTCCCCCTCCCTGTCCCGAGAGGCCTGGCTTCTAGTCCTGCACTAACCAGTCTTGACCCCCCTGCACCTCCGCTGTGCTTCCCAGCTTAGCCTTATCCTGAGAAGCGCCCCACCTGCTGCCCCCCTCAGGCTCTGCCTTCCCTTAAGGAGCAGCGGTTCTGGGGGTGCTTCCCATCCCAAAAGCTGGGGCCATTGGTCACTGCGGGCCTGGGTGTGGACAGAGCTGGACATGAGCCGGGGGAGTCCCTGCCCACTGTGCCCACACTCCCCCCTGCCCCCCGGTCTTGGGGCTTGAGGGCCACACCTTTCACAGTGAGCTCTGCGCGGGGACTCTCGTTGATCTGTGTGTTGGGGGGCAGGTAGATGGCCCCGCAGAAGTAGGTGCCACTGTCGTTGACCCGGGTAGCCGCGATGCTCATGTGAAAGTCCCGCCCGCTGGGTAGCCGCGTGACGTGGAAGCGCTTGTCCGGGCCTGGCTGGATGCGGTCCTCCTGGAAGGCGGCCAGTTTGTCCGTCTGGTTGCGGGGGCTCATGCGGTACCAGTTGAGCACAAAGCTCTCGGGGATGTTGGAGAGGCTGCAGGTGAAGGTGGCGTTGTCCCCCTCGTGCACTGTGAGCTGCGCTGGGGAGAAGGTGAGGGGGCTCCAGGGCCTGTCGGGGGAGTCTGGGGGGGAGAACCAGCAGCTGGTGAGGGAGGGGCGTGGGCATGGCGGCCGTCCAGACCCTCCTCCCCTCCCACTCTCCCGGCCACACTGCCTCGGAGCCTTGCAGCTTCTCCTTACACACCCCCAGGGATGAGGCGCTCACTTCTCACCAGGCAAATCCATGGTGGGGTTTGACTGTGCTGAGACCTGAGGCCTGGGCTGTGTTCCGGCTCTGACCCCCAGGTCCCTTTTTCTCCCCCCTAACTGGTGGTTAGGGCCTTCCCCCCTCCCTTGTTGACTCCAGGTTGCTAGTCCCCGCAGGCCTAACCGTCATGTCCCTAGCTCCACCATCCTGGGTCCCCGGCTCATCGGGGGCTGGCTTGGTCCTGTGTGCACCGTGAGGGTGGAGGGGGTGGGCATCTGAGATGCTGGGGCGAGCCGGTGTGGGCCTCCCATGGAAAGCTCAGCGTCCGGCAGGCTCAGCGTCCAGCCCTTGGCCCATCGCAGGACAAGCTCAGAGCTGGGACCGGGTCAGTGTGGGGCCCTCTGTCTTCTGCCACGGCTCTGGGACTGAAGCTCAGAGGCCAGCTGGGCCATCGCCCCTGACGGTCCCAGGCTCTGGCCCACACTCCACAAAACAAGGCTTTACAAGAACACCCAACTGCCAGGCCCTGGCCCGGGGACACCACCACATCCTCGGAGGGGCTCCCGGCTCCTTCCACCAAGGGCCTACCTCACTAACACATGCACCCACGCCTGCCCTCACCTGTGTGCATGCCCTCACCTGCTCACACTCGGCAGCGGAGGAAGCCCCTCCCACCTGGGCCCAGGGGACACGCCAGCAGCACCCCACATGGTCAAGGTGACACAGGAACAGGCCAGGGGCTCCCAGGGCCTTGGGCTGGGAGCCATGGCCAAACCCACATGTGCTGAGCCTTCCAGTGTCTGTCGTCGGCTCACCGGGGAGGCTGGGCCGTGAGCCATGATCGACACATGGGGAAACTAAGGCTCAGAGGGAGGACGCAGCAGGCCTCAAGCTGCTCTGTCCGAGCCCAGCTCTGGGTCTGCAGCCGGCTGTCCTGGCTCCTGCCCGGGGGCCTTGCCTGGGACCCATGGGCTCCTCCTGGCCACGCTGCTCTGGGCCTTGGCTTTCTCACCCGGGACGTAACACCCAGACCCGAGACGCTGCCCAGTGAGGTCATTTCCTGGCCCACCCAACACGTCCCACGCCCCTCAGCTCTCCCAGCACTGCGATGACCAGAGGCCCACTGCCCTGTGGAGCAGGGCATCTGCTCACGGACCCCGCCCTGGCCTTCCCAGGGGTGACCCCCACACCAGGGGGGCCACACTAAGCCCCTCTCTTATTTGTACCTGCGTGTCCAACCCACGCAGAACCGGCCCAGCACAGTGGGACTTCCCTGCCGGTCCTAACGCACGTCTTCTTTTTTCGTTTATTTGAGAAGCACACACGTTACAAAGAGAGCGTCATGTAACAGTGCAAGCAGATGGGGCAGAAGCCGGCGTGGCGTCACAGCCTCGGCCCTGAACTGCTGGACCTGCTGGCCCAGCTTGCTCTGTGCGTCTCCCGCCCAGCACCACGCCCCCCGGCTCCCACCCAAGGTGTGCGTGCACCTGCCTCCTCGCAAGTGCCCTCCAGGAATCCCCACTCTGCGTGCCCCGCCCTCAGACCCACACCCCCACCGAGGCCTCCAGACAGACCCCTGCCCTCCCGGGATCAGGGCCCCCGAGAAGTGGCCCTTGGGGGTCCATGTGGTGCATGGCATCCCCTCCCCTCCTGCAGAGGCCCCCCCCACCAGCAGGCCTCCCCAGGACTCCCGAGTAGACTTTGGTTCAGGCCCTCATCTGCCCCACCCTTCACCTGAATTTGTGACCATTTGGGTCACTGCCTGTTGGTTGGCTCTTTGTGGTGCCTCTCAGGGAACCTGAACTTGGCAGGGAAGGCACACTGGGCGGCCTGGACCCCCGTCCACCCAGCCCAGCCTCTGCCTAGGTCTCTGCATGGCAGCCTCCCGGTCCTGCTCCGGCCCCGCGGACTGAGGTCCCTCCTGGTGGCCTTCGAGGCCCCGCTCCCTCTGGGCGCCACGGCTTCCTTGCTTCTCCTTGGACCCCTCCCCAGGGCACCCCTGTCTCTGTGCCTGTTGCACCTCCCCCCCCCCGGGGCCTCACGGCATGCTGGGGGGCAGGGGCTGGATGCAGCAGCTGCTATGGGTCTGGCCCGAGACAGGTCAGGGTAGTGTTCCCTGTGGGGAGTGCGGGAAGGGGCAGCCTTTCATCCTGCAGCTGCCCCGGAGCCCGCTCTGACCAGGGAGCACCCGCCGCTCTGACCAGGGAGCACTCACTCTGACCAGGGAGCACCTTGACCAGGGAGCATCCGCTCTGACCAGGGAGCACCCGCTCTGACCAGGGAGCACCTTGACCAGGGAGCACTCACTCTGACCAGGGAGCACCTTCACCAGGGAGCAGCCGCTCTGACCAGGGAGCACCCTGATCAGGGAGCACCCGCTCTGACCAGGGAGCATCCACCTCCCCGAAGTCACAAGGTGCGCGGCCGTCGAGGGCTCTGGCGGTCTGGCTGGGCTGCAGGGCCACGGGGGAATCCCAGCTGGGTGCTCAGCAGCCTGTCCAGATGGAGAAAGATGGGCTCCCTGGAACGGGAGCTAAGGGACACCCAGGGAAGAGGACCAGTGGGAGCACGGGGCCGAGACCTCACTGGGGTGAGAGCGGGGCTAGGTGGGCCCTGGGCTCTCTGCTTCCTGGGAGCAGGTGGGACAGCAAGATGGGACTGGGACCCTGCGTACACACACCTTTAAGTCAACCCAAACTCTTTCCCAGAGAAGTGCTGCTTGCAGAGCCCGCTTCTGAGTGCAGAGGGTGGGATTCACTTTATCCCTACAGTAGGAACATCTGTGAATCTTGTGTTGTTTGGATTTAAACATTGAAATGTTGTCTGTTTACTTCATATTTGATCCTAAAGTGTCAGCGAGGGGCCCCAGGGTCGTTACTGTTTGGGGAGTGGGTTAGGAGGGAGCAGTGTGTGCTGGCCGGGTCTGGAGGGGAGATCTCAGGTGGGGCCCAGCGTGGTGGGACAGGCTGCATGGCATGAGCTCAGCGCCCACAGCGACCGCTGCGGTCCCAGAGGCCACATCCACCAGCTGGCACCTGATTACACAGACCTGCTGGTGTGCTGAAGTGTTACCCGGTGGACGGTCGGGGTTCCAGCAAGCCCCACGAGTCTCTCACTCATCAGGAGGGGGCAAGGTGCTGCCGCCTCTTTGCTGTGGGGCCCCTGAAGGTGCCGCAAGAAGGACCGACGCGTCTGTGATCTCCCACACATGTCAGACGCGCCCACCCGGCACGCGCCTGCCCACCTGGCTAGGACCCCTCAAGGACGCCAGGGCCATGCACAACAGTGAAAACAAACAAGTGGGACTACACCAAACTCAAAAGCTGCACACAGCAAAGAAAACCATCAACACAACGGAAAGGCAACCTATAGGATGGGAGGAAATATTGGTAAATCATTTATCTGATAAGGGGTTAATATCCCAAACATGTAAAGAGCTCATATAACTCAAGAACAAAAAACCCCAAATCATCTGATTAAAGAATGCACAGAGGACCTGAACAGACATTTCTCCAAAGAAGGCATCCAGATGGCCAACAGACACGTGGAAAAATGCTCAACATCAGTGATCGTCAGGGAAATGCAAATGGAAACCACAACGAGATACCACCTCACACATGTCAGGATGGCTAGAATCAAAAAGACAAGAAACAACAAGATTGGTGAGGACGTGCAGAAAAAGGCACCCTCGTGCACTGGTGGTGGGAATGCAAGCTGGTGCAGCCACCATGGAAAGGGTCCTCAAAAAGTTAAAAATAGAGCTACCCTAAGATCCATCAATTGCACTACTGGGTAATTTACCCAAAGAGAACAAAAACACAAATTCGAAAAAAGCTATGTGCACTCCTGTGTTTACTGTGGCATTATCTACAAGAGCCAAGATACGGAAGCAGCCCAAGTGTCCATCCAGAGATGAATGGCTAAGGAAGGTGTGGTGTCTACACACAATGGGATATCGCTCAGCCCTAAAAAGAATGAAATCTTACTACATTTGTGACAACACGGTGGACGAGGAAGGTGTTATGCTAAGTGAAGTAAGTCTGTCAGAGAAAGACAAATACTGTGTGATCTCATTCACATGTGGAATCTAAAAACAAAAACCAAATTAAATAAGAACCGAGCTCATGGATATAGGGAGCAGATTAGTGGTTGCCTGAGGTGGGGAGTGGGGTGTCTGCGGAATGAATGAAAGGGTCAAGAGGCACGAACTTGCAGTTATAAAATGAGTGATGTGATGTATGGCAGGGCTACTGTGGCTAATAATCCTCTATCGCATATTTGAAAGTAGCTAGAAGAGTGGATATTGAAAGTTGTCATTACAAGAAGAAAATTTTGTGACTATGTGTGGTGACGTGTTAACTGTTTGTTTTTCAATATATACAAATAGCGAATCATTTCATTGTATACCTAAAACTAATATAATGCTGTCAATTATACCTCAATAAAAATATTCCCAATTCTAAGTTTTCCATATCTAAAATAAAATTAAGATTTGATTTAAAAAAGGGGGGAAAAAAAAAACCAGAATGCCAGGGGTGGTGACAGAGAGAGCTGGGGTCTGGCCAGAGTCAGAAGAAGCCAAGGACAGTGACATCCAACGAGGCAGGCGGCCCTTGACTGGGCTCCCATCAGGGAAAGATAATCCAGCCAGAGGGCTGGACTGGGATGCGGGAGCATCTGAACGAAGGGACTGGGTCAAAGCTACCATCCTGGGAGGAGAGCCTCTGGAGTATTAGCAGAGAGGTCTGAACTCTGTGAGCGAGGTGAGCTGAACCGTGCCCCCCAGTGCATGTGCTGGAACCCTAAGCCTCAGCACTGCAGAATGTGACCTTATTTGGAAATAGGGTAGGGGCGCCTGGCTGACTCCCTTGGTAGAGCTTGTGACTCTTGATCTCAGTGTCTTGAGTTCAAGGCCCACACTGGGTGAGGAGACCATTTAAAAAAAAAAAAAAAAAGGAAATAGGGTCATTGCAGACCTAATTACTTAAGATAAGCTGGAGCCCATGGGTCTCTAATGCAACATGGCTGGTGTCCTTACAGGAAGGGGGAAATTTGTTCACCAACGTACGAGGAGAGCGCCGTGTGACGCTGGAGCAGAGATGGGGTGATGCATCCACAAGCTGAGAAGCCCCAAGGGTTGCCAGCAAACGCCAAACGCTGGGAGAGCCTGGAAGGGACCCTCCCTCACGGCCTCAGCGGGAACCAGCCCTGCGCACACCTGGTCTCGGACTTCCCGCCTCCAGAAATGCCAGACCACAACCTTCAGGTGCTGTGCCTCCCGGGGGCTGGTATTTGTTCCGGCAGCCCCAGCAAATCAATACAGAAGCAAACGTGCCAATATTGTCAACTGATGACCCCGGGTAAATGGTGTTCATGGCTGTGTTCTTGTGACTTTTCTGTATGTTTCAGACATTTTTCAAAATTTAAGTTGGAAAAATAACTAAAACAAATCTGGCTTCAAAAGACATATCCTGGGCTGTGTGGATGGTGTTTAGAATTGATCGGATTGAGTTCTCAGTGCAAGGCAGGTAGGGTCCCCCGCCACAGGTGAGAGCACCCATGCTCAGTGGGAGGAGATGACCTGCCAGAGATCTCATCAACCGTGCCTTCGTTTGAACTCAGGCCTGTCCTCTTCCACTCTTCCTAACTCTTGCCCACTAGGATCGGGGTCGGCCAACTACTGGGTTTGAGATAGTCCATAAACTGCAAGAGAAACCCGTACGTAAGGAGGTATGGCGGGGAGACATCCACGGGAATGACTAAAATCGTAAGAACAGCGAATAAATTAGGAAGTGAGAGAGATGGCGCGAACCAAACGTCCCCACAGCCAGGAGCGCCCGAATCTGCTGCTTCGAAGAGCAGGAGGACGACCCAACATACGATATCGTCAACGTGCAGTGCTCAGGGCTGAGATGGGGAAACTGAGGCATGCTGCTCCACAAGCAGGTGCCTCTGACTCTGAGGAGTGGCTGCAGAATCTTGTTCTTACCTTCCCCTGCTTTGGGAAGGGGTCCTAGTGAGTCGCGGGCCACCAGGGGTGAGTCAGGGCCCCCGTTTATTCCTCGGTTCCCCCTCCTGGGGTGATACCCACACCTCTGCCTCTGTGTCTGGGCTCCCCCGCAAGGACCCCCCCAGGCCACTTTTTGGCCACATGCCCTTGGACCACCGACCTCTGCTCTGAGTTTCCTCCATTGATCCTGAGAGCCGCCTACAGGCCTTCCTGGAGAGGCAGGCCAGGCTGGTGCACCCACCATTGCCCAGCAGGCCCGGGAGGGACACCAACACTCCAGGATGGGCAGCCCCAGTGGGGACCTTGTCGTGGTCCTTCTGGGGGCCGTCACACCTCCCAGCCCAGCAAGGTCCAGAGGAAAGACCCTGGGCCCATCCCAGGGACCCACCTTCTGTGCAGTAGCCGAGGACAAGGGCAGCTGGGCCCCCCTCCCCGACCATCGGGGCTTTGACCAGGGGCCTGCAGGGCCTGCCCGGTGATAGACAACTTGTGCAAGGGGGCTAGGGGCCAGGGCCCCCTTGTCGGAACCCGCCATGGATGCTCGCAGCCATACCCAGGCACTCTACACCCAAGAGTCTCTCTCGACCAGAGACCCCAGGCCCACAGCAGGTCGGTTGGAGAGGTGAACAGTCTCCACTTGAATGGTTAACACTTCTGATATAATTAGAGAAATGTCTCTTGGCCATCCAGCCTGGGACCTCACAGAGACAGTCAGTCCCCTGGGGGGCTGGTCCCATCCCCAGGAAAATATGAGGCATCTGGGCTGAGGTTTGGGGCTCTGGTCAGCCCAGCCCTATCCTCCTACAGATGGGCAAGTCTGTCCCACGGGACCCTGAGGAACAGCTGAGACATCCTGCCTGCTCAGAGGCAAGGCCTGGACTCACCACCAGGTAAGGTGGGCAGGCAAGAAGCTGGAGCCCAGAGATGGCACTTCACCTGCCCAAGCCACACAGCGCCCAGGCCTGGCCCCAGCACAGCCCCCTCCCTTTCTATCTGCCAGGGACCAAGAGCAAGAGGTCTCTCCCTGAGACCTAACCCCGTGCCACCCAGCCCTGACCCACGTACCTAGGAGCCATCCTGGCCACCAGCCCAGCTGCAGCACGGCCCAGATGAGCGGCCAGGGCGCCCGTGGGGTCCCCATGCCCAGAACGCCTGCCGGCCTCCCCTGCCAGTCTCCTCCACTGCTCTGGCAGAGGTGCGAGCGGAAAGGAAACTGCCCCGGGTTAGGACGGGGGACACGCCCCAGCCCCGCCCCCTCTTCCTCCTCCTCTTCCTCCACGTGGGTGGAGATTGGAGGAAGCCTGAGAGAGACTGGGGGATGGAGGGAGAGAGAGATGGGGGAGATGGAGTAGGGGACGGGGGGGATGGGCGAGAGCGAGAAATAGGGAGGGTAGAGACGCAGAGAGAGAGGCAGAGGCAGGGGAGGAGGTGGGGGCCCAGCCTCTCCATCTGAGCGACTTGTCCCTTTATTTGCTGTGGCTTCTTTCCCCTTCTGCTGAGGCTGATGAAGGGTACTGGGCCCTCTGCCCTCCCCACCCCCGCCCCCAGCCATCGTCCTGCCCTTGGGAGGTGGATTGTCTGGGTTCAGGCCCCTGGGGCTGCAGTGAGGGGTGGGCTCAACCCCATGCCCACGTTGTCTCCTCTTGAGGGGCTGAACCCACCACACTGTGCCACTACTGGGGAGGGTGGGGGCACGGCCACTGCCAAGGGTGCGCCCCTCCCCCCAGGACTGCAAGGCCACCACACTGGGGCAGCTGAGGGTCTGCCTGAGCCCGGGGGCTGCGCCCTGGTAATTCGGGGTAATTCCGGTAGGCCTAGTGAGACCCCTCTCCTCCAGTCCTGCCCCAGGCCTTGGAGTGCCCTCTCCCTGCGGGGGGGGGGCGGGGGGGAGGGGAGGGGCTGCTGCAGGATGTCTGGCACCCCCCTCCCCTCACCCCCAGCTTCAGGGGGCCACCTGCTGGGCCTCTTGAGGACACCCAGTGCTGGGGCTTAACCTGCAGCGTCGCCCCGCCCCCCCGCGCCCCCTCCCGCTCCCCCCCCTGCGCCCCCTGGCCCGCGCCCCTGGCGCTGGCTCAGCCCGGCCGGCGGGGGCGGGGGCGGGGGGGGCGGTCGTGGCCCGGGGTGTCCAGGACGCCGGCCCGCTGCGCAGCGCACGTCTGGCCGCTCGGGGGGCGGGGGGTTTGCTGTCAGCGGTTCTGGGCGATGAATGGAAAGCGGTAAAGGAAACTGCTGACACCCGCAGCCCCGAGCGCCGTGCGTGGGTCTCGCAGCCCGAGGAGCAGCCCGACAGCTGGCGCCGCCCCGGCCCCGTTCACGCTCCGGCTCGGCTGCCGAGGGAGAACATTAAAGAAAACTGAAACGGTGGAAAAAGAGCATCAAAGCTGGTGCTCTGCAGGCGAGCGAGCGGAGGAAGCTTCGGCGGCGAGCGCAGGGCCACTCCCCGAGCCCCGCGCGGCCCCGGGGGCGGCTGGCGGGCGGGGCGCGGCCCGTGGGCTCCGCGGTGCGGGCACGGCCGGCCTGCGGGGGCGTCCCTCCCGGACAGGTGTCCCCTGGCCCGCCCGCCCTCGTGGCTTCCCCTCAGCGGTCAGGCGCGGGTCCGGGGCGGGGACGTGGGTCAGGTCAGGTTCGGGGCTGCCAGGCGCCCAGGAAGGCTCGGACCCGTGGGCACCTGCCCCTGGCGCCCCCCACTTTGGAGCCTGAGGCTCTGCGCTGGGGGTCATGCCGCCCTCGGAGGCCTGGGGCTGGAGGGGCCGGTGGGGCAGTCTGGGGGGTGTGCTCTGGGACGGGAGACGGCGTCAGATCCCTGGCCACCTCCCACCCCCCAGCCACACCAGCCGTGATTCCATCTGCAAGAGCTTGGATGCGTGTCCAGAGATGCCCGCCAGAGAATGTGGGGATGCACTGTCCCCTTCCTTGCCCACCACCCTCTGTCGCTTCCTTTCTCCTCCCTCCAACCTCTTACCCCTCCCTTGGGGTGGTGGGCTGTGTGCAGGGCCCACTCAAGAGGCTGGAAGGGGCATTGCACCCTGGGAGTATTGGGTCGGCAGGCCCATATGGAGGCACGGGAGAGCACAGAGACTGTGCAGGCCAGAGAGAGAGGGGACACAGCCCGGAGGAGCCTCACACTCCACCCTGGGGTGGGCAGGACCAGCAGGTGCTGGGATCAGAGCCTGGGGAGGAGGCTGGGACAGTGGGAGATGGGGCAGGAGTCCCAGGGACTGTTGGGGTGCTGTACGCCCAAGGGGAGCTCCCCACCACTTGTCAGCACACTTCCCCCAAACACATACTCTTCCTACCACACTGTCCCTGCAAAACACACATGTCACCCCAAAACACACTGTCCCCATCAGTGTCCCCATCACACACACTGTCCCCATCACACACACTGTCCCTTTCCCTCACCATCTTTCATTAGGGACAGGACAGGCTCCCTGGCTGGAGGGAAGGGCAAGGTCAGGGTCCCGTCTGCCCCCTGCCTGTGTCCCCCGCTGGCTAGCCCTCTCCTCCCTGCCCTGTGTCCTGGCTTCACCCCTTCGGGTTTGGGAGGTCCCAGCCTGGAGTTTTCCGTCCCTGTCCCCACCTGTAACCAGGCATCAGGGACAACCCAGGACCCCCAGTTCATGGGATCTTTGATGAAGAAGGATGTTGCTTGTGGTCACTGAGGTAACCACGTTTTCTCACAGTCTCAGAAACGGGGGAGAGCCGGCCCTTCACACGTGCCTGGGGTTCTCTCGGTAACACGTTGCACCTCCGGCCCTGGTGTCTCAACCAGGATGCTGACACGGGCGCCGTCCCCTGCGCACAGAGCTCCGTGTGGGGTTATGGTGTGTGTCGTGCGGCCGGTGCCCACCCCGGGACGACCCTGCGCTCCGCACACAGGAGTCACGGCCCCTCCCTCCTGTCCACGCATGTCTGCGCACCGCCGCGCCGCGGGTGATCCTGCGTGTGCCCTGTTGGGCTGGGTTCCCTGCGGCACGACCCCGTGTGCCCTCCTGCACTTGCACGTGTGCGTGTCTCCGGAGGGCTCCTTTTTGTGCCCGCACGGTGCTCTGTGCGGGCTGAGCACAGCTGGGCCCTTCTGGCCTGAGGCCTGTGACCGGGCGGAGACGCTCAGGGAGTCCGTGAGCCGCCGCCTCTATCCCACGAGGGCTGCCTGTCCCGCGTGCTCCGCGCCTTGGGCCCGTGGGCCCGTGGGCCCGTGTTCCTGTCCTGGCTGTGCGCTACCTGGGGAAGCCCGCCACCAGCTACCGAGGCCGCTCAGGAGGCCCCGAGGGTGGAGGGTCGTTTGCAAGGTGGGTGCCGCCCCCCTCCCGAAGCAGGGTCTGGTTCTCGGGGCGGGAGAAGCTTCCTGCCGGGGGCCTCCCACCCTCCCCGTCTGAGAAGCGAGTCTGGTTTCCAAGGTGCCAGGCGGGCAGTGACTGTGACGCCAAGCAAGGGTGTGCGGGCGGGCGGGGGAGCCGGAACATGAGCCAGCACGATGGAAAGTGGGGGAGAGGGGATCCCCCTGCGCTTTCCCGAGGCAGCAGCCCAGTCACAGGGAAGTTTCCATTTATGGTAAAACACAGGAAGCAGAAGGATCATCCCGAAACTGCCTCTGAGCCGGCAGGGAGGTGATGTCACCCCGCCTGGACCGACCGTGGCCCCGGGAGGCGGCGGCAGGTTCGCAGCTATTTCTGAGGTCGGAACAGGAAATGGTTAATAGTGTTTGCAAATAAAAACTTTTTGTTCTATCCTGTTTTTGAAGCATTTCCCAGAAGTTAAAAAAGAGCACCCAAATTACCTGCCCAATTTAAGAACCCGATTTTAAAAATTTGAACAAAATATGACACCATTTGTTACACACAAGAATAGAGATGGTTGGGTTGTCTGTTCGCTAAGGTGGCAGAATCCCAGATTTCCGACTCTCCTTACTTGGTCAACTTTCTACAATGCTGTTGTTTGAACGTGAACTTACACTTTAAGTTCCCACGTTTGTTTGTGTGTATGCGTGGATGTGTCTGTGTGTTCGTGTGTGTGCTCGCATGGGCGTGTGAGATGCGCATCACGTCTGACCTCTCGCCGTGGACGCCGCTCGGCCTGCCTGCTGGCTGGTCAGCCAGGTGGGGCAGCTGCAGCCCCCGCAGGCTGGGACGCTGGCCACCCGACCCCGGGACTGCCGCTCTCCACACGGCGGACGTGGCCGAGGGAGGGTCCCCCGCCCTGCTCTGCGCACACCTGCTTATTTCAATGGAGACATGAAACCAAACTATCCACCAGCGTCAGGAAATGGAACTGTCAAACCAAGCTGTTAGTAGCCAGTTATTTTTTTATCCTTCACAAAATTGCCGTGTGGCCAGTTAGTTATGCGGGGAACATGCTTACAGCCAAGATGTCCATGGCCAAAGGGCCAGCCACCCAGGTCCCGCCTCGTTGGCCCTGAGGTCCCCAGTCTGTCCCTTCGTGGCCCAAGGCCGGTCTCTGTGGTTCTCACTGCTCCTTCCAGGGCGAGCCCCCACGCCACCAGGGCTTGGCAGACATGACTGGCCCCCTGCCCGGCAGCAGCTCGGCGGACAGCAGAGCGAGGAACTTGGGGAGGTGGTGGGAAGAGCCCGTGGGACAGGACGCTGGACAAGGGGTTGCTGGCATGCAGACGCTGCTGTCCCGGCCGCCGACTCCAGGGCCCCTGCCCGCCGGCAGCCCAGAGACACCCGCCGTGCCTGCATGCTGGGGGCTGGGCCTGGGGTCTGCCCAGCTGCCCTGTGTCCCTGGAGCCGAGGTTTGGGGGAGGGCAGGGGTGAACCCGGCATGATTATTTCTACCTGATTTTCTCTCCTTGTCTGTCTGTCTCTCTCAACTCCTCTCCTTCCAGACACACAGGGTAGGGTCCATTCAGCTAGCTGGCCTTGCTGGAGCTGGACCCTGGGATGCCCTCCCTCTCCCAGCCTGGTCTCCTGCTTTGACTCCTTTACTGTGCTGTCCTGTCCCAAAGTTGGCACTTCTCTGGTCCAGCATGGCATGGAGCGGCTTTGGAGGAACCTGCCCAGGCCACGCCCAGGCCAAGAGGGGGACAGAGGCTCTGAGCATCGTCACCTGCAGGAGACGGTCCTCATGGCTCATCGGGGCTGCCAGAAGGTGTGCTTTCAAATGCTCCAGCTGGACACCACCCAGTGGTGAGGGCTGACCCCTGCCTTCCAGCCACTTTCTCCAAAAGCTGAACTCAAGAAGTTGAGTGCCAGGCAGGTCGGTGTGAGCCAAAAGGAAAGTGTCCATGGGGGAGAGGAGAGCGCTGTCTCCGTCAGGTGGGGCAGTAGCATTGAAACGGTACCTGGTTGCCCCTGACATCACTCTCCGTCCCGAGCCCAACCCATTCTGGAGTCATCGAGCGTCGGGGAGGCTGGTCACAGAGTGGTGGGCAGAGGGTGGAGGACAGAGCAGGGGCGGAAGGGATATCTAGCAAGCCTCATTACTAGAGTCCATGTCGGAGAGACCCGCGTCCATGCAGGTGGACCACACACAGCTGGCCAGCTTCAGGGTCACGCCACAGACCTCGGGCGTCGGCCGAGCGTTGTGCGTGTTCTGCCTCATCCATCACCCCTCTGGTCAAGAAGCCAACTGACTTGTTAGCTGACCGTGTGAGCAGCTTTTGCAGAGAGCTTGGTTTGGGGGCTTGGGGGGGACGGATAAACGGGCGTGGGGAGAGAGGCACGTGGAGGCTGGCTTCCCTTGGGTCTGCCCCCTATGCCTTTCTAGCAGTCTCCTGGGAGAGGCATAAGGAAGTTCCCAAACCAAATAGATTGTTTTTGGGTGGCGGTCAGTCATGATACCAAGACTCTTCCCTAAACTCAGAGTCAGGTTGTGGTTTCTAGAGCGAAGGAGGCTGCGGGGTGGGCCGGGCGGACGGGGCTGTGGTACGGCCCTAGGGCCGAGCGTGGGCTCCCACGCCCAGCATGGTGTGGAAGCAGTCAGGGTGCTGGGTCCAGAGAGGCCACGTGGAGAGGAAAAGCCCTGTGGGGACCTCCGCACTGCCTCCAGGCTACAGCCATTCCCTCGGATCCCTGCTGGCCACGTGACCAGGACCACACGCATGCCCACCTACACACAATGGCCCTAGACCAACCGGCAAAACCCAGGGCCTTAGGCACAGCCCAGCATATCAGTTAGAAGTGCTGTAATTGGTTGTCTGATGAGCCAGAAAACCCAGAGCACAGGGCCTTATGGTAACAGTGGGAGCTGGATGTTTCCTTCTTTCTTGAACAACGAGTCCAGAGGTAGGTGATCCTGAGGTGGTGCAGTGACCCCGACTGTCATCACGGGTCCAAAGTCTTGCTTTTCTGCTTCCTCCACACGTGGCTTCCATCTGCAAGTTCACCTCATGGTCCAAGGGGGCTGTAGGAGTGCCAGTCATCACATCTGCATCAACGAACAGAGGCAGGGGACAGTGCAGGGGGCGTGGGTCTTCCCCAGCTAGCTGCTCCCACAGGATGGAGCCTTCCCAGGAGCACATCCCAATAATTTCCTCTCCTATCCCGTGAGCATGCTTCGCTGCAAGGCAGACAGATGGCGCATAGCTGAGAGAGCCAAGAACAAGTTTCAGAAATGCAAAATATGAAAAGGACATCCACTCACTTGCCAGGATTAGCTGCAGACTGGGCAAAGATGAGCAGAAAATTCATCAGCCGTTAAGAAAGGAGAAGGATCGTTCTGTGCGCAGGTCAGAGAGACAGTCGTGGAGGCACCGAGGGTGAGTGAGGGGTTTTGGGCACCACAGGGGATGAGGCCGGTGGTGGGCAGAGCCTTTGCTCTACCCTCTGAAGGATGGGCTCCCTTCACATGCTGGAGCTTCTGGGGCCACCACCAAAGCAGCAGGACCAGAGCGCAGCATCCGAAGCCCTAGAGGGACAGTGAAAGATGAAACAGTGACCTCGCCAGGATGCAGGGGGACGGGGACACGGGAACAGGTGGACGGTCCTCCAGAGCAGGGGAGGCTCAGGTGGCCAGAAAGGCCCAGGGAGCCCAGCTCCTGGGAGGCGTGGAAGCGGTAGTTCTGAAGCCTGAGGATGGTGGTCCAGCAGGTGCATGACCCTCACCTGGGGCACACAGCAGCCTGGCCGCGTGCGTGAGAGGTGGCTGGTTGCAGCGATGCTTCTGTCCGCCCACGGGGAGGGTGGGGGCCCAGACTCACGTGCACAAAATGTGTCCTGCACGATTCCGTGTGCATAAAGCCCAAAGCAGCAAAGGGGAATGTCTCTGGTCGTGGAGCCCTGAGGGGTCCCGGCCAGGCTGACCGTACCTCTGCAAGGGAGGAGCCCATGGAGCGCGGTGGGGGGTTGCCCTTCAGGTGCCCAGCGAGGCTTTACGGTAACTGTGACGCTCTGCGTTATGTTTTAGCCGTTGTTTACATAAACGTTCTACATTCTAGCCAATATGAAGTTTGAGAAAAAACCATGGGGAACTTTGCAAGGACCCATGTTCAGGGCACTTCCTCCCGGGCTCGTTTCCAGTGGTAAAGGAGCACTGAGCAGCCGGGACGGAGGCCGGGCAGCAGATGCGGCTCAGCTGCGGGCTGCAAACACGGCAGACGCTTACACGCGGACGAGTGGGCAACACTGTCCGAGGCATGTTGTGGGCTAAGGAGGCCACGTTGAGTGCGATTTCCTGCTTGTGAGAAACAGATACGAAGATTTACACATGCCTGTGCGTGGGGCCACATGCGGACGTCAGCACCACAGTGATGATTACGTACCAGTTTATTTTCTGTTGTCTGTTTTCCTTTGTGTTTATCTGTTTGTTTCTTGTTTTTCCTAAAATGAAAATGTATCGCTTGCGTAACAAGAAAACATTCGAGGGGATGAGAAAAAAAGGCCTGTTTCTCATTTCCTGGAGCCAACCCTGGTTGCCGTGGAGACTGGACGGTTGTCAAGGCGCTGATTGGCTGGTGAGGACGCAGGCTGTGGGATCCCAGGCTTCCCTGGGGTGGCAGCCGGCGCAGCTTCCAGACCGCACTGCGGAGCCCGGCGCCAGCATGGATGGGGTGGACGTGTGGGCCAGCACCCTGGCCCAGCTGATGGCCAAGAGGAAACCCCAGGACACCTGGGAGCTGGTCCCTGAGGAGAACCTGGCCTCCGGGCACATGGAGGGCGGCGGTTTTCAGTACCGGCTGAGGGGGCTTTCCAGGTGCGCTGCAGGCGGGGGGCCGCTGTGGGGTGCTGGGCAGGGAGGGGCTGAAGCTGCTTAAGCACCGGCCGGGGAGGCCCTGAGTCCGGAGGCCGGGCTCGTGCAGTCCGGCCCTCGTGGGCCCGGAAGGGGCACGCATCCCGCCGGCTCTTGGCCTCCAACAGGTAGGTGGACCAGGCGTTCGTTCTCCCTTCCAGGAAGTGGGGGGCTGGGGAGCCACCTCTGTTCAGTCCCTTGGTGCCGGCCACCCCAGTCGGGGGCTTCGCAGAAGTGGGGGCGTGGCGGATGCTGGGGGGTGACGCGGCCACCCCCGCGTGAGAGTCTTGTCTGCTCACCGCAGCATCTCCTGGTTTCCATGGCAGCGCTGACCGCCAGAGCAGGGGATGGGCAGGTGCCTGTGCTCACACCCCACCCTGCACAGGGGCCTGAAGAAAGGGAGGCTAAGTCGTGCCTGAGGGGGCCACAGGCCCAGAGGGGGGAGCTGTGTCTGGGCTGGGCTGCAGGCCAAGCAGGGGCTGGGTTGGGAGCCCCAGTGTCGTGGGGGTCACCATGTGAGCCCCGTTCCTCACTGTCATGGGGACAGCCCCAAGGATGGGCCAAGCCTGCGGGGACCCCACACAGCCAGGCATGCCCTGCCCTGCAGGGGCCTGCAGGGAGGGGGGCCGTTGGGGGAGGGGGCCTCACGGACAGGTCACCACGGGGACTCTGTGGGCAGCCACCCTTTGACAACGGACACCTCAGCCCCCACCCAGTGTCTGAAACCCCTGGGGCCAGGTGTTTAGTGGGACGCTGGCTTTCCCAGGTGTTAGGAGAATTGGCCCTCGGCGCGTCTGAGAAGCACCTGTTCCCACGGCCAAGCTGGAGAACTGCCTTCAGTGGCCGAGGGTCACAAACACTGTTCCCTTGCCTTTCAGCTTTCATGCAGCTAGAAACACCGGGGAGTGGGGGGGTCACAGCCCTGGCCACAGCTGGCCACATTGAAATGGAGCTGAAAGTCCAGCCCCCAGGGCACTAGCCGTGTCCAGCCCCACCTGTGGCTGCTGGCTGGGCCGCGAGGATGGAGCCCATCCTCACCATCACGGAAAGTCCTGCGGGACGGCGCTGCCTGGGAGATACTGGGCAGGTTTCCCACGCGCACGTGCATGTAGTCGCTCGTCCGTGACCTAAGGGTCTTGGAGAGAGGGCCCCCCTGCTGGCCCTGGGGCACACGGCCGCAGAAGCCCTGGACCGGCACCTTCTTCAGCCCCAGTGGTGCCGGCCATCTTGCTCACGTGTTTGGAGCCAGAGCGGATCAGTGGAAGGGGCTCACTCGCCATCGTCCTGGGAGCCCCCAGCCCCTCCCGGCTCTCCCCGCCTTCTGTGTCCCGAGACTCCCCCGCCCCTCCATCTCACTTTCTCTCCGTGGGGATGGGGCTCTTCCTTCCAGGGCCTCGCCTCGCTTCTCCGCATTGTCATGGGGACAGCCCCAGGGATGGGCCAAGCCTGCGGGGACCCCACCCAGCCAGGCATGCCCTGCCGTGCAGGGGCCCGCGGGGAGGGGGGGCGAGGGGGAGGGGGCCTCCCCTGGGGGAGCCAGGCTCTCCCCCCCTCACAGGTATCTGCAGGGCTGGCCTTGGCTCTTGGTGACATGTCCCCAGGGCAGAAAAGCAGCAGCCGGCTGCAGCGGGGCAGTGACCTCCCACAAGTGTCAGGCCCGGCTCTGCCACCGAGGGAGCCAAACTGGTGAAAAGGCCTTTGTTTTTCAGCTTTCCAGATTATGCGCGCAGGAAGGGGCGCACACCTGTGGAAGGGGTCTCGGTCCGGAGCTTGTGCTGGGCCGGCCTCCACGCGGGCGGGGGGCCAGGGCCGTCCCCTCCCCTCCGCTCACTGCCGCCTCTGTCCTCCCCACCCCCAGGCTCCAGTGTGGCCGCTGCCAGTGGGGCTGGTCCTCGGCCCACGTGCACATCCTCTTCCACACGTGCTTGGATGAGGACAGCCGCCTGGGGCTGGTGAAGATGCGCATCTGGGGCCAGCAGTGCAGGCTGTGCCCACCGGGCATCCAGGGGCGCTGCCAGGTGAGCCTTCTCAATGTGCGGCTCTTCCTCAACAAGCTGGTCCTGTTCATCCTGCAGAAGTGCTACGGCGAGAGCCTCAGCTCAGACCAGTGCCCCGAGATCTGCTTTGGTGAGCGCTGCGAGGCCTGCGACCTGGGCGTCTGCTTCTTCCAGAAGCCCCCAGACCCAGCCTGGGGGCCCGAGGTCAAGAGCCCCAGCACCATCAAGGGCAGGTACACCTTGTACGGAGGCGGCGGCTTGGCCACCACCGCCCCCGGCAAGCAGCTGCTCACCCTCGGCAGCGGGCCCGTGGTCGACCGCGCCGGGGGCTACACCCCCAACTCCATCACCATCCCCCTCTCCGTGGCCGACTTCATCAGGAACCCGATTTCCGAGAGCAGCAACTTCTTCAGCCAAGATGACGACATCGTCACCGTCCCCTTCTCCCTTGTGGATGTGGGGAGGGACAAGGGTCCGGCCGCCGGGGCCAAGGGCCGTGTCAGCCCGGGGTCGGGCTCCCTCCCAGCGGCTGACCCCGGCGGGCCCCTCATCGTCGGCAAGGGCTCCATCTACCTGCCGGCCAGTTCCACAGCCACGCCCAAGGGCAGAGGCCTCCTGGTGAACATCAGACGCCCCATCTTCCATGGCCGAGGCCTCCTCCTCAGCAGCATCAAGCCCTTCGTGCTGAAAGGCTTCATCTTCAAAGGCCGGGGCTCCGTCCCCAGCTCCGCCGGAAACGGCCCACTGCCGGTGTCCTACGTCATGGGCCTCACGGATGACGGAGAGGGCTCCATCACCTTCCCCTCGTCTTTGGCGAACATCATCAGAGACGACTCCTTCCCCAACATCAACGGCTCCGTCACCTTCCCCTTCATCTTCACTGATGAAGACAAAGGCAAGAATGCTCCTGCCAACACCACCCAAGGCAAAGAGAAGGAGGATGGCGGTGATGGCCCTGCCCCTGCTGGCCGTGAGCCCCTTCCGGGGACCCGCACCCGTAGACCCGTCACCATTAGTGAGGGCTCCATCACCATCCCCTTCTCCGTCTTCGACATCATAAAGTACAAGGGCCCCGGCTCCATCGTCAGTGGCCGCCGGAGCGGTGGCCTGGCCACGCACGGCTATGACAAGAAGAGGAGACAGCCGAGGGCCGGGCTTGGCAGGTCCGGCTCCCAGCCCGGCTGGGAGGAGGACTTCTGCTGGGATGACGACTGTTGCGCACCGCGTTTCGACCCCTACGAAGAAGTGTGGATCTGGGTTTCCATGACCGTCTGCATCCTCTGGATCATGTACCTGTACAAGGTCAGCCCCTGATGGCCAGTGCAAGTCCTGACGCCTCCCAGCGGGGTCCCCCGTGCCCCTCCAGCAGGGCCGCCCAGGCAGCCGAGCAGTGGGACACCCTGCCCGCACCCCCGGGGCCCCCAGGCCACCCCTGCCTGCCCTCCCTGAGCAGAGTGTGGGCCCTCAGCCTTCTCCACCTCCTGCTTCCGTGTGTGTAGTCTCTTGATGTGAGTCGTGGCCTCATGGATGTCCACACCGTGATTATCCGCCAAGCTGCCCACGCGTGGTCCAGGCGCTTGTCTGTGTGAGTGTTACAGTCCAATAAAATAAAAGCGAAAAGGAAAAACCAACATGGTGTGCTTGGGCTGTGAGGAAGCCAGCCCCCGGGACAAGGTTTTGAGGTGGGAGGGTGTGGTGGGCATGTCACTGTCCCCCATCAGTCCCGGTGGGGAGTGGGTTCTTCCTCTGATGGCTTCTGGATTCCTGGCCAGGGGTGACGGGACAGGACGCTCAGGCCAACCTGTGCCTTCTCAGCACAGGGCTGCCCCTCTACACATCAGCCACGTTCTGTGGGCACCCACAGGATTTTCCTGGGTGCGCCCCCGACTCTGGGGAAAGATGAAAGCCCCCCTTGAGGCTTGGCTGGTGACCCCCCAGCATGCATCTTTACTGAAGTTGTCCCCCCTGACCTCCAGCTGAGAAGGCACATCCCACCCAGAGGGGAGGGGCCGAGACACAGCCCAGCCAGCTCCTCCCACCCCCGGGGCCGTGGACCCCCTCCAGCACTGATGTGGTTTGAGAAAGGCCGTCCATGTCAGAAGTCAGAACCCTCCTGTCCGTCAGTCACACTCTGGACTTCCATCTTCAAAGACCAGACGGCCCACTTCTAAGGGGCGGGGGTGGGGCTGCACGGTCCCAGCCAGGTGGGGGCATGGCAGTGGGCACGATGGTGTCAGGTCACCACACCCTCTTCTTCTAGGCAGGGCCTGGCCCTCAGGGCCCCAGGGAGGTTGGGATTTGTCTGGAGGGACCCCGGGGTCAGATGAGACGGTCTGGGGAAGCCTTGCCTTGTGGGGAAGGGTCAGTGTATGGAGACTTCCGTCCAGGGCTCTCTGCCCAGCTGCCCTGAGCCTGACCTGGAAGCTACAAGATCCTGCTGGGGGAGGCGTGGGGAGAGGGGGTGCCCGCTCGGGTGGGCGCTGTTGGCGGGAACAGGGGAGATGCGGGCGAGGCTTCGCATGTCAGCACTGGGACCTCATGTCCAGCCCTGCACGCCTGCTCACAGAAGCCTGACAGACACCAGGACCCGGGAGGTTCTACCCTACACTGAAGGCCAAACCTGTGTGAGACAGGTTTGCAGACCTCCACCAGCCTGAACAGGAGCCCCCACCTCACACCCCTGGGATCCGAGAAAGATCTAAACCCAGACTCTCCAGATCCTTGTCTACACCGGGTGGGACCCGCACTGTAAGGGCAGGACCCACTGCCCACCCTCAGGGTCCTGTCTACCCCAGGTGAGAGCCCTCTGTCTGAGGGCAGGAAGGTGGCACCCTCCCACCTTGGGTGTCCTATCTACACTGGGTGTGAAGACCAACTGGGTGGCTGGGTAGGGGTGTGTCTGCTTAGGAAGGTCCCACGTGGCCAGGCTCTCTGTCTAGTCCCCACACGGTCGCGGGGGCACCCGCCCCGCTCGCTGGCTTTCCGTGGAAATGGCTGCTTGGGGTAGCCCTGCCCACCGTGGGCACTGCAGCTGGACTCTTCCCAGGGACATCCTGCCCGCAGTCGCGCGGGTCCCAGGGCAAGACGGAACCCATCCTGGGGAGTGTCCCTTTGGGCCAGCGGCTGGAGACCTTCTTGCCCCGTGTGGGCGGGGGTGCTGGGCTGGTCAGAGGCACCTGCCCTTCCCCGTGGAGGACCCCCTCTGGCGCACTTCCCGCAGCTCAGAGACCCTGCCCACCAGGGCCGCCCTGGGGAGGGGTTAATATCTGAAATGGAGGTGTCCAGCCTGGTGTCTCTTCTGATTGAGGGATCCACGCCAGTCCACCCCGGTGGGAGCAAGGACGTGGGGGTCTGCCTGGTCCCTCCGCCCTGCTGGCCACATTGGGCCCTCTCCATCCAGCCCCCAGCCCCCCTCCTCCAGCCTCTGGTCCCCTCCTCCCCACCTCTGGTCCCCGCCCCCCCGGTTGCCCCTAACCCCGCCCCCTCCTCCAGCCCCCGGCCCCTTCTCCAGCCCCTGGTCCCCTCCTCCAGCCTCAGTTCCCCTCCTCCAGCCCCCGGTCCGGAGGCCGCTAACCCCCCCTTCAGCGCCCAGCCCCTTCCTCCAGTCCCCAGCCCCCTCCCCCAGGCCCCCGCACCCTTCTCCAGCCCCCAGCCCCCAACCCCACCCCCAGGCCCCCGGTCCCTCCTCCAGCCCCCGGTCCCTGACGCGGCTTACCACCCCCTCCAGCGCCCAGCCCCTTCCTCCAGTCCCCAGCCCCCACGCCCAGGCCCCCGGCCCCTTCTCCGGCCGCCGGTCCCGGACGCCGCTAACGCCTTCCTCCAGCCCCCTCCGCCCGCTCCTCCATCCCCTGGGCCCCTTTTCCGGCCCCTGGTCCCGGGACGCCCCTAACCCTCCTCCTTCAAAGCGGGGCTCCTGCTCCATCCCGCACCTGCTCCAGCCCTGGCAGCCCGCGCTGTCCTGCGGCGCCCCCGTGTGGCCGCTGGTGGGCACCGCAGCCCCGTGATGGGGGATGGATTGCCGCTGTTTTAACTGTTTCCATTTAAAACCCAACAAACTCCAGGGCGCCTGGGTGGCTCAGTTGGTTAAGCGACTGCCTTCGGCTCAGGTCATGATCCTGGAGTCCCTGGATCGAGTCCCGCATCGGGCTCCCTGCTCGGCAGGGAGTCTGCTTCTCCCTCTGACCCTCCCCCCTCTCATGTGCTCTCTCTGTCTCATTCTCTCTCTCTCAAATAAATAAATAAAATCTTTAAAAAAAAAAAAAAATAAAAAATAAAACCCAACAAACTCCACCCATCATCAGCATCATTAACATTAGTCTTTATGAGTAGCTAAATTTCATTAAATCATTATTAATTAATTCATTAAGAATTAAGTTTCATCAGGGGCGCCAGGTGGCTCCGTTGGCTGAATGTCTGACTCTTGGTTTCAGCTCAGGTGGTGATCTCAGGGTCCTGAGATCTAGCCCCACGTCAGCTCCCTGCTCGGTGGGGAGTCTGCCTGGGATTCTCCCTCTGCCCCTCCCCCATGCTCGCTCTCTCTCTCAAATAAATAAATAAAATCTTAACAGAAAAAAATTAAGTTTCATTAATAAAACTGAGAGCGGATGTTGTCTATGCACCTGCTTGGGGGCAGACCTATATGTAAGCATATCAGGTATTTTGAGTGCCATGCTCACCTTCATAATCATGGGAAACTTCGGGCTCAGACACCAGTTAAGATGCCAAGGGCAAGCCTGGGACTCAAATCTAGGACAGCCCACACCTGAGCCCACACCTGAGCCCTCACCTGAGCCCACACCTGAGCCCACACCTGAGCTCTCACCTGAACCCACACCTGAACCCTCACCTGAGCCCTCACCTGAGCCCACACCTGAGCCCACACCTGAGCCCTCACCTGAACCCACATCTGAGCCCACACCTGAGCCCTCACCTGAACCCACACCTGAACCCACACCTGAGCCCTCACCTGAGCCCACACCTGAGCCTTCACCTGAACCCACACCTGAGCCCACACCTGAGCCCTCACCTGAACCCACACCTGAGCCCACACCTGAGCCCACACCTGAGCCCTCACCTGAGCCCTCACCTGAACCCACACCTGAACCCACACCTGAGCCTTCACCTGAGCCCTCACCTGAGCCCACACCTGAGCTCACACCTGAGCCCTCACCTGAGCCTCTACTTGAGTCTGCATCTGATTCCACACCTGTCTCTTGTACAGCCTGAATGACCAGGTAGGGCCTAATTCAGTGTGATGTAGCAATAACTATTTTTGGGAACTCAATTGACAATGGAGACACGGGATGTCTAAAACATCTCAAAGAGAACCAAAGGCGGACACATTTTAAATGCAATTACTATTAGTTCAGCCAAAGTTGGGGACCTCAAAATGTGAACAGTTTCCTGATTTTTGCTAAATGTTCTGGTGAAAGAATGAATCACACTTACTGTGCCCTCGGCAGTGGGCACAGTGACACGAGCGTCTCAAGCTGGGGGGAAGGAACAAGGGCCCTGTCTGTGTTGAGGGAGGACTTCAAGGAGACCATCTGCAGGGCAGGGGTGAGGGGGCTCCACCAAAGGGACCCTGATTAGCCGGGGACCCAGAACAGTCATGCCCCGCCCGGGGACGCGGGTGGAGTCCAGAGCCCCTGCCCTGTAACGTGGCTGGATCCTGCAGGTACCACCTGCCCTCGCCCGAGCCCTGCAGCAGGGATCCCACTCTGCAAACGGCACCCGCTGCCATTTCTGACTTTGAGCTGCCCCACCTGATTTCTATCATCTTTTCTCTGAGTTGAAAAGTCAGAGGACAATTTGTTGACTTTGATTAGAAAACACATCTATCGTATGGTCCAGCTGTTCTCATCAGCAAGTGTAGGCTGATGTGACTTCCCAGAAAATTCTAGAATTCTACCATTGTAATCCCAAAGGGGCTGGGTGAGTGTGGGGGGCAGGCAGATCTTCCAGTCCTTCACTGGTCAGGGCGGGGCAAGACTCCAAGCACCAGGGAGGGGGTGGGCTTGCCTCCAGGCAGAGCTGCTGGGGTGCTCACAAGAACCACATACTTAGTGCTGCTCGGGGTCTGAACCGTTCCCTCCGTTTTTATTAGGAGAGTAATATGAACAATCTAACCCCCAGAAATGGAGGGTTCGGGAACTGTGTCTGCCCTCTGCTTCTGGATGTCACTGGGGCATCTGCTGTGTATCTCCCTAGAGTTTCTCCTCTACGCTATCCTGGGATCATGACAAAATGGGATTTTGTGTGGTCTTTAAATGTCAAAATAATTCTTTACAGAACATGACTCTCGAACAGCTGAGTCCACTCCCACTTCAGCTCTGTCACCAGCTCTGGCCGGCCGTTACTTGAGCCTGTGTGGGATTTTTGACTTTCCCCTGTGATGGCCCGGGGCCCACGTGCCTGTGCTTGGCAGCAGGGAAAGGACAGAAGGATGGCGTTAGGCTTCTTTTAAACCCAAGAAGAACATCATGAAAGTGACACCTATAAGTGTATTATAGAAAAGAGGAAAGCAGAGACGCAGCTGAAGGGAATTAGAACGACGACCCCTCAGGGATGCGCAGAGCCCACTCATCCTCCCGATCCACGTCTTCTGTGCAGCTCGGGGATGTGGGGAAGCACAGGGTGGAGCACCAGCCCCTCGATGCCTGATTCCCTTCTGAAGAGCCCGCGAGGAGCCCACTTGGGGTGCTGAGATGTTAACCCTGGGGCAGTGGGGCTCCAGGGTGGCAGCAGTAGGGACGGCCATGTGTGGCTCCAACGAGTAGGGCTCCTTTCCTTCCTGGGTGTGTGGGGGAGTGGGTGCTGCCCTCCACCAGGCTCCCCAAAGTTGGCCTCCCTCCTACAAGGAGGGGTTGGCTGGAGCTTGGCCATGTGACCCCAACCAGATAGCAGGGCTCATTAGGGCGCCCAGGCAGGCTGCTGTCCCCAACCGGGTTCCAGGTGGGCCGGAAACCCAGCCCAAGGCCACAGCCACGTCTTGCTGAGAGGCTGAGGGCAGGACAGGCTGCAGGGCAGGTGGATGGAGCCAGGGAGCCACGACGACCAGCACCGGTGTGAGGAGCCGCAGCCGGGCCACATTTCCTCTGTGCTTTGGCTGTGTGGCCTGTTTGTGGACAAGGTCCCTGCTGGTCTGTGGGTATCAGAGGCGGGGATGTGTGACCACGGCAGTGCTGGTTGCGGCCCTGACCCCATGACCCAGCCCGTGTGCAGCCGTGAACACCTCAGTGAGGACCCCAGCTGACCTCCCGAACCGTCAGCAGGGCAAAGGCATGCCTCCAGGTGCCCCGTGCCCAGTGCCCCTTCTGGATGGAGGGGAAACGCTCCACGTGCAACCGCACCCGTGGTCATGGGACAGGCCCTGGCTCCATCTTTCCCCTTTAGTTCTGCCCATTTTACCTTATATATTTTGAGACTCTGTTATCAGGTTCATAAGTGTTTAGGATTTTTATGTCTACCTGACGTACTGATTCTTTTGCCCTCTGTTCCTCTGGTAGGGCCACTTGGCCCCACAGTATTCCACAGCAGCTTTCTTATGCTGGGGTCTGCATACTCTATCTTTGTCTCTCCTTCAGACATTTAACCTATCTGTGTCCTTATGTTTTTTTTTTAACTTTCTTCTTCTTTTTTTTTTTTCCCAAAGATTTTATGTATTTGTTTGAGAGAGAGAGAGAGCACAAACAGGGGGAGTGGTAGGCAGAGGGAGAGGGAGAAGCAGACCCCCTGCTGAGCAGGGAGCCTGACGTGAGGCTCAGTCCCAGGACCCTGAGATCATGACCTGAGCCGAAGGCAGATGGTTAACTGACTGAGCCACCCAGGCGCTCAGCTTTCTTCTTTTTAAAAAAAGATTTATTTATTTTAGGGAGAGAGTGCTCAGTGGGGAGGGGCAGAGGGGGAGAGGGAGGGGGAAAGAATCTGAAGCAGACTCCACACTGAGCACATAGCTCGATGTGGGGCTCGATCCCACAACCCTGATCATGACCTGAGCCAAAACCAAGAGTCAGACTCTCAACCAATTGAGCCACCCAGGCACCCAATCTGTGTCCTTATGTTTTAAGTATAGTTGGGTTTGCTGTTTGTCTGACAGTCTCTGCCTTATATTTGTTTTCTACCTTTGCATTGCATATAATTATTGATATGGTTGGCTATAAATCTTGTAACCAAACTGTTCCCAGTGAGGGGTCCCCGCTTCAGGCAGGGGTGCTGCCCATGAGGGAGAAGGGGTGATGGGGGAAAGTCAGTTCCTGGTGAGGGGAAGGGATGATGGGGGGAATGTCAGCCCCTGATGAGGGAGAAGGGGTGATGGGGGGAAGTCAGACCCTGATGAGGGGGAAGGGTTGATGGGGGGAAGTCAGACCCTGATGAGGGGGAAGGGTTGATGGGGGGAAGTCAGACCCTGATGAGGGGAAGGGATGATGGGGGGAATGTCAGCCCCTGATGAGGGAGAAGGGGTGATGGGGGGAAGTCAGACCCTGATGAGGGGGAAGGGTTGATGGGGGGAAGTCAGACCCTGGTCAGAAGAAGGGGTGATGGGGGAAGTCAGACCCTGATGAGGGGAAGTGGTGATGGGGGAATGTCAGCCCCTGATGAGGGGGAAGAGGTGATGGGGGGAAGTCAGCCCCTGATGAGGGAGAAGGGGTGATGGGGGAAAGTCAGACCCTGATGAGGGGGAAGGGTTGATGGGGGGAAGTCAGACCCTGATGAGGGGGAAGAGATGATGGGGGGAAGTCAGCCCCTGATGAGGGGGAAGGGGTAATGGGGGGAGTCAGCCCCTGATGAGGGGAAGAGGTGATGGGGGGAAGTCAGCCCCTGGTCAGAGGAAGGGGTGATGGGGGGAGTCAGACCCTGATGAGGGGGAAGGGGTGATGGGGGGAAGTCAGCCCCTGATGAGGGGGAAGGGGTAATGGGGGGAGTCAGCCCCTGATGAGGGGAAGAGGTGATGGGGGGAAGTCAGCCCCTGGTCAGAGGAAGGGGTGATGGGGGGAGTCAGACCCTGATGAGGGGAAGGGGTGATGGAGGAATTTCAGCCCCTGAAGAGGGGGAAGTGTTGGGGGGTGATGTCAGCTCCTGATGAGGGGAAGGGGGGATGGGGGGGGAAGTCAGCCCCTGGTGAGGGAGAAGGGGTGATTGGGGGTATGTCAGTCCCTGGTGAGGGGGAAGGATGATGGGCTGATGTCAGCTCCTGATGAGGGAGAAGGGGTGATGGAGGGATGTCAGCTGCTGATGAGGGTGAAGGGGTGATGGGCTAAAGTCAGCTCCTGATGAGGAGGAAGGGTTGGGGGGATGACTTCAGCTCTTGATGAGGGTGAAGGGGTGATGGGTGGGATGTCAGCCCCTGTGAGGGGAAGGGGTGATGGGGGAAGTCAGCCCCTGTGAGGGGAAGGGGTGATGGGGGAAGTCAGCCCCTGTGAGGGGGAAGGGGTGATGGGGGAAGTCAGCCCCTGTGAGGGGAAGGGGTGATGGGGGAAGTCAGCCCCTGTGAGGGGAAGGGGTGATGGGGGAAGTCAGCCCCTGTGAGGGGGAAGGGGTGATGGGGGAAGTCAGCCCCTGTGAGGGGAAGGGGTGATGGGGGAAGTCAGCCCCTGTGAGGGGAAGGGGTGATGGGGGAAGTCAGCCCCTGTGAGGGGGAAGGGGTGATGGGGGAAGTCAGCCCCTGTGAGGGGAAGGGGTGATGGGGGAAGTCAGCCCCTGTGAGGGGAAGGGGTGATGGGGGAAGTCAGCCCCTGTGAGGGGAAGGGGTGATGGGGGAAGTCAGCCCCTGTGAGGGGGAAGGGGTGATGGGGGAAGTCAGCCCCTGTGAGGGGAAGGGGTGATGGGGGAAGTCAGCCCCTGTGAGGTGGCCCATCGGCACAGTTGGGATTTGGGGAGACCAGGGCTACGTTGCGCTCACGGGAGCGAAGGCCGTGGGCTGAGGCCCCTGCTGTGCTCCTTGGCGGGAGGCGCCAGCCGCCCCGTGAGCGCTTGGAGCCTGTAGAGTGAACCTGGGTTTTTAAAGGACTGGAGAGACTAGAGGAACAAGGTAGTAACAGGTGAGGAAGGAAGGGGGCTGTCTGGTCTCTGGGGGTCAGAGTCACTCGGGGTCGTGGGCTCACACAAACCTGCTGGCAGAGGAACATTGCAAAGTGTAGCCATGCCCTCTGGGCACGTGTGATACCCAGAGGGGCACGGTCCTCTGGCCCCATTTTGAATTCGGCACAATTTGGTGCAGGTTACAGAAAACCTTCCAGTGCTGTAGCCGGACATGAGCAAACCAGCGCGCCTGCATGAGGGGCAGACCTGGGCAGGAGGGCGTTAGAGAGCGGGGGTGGGGTGGGGGCAGGGTGCCCATCACTGCCCCGCAGGGACACCAGGTGCCCAGCGGTTGTGTGCGGGGACCCAGGCGCAGACCTGGGTGAGCTCCGACCTCCCCTGGGGGCCCTGTCCCCACGTCCAGGCTGTGCCAGGGGACCCATGATCCCCCGTTCCCACCCCCCTGCCGTACGCGCCCTTCCTGCCCTCACTCCAGGCTTACAGGAAGAAACAGAACTCGCCCCGTTTCCTCCTCCGGAAGAAGCGCAGTAGAGTCTGTTGAACTTCAAGCTCCAGAGCCAAGGTTTGAAGCGAATTCCAGAAGGGGGTGTGTGTGGAGGGGAGCTGCGTCCAGCTCGCCGCCCCCCATGCCTCACTCCTTCCTCACTCCGTGCCTCCCGCCCTGGAGCCTGGCTCGGCTTTGTGCGGGGGCCGCGTAGTGGTGGAGAGAGCACAGACGTACCTGGTCAACTGCCTGGCATTGGAAGGCGGTGGGTCATCGGAGGGGAACGGGCTCTGACAGACAGCAAGGAGGGCACGGCTGTTCTGGAAGATTCCGCAGAGCCTGGCGGCAAGGGCCGCTGCGTCCGCCCGCAACGGTCTAACTGGACTCCTCAGCCGACTGGTGTTGACAGTAATAGCGTTCTAAGGCTGTCATCGGGTAGAGTTACCCTCCGGCAGCCTGGGGCTTTGCGGGTGTCAGTGAGTGACCTCTATTCAGGAACTTGGGGCTATTAATGACCACGTTCCCCAGCGTGCTCATCAATGGAATCTCCTGAGTCACAAGTGATGACCGGCAGCCCGGGGGGCGACCGGGGGAACACGTGTTCATGGGTTGGTGTCGTAAGGGACACTGACTGGGTTCGCTCCACTTGCTCATTTGGCGACCCAGACATCCGTGCTTTGTGTCGGGTTGGACCTGTCTTTCTGCTCGGTCTGTGTGGTCACCTCTGGAAACGCCCTATGAGGAGTCTGTGCTCGGCTCTCAATGTCCCGTAGCTATTGGTCAATGTGTTTTCTCTGGGGAGGGTCCCATGACTGGCGAAGCCAACTCGATCACGGGGTCACAAAAGAACAAGACCCAAACCCAATAAGTAGTTGTGTCTGGAGACACGACTGGGCTAGATCCCATCCCCCACGCTGGGGTCCTGTGTCACTGAGGACGGGACGCAGTGGTGACAGTGGGTGCACGCAGTAGGTGGGGTTTGGGCTCCCCTGTCGGGACTGGTGCCGGCTGCAGTCTGGGTCCCCATCGGTCGATGTGGCCCAGGACCTCCAGCGGCCTGGCCTCTGCTGTGTGCTCGGCCCCCCTACCCTCCAGAGCGGTCACAGCCACCGCGGGGGCCCCAGAGGGACAAGACGGAGTGTGGCGAAGCACTGAATCCCGGCGCTAAGGGCCTTCGTGGACTTCGGAAATACACAGCTTTCCAACTGTGAAAATAAGGATGTGTAGTTTCCTGAGATGTTCTGGGTCATGAACGAAGTGTTTAGGGGGGATTCGGACAAGCACAAAGCTTTACACAAATTCACATCGGGCGGTATCCCGGGGTGGAGATTTACACGCATATTTTGATCAGAGGGAGGATGGACGTGTTTAAGTGGCAGGCAGGGAAGATGGGGGCACAGACCGGTCCCCCTCGGGCGCCAGCTTCCTCCGGTGGCTTGTCCCAGGTTAGCAGCATCACAGTAAGCTTCTAATGTGCGCAAGACTTAACGATATGGGGAAAATTTTGCAGAACACATGTAATCCAATTATCTTAGGTTTATTGGGCACCTGCCATGTGCTAGAAGAGCAAAACCATGAAGGGACCTGCTGCCAGAGAGCCCGTGAGCTCATCAGCCGCCCTGGCTCCCGGCTGTGCGTGTGCCGGGAACATCCGCACTCAGCCTCCGGCGCTTCTGGACCCCGGGGCGGGACGAGTGTGCAGGCCTCAGGCGGAGGTGTCCTGCGTGGGGAAGGCCACCTCCGGGGGGCCCTGTGGCGCCTTGTTCCTCTCCTCCAGCATCCGAGCCCACTCGCCGCGGAGCCTGGGACAGCGATAATTTTAGCCTGTGAGTCAATGTCTCAGGGCCGGGTGGCAGCCAGGCCTCTGTCGGCACCTGAGCACATGTTCCAACATGGCCCAGCAACCCCCCCCCCCGCCCCCGCCCCCGGGCTGCCAGCGTGACTGTGACCTTGTGGGGTCCCAGAGAGCCCTGCAGCCTCCATGGCTTGGCCAGTCCTGGCGGGGGGCCACATCCCCACAGGGGGGGCCTCACTCGGGTCTCTAGCTTGGAGAGGGAAAGTGCTTTGCCCAGGAAGCAGCTTCTGGAATCTTCTGAGGCCCACAGAGACTGAGCCATGTCCTGAACTGGTTTGTTGTGTAGGAGTATGTGCTCACCGGGACTCGACAGAGTCCCCAAGGTAGGCCAGGGCCCCCCACCGGTGACCCTGTTAGAGCGTTCCCTCCTTCCTCGTGCTGCCCGCCTGCCTTGCCCACCTGCCTGGGAAGGTGGCACATTGCTGGGACTCCAGCAGGACACACAGGGGCGACCCGGGTGGGAAGGGCCTGGCCATCCTTGAGCAGGCAATGGCCATTCGACAGCTTCTGGCCCTGCTGTGTGATTTGGGCTGGAGGGTGCAGTGTGGGCTGGGTGCTTAGCTCCCTCAGACCTCAGGGGCTGGAGGACAAACTGGTAAGAGGCAGGTACATGGACACTTGTTCCCACACCCAGGGTCCTAAATAAGGAAGGCGCCTCCCAGCAGCAGGCCCCCCATGTGAAGGCCCCGTTCCTGCCCCTTCACCGGGCCGCAGCTGCTGATGGCTGGCCCCGGGGCCACACATCGAAGAGCCCCTGGTTCCTGGGGGCCCGTAGGATGGCTGAGGGGATGCTGTCAGGAGTTGCTGTTGTCCAGGGGACAGGGCACAATCTTTCTGGCTGCGGTCTGTGGCCTAATAACCAACCATATGTCCCCCACAGAATGTCACTCCACAGTCTGTCCTTGAGCAGCCCAGACGCTCGGTGACTAACTCGGCCATCGCTGACCGCACTCTCGCTGTCTGCCCCAGAGCCCATCCCCGGGGCCTGCACCCGTGGGCAGAAGACCCAGAAGCTTCCAGGGCCTGATGGCACGTGTAGGACAAGGTTGAGGCTATGGAGACCGCAGGAGGGAGCTGAGGGCTGGCAGGAGGCCTTAGTGCAGGTCTCGTCCTCCCATGTTTGGGCTCTGTGCTGGGACCGCCGCCCTGAGAGGTTAGGGGACGGCACCGTGGCTTCCTGTACCGTGCCGAATGGGGGAGATGTCCTGGATGACAGGGTGGGGTGGCTTGCCCCGGAGCCGGACCTCTGGCAAGGTCAGCACGAAGTCTGGTCCCACCGTGGCTGCCAGGCATCCTTTTTCCAACTGGGCTCCCAGGGTAGCAGCTGATGGTGCTATTTGGGGATGAAAGCTGTGACCACTTTGGATTATCTGTTCACTTGAGCCCTTGTCTAGGTGCGAATTATGTGCTAATCTGCCCTCCTAGCTGTCCCTGGGACCAGGCACTCCTCAGTCTGCTCAGGGTCACCCAGGAGACCCTCTTCAGCACCCACAGGCCCTGGCCTCCATCCCAGGGATGAAAGGGGGCTTTGGATCTGCTAATGTGTGGGAAGGAGTATGATGAATTTGTCCTGCACTCAGTGGGGGCAACTGTCAGAAAATTGGTCTGACCAGACACGGCTTCTTTGACAACTTCCCATAAGACCCTCTGGAGTAGGGGGATGGGGGAATGTGGAATGGGGTGTGGGATGGAGGGATAGAGTGTGGGATGGAGGGATGGAGGGATGGGGTGTGGAATGGAGGGATGGAGGGGTGGGGTGTGGGATGGAGGGGTGGAGGGGTGGGATGTGGGATGGAGGGATGGAGGGATAAGGTGTGGGACGGAGGGATGGAGGGGTGGGGTGTGGAATGGAGGGATGGAGGGGTGGAGGGGTGGGGTGTGGGATGGGGGATTCAGGGGTGGGGTGTGGATGGAGGGATGGGGTGAGGGATGGAGGGATGGATGGGGTGAGGGATGGAGGGGTTGAGGGTTGGGGTGTGGGATGGAGGGGTGGAGGGGTGGGGTGTGGGATGGAGGGACGGAGGGATAGGGTGTGGAATGGAGGGATGGAGGGGTGGAGGGGTGGGGTGTGGGATGGAGGGATGGAGGGATGGAGGGGTGGGGTGTGGGATGGAAGGATGGAGGGGTGCGGAGTGGGATGGAGGGATGGAGGGATAGGGTGTAGGATGGAGGGATGGATAGGGTGGGGTGTGAGATGGGGGATGGAAGGGTGGGGTGTGGGATGGAGGGATGGAGGGGTGGAGGGGTGGGGTGTGGGATGGAGGGGTGGAGGGATAGGGTGTGGGATGGGGGATGGAAGGGTGGGGTGTGGGATGGAGGGATGGGGTGAGGGATGGAGGGATGGATGGGGTGAGGAATGGAGGGATGGAGGGGTGCGGTGTGGGATGGAGGGATGGGTGTGGGATGGGGGTTGGAGGGGTGGGATGTGGGATGGAGGGATGGAGGGGTGGAGGTGTGGGGTGAGGGGTGGAGGTGTGGGGTGTGGGATGGAGGGATGGGGTGAGGGATGGAGAGATGGGGTGTGGGATGGGGGAAGGAGGGGTGGGGTGTGGGATGGAGGGATGGGGTGAGGGATGGAGGGATGGATGGGGTGAGGATGGAGGGATGGAGGGGTGGGGTGTGGGATGGAGGGATGGGTGTGGGATGGGGGATGGAGGGGTGGGGTGAGGGATGGGGTGTGGGATGGGGGATGGAGGGGTGGGGTGAGGGATGGAAGGATGGAGGGGTGGAGGGGTGGGTTGTGGGGTGGAGGGGTGGGGTGAGGGATGGACGGATGGATGGGGTGAGGGATGAAGGAGTAGAGGGGGTGGGGTGTGGAGTGGTGGGGTGCTCCCCTCTCCCACCTGGTGACCAGGTGGTGGTTGTAAGCTGAGTTAATGTGGTGCTGTTCGCAGTTGTATTCCCTCCTGCTGTGACCACTGACCTGGGGGGCCGTGCTGGTGGCCGGTGGGGGCTGGGGCTATGAGCGGTGAGGGTGGAGGCGGCCCGGCGTGGGGGGCTCCTATCGGCAGCAGCCCAGGCCTTGCTCTTCCGCGAGCTCACCTGTCCAGGGCGCTGCTGCAGGTCCTCGCGGCCTCGTTCTGCAGGTGTTTTGCATGCAGCTCGATTTTTTTCTCCCAAAACATCGTTATCACACCGACATCGAGGGCTACTCTTCCCGGGCGCTTCTGAGCATGGCTTTTACTCATTTTCTGGAAAAGGGAAAATTGATGGGACTTGGCGTTTGTGCTCTGTGGGTGGGACGGCGTGGTAACGACCATGGGGCTGGCTCAGCCCCACACACTGGCATGTCCCCCGCTTCTGTGAGCGCCCTACAGAAGCAGTGTCGGGAAGTCAGGCGTCAGAGGGCACGCAGCTGCATGCAGCCGGCGCTCTGTCCTCCGGACCGTTTCCTGCGTGAATGCAAGTAGCAGCTAACAGCAAGTCCCGTTTGAGGCTTTGGGTTATTTCAAACCTAAATAAGGCTCTAGTTTTGTTAGTGCTCTGTGTGGGTGGCCTCGGGGAGTCCGGCTTGGGGGGGCATTGTCTGGAACGCCGCCGCCGCGCGGCCCAAGCCGGGAGCCGAGCGGCCGAGCGAGGTGGCCGAGCCCGAGGCAGGTGCGGAGCCACGCGGGAAGAAGGCTCGGAAACAGCCAGGGCAGACTCAAGCAGTTGGAAGATACGCTTCCTGGACGGCGCCCCTGTTCGCCTGCTTTTAGAAAGCTTGACAACAGCTGTGGGTGTCCGATGCGCGCCGTGGAAGCGGGAGACGTGGGAACTGTGGCAATAAGCCGGGCGTGCGGATGCGTCCGCGGTGTCCCCGCAGCAGAGCCCCCACAATGGGTGCTGGAGCCCCGCCGTGAGTCACGGCAGAGTTCCCGTCACAGCGGTCTTACTTCTCTTCCTCAGCTCGGCGCCCCGGGAGAAGGCCCACATGGCGTGAAACGCTGCTGAATAGTGAGGGTAGAATTAAGTACAAAGTTACCTTCCTTCTGGCAAAAACTGGGGAGTCCAGAAGGAGAGAGCAGCCCGTCGTCGAGCCTGCTGCGAATCGGTAATTAATAAACGTCTAGCGGCAGGCCCCGCGACACCCTGGGGAGCCCCGGATCTGCCAGGGAGGTAGGCGCCCCTGCCAGCAACATCCAGGTCTGCCTGCGCCCGGCGCCGGCCCGGCCCGAGGCTCACAGCACAGACAATGCTGCCCCAAGCGTCTGTCCCAAGAGCGGTGCCGTCCGGCGTGCCACGGGGCGCTCGGCTTCCGTCGGCCGAACGTGCGCTCGGCTCGTCAGAGATGCCTTCCCGTGATAACGGAGGGAGGTCAAAACCCAGCCATGAATGCAGAGCTTTGCACACTGAGTTACTTCTCGTGGACGGAAGTGAGTCAGACAGCGGAGAAGAGGAAGCCCATCTTGACGGGACGCGAGGCGATGCTCACTCCTGGAAGGAAGTCCTGCAGAAAGCTTCTGTGTGCGGGGAAGCAGGTCGGGGTGGACACGATCACAAAACAGCAGAGCGGCCCAGGGTGGGTGGAGGGCGGCAAGGAGGAAGGACACCAGAGGGTTATGAGATTGTCACGGAAACCTGGTGGACACCTCGTAACTTACTTGGTGTTTACCTGGACAAAGGAGGAGCTTTTTGTACTCATCAGAACAGTGCGGTTCTGTCCCCACAATAGACACAGATCAATGGAACAGGATAGAGAGCCCAGAAATAAGCCCTTTGCTATGACAAAGCAGGAAAGAATATGCAATGGGGAAAAGACAGTCTCTTCCACAAATGGTGTTGGGAAAATGGACAGCCACGTGCAGAAGAATGACACTGGGCCACTTCTCACACCACACACAAAACTAAGCTCAGAATGGGAGACCTGAAGCCATAAAAATACTAGAAGAGAGCTCAGGCAGTAAACTTTCTGACATCAGCCACAGCAACTCCCTTCTAGACACGTCTCCTGAGGCAAGGAGGACAAGAGCAAAGTGAACTTTTGGGACTTGATCAAGATAAAACCTGCACAGTTAAGGAAACAGTCAATAAAACTAAAAGACAGCCTGGGGAATGGGAGAAGATATTTGTGAATGACATATCAGATAAAGGACTAGTATCTAAAATATATGAAGAACTGATACAACTCAACACCAAAAAACGAAACAAAAACCAAACAGTCCCATTAAGACTGGGCAGAAGACATGAACAGACCTTTCTCCAAAGAAGGCATCCAGATGGCCAACAGACACATGGAAAGATGCTCAGCATCACTCATCGTCAGGGAAACGCAAACCAAAACCACATGAGACACCACCTCACACCTGTCAGGATGGCTAGAATCAACAACACAAAAAACAACAAGATTGGCAAGGATGTGGAGAACAAGGCACCCTCGTGCGCCGTTGGTGGGAAAGCAGACTGGTGCAGCCACCGTGGAAAACAGCATGGAGGGTCCTCAAAAAGTTAAAAATAGAATTACACTAAGATCCTGAAATTCCATGACTGGGTATTGCCCCCCCCACCAAAAAACCCCAAACCACTACTTTGAAAAGATAATGCACTCTATGTTTCTAGCAGCACTATTTGCAATAGCCAAGACATGGAAGCAGCCCAAGTGTCCATCGACTGATGAACGGATAAAGATGTGGTGTGTACACAATGGGATATTATTCAGCCATAAAAAAGACTGGAATTTTGCTGTCGGCAACAACACGGGTGGCCCGAGACTGCGTCACGCTCCGGGAACGAAGTCACGCAGAGCAGGACGAATACCGCAGGATTTCACTTGTATGTGGAATCTAACACACAAAGCAAGTGCATAATCGCACAAAGAGCAGAATCAGACCCATAAACGCACAGGGGGGAGGGGGTGGAGGGTGGACAGAAGGGGTGAAGGGGCGGGAGGTGCCGCGTGCAGTTACGGAGCGAGTGCGTCCCAGGGATGAAAGGCGCAGCACGGGGACCGCGGTCACTGATCCCGCGATGGCGTCGTGTGCTGACCGGGGGGGCCACACGTGCGGCGAACCCAGCGTAACGTAGGCTCCCGTCCAGTCACTCGGCTGCACGCCGAAACTCCTCTAAGTGTGCATCAGCGGCACGCAAATAAAAATAAGGAGCTTTAAGGTGACATTTTATAAAACCCATCTTCTGACATCGTGCTTCACACATGTGTCTTCCAAAGCTGGAGGCTTGGGCTTCCTCACAGGAAACGGAGCCGCTGTGCTCAGGGCAAGGGGCAGCCGGGCACAGCAGGGACGCGCTGGGGGCGCGGGGACACGGGCGCAGACCGAGAACAGCGAGGTGGACAAGGGGCTGCCTGCCGTCAGGCGCTGGTCCTGGCTCCACGGTCAGACGCCTCCCCCCGCCTGGCCCTTCCCGCTGGCCCCGCGGTGGGACCTTCGGGACCAGGGATCCTCAGGGCTCATAGCGGGGAAGAGGCTAGGAACTTTCACAGCTGTTTGACAGGAATTTCATGTGGATTCCATAAAAAAAAAATCTGGGGCTTGTATTTGATGTCTTTTAAATGTCATTTTCTACAATTTATTTTATTGTGTTTTACCAGAGTGCCCATCCATGACGGATTGGACACCATCAGGCCACGGACAGTGGCTCTGAGGAACCCCGTGGGCATGCTGTCCAGGCCGCTCCACCGGGGGCTTCTCTGTCCACCTCACGCCTCTGCTGACCACTCCTGCCCTGGCTCCCTCCAGGTGCCCACTGACCGCGAGCAGCCCAGGAGCTGTGGCCACAGGCTCGAGCTGGTGGCTCCTTCCAGAAGTTGAGGTTTGGGGGAAACAGTGTCCCTGCCTGCCTGACCTATCTTAGGGACCCCGTCATTTCCTCTCTGGCTGTAGGGATCCTTCTTGGAAGCATCCACAGTGTCCAGGACGGCTACATCCAGGAAACGCCTACAAAGTTGGAGCCCAGAGCAACGTGCAAACATCTGTTAAGTGAGCAGGACGTGAATGAAAGGCTCATAAGGAAAGCATCGTGAAGTTGTGCAGGGCTTGGGCCAGACCTCAGGGTGATCGTTGGCACTCAGCCCCTCTTGCAGCCAGCATGCGGTGGGGAGCCCTGAGGACCCTCCTGACCCCAACCCTGTGACCTTTGAGGGTGAAGGCAGTGAGGGGGCTTCCTGCCTGAGTCCAGAGGGTGTGGAGGTTGGGAGAGAAGGCCCCTCCCCAGGGCCTCTGGGCTCCATGCCTGGGTGGGCAGGGTCGGGCTTATGGCGGGGGGTGGGGGGCCCTGTGGGCACACACAGCAGAGCCCAGGCCCAGGACATGAGCCCATAGGTGGGGGGTGGTCAGCCTGGCAGGGCTGCACCAAGCCTGCTCTCTGGGGGTTCTTAGAAGCAAGTCAAGACCTGTGTCCCTCACACCTAATCAGGGTCAGGAGGAGACTGCAGGATTTGGGGATTCTCAGTTAAGAAGCTGAGACTTCTGTGTTCTGACAACAGGAAGTATGGGACCCAAGAGGAGGGCCCCTGGGCTCTGGAGAGTGACTCAGTGCTGTCCCCCAGGCCTCCAAAGAGGGTGGGGTCTGGGCACAGGACAGGGGTCCTTGGAAGGGGGCAAGGGTTCTGGAACAGGCAGGGGTGTGTGGGGGGATTTTCTGGGAGGAGGGGACGGGTTTCTGGGAGGAGGAGTGCAAGGGTGTGGGGAGGAGGAGTACAGGGGTGCTGGGAGGAGGGGGCGGGGGATTCTGGGAGCAGGAAGAAGCTTTGAGAGGAGGGCAGGGTCCCTGGAGAAGGGCAGGGTCCCCAGGAGGCCAGCTTCTGTGTGTGTCTCCTGCTTCCTGCTCAGCCCTCGGAGTGCTCTGGTCTCAGGGAAAGGTGGCTGTGGAGCCGTGGCCATGGATCTGTGGCCCGTGGAGCCGTGGCCCTGGATCTGTGGCCCATGGAGCCATGGCCTGTGGAGCTGTGGCTGTGGAGCTGTGGCCCATGGAGCTGTGGCCTGTGGAGCTGTGGCCCATGGAACTGTGGCCTGTGGAGCCGTGGCCCATGGAGCCATGGCCCGTGGAGCTGTGGCTGTGGAGCTGTGGCCCATGGAGCCGTGGCCTGTGGAGCTGTGGCCCATGGAACTGTGGCCTGTGGAGCCGTGGCCCATGGAGCCATGGCCCGTGGAGCTGTGGCCGTGGATCTGTGGCCCATGGAGCTGTGGCCTGTGGAGCTGTGGCTGTGGAGCCGTGCCCCATGGAGCCATGGCCTGTGGAGCTGTGGCTGTGGAGCTGTGGCCCATGGAGCTGTGGCCCGTGGAGCTGTGGCCTGTGGAGCCGTGGCCGTGGAGCTGTGGCCGTGGATCTGTGGCCCGTGGAGCTGTGGCCGTGGATCTGTGGCCCATGGAGCCGTGGCCCGTGGAGCTGTGGCTGTGGAGCTGTGGCCCATGGAGCTGTGGCCTGTGGAGCCATGGCCCATGGAGCCATGGCCCGTGGAGCTGTGGCCGTGGAGCTGTGGCCGTGGAGCCGTGGCCCGTCCATGCTGAGCTGACATGTGGCCACCAAGCCCACCACCACTGGTTGCCCGGCAGACTTAGTTTCGTGGCTGTGCAGCAGATGGCCTGACGTGGGCCCGTCACCACTGCCCCTGGGGTCACCCTCACTCGGCGTCCTGATGGCGGCTGACCCTTGGTCTGAAATACTCCTGGCTGTAGGGCTGGATGTGCCAGAACACACCAAAAATTTCAGTTCTGCTATTGGATAGAGAAGGGTCCAGTCAGGCTGCCTAAGTGTCCCCTGTGACCGATCCTCTTGGACTCCTGCTCTCAGGTCACCTGTGAAGGCACACAGGTCCTGAGTCCTGTGTGAGTGCCCGCTGTGGCCTGGTCCAGGTCTCGTGGGCAGCCGGCCCTGTGCTCCAGCACCAGGCTCTTGGAGGAGGCTGCAGCCCCCCGAGCCCCGCACTATCCTGGGAACGCCCCTGCTGTCGGGGCCCAGGGAGCGACACCAGGCCCTGTGTCCCTGCTCACATCTCAGGACGGGCCCTCCCATAATGGCTGGCTTCCATCCTGATGGGGAGGAACACACCGGCACTGTCCCAGTTAACGGAACAGCAGTGTTTGAGACACTTGCCCCCACACCCACCCCCAGCGGTCCACAGGGAGCTTGGGCACTCGGGCGTCTGGGCAGAAGCCCCCCGAGAGAAAGCAGGGCCTGGCGTTGGATTCACGCACGGCAAGTAAAAGCTTGAGGCTGCTATCCTCTGTGGGACCCCCTGGAGGCTCCGCCCGGCAAGCCCTCCTGCGTAGACACAACCAACCAACAGACAAAGGGAAAACCGGAAAGCCGGCAGAGGACACAGAGCGCCAACAGACCCTGGAGGCACACGTGGGAGGAACTCACTACCAGAAATTTGCCTGGAAAAACTCCAGTTCTCGTGTGCCCCATCTCCCCTCTGCTGTGCTCATCTATGGGGGCCCCCAAACTCCAAGCCTGGCCCCTGCAAGGTTAGTGTCCTCTGGCAAATCGGACAGAGCTTACTTTTCGGGTGCTCCTCAGCCAGATCTCTGGGTGTCAGAGGGCGTCTTTCCCAGGGTGGGCTTCCTCTGCGCTCGCTCACTCTTATATGGGCTTTGTGACGTGGCACTTGGCATCAGTTCAGTCACTGGGAAAGACGAGCTGCCTCCTGTCTGGCCGCAGACTCTGGAGACATAATTTGGCTCCTGGCACATAGTTATTGGCGGCCATGCATCCCTCGGTCCTCCGTCCAGGAATGTGGAGTCTGCTGAGCAAGCTCCCTGCTAGATGGCGTTATGGTGGACAGCTTTCTCCTCTTGAGATGCTGCTCCCAGGGAGCCCGGTGGGGGGACAGGGAGCTGGGGGCCGAGCAGACCGTGGCACCCGGGCATGACCGCCACCCGAGCGTGCGGGCTGGCTGAGCATCATGCGGGGTCACAGCCCTGTGTCTTGGGAACGGCGGCCTTCGCACCTGATACGCTGCAGGTCACGTTAAAACAACAACCAAGACGCACCCAATATGGCACCAGGGATATTTTGGGTCGCCCTGCCTGGTGCCGGCCCACGGAAGAGACACAGGGGCGGCCGGCCCGCCCACCAGCGAAACCAAAGTGCCCGTCTCTGACTCAGAGCAAACAGTGTGAGAGACCCCTTTATTTTAATACGTATGAGGCAGGACCTCTGGAACAGGAGTCTCCACAGCGTGCGCGGATCCTGCGTCCATCACGGTCGAAAAGTCATCAGGTGTGCCTTCCTTCCCTCAGCAGGTCATGAGGCGTTTGTGTTGAGCACAAATTATTTGTCCAATTGGAAAACCAGAGCTATGGGAGGCATTTGGGAGGACACATTCTGCCCCAGGTGGAGGCTTTAACTTCCCTGGCTTCTCTTCCGACCTTCCCAAGTCCGGTGCATGACCCAGGATGACCCAGGGGTTGGATCTGTGATCCGACAATCCTGCAAAAACCCCCAATCGGATGATGAGGTGGTCAAGTTAAAACAAGACGCAGGTTTTCAGCTGCAGGGAGGCAGCGAACAGAGATGGCCCGCCAGTGATGTGTTTGGAAAAACCTCACAAAACGGATGCCAGGGAAATGACAAGTGTCTACCACACGCAAAGAGCTTTTGCAGGAAAATAGGGTGGAGTCCACTTGCAAATGGAGCAGGAAAGGGACAGGAGGTCACGGGACAGCAGGGTGGCGGCAGATGGGCGGCGAGAGGCGGGGCCCTGGGTGCTGGACGTGCGAGCCCAGCTCCTGGCAGCCGCGAGGGGCTGGCCAGCGCGTGCCGCCGTCCTGGTTAAGTTGGGAGACACTCGTGACTACGTAGTGAGCCAGGCGATGAGGCGCTTCCTTAGGAGAAATGCCTTCGCCCCAAACGCTCCCGCATGTCTGTGGGTCTGTGGTTGGTTAGTGCACGGACGCAGCAGCCTGGGGAGCGGTGGGCTCTGTGGCTGCCAGGTGGCACCTGCCCAAGGACTCGGCGTCTCCTCCCGCTTCTGGAATTCCACCTCCGCCAACAGATGGTGGTAGAAGACCAGGAAACAGTGCCGGCAGATCCACAGTGCCCTCCCTTAAAACCGGGGAACCTGGCCACCTCCTCTGTTATGTCTGTGTTAGCCGCCCCCGTGTGGAGGGAGGGTCCCGGGACCCTCAGTAGCCCCCAGGCTTTGGGGAGGCCGGCGTGGCCCCTGTGTTTGTGGCCCGGCCTCCCCCGCCTCCCGGAGGCTCAGCAACCACGCTCCACGCTCCACGGACACCCAGGCAGGGTCCCCAGGGTTCGGCAGCCTGCCCGGGACTGCTCTCTGGGGGCGTGTGGGTCCCCTGGCACTCAGCCCACCAGCCCGGTGGCCGCAAGCTGTCCCTGGGCAAATCCCCAAACAGAAACAGCCCCCTGTCCCTCAGACCACACTGTGCTTTCCCACTGGAACGCTGCTCCCAGGGGCAGGGGTTTGCTGCCGTGCTCAGCGGAGTGGTATCCAGGCTGCAACAGTCATTGGCCATCGGAGGGATGAGTGCCCAGAGCTGTACGTGCTCCCACGGAAGCAGACCCCGATGCCATGGGAGCACAAGGTGCGAGAGAAATCCCAGAAGGCCCCACAGAGGAGGTGGCGTCTGCATTGGGTTTCGAGAGACAAGTGGGATCTCAGCAGCAGATCAAGGAGGATGGGGAAGGGAACCGTGAGGCGGGGGGAGGGGCTGGGGAGGGCAGTGGGAGGAGGGCAGGGACTCTTTCCCCACCCCCTCGCCAGTGTCTAATGCCCTTTACTGACCTGGCTCAGTGTTGGGAGCGCTGAGGGGCCGTGAAGTCTGGCAAATGGACGCCCAGCCGTGCAGGAAGGGGCAGCTGGCCCTCAGCCCAGGCTCACTGACGCTCGGAGGACGCTTCTCAATAGAAGCTCCAAGTCTGGATTGTTCAGGTGACATCCAGATTTTAAGTGTTGACACTATTTAACATGAAGTCACCGAGCCAGCCAACTGCACGGGGAGCTCTGGGCGCCCGCAGGGACCGTGGGGGATCCAGGCTCCGGGTGGAGACAAAGCCCCTGCCTGGAGACGCCCAGGAGCCCTGGGCCCGTCGCCTCCAGCCGCACTGCGAGGGGACGGCCGGGAGAGGACAGACGGACACACAGGAGCCGGGCAGCTCACAAATCATGGGGTGTTGGGTGGGAGGTGAGTTTTTATTATCAGTTTCCTGACCAGAACCACCTGTCAAGGGAGTTTTTCCTAGATGCTCTATTTTTTCTAGGCCAGCAGGAATGCGGTCTGCAAGGATTTGCGGGCGGGCGCCAAGCCTGTGCCGAGGGAGACCGCAAGCATCACCCGGCCGCCTCCTCTCTTTCCGTTTCACCGACTGGGCTGCTGGTGCACCAGCCCCTTCTTCTGGGGTTTCTGAGCCCTCGCTGAGCTGCCCAGGGGTGGCCTGCCGGGGTGCATGCCAGGCCTGCCGTGACACCCCACCCCTGCTCAGGGACCCCTCCCCAGCTGCGGTCGGCTGGGGTGACAGGCGGTTCTGGCTGAGGCTGCCACGCGCGGGCTCGACAGACCCCTGACGGGGTCAGAGGCCCAGGTCGGGGGTCAGCCCCCAGGGGACGTGTCCCCTCTGCCCGAAGGGGCAGCTTGCCTACTCACCACCCCCAGGGGCCACTGGCCTCGTTACAGTGCGGAACAGGAGCTGAGTGCTGGCCGACCCCAGCCAAGAGAAACGAGGGGGTGTGCACGTGTGTGCACACACACATGTGTGTGTTTGGCTGTAACTCAAAGAGGGGCCGGGAGCCTCGCTCTCGAATGTCCAGGGTCGCGTGTCTGGCTAGGGATCTTCCTTATTTTCCATGTGGCGTATTCTCCGCGCCATGTGTTGGCACTGAGAGGCTCCCTCCTAGAGCGGCCCTGCCCTTCGCCCTGTATGGCCGGTCCTGCAGACTTGCCGGAGGCAGCCCCAGCTCTGGCGGCCAGGTGCCTTGTTCCGCAAGCCCAGAGCTTCCTAACATCTTTGCTGAGATGCCCTGGTTTGCTTGATGTAATTTTTTATTTAAATAGAGCTATTTTCCCCAAAACTTACTTCAGAAGCTGTATTCCTCCTCCCAAATATCCCCGGCAGGAGTACGCGGGGATGAAGCCCACCAGTGCCACCATCTTGCCGGCAGGGTTGGGTCTCCGGGGGCTGCCGGGCCACACCCCGAAGCTTTCCGGGCCTGGGGCCGGCGGTCAGGCTCTCCCCACGCCCCGAACCTCCTGCCTCCTAGAGTGCGGCCAACTTCTCCCCAGAGGTGTACCGGGAGGGGGCTTTGGGGACAAAGGGATAAGGACTGTGGGTTCAGATGAGAGGCAAGTGGAAATTTCGTGTCCACATTGCGGGAAGGACAGGTGCCTGCAGCCGGGGCGCCTGGGACACATTCTCGGCCTCAGAGGGGACCAGCCCTGCTCACGCCTGAGCTCGGGATTCTGCGGTCCTGACACGGAGACGATAAACGCCTGGTGGTTTAAGCCGCCTGTTTGTGTTCATGGCCCTGGAGAGGCGCCCCTGACGGTTAGTGGGTCTGGAGGCCATGAGCTAGCTTCCAGCCCGTTGGCCGGATGATCCCACCTGGGGACGACCCACAGTCCACACCGGGGGCGCCCTCCTGCGGGGTAAGTCGCTCCTGCTCTCTTCCAGGGTGGGCCCCCAGGGAAATGAACAAAGTGCATCCCAGGTGCCCGTGACACCGAGGCCAGGGGCCACCTGGGGGCCAGCACCCGGACGCGGTGGGGCCGCACAGGGCAGGAGGCAGGGGAGGAGTGGGAGCAGGAGAGGGGCTGGGCTTGGGGTCCAGTTCGGGCTCAGCTCCTGGGGCCTGGAGAAGGACAGTGCTCCCATAGAGGAAGGGTCAGCAGGGGCCCCTGAGGGTGGAGAGCAGGCCCAGATGGACTCCCCGAGGACAGTGGCTCACCCCGAAGCTTGAGCTGTGTCCGGGGCTCCCAAGCAGGTGGCAGATCTGGGGCCTGAGGTGGCACGGGGCTCGGCCCGGGCCCCGAGGCTGAGAGAGGGGTGTCGAGCACAGGCTTGGCCCGGCCCAGGGCTGACGAGGCGTGCCGGCCGCCCCGGGCAGTGTCTCCAGGTCCCTCGAAGGCCCAGTCTGCGCTCTGTGCCTGGAGGGCTCCATGGGCCCGTGGGCGCCCAGCTGGGCGCTGAGTTTCTTCCCCCAGCACCGTGCGCGGGCTCGGTGTCGTGATGTGGCCGGGGACACCACGCAGGAGCTGTCTGCCACCTCTCGTCACAGCACGGATGACTCTGACCTGTCCCTCCCGTGTCCTCTCCGTCTATGGCTCCAACCACACAGGCCCCCTGGCTCCTGGGCCGGCTGGATGCTGTCTCCCCGTTTCCCTCACCCGCCATTCGCCCTGAGCCCGTCAGACGCTGTGTTTCTGAGTTCCGCGGTTCCTACTGGGTCACTGACTATCATTTTCATTGTGGTTGAAATTTTCTTTCTTTTCATTCAGAACGAGCATAATTCTACCCGCCCTTCAGAACCGAGTCTGCTGTCTTGGACACCTGGGCCACGGGGCGGGCTGGGCGCGCCGCCTCTGTGAGGATGAGGGTTCCAGCTCCCCGTTCCTGAGTGCGCGACCGCGGAGTGCGTCCTGGGCGGGCACACGGTGTGCTGTGCAGATGGAGTGTTCTGTCAGGCTTTTGTCGGATGACGTTAATCAGGTGAATTCCAAGCTCTGAGTCCCCGACTCCCTGACCAGTCCCCGAGGGCTGCTGGGAATCCCATGCGTGTGTTTGAGGTCCGCAGCCGAGCTGGGGCTCTCCTGCTCCCCGTTCCAGGACCCCCCACCACGGTGGCCGCCCAGCTGTGCTCTGGTTCTTCGCACCGGCTGGATGCGGGTTTTCTAAGGCAGGTTTTGTCTCCCTGTGTGGGGCTTGCTGCTCTCAGGCAAAACGCCCCCAAAAAGAGAAACATGTCCAGCGCATGCCTTCCTCCAGGGACCATGGCCTTGCCAGTTCCTGTCTGCTTTTGGTGGTTCCCCAGTGCTTTCTGGCTGTTACTTTAAATCTGCCCAGGGATGTGATGGGAGCGAGCTCAGTGGGGACAGACCCTCGGACCCTGCTCTCACTGGGTGACTTCGAGCATGGCCAGCCCCCGGGCAGCATCCCCGCACTCTGGGTCCTCGTCGGGATATATGACTGAAGCTCCTGGCGGGTGCTGACCGGGGACTGGAGTCCCGGGAACCTGGTCGCCGGGCTAAGGGTTCCTGGCCTCAGTTTCCCCATCTGTGCACTGTAGAGCGTGCAGAAGAGGACTTTGCACGCAGGGATGCTGGATCTTACGGGCTCAGGTACGATCCTTTGCTGGAAGTGTTCTGGGGTTGGGCAGCCCCTGCATTTCTGCCCAACCCTACATCTCTCAAATGTATTTGATAATAGGACGCAGCTCTAGTTTGTGGAAGGCCTATCAACGTCCTGGGGCACATGCTTTGACACTTCGGTAAACAAGCTGAATATTAACATCATTCTAGATAATCTGAATTTCATCCCCGGACCAAACGGGACCACCGTCTACTCTAAACTGCTGACTTTTTCTGCCTTTATATTCCTTGGACCCTGATTTTTTCATATATTAACATATTAATATATTAATTTTTCATTCTGATTCAGTTTCAATAAGCCCCCCTCAAATGCAATTAGCTGCTGTAAGTACATAAATCGACTACTCTCTAAGGGGAGAAATAGAAATTCTACTCAGCCAGACTTGGGGAAGTAGAGAAAACCCCAACCTCCGCAGAGCGAGGTGACGTCAGCTCTCAGAGCCGGCCCAGCCTTGAGAATTATTTATGGCCCTGCTGGCGTGTCCCTGAACGTCTGTCTCCACGCGGCGTGCGCTTCCAGGCTGCCGAGGCCGTCCTCACTCTGCCGCACACGCAGTCGGGGCGCGAAGCACGTCTTTGAAGCACAAACCCCAGAAACTCAGGAACACTGGTTACAGGTGAGCAAGTGCACGCACTGAACCAAAACTCAGGTTGGAAAACCACCAAAAGTAAAGACAGAGACCCCGAAGGGCAAGCGCGGGATGGGAGGAGACATTGTAACAGGTTTGGGAAGAACGTGGGAGGAACTTGTACAGATCAAGTGGAAGAAGCAGATGAGGGACTTGAAGAATCGGCGCACGGACGGGAAGAACAATGGGCACAGGACAGAGCGCTGGCCCCACGCAGAGCGCGGCCACAGTTAGACCCCACGACGCCTGTGGCGGCCTGTGGCCAACAGGGAGAAGCCCGGAACATCGAGTGTTGGCGGGGATGGCCTGGCGTCTCCCGCACTGCTGGGGACCACGGGTGTTTACGGCGCTCGGAACACGGCCTGATGATCATGCACGTGCACAGCCTGCCCAGCAAGTCCCCTCCTCGGCACGTGCGCAGTGACCCCCCAGAGCCCAGATGTCTTCGGCGGCGGACCAGTCAACGGTGTGTCGTATTCAGACGATGGATTGTTACCCAGTGACGGAAATCAGCAACACCACCTACAGAACAATGCATTTGCATCTGACAATGGGAGAGGAGAGAAGCCCGGCCGGAGGCACAGACGCGTGAGGCTCCCGGTGTGCGGAGTCCAGCGGGTCCCGCGGGGGCCCGGGCCGGGGTCCTCGCTACTGGCGATGAGCTGCACGCAGGGAACGCACACCCCTTTCTGTGTGTGTGTCGCACTGGGTCAACCCCGAAACAGTTTGCACTCTTTATATGGAGTGGAATCACTCGAGACCGTTGACTTCAGCCACTTTCCAGCTGCAAACTTGGCCGTTTCAAAACGGAAAAGGTGAAACAACTCTGCTCTTCACAAGTTCCTGGGGCCACATAACTGAACAAGCTGTACACAGGTGTTTAATTAGTAGGAGAATGTGTTAATGAGGAACTGTTGAGTTGGCAAAATACGTGGTAAAAGCCAACCTCTCGGCACGGGCTCGCGGGCATCAGAAGCCACGTCGATCTGTCGAGTGACCCCAGTGTTTCATCCAAAACGGGTATTTCCCTCTAACAGGTATTACTGTCTGCCGTTCCAAACGGCACAGGCCATTCCTGGGAGATGTTCTCCTCTGCTGGGTTTTCGGACGCCTGCTACTCTCCAATCCACACGAGAAATGGAAAGGGCAGATGCTCTCCTTTAAGCAGGATTGTAAAGGTGGAAGGGTGGCTTTTCCTACATATACACACGGGGGCATTTTCTTTAAAGATTTTATTTATGTATTTGGGGGGGAGGGACAGAGCAAGAGAGAGAGAGAGAGCGAGCGAGAGAGCACACAAGCAGGGGCAGAGGCAGAAGGAGCAGCAGACTCCCCTGAGCACGGAGCCAATTAGGATTCGGGACTCAGCTCAATCCCCATCCCCAGGACCCTGAGATCATGAGCTGAGCCGAAAGCAGACCCTTAACCGACTTCGCCACCCAGGCGCCCCGCGTTTTTTAAAGTTGAAGTAAGAGTAGCCTAATTGTGTGTGTTACCGGAAAACAGAAGGAATTCCTGATTGCTCATTTTAGAGAAGCTTCATTGTGTGTCTCTGTGGGTGACGCAGACGACCACGTGTCTGTGGCTGGGCCACGGGGAGCCACCTCACCTTGTGGCATCACCCAGATGGACAGGTGTGTAGGAGTCCAGACTCCTGGAACCCGCCCCAACCCTGGGGGCCTGGAAGAGAAGAGCCAGGATGGGCCTGCAAACGCCCCGTGGCTCCAGGCGTCCCTTCCAGTGCATCTCCTGACGACCAAGTCTGTGGCACACCCAGAGGAGGGCGAAGGGGAAAGAGAATCTCCGTGACTACGGGCCGGGGAAAATTCCTCAGCAGTGACACCGGAGAGCACAATCATCAAGAAACAACACGTGCACTGGGCTTCGCTGAAACCCAACACTTCTGCTTTTTGAGAGACCCTGTTAAGAGCATGAAGAGACAACCCACAGATGAGGAGAACACATTTGCAAATCATGGATCTGATGAAGGACTTATATCTTGAATATATAAAAACTTCCCGAAACTGAGTGAAAGGGCAGACACAGGGTCTGACCGCCACTTCACGGATTCAGCAGCATGCAAAAAGATGCTCACCCTCCCTGTGCATTAAGGGCATGCACAGTAAACCCACGACACATCGCTTCTAGTGCTGGAGTGGAAGCATGGGTCCTGTCCAGCACTGGCGAGGCCGTGGGGAAAAGGAATGTGAAATTTTGGAAGACGGCTTGGCAGTTTGTTACAAAGGTGAACATGAACCTGCCCCGTGGTGCAGGTATTTCCCTCCCAGCAGTTTACGCCAGAGAAACAAACGCCCTCATGCAAAGACCTGCAGGTGAATGACGCAGCAGGTCCATTTGTAACGACCCCAGAGAGAAACCTGAACAGCGTTGGGGAACCACACAGCCCATCCTCCTCCTCCCTTGGGGGGCTCCTGTGGGCGGGGCGGGGCTTTGGGGTGGGCACTCTACACCAGTTGCTTTGGAAAGCTCCAGGTTCCTAGAGAGACGCACAAGAAAGTGCTCAAACTCTCGTGGGACAAACAGAAGTAGAAATAACCACCACAACAAAATAAAAATCTTTGTGATAAGAAACAAGGAGTGAGGACCTCCTGCCTATTTCATGCCACCCGGCGCACCGCCCGCCTCGGTCATGTTGCTTCATTGCCCTGAGGTCCTCCCTGTGCAGAATCCGAGGGCCGCAGAGCTGGGGGCTGGGGCAGTCCATGCCTCACCTCCTGGCTCTGGGGGCCTGGGTTCCTGGGCTCCTTCCTCCAGCCCAGGGCGTGGAGTGCTTCTGAAACTTGTCGGATTTGATTGGAAAGAGATGCCCGGGTGTGCTGACCATTCCCCACATGCTGACGAGCTCTTAGAAATGTCCCAACTTTCCGTGAATCATTTATAACCCTGTGATTGGCCCCCTCTCTAAACCTCACGCTATCTGGCCCTGGAATGGGGCTTTGCGATTCTCCATCTCACGGACCCCCCCCCCCCCGTCCCATTTCACAGCTCGGGTAGGAGAGCCTGAGACACAGGAGGCCATTGGAGTGTCTCCTGGAGATAAGGGAACCGTTTGAATGAAGAAGGACCGTGCTTCCGTAAGCAGGAGTAGGGAGGTAGGTTGAAAGAAGGAGCAAAGGCTGCGGACACCACAGAGCCAGGCCCTGCCCTCACTGTGCCCCTGGAGCAGGAGAGGGTGCCGCACTCAGCAGGCGCCCGTGTGAGCGGTCCAACTTTGCTGCGGGCACGTGTGGGGTTGTCGGAAGCAGTGCCATGTGGGGCTGCCGGTGGCAGCACGAGGGAGGCGCCCTCAGGGAGGTGCGCTGGGCTCAAGCCCAGGACTGGCCCTGGCGGGCGGAGCGGGGTGCGCCCTGGACGGAAGGAGCCTCTGCTGGGGTGGGGTGGGCGTTCAGGGAAGGGGAGGGGGACTGGAGCCCTGGGAGCCGTGTGGCCGGGCAGTGAGCTGGGGCCCGTGTCAGGGCGGGCTTGGGTCCCAAGGAGCGGTGCAGGGGCAGCTCAGACCTCACAGGGGGAGATGCACGCAGCTAAAGTGGTTGCTTGTGGGGACAGGCCAGCTCATCTGGTCTGAGAGCAGAGATCACGGAGCACAGTGGGAGGGGTGACAGTGCTGAGCTCTGAGCGGGCCGTCGGGGGCTGGGGATTGAGAGGCACGGGTGTGGTTTGCAGGGACGGTGGCCGGTTGGGTGACGCACCCACATGGACATTCTTCTTGGGGATAAGCAGCTGTAGGAGGGAACAGGGTCCAGTTTCCTGCTCTTTTTCTTTGATGTTTGTGGTTGGTTGAACAGTGTTCCGAAGTCTATGTCCACCTGGAAGCTTAGAATGTGGCCTTATCTGGAAAAAGGGTCTTTGCAGGTGTCATCAGTTAATTCAAGGGTAGACCCCAAATCCAAGGACTGGTGTCCTTCCAAGAAGAGGAGACACGCGATGCAGGGGAGCAGTCGTGAGCAGACAGTGTCTCACTTGCTGGCAACCCCCCACGTGAGAGCGAGGGACTGTCCCAGGACGTCCAGGACGCCGGCCCTCGCTGCTGTGAGAACACCTCTCCGTGGTTTTAGCCACCAAGTCTGTGGCCACCGGTTATAGCAGCCACGGCCACGAATCAGCATTCACTCCACGGCCATCGGGGGCCAACCGTCCCTTGATGGCTCTCACAGATTCTGCCCCCAGGGCCACGTGTCCCCCCGGGTTGGGCCGCAGGGCCAGGGCTGTTGTGAGGCAGGTTGGATGTGCTGGGCGGTGGCAGGGCCTTCGTTCGGGTGGGGGGGCCTGGGCTTCCTGGTCCCAGCCTGGAGATGGGGCGTGCAGGCCCAGCCTGGAGAGACGCCGTTGGAGGCAGAGGGATGGGGTGGAAGGGCGAGGGGGTAGGGGTGGGGGTGGGAGGGGGTGGGGGTGCAGGCGAGATGGAGGTTGGGGAGCTGGGACTACCACTGAGCTCTGTAATGATTCGGGGTGATTCTGGTTAAATCCCAGTCAGACAGCGGGGGCTGGTGGGTGGGCTCCCGGAGGCAGATTAGGAAGGCGGAGGCTTCCTGCCTTCTCTGAAGGTTAATCTGTGACCTCGACGCCAGGAGCGCCTTCACCAGTAGTTTTCTTTCTATCCCTTGCATTTTGAAGTGAGCCCATGAGTTTACGGGGCAGTTAAAGGTGGCAGCGTCCTCAGGACCACGAGGTGTCACCCCGTGACCTTGTTCGTGGCTGGCCGTCGTGGGAGCGGTGCTAGCTACCGAGGGTTACCCTCTCTCCCTGATTTGTCTTCAGGGGCCTATAAGTGGTGGTTCACGGGGAGAAGCACAAAGGCAGGCTTTGTCAGAGGAGGCTCCTCACTGGAGTTTCAGGACGGGGACGGCAGGCTCCCCAGGGCTGGGCGTGTGGCCGCAGGCTCTGCTTGGGTCTGAGGTCCTGCATTTCTGATGCTCCAGGGAGGCTGCTATCCTGAGGTCACAACCGGAGCTTAAGGGGCTTTAACCGACCCCACCAGGTGTGGGCTCTCATGGTGGACTCGTGGGGCGCATCATCTGGAAATGGTGTTGCTGCGCTGTGCGGTGCAAGGAGCGGGATGGGGGCCACAGCGCCCTGTCCTGTGGGGCTGGAGTCAGGGCCTTCCCCTCCCTGCTAGAAACACATGCTCGAGCAGGTTGGGGGGGGGGTGCTGGCCATCCTCCAGCCCCTGCCCAAAACTGTCTCTGAGATTGGGGAAGACTGTTCCATTTTTCGGGCTCAGGATCCTTCCTGCAAAATTATCAAAGTGCTTAAACCCAAACGTTATGTTCTGAATGTATATGTCCCCCCCCCGCCCCCCGCCCAGTTCATATGTTGAAATCTTGACCCCAGTGTGATGCAAGTGCAGCACGGCCCTCAGGATGGGGTTAGAACCCTTATAGGGGGCCCCACAGAGCTCCCTCACCCCTTCTGCCTGGGCGGGCACCACGAGAAGCTGATGGCCGTGCACGAGGCAGCCCAGCCAGCACCTTGATCTTGCAGAACTGTGAGCAGTGAATGTGTTTTGTTGTAGCAGCTGACAAGGAAAAGTATCAACATGTTATTCTTCATGTTGCTAAATTGTGTGCAAACATAAATGGGGTAGAAACATCTAATTCTTGTCACCTCTTTCCGGCTACACAGCAAGAACAAAGGTACTGACCAAATGGAGTTTTAGATGCCCCACAAAATCAGTCCATTTCCGAGTGACAGCCCTGATTTAGTGGCGTGGTGACGTTCTTTTGAAACAAAATTCCAATGCTGAATTCAAGCACAGGCATATTTGGCTTCTTTATTTATGCTTTCTTAGTGTCCTACCTGGATTTTAGAATTTCTACCCAGACAAATTGTCATTTGGATCTTCATCATTACCATGGTTATTTTTCATTTTTAATAGCTTTACTGACCGACACATCAAATTGATGGGATAATCAATGGAATGGTGTACATCCAAAGTCATGTTGAGAAATGAAGATGACTTTTCCAAGGAGACGTTGCCGTCTCGTGTTTCCTGCTCTGCTTAGTGCTGGGTGTGACCAGACCCGTCCGCTTTCTTGTATTCACACCACACGCACACCTGGCCCTTACAGTGCGCTGTGAGGGCCCCCCAGGCCCACAGGCGAGGATGTGATGGTAAGCCTGCTTGCGGATTCAGCTCTGAAACCCGGTGGCAAACTTCCACCCTGAGTGTCACTGGTATGAGCCAAAGTGTTGTTATCTGTGGCTTCAGATCATCACTAAGATCAGCACACAGCATTTAAAAAATCTCACAGACTCCCTGACCCCTGAAAGTATATCCTCAGATGTCCCACCCTCAGCAGGGGAAGTGTGGGTGTAAGAAGCCCTGTGACTCCGGAGATTCACCTCCCGTGGCTCACCGTATCTTCAAACTACCACGTTGCGGGAATCAAACACAGAGTCTGTTTAGAAGGGAAGAGAAGTCAGGGTCTTGTCCATAAGTGACAGAAGACTGACTCAAAAAAAAAAAAATCAAGTGGGAAAGAAATCATTGGGTCACAAAGCTGAAAAGTCTAGTGTGGGCTGCCTTCAGGTACAGCTGGATCCAGGGAATCAACGTGATGAGGAGCAGCTTTCTTCTTTCTGGTCTGTTGGTTCTGCTCCTTTCTGTGACCATTCTCAGGTGTTCTTGCCTCTCAGCTCACCTGCCCTTGTCCAAACCCAGTGGAGAAGAGAGCTGTTATGTCCCAGGAGACCCGGCAGGTCTTCTTGCCTCAGTGTCTCACCTGGAGCACATGACTGGCAGGGGAAGAGAAGTGCATCTGTAGCTGACAACAAAGCAGAAGGGGTGTGGACACTGGGAGGCAAACCCCAGGGGTGGGCTCTGAAAACCCAGGACCACTCCCCTGGGTCCCTCAAACCCTCCACTGGCCGGACATTAGCAGGGGTGCCAAGAGCAGGGGCCCTTGTGTCCCCAGTGTTCACCCCCTGCCCTTGCTGGACAGTGACTGTTGGGTGGATGGATCGACTGAACGAATCTTAGCTCTGAACGGTGCATCTGTCTGCTTAGCGGAAAGGCCATGTGGCATCACAAGGGAAATGAGTCATGTGTCGGGGGCCCAGCGCTGAAGATGTGCCTCTCAGGGGTTTCATTGAGGAGCACTCGCTGTTCAGAAACTGTGAAGCTGGTTCTTTGCTGCTTTCATGTTTTAGCAGTTCTTAGCAGGGCACGTTTATGGGAAATGCTGTCCTCTCTCCTTCCAGCTGCCCGCGTCAGGCTGAAAGGCCGTAAACGCTGAGTGCCGAGAGCATAAATCCACACACATTCTCCCCTTGTGGTTGGACCACAAACGTTCATCCCCTGAGGGGAGACGGGCTGTGATCCAGTTCAAACCGCCCCATGGGGAAGGAGAACAGCCCACGGAAGCTGGGGCGTCAGATGACTGAGAGCTCAAAGAAAGCATCGCAAACATCAGGACAGATTCTTTTGAGCACTGGGGTTTATGAGCAGCACTGAAGTCGTGCCATCATTTTAAGTAAATGGAACGGAGCTGAGAGACAGTTTCAAGTGCCTATTAATCCGTGGGAGGGGCTGCTGGGAGACTCAGCAACAAGGAGTCACAGGTCCTCTAGCCAGGCTCCCGGAGGTCTGCCTGCAGTTATGTAAGGAGCCGGGGCAGTGAGGGAGGGGGCGGCACCACTCAGTACATCCACCCACCCCTGCCGGGCATTGGGGGTGCACCTGCCCCTCCCGGGCCCATGGGCTGGCTGTGTGCTTAGCCGGGGTCGGCTGCACCCGCCGGGCTTCTCTGTTTATAACACTCACTGACCCCTTCTCGTGCAGCTTTGGTTTTCTTTTTTTTTTTTTTTTAAAGGTTTTATTTATTTGACAGAGAGAAAGACAGCCAGAGAGGGAACACAAGCAGGGGGAGTAGGAGAGGGAGAAGCAGGCTTTCCGCAGAGCAGGGAGCCTGATGTGGGGCTCGATCCCAGGACTCTGGGATCATGACCTGAGCCGAAGGCAGACGCTTAACGACTGAGCCACCCAGGCGCCCCAGCTTTGTTTTTCTATTTTAATAGTTTGTGTTGTGTGTTAAAACCTCCCTAAGGATCTTTTTGGAAGTGGGGAATACACGAATGAGCACCACCATCAGATAGGGTGTTTACCACCGTTCAGAGGGAACGGCCACATTGCCACCTGGCCCAGAGCTTCCGGGAAGCAAGGGCGCAAACGGAGTCCCGGCAGCGTCCCCACTGGCTCAGGAGCTGCCCTCCAGGATGTGGGGCTTTACCGAGACGATTTAAAGGGAATCACCACATGGGACTTCTCTGAGAGACACGAAGGACGGGGCGCCTGGTGGCGGTAGAGGTTTTCCAGATGAGATTCTTTTCACATCAAACCATGTGAAAGGGAAAGGAACACACTGAGGCCCGAGCCACCGAGAGCGAGCGCAGTCCGGGCTCCCCCTCTTGCGCCCGTCTTCAGTGCCTCACGCGTTAGTAAAGTGGCTCGAGGTCTCCGTGTTCCATGCTGCTGGTTTCAGCGGCTTCAGATGAGGTTTTGAAGGGTTCAGGATGCCAACAGGCACTAAACCACATTTATGGTGGCCTACTGTGTGTTTTCCATAACTGACTTCTCAGAGCAGGCCTGGGGATGGGTGCGAGCCATCGCCGGGAACCGAAGGACTCGTGTGTGGGAGACGAGCTGCAGGTTCTGGAGCTGGACACTCAGTGCTGGGCTGATGATACATGACGCATGTCGAGGAGCCGGAGGCGAGAGTGGGGTTCTCATCACTTGGGAGTCCAGCCCGTGTCCATACTGATGAATTTATACATGACAAGGAAGTCTTGGTCAGACAGCCACCTCCGATCCGGTTACAGCAAGAGAAAAGCAGTTAACACTCACTACGCATGCATCCGTTAGCTCCTGCCGTGTAACAAACCATCCACAGAACTGTATTCATTTCCCACAAGCCTGCAGAGAGGCCAGTGGGTGTGCCAGCCCGAGCCGGGCTGGGCTGACCGGGCAGAGCCTGACCATGCTTTTGAGCTCAGTGGGCAGGTGTGGTGAGGGCTGGTCTGGCTGTCCAGTGTCCTCGTCCTCAGCAGGCCGGCCGGGGACTGCTGGGAGCTGCCCACACACCCTCCCCGTGGGGGCAGGAAAGCAGGTGAGAGCAGGAAAGCAAGTGAGAGCAGGCAGGCCTCCTGAGGTCGGCTGCTGGCGGCTGGGAGATGGATTCTGCTTCTGGCCAAGAGCAGCTGAAGCTCCACATTGCTAAGGACGGGTGGGGCCTGGGGGCCGCTGTCTTCATGCCCCAGGCCGCCTAGCAGGCCGGCCCCCGCTGCTTGATTTTTGTGTGGTGCGCCATTGACTGGCTTCTCGGTTCTCCAGCTGGTGAAGGGGAGGCCGTGCGGGCGTCGGCCACCTGCCCAAGGTCACACAGGCGGTAATCGGGGCACCAGGCTGACCCCAGACCTGCCATCCTTCTGCCCCCACCCGGACACCCGAGGCCACAGCTGCCCCAGGTGCTGGAAATTCTTTCATTTTCCTCCTTTCCAGTGGCCATTCCAGGGTATTTCCTTTAATCGGAGTTGTTGGTGACCAACTTTATCTGGCTTCTGGGAAGGGTTTGCTGAATGACTTCAAATGCTGCTCTGAGCCCTCGGAGCTGGCCGCAGCTGCTGAAGCTGATTTAAGATCCTAATTTTATCCGATTTGTGGTGTCAGGATCCGTGCACTGCACTGGGGGTTTAAGAGTTTGCCACATATATTTTTATGGAATCCAGATTTTGTTCGCAAAGATTCAGACTCAACGGCAGTTGCAGGTCATATGGGTGGAACCCAGATCTGTGTGTGTGGGTCTGCGCCTCCCCCTGGGCCCCACACAGGCAAGATGTTCATCTCTCCTCTAGAACGCAATGGAGACTCAGGGGAGGAGGGGGAGGGGAAGGTCAAGGGAAGGGGGGAGGGTGGGAGGAGGAGGGTGGGGGAGGGGAAGGGGGAAGGTGGGGGTGGCAGATGGGGGAGGGGGAGGAGGAGGGTAGGGGAGGGGAAGGGGAGGGTGGGGGAGGGGCAGGAGGAGGGTGGGGGAAGGAGGTCAGGGGAAGGGGAGGGTGAGGAGGAGGGTGGGGAAGGGGAAGAGGGAGGGGAGAAGGGTGGGGGAGGGCAAGGGGGAAGGTGGGGTGGAAGATGGGGAGGGGAGGAGGAGGGTGGGGGAGGGGAAGGGGAGGGTGGGGTGGAGGGTGAGGAGGAGGGTGGGGGAGGGGAAGGGGGAGAAAGGTGGGGAGGGGAAGGGGAAGGTGGGGGTGGAAGATGGGGGAGGGGGCTTGGTGGGGCTGGTGGGGGAGGGGACACGCATCATCTCATGGCTTACTTTCCCTGGGCCGCAGCGTGTCTTCTGTGCTGTTTCAAACTCTTCATAAACGCATTAGCTGCTCAGTGTTTGATGTGGGGGAGCTTTAGAATTCACTAAACACTGCTGGATATTTAGGTTGGTTTCAGTGTTTCGCCCTATTTATACCTCTGCGGTGAATTTGTACTTCGAAATTCCCTGTACCCCAGGCTGTTTCGTCTCCTCCCTTTTTGGTGGACAGCCCGGAGCTTGGTGCTGGGCCTTGACCCCAGGACGAGGAGGGAGGGGCCCAGGCAGTGGGGAGGAAGAACACGGGACTTTGGAGTAAATCGTTGAGGCGTTGGCTGTCTTTCCGTGCACTCCAAGATTAAAAAGCAGTAAAATAAAAACATGGTTTGCCTGACTTAAAGGCACGGGGCAGCCCGGGGGCAGCTGGGACTGGGTCTTGGTTCTGGGCCCGTCTGCTCACTGCAGGGCTCCCCTGTTAGTCCCTGGGCCCCGGGGAGGAGCTCTCCGGACCTGCGCCCAGAGCACCTGTGGGGTCCCTCGGGGTGCTGCGCGCCGGGCGGGACCCTCGCCCACAGAGCATTGGCCTGCCCTCCCCGTGCTGTGCTGTATTTGCCCGCACCTGTCTCCCCCTGCCCCGGTGACAGCCGCTGTTGGACCCGTCGGACTGGCTGCCACCTGTTGGCTCATCTCTGTTAGCACGGGACCGCTGCCTCTGACCTTGGGGGCTCGCTGAGCCGATGCATAAATACGCGTTTAAGGTCACTGCTCTTTTTAGTGGCGAGAACAGTGGAGGCGGTTGGGGCTTACTGATGGGGCCACGGAATCAAAGCAGCCGGCGTGGCTCACGGAACATGGCTTTCCTTTAGACGAGGGGGCTGGCCTTGTTCAGATGGAGACCACTTCGTTGTTTATTGTTCCAACCTCTCTGCTCCGAGGAGGTCCTGGAATCCTTCGCGGGGTCCCAGGTGGAAGCAGGTGATCTGTGCTTGGGGCTCTAGGTGCTCAGGTGGGGTCAGCCCCTTGCGGGCCCTGACGTCCTGGCTGTGACCTTCCCAGCGAGGGGCTGCCCCTTCCCGTGTACTGAGGATGCAAGTGACGGTGGGAAGAGACCCTCGCATTCATGATTCACGGCTGACAGGGCCACATGGCCTTTCTGTTTTCCTCTCTCTTGTTAAAAACAAGACAGCAGGTCCCAAAGCCCCTCATTGCCATCTAGACTTAACCTAATTACAGTCTCGGCTCCCCCGGAGATGGAATCTTAACCCAGTCGACCAGGAGCGGCCTGACCGGCCCCAGAGGGCTTGTCTGCCTGCCTGGCCCCGGCCGTCCCCTAAAGGGAGTGGGGACCTTGCCCAGCCAACCTGCTGCCCGCCAGGATGGCTTCCTTGTCCTGTTCCTTCTGCCTAGCATTTCCTACAGCTCCCGGAGCCCCTAGCCGTCTGCTGGATGGGTTGCTGCCCGATTGGTCAGTCACTGAATGTACTCACTTGAATTTTGTTTTTCTAACATTCCATTTCTTCCCTTTTTGCTCAGTCACCAGTGCCTAGAGCTGAGGCACCAGCAGGCTGGAGCAGGATCCTGCCAAGAGTGACCTTTGTCTCTGGGAACCAACTGCACACTTCCCACCCCCTCGCAGCAGAGCGCTGGGAACCCAGACCTGGGAATTCAGGGAGGGACGCTGTCTGCCCCCACACTCTGATTTGCAGGGGGGACCAGGGGCATTTGGACCCACGGTGCGCATCAGGGGACGTGCACACCCGAGGCCTCGTGCAGCTGCCCGCATGCACAAGGTTGGTCTCGGGGACGGAATGAGACCGGGGCCAAGCTGCTTGCCAGTGTGGGCGGACAAAGGCACCTGGTCCCCCAGATGGCATCGCTGTCATGTTCCAGAGGTGAGAAAGTGGCAGGTAACCACAGAAACCGACCAGACCCCACATTTCCTGAGGACAAGCCTTCTGGACTCTTGTTCTCTCCATGCGCAGGGCACCTCTCCCTTGACCTTGGCTCCATCGACCTTTCCCTGCACAAACGCACGGTAAGGTGACGTGTGCACTGTGCAGCCGCGGGGAAGGCGTCTCTGCAGAACACAGGACTTGGGCTCCAGGGTGTTTCTGGCCGCGTGATTTACACGCTACCGCGGCTGAGTTTCCACAGAGAGTTCCAGCCTCACGTGTGTATTTGGCGCCCAGAGGAGGATTAAGGCAAATTGTTGCTAATGAGATTTTCTTTTTCTTTGTAAAAATGAGAAGAAGCACGTTTTCTGGAGAAGACGCTGGAAGTCTGTAAGGCTGTCAACTCCACTGGGGGAGTGTCCTCTGTGGGGTTGGAGGCTGGCTCTCGGTGGTGTTCTACGAGCCAGGTTGAGAGAAATAGCCGGAAGAATGGCCTCTGCGTCCCGAGGAGTAGAGTCGGGTGACTGTCTGAAGGTTAATGCCTGCTGCTTGGGGCCTTGGAGTCAGGACGGTCGGTCCCCCCAGCGCCCCAGGGCCAGGCGAGGGTCTTAAAAGAACAGTATGGGGGTCAGTAAGGATCACATGGCAGGACTCACGGGCCCCTCCCTGGGAGGTGCACCCAAGCACAGACCGCAGTTTTGGGCTGGTCCCGGTCGCTGAAACGGGGCACACAACCATGGGGATGCTCAGGGTGGGAGAAGGGCGGTCCCCCCACACAGCTGATGAGGTTTAGAAAAGCCCACAGTCCTGGGTTTGAGGAGGAAGCCTCAGACACCAGTGACGGCCTCAGAGACCAGCATTCTGGAACCCTGAGGGCGTGGGCCTGGACAAGGTCATGGGCCTGGACGAGGGAGTGCAGCACGGCACGTGTCCTGGGAGGGCGGCCCTCCTGAAGTCCCCTGGGTGCACAGTCGGCCCTGGAGCTCACAGAGCCTCTAGCTCTGACCACAGGAGATGCAGGGCGGAGGACGGGGGACATGTGGGCCAGCCAGGCTCTCTCCAAATCCAGCTGAGTCTATAGGGCAGGAGACCCCATTGTCTTCACCCAGTGGCTTGAGTGGGGGATGGAGGGAGGCTGTGGCCCTTGGTGGTGTCCCCCCGGCCCCCTTCCAGCTCCCTGTGCTGAAGCCGGACCCTGGGGTGGCCGGCATTGGGTCTGTGCTGGATCTTCGGGCCCCCTGGACCTGTGTGCTTGGGGGGTTGGAAGCACCTGGGACTCGGTCCCTCAGGGAGCTCCTATCACATGCCTGCTGTGGGTGCTGGCCCGAGGCCTGGCTGGTTGGCACGGGCGCTTTCCACGCACACCAGGTGGTCTTGTCGTCCGTGGCTGCATCAGTCAAGTCAGGGATGGAGGACGTCTGTCATCGCCTCTAGGCGGGCACGAGGCAGCTGTTCAGTGGGAGGGGTGGCAGAGCTGTGGGTTAAGGAGCAGGCGTGACGCCCCCGCTGGGCCGTCCTCGGTCCCCACGTGGAGCGTGCTGGGAACTGAGGCCCCATCCAGTTACCTCCCCAGGCCCTGATGCCAGGAGGGTCCCAGCCCTTTCTGGAAGGAGTGGCGAGTTCCAGAGAGCAGGACCAGAGCATCCCATCCGGAACATCACGGCCTCTTCTTGGGATGAGCGACCGTGTCAAATGCACGGCCCACCGGCCAAGCAAGCCTGTCCTCTGCCAGGCCCCACCAGACGGGCTGTGCCTTGGCTGGGGCCAGCCAGCGCTCTCTGGGAACGTCGGGGTCACGTGCACGGCCACTCCGACTCAGGACAGGCTGTGCTGGCCTCTGGCCGGTGACAGGAACCCAGGTAGGCAGGTCTGAGGAGCACCTGACGCCAGGAGGAGGGCATGGCACACAGCCTCGGTCTGCAGCCTGTGGACAGACCTGACCACCACGAGACATTTCAGCTTCCATCCTATGGCGTGGGCAGTCAGCCCCACGTCTGCAGCCAAGAGCCGGGGGACGCGGGGTGACATTGGACGCTGAGTCTGAGCCTGCGTTTAATTAGCCTGCTTGGTCTAAACCCCAGTGCCCGATTCGATGTCTGAAAGAGAACCTTTGGCTGAAGCTTTTTCAAAGGGAGAGAGAGAGAAATTCATTTTGAAGCAACTCTGCAGAATGTCCCCCACACCCAGGGAACATTCTAGAGAAAACACAACTCATTAAAACATTCCCAAAGCAGGGGTCGAAACCACAGACATGTATTTTAGAACGTATATGCATTTTGCTTTCAGTGTTTATGCGGACAAACGTGACAGCGAGCAGGGAGGGTAAGTAAACTGCAGTTTGTTTTAGGGTTTTAAATCCCTTTTCTGCTGCAAGGAGCGTAGTGAACGGGACACGTGACAGATGCCTGAGCTGTGTATATTGTCCCTGGTTAGATGAGCCTCAGACACCCGGCTCCACCTGCGAGAAGCCAGCTGGAGTGCTCTCCAGGTCACCTGGGCTGTACGTGCCGGGTCTGGATTTCCAGATGTTGCTGCTCAGTGTCTGTCTCACTGGATGGAAAGAGATTCCGTCAGGGGCTCTTCGGCTCCTACTCAGAACGACGCTGATGTCCGTCGGCCCCAGGAGGCTGCGCGTGTGGAGCCGGGCTCCTGCAGGCCTCTCCCGTGAGGATCAGCAAGACAGCAAACACAAAGCCCAGAGGCCGAGAGCAGCTTCTCCCAGCTTCTCCCAGGGTCTCCAAAGTGAGAAGGCTCCCTTGGCTCCGAGAAGCATCTCAGATTCCTGCTTCAGCTCGTAGAGTCGGGTGGGGGGGCGGCGGTCAGGGCACCCCTCTCACTCGAGAGGTGCCTGGGGGAGCTGGGGGGAGTGAACACAAGGTGCATACGTGAGTGCCCACGCTGGCTCTGTGCAGGGTGGCCTCACAGTGGGTGTCCATCGGCAGCTGAATGGATCCACAGACTGGGTACATCCACGCAAGGGAATATGGCTCAGCAATGAAAAAGCGTGTCCCGCAACCGGGAGAGGCCCAGAAACTGTGTGCCCGTGACAGGAGCGAGCCACAGAACTGCTCCTTGATCCCAAAATGTGAGCCTCCGGAGGGCAGTCCCTTCTGCAGAGGTAGAGCTCCTCGGGGCTTGTCTGGAGCCCGTCGTTCTCCCCAGTTGTGTGCTGGGGGCGTTACTGGCAAAGGACCCATTTTCTCGGTCCTGTCCTGCCGGAGATGGAGGCTTCGTGAGGTGCAGTCGACACCCCCACGACACCAGGGACACCCCTGAGCTCACCTGCAGGTGAGCCCGCGTCCCTGATGCCCTGCCCCGGGCCGGCTCCACAGTCCGGGGCTGCTCAGCCCGGCAGCAAGGCCTGGCCGAGTGGAGCGCGATACGCCTTGTCCCTCCGCCCGCGGCCAGACGATGCTGAGATGTGCTAATCCGAGCGGCTGCAGGAGGGTCCCGTAGTCCCCCCCCGCCCACTTACAGGCACTTTCTTCCCTCCTGCTTCCTGGGACCTGGGGGCTCCCCACGTCTGCTGTCAGGAGCACGGAGGCTTACGGTGACGTGAGCTAACTCGTCTGAGCTCCTCAGGGCGTCGTGTGTGTTTATGCGGCTCACTGGCCCAGAGCCAACATCCACAGAGAGGAAAACACCAAAACCGTGGGCAGCCAGGGGGGGTGCACCCACGCATCCACGGAGGGACGAGTGGATGGGCAAAGCGTGGTCTGTCCACACAGTGGACTCATCCTCAGCCTTAACAAGGAAGGACGTTCCGACACCCGCCACCAGGTGGGTGGACACGGGGGACATTACGTTGTGTGGAATGAGACACAGATCGCACTGGTATGAGGCCCCTGGAGGAGTGAAACTCCTGTGGGCAGAGCGCAGACGGTGGGCACGGGGCCGGGGGCTGCGCGGTGGGGGTTCAGCTGGGGAGGATGAGGAAGTTCGGGACATGGACGGTGGGGATGGTCGCACCTCCGTGTGAGGGCGCTGAAGGCAGCCGCGCACTTAAACGCAGGGAAGACGGTCAGTTTTAGGCTATGTATATTTTACCACGATTAAAAAAATAAATGATTTTTTAAAAGGGGGGAGGAGAAAGTCTTATTTACAGGTCTGTTTCACAGCCTAGACAAGTATTACAGGCTGAAATTCTACTTGGATTTAAGTAACTAATAGTCGCGGTTTATTAGGAGAGGGAGGAAGGTGCTTTAGGTTTGGCACCTGGCGTGGATTTCATGGGAACCTGAGCTCAGGGACCCAATTGCAGGCCCCTTTGTGACCCAGCCACCTTGTCCTCGGGAGGGGCAGAGGAGGTCCGGGGCTGGGGGCAGCTCATGCCTGCTGGGGGTGGGAGGTGTTCTTGTCATGTGGATGTGGGGTGGGGGGCTGTGGCGCTGACAGACCCCCTGGGCTCTGGGGTGCAAGTGAGCCCCAGCCCCCAGCTTGCGTTCTTCATGGGGCGCCTTTACCTTTGGGAGGATTCTGTTAATCATCCCCAGAAATGCTAATTGTTCTGAAAGAGGGACCGCGGGCGTCAGTGCTGGTCGGGCGCGTCTGGACGAGGGCAGAGGCCGCCCCTCCCCGCGTCTGCCCCCCAATCACAGAGGGGCTGCTGGGGGCCAGGCGCGCACTGAGGACAGCGATGGCGTGGCCCCGCCTGCAGAGTGTTCAGCGGTCCTCGTGGGAGCCAGGGGACGCAGCCGTTGTCCTCATGCGCGCAAGCTGGCCCGCCCCGCCCAGAGGGAGGTAACCCTCAGCCCCCTATGATCATTTGTGTGTGTTAATCATATTTTGAAAAAAGGCTCCAGGCAGAAAAGGGCTTATTTAAAAAAAAGGTGCATGTCTTTTATTTCTGTTTATATTCAAAATAAAGGTTTGTCATTTATAACGGTTTCAGGAATTAAAAACACTGGGCTTCTGCACTGAATGCAACATGATCTCAACACAACTGACCGTTTCGACTTTGCTCCCATGTTTGCAACATGGAAGGTCGCGCCCTAAAATTGTCAGACCCCAGAAGGTTCACCAGGGAGGTTTCTTGTCTGGCGGAGTTTCTCCCCGACAGAGCAATCCGTCGTGGGGGGAGGCAGGGCCAGCGTGGGAGACACGGGGGTAGAGAGGACAGCGGGGGCCGGGATGGAGGGGAACGGAGCAGTGCCGGCGCACACCAGCTTCCGAAGCCAAGTACCTCACTGGTATCCTGTGCATTTCGCCTCCAGCCCAGACTGGCTCCCACCCGGTGCAGCCCCACTGTCCTGCCCTCTCGCTGGCGAGAGCCCTGCACTGGACAGTCGTGGGCGGATGAAGGAGCTCAGGAAGAAACTGATCCAGGAAAAGCCAAGGAGAAACCTGCTATGGTGTTTGAAGATTGAACAAAGAACCTGGGCTTCTCCCCCTTGGCTCACCTGCAGTGTGTGCTCATGCTCAGCTGGATCTGCACCCAGCACGTGGACCCTCAGCCTCACGTGCCTCCTCTGTCCACCATCCCCCTGTCCTCCTGGGTGTGTGGGGAGGTCTGTCCACCTTCCCTGGTCCTGCTGGTTTTGGGGTGGGTCTGTCCACCCTTCCCTGGTCCTGCTGGGTGGGGGGGGGTCTGTCCACCTTTCCCAGGTCCTGCTGGGTGGAGGGGGGGGTCTGTCCACTCTTTCCTGTCCTGCTGGGTGGAGGGGGGGTCTGTCCACCCTTCCCTGGTCCTGCTGGGTGTGTGGGGAGGTCTGTCCACCCTTCCCTGGTCCTGCTGGGTGGGGGGGGGTCTATCCACCTTTCCCAGGTCCTGCTGGGTGGAGGGGGGGGTCTGTCCACTCTTTCCTGTCCTGCTGGGTGGAGGGGGGGTCTGTCCACCCTTCCCTGGTCCTGCTGGGTGTGTGGGGAGGTCTGTCCACCCTCCCCCTGGTCCTGCTGGGTGGAGGGGGGGTCTGTCCACTCTTTCCTGTCCTGCTGGGTGGAGGGGGGTCTGTCCACCCTACCCTGGTCCTGCTGGTTAGAGGGGGGTCTGTCCACCCTTCCCTGGTCCTCCTGGGTGGAGGGGGTCTGTCCACCCTCCCCCTGGTCCTGCTGGGTGGAAGGGGGGGGTCTGTCCATCTTTCCCTGGTCCTGCTGGGTGGAGGGGGGTCTATCCACCCTTCCCTGGTCCTGTTGGGTAGAGGGGGGTCTGTCCACCCTCCCCCCAGTCCTGCTGGTTAGAGGGGGGTCTGTCCACCCTCCCCTCGGTCCTGCTGGGCAGGGTCAGCTCCACCATTCAGCTCTGTTTCACAGGGGGACGCGTGCTTGGCATTTGAAGGTGGTGCATCTGGCTTCACCACAGACCTGAGCCCTTCTGGAGAGCAGAGTCTCCGTCAGGTGACCCCTTACGGCCACCTGGGCAGAGCCAGCTCTCCAACCGTGAATCCCCAGGCAGAGATTTTTGAAAGCTCCCCACATGGCTCACGAGCAGCCACAAGCATTTATTGTTTGAGCCAGAGTCTGGGGACTGACAGCAGTTTCCGTGGGATCACAGTGAGCCCTGGACCTCCCCGCTCGGCACAGAAGCCCAGAGCCTCGGGGTGGGGAGACCATGTGTCCTAATGCTGGGGACAAAAGGGACCCTCCAGGCCAGGCAGCTGCAGCCCGGGGCCCCCAGGGCCAGCGAAGGTGGGGGTGGGTGGTAAGTCCAGGGCCTCTGGGACGGACTGGCTAGCTAAGGCCCCCGGGTACGCCGGGACTGCGGCCGCAGGGTCACTGATCCCTGGCTGGTCGGTCACAAAACAGTCCCCGTTCGTGCTAGGGTCTTGATTTCCTCTCTTCTCTCTTTGTCCTCACGAAGTTTGGAGTTTTAGTTTCTTGAATTTTTTTTTAAGATTTATTCATTTGATAAAGAGAGCGCGAGAGAGCTGGGGGAGGAGTGGTGGGAGAGAGAGAATCTCAAGCAGACACCACACTGAGCAGAGCCTGACACGGGGCTCGATCCCACGACCCCGAGACCATGACCTGAGCCGAAATGAAGAGTCAGACAACTAACCGACTGAGCCACCCAGGCGACCCTGGAGCTTCAGCGTCTACCATAATTTTACCGCATGCACCCTCTGGCGGTTCACCTGCTCCTCGAAGGAGAGACCTGGACACTGTCCGTGTGGCGGGGTCGGCCTCAGGTGCAGCGGGACCTGCCGCCGTCAGCAGGCGGTTCATCCTGTCACGTCTGGGACCCACCTGGACTGCTCAGAACACCCCAGACGTGGTGCCGGGCCAGCCAAGGGGGCAGGGCTGGCCGCTTCCGAGCATGCGGGACCTTCCGCCACAAAATGTCTTAACCATCGGGGAAACGTTTTCTCCGTGAAATCTTCCCAGGAGAAGAAAGGAAGAGACATCGAAGGAAGACTTGCTGAGACGACTCTCCAGGGGCTGTAGCTTACGACAGAGGCTCGTTACCCGCGTCTCACATCTGGATTTTCTGGCCAAGGGCTAGGGACGCGCTGGGCTTGCCTCTCTGGGAGCAGAGGGCGCGACCTGAGCCCTTGCTGGGTTTTCTCTGAAAGCACGGATTTCTCTCCATCGCTTTGTATTTTTTTGGGGGGGGGGTAAAAACTTAAAAAGCCACTGAAAATATGAAGCTGGTAAAAAGTGAGAACAAAATATTTTAAGAGCAGTTAAACCAAGAGAAAATAAATAAAATATTCAATTTTCTGAATGCTTTTTATTATCAAATGAATTGTAATCACAAATGTAAAAAAATAAAATTCACTTCTTAGCGGCAGAGGTGTAAATCCAGAAATAGGGGTATCGGGCATGTCTTCTCTGGGCACAGGACTGCCTTTGTAACTGATGTGGTTGGGGTGTGCTCGCTCACTCGGGTGTGGGGTCACGGGCACAGCTGACTGTCCTTCCAGCTGTCTTAGGGACAGGGGATGGTGCATTCCTCCTGACCACACCTCACACCACACGCCTGGCCCTGCCCTTTGATGCTTCTGGGGGGGGGGGCGCTGGGGGCCGCGGCTCTGTCCCAGCCTCCGCTGGTTTGGGACCTCCAAGGGAGCTCAGTCCTGGCAGCCTTGCACTTGGAGGACCCTTCCCTGGGGACCCAGGATGGATGCTGAGGACACAGTGCCAAGAGGGGACAAAGCTCCCCCTGCACGGGCCTGGACCCCCAACTCAGAGCTGCCTGCTGCATGTCGGGGGGCTGGGGAGTTTCTTTTTTTTTTTTTTTTTAATTTTTTAATTGTTATGTTAATCCCTATACATTACATCATTAGTTTTAGATATAGTGTTCCATGATTCATTGTTTGTGCATAACACCCAGTGCTCCATGCAGAACGTGCCCTCCTCAATACCCATCACCAGGCTAACCCATCCTCCCACCCCCCTCCCCTCTAGAACCCTCAGTTTGTTTTTCAGAGTCCATCGTCTCTCATGGTTCTTCTCCCCCTCCGATTTCCCCCCCTTCATTCTTCCCCTCCTGCTACATTCTTCTTCTTCTTTTTTTCTTTCTTAACATATATTGCATTATTTGTTTCAGAGGTACAGATCTGAGATTCAACAGTCTTGCACAATTCACAGCGCTTACCAGAACACATACCCTCCCCAGTGTCCATCTCCCAGTCACCCCATCCCTCCCACCCCACCCCCCACTCCAGCAACCCTCAGTTTGTTTCCTGAGATTAAGAATTCCTCATATCAGTGAGGTCATATGATACATGTCTTTCTCTGTTTGACTTATTTCGCTCAGCATAATACCCTCCGGTTCCATCCACGTCGTTGCAAATGGCAAGATCTCATTCCTTTTGATGGCTGCATAATATTCCATTGTATATATATATACCACATCTTCTTTATCCATTCATCTGTTGATGGACATCTTGGCTCTTTCCACAGTTTGGCTATTGTGGACATTGCTGCTATAAACATCGGGGTGCACGTAGCCTTTCGGGTCCCTACTTTTGTATCTTTGGGGTAAATACCCAGGAGTGCAATTGCTGGATCATATGTTAGCTCTATTTTCAACTTTTTGAGGAACCTCCATACTGTTTTCCAGAGTGGCTGCACCAGCTTGCATTCCCACCAACAGTGTAGGAGGGTTCCCATTTCTCCGCATCCCCGCCAACATCTGTCATTTCCTGACTTGTTAATTTTAGCCATTCTGACTGGTGTGAGGTGGTATCTCATTGAGGTTTTGATTTGGATTTCCCTGATGCCGAGTGATGTTGAGCACCTTTTCATGTGTCTGTTGGCCATTTGGATGTCTTCTTTGGAAAAATGTCTGTTCATGTCTTCTGCCCATTTCTTGATTGGATTCTTTGTTCTTTTGGTGTTGAGTTGGCTGGGGAGTTTCTTACCGACTGTGTTTGCAGCACCAGCCACAGCAGATGTGTGCATGCTTCCTCTAGAACCCAGGCACCTGAGTAGGGGAACCTCTCCACCACCTTCAAAAATACCAACAAAGCAAACCCACAACAACACCGAGAGTTACTTTCCTGCTTTGGTTGGTGGGGCATTGTTGAGCCCAGGTGGATGTTGGGGATCCATCACTGAGTTTGGCAGTGACCACCAGGGGCCGTGTGGGTCCTATGCTCTCCTATGGCCTGTGGCCTGGGTTTTCCTGAAATGTTGAACAGAACAGCGAGCCTCAAGTGCAGCTTCCTTGGCTCACCTGAGCACACCCGCTCACCTGAGCACACCTGTTCATCCAAGCAAACTGCTCACCTGGAGTTTATACCCCAAAAGACCCATCTCTAGATATGAAGACCTGAGTGATTCACTTGCTACAAAGTGTCCCTCTTTCCCTCTGCTCCTGCTGGGAAGGGCTGCAGGTGACCAAGGTGGCCACCCCAGGCAGCTGCTGATGTATGTCTTTGCCGGGCAGGAAGTCTGGTTGATTTTTGGCTACAGGTATGGTTGGGGTCATTAGAAGCCCGTGGAATGCCTCACAGCCTCACACTGACTCAGTGAGAGGACCCATGGGGCTCTCGCTCTGTCGGCAGGAGAGGCGCCTGTGGGCAGCTGTCGGCCAGACTGCACTCGGTGGTTGCACGGTGGGCGCTTGCCCTCGGGACGAGAGCTCCTTCCTGTTACTGGCCTGAGCTCTGCTCCCACTCATTATTCCTTTACGGGGCATCATCATAATGATGGATGACTCTGTGAATGACTCTTGGCTAGCTTTCTCTCCGGCACGTTTTGTGCCCTCTTGGGGGACGAGCACAGTGAATGGGGTGGGTATTTATCTTCCACAGTCTGTAACTGAAGAAGGGTAGGCAGTCTGTCTGCGAGGGCGGGCTCTCAGGGGAGGCCACTGCTGGTTTCACACGGGACGTTTGTGCTTGGGGGTGTTTGATGGAGGCGTGGGTGCGTGGACCAGCGGCTCATTGTCCTTCCCTCTGCAGAGCTCAGATCCTCCTGCAAATCCCAGTCTTGTCCTCTGCACTCACACCTTGTGGCTCGCACACCTTCCCCAAGGCTTCCTTTCCTCGCCTGCAACACACTTTCCAGGCACGTCTAGCTGCGTCTGACAACCCCTCCAGTTCTTCCCAGTTTGGGGGAGGCACCGTCCGGCAGGAGCCCTTTCTTCTTGTGCCTCCTGGGACCCTGTGGGGTCGTTGTTGAGTCCTTGGTCATGTGCCACCAGCAACATGGCGGCCTCGGGTGGCCCTTCCCTGTCCAGGGTGGCTCGGGGCTCTCTCGCACACTGTACTTGGGTATCATTGCTTGTGCAGAGTCAGATGATTCCAGGCTCATCTCATTGGCTCCTGCAGGAGACCCTGCCTTTGTGCATCTGCAGGGGACGGAGAATCAGGGGTGGGGAGGAGAAGCAGGGGTGGGGACGGAGAATCAGGGGTGAGGACAGAGAAGCAGGGGTGGGGAGGAGAAGCAGGGGTGAGGACAGAGAAGCAGGGGTAGGGACGGAGAAACAGGGGTGGGGACGGAGAAGCAGGGGTGGGGATGGAGAAGCGGGGGTGGGGAGGAGAAGCAGGGGTGGGGATGGAGAAGCAGGGGTGGGGTTGGAGAAGCAGATGGGTGAGGACAGAGAAGCAGGGGTGGGGAGGAGAAGCAGGGGTGGGGACAGAGAAGCGGCGGTGGGGAGGGTGCGTCACAGGGCTGCACATGTTCATGCGGGGCAGTTCGCTGCCCCTGCAAGTCCCGGGCGCCGCAGAGGGAAAGGCTCCCCCTCTTCTCATTTCTCGCGGCCCTGGGACCTTCACTGATGTGTTTTCACAGCACTGTTTGGATTCTCGGCCAGTGTCAAGGTCAAACAGGTCATCATCTTAGATTTGTCTCGTCACACCTCCACCAGTGCTTCCAACCCAGACAGCAGGTCTCACCGCTTTCCTTCTACAGGTGATGTGTCTTTGTAACATTAACAGGTGAGGTCGGACTCCATGGCGGGCACTGGGGGCCCCACTGTGTGCCACTCCCCTCCCCCACCGGGCCACTCGTGCGCCGTCGTTCCCGCTGTCTCAGATTCTGCACACATGCTGCAAAGTGGCCGCTCCTTTCCCTGTGACTGTTCTTTTCCAACCTTTTCTGAGGTCTAGAGAGCGGTGCCGCGTATCCATCAGGAACCTACCGCCTGCCCCAGCAGGGAACAGCTCGCGGTCACCCTGCTGCCGGGATGCCCTGCCCAGCACTCTCTCCGGAGCCCCTCCACGCGCTGCGTCATTTCAGCAGGGGACGGTCCATTTTAAACAGAATGCCCGAGGGCTGCGTGAGCCTCTTCGGGGGATGCGCATTGTCTCCAGGCCTGTGTTATTACGTCTTCTGGGATCGGCAGCTTCCAGGGCGTGTCCTTCCCTCGGCAGCAGGAAAGAGTGTGAGAGGACAGGCCCAGCCCCTCCGGCAGCGTCCTTTACTGCTAACGTCACTGGCCAAGGTGAGTCCCACGGCCAAGCCCTCCACGGAAGGTGCCAGGACAGGTGCGCCATTTCTGGCAGGAGGAACGGCAACTACACAGCATGGGGTGTGTGTGCAGGGAGTGGTGAGGAGCTGGGAAAAACAAGGCAACGTGTGGGCAGGGCTCCTTTACTTTCCGTGGTGGTGGTGGCCGTGTGCGTGTCTTCAAAGCTTGGCTGCCAGGCGCATCCCTTTGGGGAGCGTCAGCCGCGTGGACGGTGGTGGCCTGGCTGTCAGAAGCTCTGTTCTTGCCCTGGATTTACCAACTTCTCAAAACACTGCTGGGATCTAGGCTCCCCTGACTCCACACGCAGGTGTCCCACCGGTGGCCTGTGGGTGGGTCCCGGCAGGCTTCCGTGTCCTGTCCATGAGCTGCCTGCTTCTGGTGTGACATGATGTTGTCAGACCCCCCCACAGGTTTCTGGTCTCAGACCGCAGACCTCTGTCATTTCTGCAAGGACTGATTCTCCTGAGTGGGAAGTGGCACTTGGAGACCACAGTCTGGACGTGGAAGTCGTGCTCCCTGACTTTTCCAGGCGGCAGAGCTGACAAGTCCCCTTTCTTTCCCTTTTAGCAGAGCCCAGAGTGAGCTCATGGCGAAACTTCCAACTCAGATTAAGGTCTATGGGTTGTCCTCAACCTCCTTGCCCTTACACTGTGTCTCCTTTCTTCTCTGCTGAGAGTCCCACTTCCCGACGTTATCACGGACCAGCTTTCCATTACAGTGCACACACCTGAGCTCAGCAAAAGGAAGTGATGCCAACTTTACTGAAAAGACTTTAGGACGTATTCAGTTCTCCTTCTCCAGGTATGTCCCCTGGGGACGGAAGCCAGCTTCCTAGGTTCTAACAGGAATTTATGTTGGAGCGGTCACATCAAAAGCACCACACTCTGTTAGGTTCCTGTGGTTCATGACGTCTTTTTACTGATATTCACCTAAACACTAGCCTTGTTGTTGAGCATTAAAGACACTTCTGACCTTCAGTTCAGGGAAGATCCAGTCTGTGAAGCATCTATGAAGATGTATTACATGTGTTTTCCTTGAGCTGAACCACCTGCCTGGAAGCGTGAGGAGCTCAGAAGGCGCTAAGGCTGGGCTCAGGTCTTGGCTGCCCATCCTGTGTCCCCTCCCTCCCTTCCCCCTCCTCCATGGCTTGGCGGCATTACCCTTTCCTCCCCCCACCCCGAGTTTTTGCTGCATTAACCCCTCCCCCTCCACGCTTTCATCTTACCCCCTCTCCTAGCTATGTATCTACTCATCTGTCCATTCACCCACCCATGCTTTCATCTAACTACCCATCTATTTATCCATTCACCCATGTGTCCATCCACCCATCCATCCGTCTTCTCATCCTTCCACCCACCACTCATCCATCCACCCACATGTCTACCCATCTATCCACCAACCACCCATCTACCCAATCATCTATCTATCCACCTATCATCTATTATCCACCCATCCATCTGTACACACATTTATCATCCAAATATCCACCTAAACTTCCATCCACTGATCCATCTCTATTCAACAAACAAAGTTCATTTAAGTGCCCTTTTGGTTTTAAGTAACTGACTTTCTTGGTTAAGTGCTGATTAATCAAGTGTGGACTATTGATTAGACATACTTACTATGGATAATTCCCCCAAAAGGGAAGATCCTGGAAGATTTTTAGAAAGGAACTCATTTCAGCAGTTTGGCCAAAGTTAACAGAAAAATGTGCTAATGACAACAAAAACCGAATGTTTGAGGAAATCATAACCACCACTGCTGAATGGTAATGCAAGCATGGAATTAATGCACAGACCACGTGGAAATCATAATTGGGGTAGAAGACATTTCCTCCTTCCTTCCAGAGGCTACGGCTTCCGTGCTCTCACCACCGTGCTTCTGATCATGGCAGAAGTTCGACCTACCGAGCTGACGGATCTGCAGTCCCCAGACTCACCGCTGAGCTACTTGTGAGCGCCGTCTCCATCTGATCCTGGCTCAAAGCCCAGCTCTTAGGTGTATGTCTCTTGTTGAGGAAAAGAGCGTCTCTTTATGGGTAGAAATAGTCTCTTTAAGAAATCGTCCATTATTTCTGATAAATGGCAGCTGAAAGACACTTTATGCACACTTCCTCATTTTGAGAATAAGCTCTTGGCTTTTTCATCCCGTTAGTCACAGATAGAAACATGCTGGAATCTAGAATAAGCAAAGTGAAGCAAACAGAAATACGAAGGAAAAGAATAAAGAAAAGCAAGATAAGGGGCAGTCTTGAACCTCCACATTTATATATATTCTTTCATTTTTTATTACTTGCTGCAGAAAACTGTGAAGCACATAAAAACCTACGGAAGTTGGAGAGATTTCTCATTACCAGCCCTGCGGCAATCTGTGCCCCCCTTTTTTTTAAGCTGCCATAAACTGACAAATAAATAAGATGGATCTCACCGTGATACACACTTAGCAGGAAAACCAAGCATGGAGCAAAACAAAAATTCCAAAGAGTTCTCCCAGGAGGTGTGGGCAGGGCTGTGGGGGGCTGGGCCCTGAGGCCTCGGGGTCTCCTCCTCCCCGGTCACACTGGTGTGAGAGGCCCTGGGTGGAATTGGGGCAGGGAGTCCTACGTTTCTGGCCATGCAGAGGGCCGGGAAAGGAGACCCCCAAATCAGTGAAGCATCAGGCACTCAACGTGGTCAGTCTGGTCTGGCCTCAACACTGAGGAGACGCATCTGCTCTTGGCTTGGCCAGTTCCCATGGGTCTTGCGGGGACCCTGCCCTCTCAGACACCCTGCTGCACCCCCCATAGGCCTGCACTGCCCACACCCCTGTGCACCTGGGGTCCTTCGGGTCACTGCTGGTCACGTGTGTGTGCAGAGCACACAGAGCGGAGGAGTGGCAGGGGAGACAGACCCTCATCCCCACCGCACCCACATCTGCGGGGTGGTTCGCCATGAAGACAGGCCCCTCATGCCTGGGCTTAGTGCCTTCACCAGACACCCCATGTCTCTCCCTTCCCCACATGAGGACACAGCCCTATGTCTGCCCTGGAAGGGGGCCTCGTCAGAACCCGGCCCTGCCGGCTCCCTGATCTGGGACGTCCAGCCTTCAGAGCTGTGAGCAGCGAACGTCTGTCGTGGAAGCCGCCGGCTTGTGGCTTTGTTTCGGTGCATGAGCAGACAGAGACCCTGGGACGCTCTTCCCTGACGGGCGAGAACAGCAAATTCCCTCCTGCGGGCCGAGCCGGGTCTGCCCGCCGCCGGGGTGGGGAGGGGTCTGCTGCCCCCACTGCCCTCTATTCTGGGCACTGTTTTTATGAATGTCTGTTTCTCAGTTTTCTGGACCCAGATGAGCCTGGCTTTTCTAGCTCAGTGATGGGTTTGCTATGAGTTTTGAGCAGTAACATCAGGACACATGGTCTCCCCACCCCGAGGCTCTGGGCTTCCGTGCGGAGCTGGGAAGCCAGGGCTCACTGTGGTCCCACGGCATCTGCTCTCCGGCCCCAAACCCTGGTTCAAACAGTAAGTGTTCATGCTACCCCTGAGCCCGCTGCTCAGCCGGGCAGGTGCTCCTTCCTGGCTGGGCCCTCCTGGTCTGGTCAGCTGCAGGTCAGAGCTCCCACCACATGCCGCTGCCGGCCGGAACAAGCTCCCCAACCAGGCCACCTGGACCCCCAGGTTGGATCCAGACTCCCCTCTGGGGCTGGAGCTGCAAAGCCTCATACGGAGGCTATGCGGACAGGAGCGGTGGGCAGGCACCAGGCGGGGACCGGGAGGCGGAGGGAGTGCCGGGTGGGCGGTCTGGGGAAAGGGCACTTGTTAATCCTGGCCTCGTGGAATGGCTTCCACCAGCACCAGGGACCCGCCTGGGGAGAGGTAGCATGAGCGGAGAGAAGCGCCTTCCTGACAAGGGAGGACACGGCCACCCCCAGCTGCGGAGGCTGCAGCAGGGAGGAGTGGGGGCTGCAGGGGGGACGCAGGGGTCTGGGCAGCCGCTGGCCCTCAGGAAGCTCGGGTCGCAGTGGAGGAGTAGACAGGACACGTTGGATCAGGACACACGGGGAGGTCAGGACATGCAAGGCGCCGTCAGGGCATTGCAGCAGGCAGCATTCATCTTGCCAGTAATGCACGTGGTTTATTAAAACATGACTCAGGTGGGGTTTGCCCTCACCCTCAACTCACTCGGCACGCGGTGGGAGTGGGCTGGACGGCACCAGGCTGGGTGTGCCCCGGGGACGTGTGTGCGCAGGCACGTGTCTGTGTGCGCCTGGCATGCCAATGCATGCATGCATGTGTGTGCGCACATGCGTGTAAAGGTGCACGTGCGTGTGCACCTGGTATGCAGACTCTGGCATGCGTGTGTATGTGTGTACCTATGTGTGCGCGTGTGTGCACGCACATGAGGGTATGTGCATGTGTGCACGTGTGTCTGTGTGTGCCTGGTATGCAGACTCATGCATGCATGTGTATGTATACATATCTGTGCATGTGTGTGCATGCGTGTGAGGGCGTATGCATACATGTGTCTCTGTGTGGCTGGTATGCAAACTTGTGCATGCATGTGCATGTGTGCATGTACATATATGTGCGTGTGTGTGTGCATGTGTGTGAGGGTGTGTGCAGTGTGGAGACTAAGGCGTGCTGTGCCCCCTGAGAAGGGAATCTTCTGACTTACAACTTTGGGAAGGGGAGACGCCCCCCCTTGAGAAGCTGAACGTCCCACCCCAGGACCTTGGGCAGTGGTGTTTGACACCCCTGTGATGTCACCGACCTGCAGCAGGAGAGGGTCCATTTCCCAAAGCCCAGAAACCTTGTGTTCTCCCCTCTGATGCTGAGTTTGTGGGTCTGGGGTGAGGATGGCTCATTTCCTCCTGTCCCCAGAGCCCAGAGAGCCCACAGAGTGGACTGTCAGATTCCCGCGGAGCCCCAGCCCTGACCGCAGGGCAGCAGCACCAGGAACCGGATGGGAGGCGGCTGAATGGCACTGTGTTCGGCCAGTGTTCCAGTGTCCATTTTCTCTTTAAGGAAGGGAAGAATGTCACTCACCTGATCCATCTCCAAATGTCGTCAAGCATCAGAAACCATGGGGGTGGGACTTTCACAGCCGCTGAAATGGCTTTTTCTTCCTATGGGAAATGAGGGCCCTCCCTGTGGACACCTGTGGCCTTGCTGCCTTTTTAGAGGGCTGGAGGCCGAGGGTCCCAGCCGTGGCCATGACCGTGGGGCCCAGCCCAGCTAGCCCCGCTCCTCTGAGAGGCGCAAACGTCCGGGGGTTGCTGGGGGTCTCATGTTTGCACATCCTTAATGCAAAACCTAGAGCATAACCAATTATTCTAGAAAAGCAGGAAGTGATTTGGGGACAGCTTGGACCTAACTGCATCCAGCTCTGGAGAGAAGTTGCCTTTCTGCTTTAGTAACTTTCAGTAAAAATGAGTTTAAGAGATATTAAAAGAAAGTAGCTCAAGGGTCATTGCTTATGTTCAGATTTCTCTGTGAAAAAGCAAACAAATTTTGTTCCCCCACGTAAAGGAAAACGTGACTGAAACCATTTCTCAGCCAGAGTGCGTAAAGATGGATCTCGACGTCTGAAGCGCAGTCAGAACAGAAGACACGCCGTGGCCCTAGGCTTGCTCGCTGGGGGACCCAGAGTGGGGCGTGGAGCTCAGCACCCAGGCGGGCGGGGGCGCCCGTCACCGCTGTTCCCTGCGAGTCATGATCTCGTGCGCCACAGACAGCTTTTCATGTCCCTTAACAGTGTGTTAGGGTTCTCTGTGTACAAGCCTGGTGTTAAAAATTCCCCTCAGCACGTATGTGTTTTCAAAAATCTCAGCTTCCAATTATTTGTAGCTAGTATATAGAAATAAAATTACGTTTTGGACATTGCTCTTGAATCCTGTGACCTTGGTATACTTATTCTTCATTTGCTTTTAGCTTTTAAAGATACTTTTAGGATTTTCTAATAGAGAATAGTGTCATTTTCAAATAAAGTTTTACTTCGTTCTTTCCAATATCTGTATCTTTTATTTCTTTTCCTTGATTTATTGCAATGGTTGGGGTCTCCAGTGAAATGCTGAGTAGAGGGGGTAGTGAAGATTTAGTAGGTTTTAAGTAGATATCTTTTATCAGGTTGGTGAAGTTTCTTTATTTTTCTTATAGACAGATTTAAAAAAATATATAAATTGATGTTGAATTTTGTCCAATAGTTTTTCTGCATTTATTGAGAAGATCACATGGTTTTCTCCTAGATTTTACTTCTCTTCCATCTCTGTTCTCTCTCTGTTTATATTTTAAACCTGACAACACATTGCTACTGTTTTTGTTTTAACCAGTGTAAACATTAAAAAATCGAAACAATGTATTTTATGTCTAACCACTGATTTATCGTTTCTGGACTCCTCATGATTTTATGTAGACCCAAATTTCCATCTAGAACACTTTCCTTTTGCAAGAAGAATTTATCTCAACTTTTTTTTTTTTTTTCCTTTTCGGTAACAAGAATCTGTTGCTACTGATTTATCTTTTTTTTTTTTGTCTGAAAGCTATTATTTCATCTTATTTTTTGACGGACATTTTGATGGATATAGAATTTTAGGTCAGCAATATTTCTTTTCTTTTTTTAAAAAAGATTTTATTTATCTGACACAGAGAGAGAGCACAAGTAGGGGGAGCGGCAGAGGGAGAAGCAGGCTTCCCACTGAGCAGGGAGCCCGATGTGGGGCTCGATCCCAGGACCCTGAGATCATGACCTGAGCTGAAGGCAGACGCTCAACCGACTGAGCCACCCAGGCATCCCTGGTTGGTAGCATTTTTTTTTTTTTGAAATTTTAAGATGTAGCTTTTTCTTCCCCAGAACTGTGTCCATGAATGCCCCTACACCTGCCCCAGGGCACCTCCCCATCCCCCCAGCTCCCTGCACCTGCCCCGGGATGTCTCCCATTCCCCCCAGGTCCCTGCACTGACCCCCAGGGTGCCTTCCCTTCCTCTCAGGTCTC